>NW_026640767.1:0-614175 GCF_028554395.1 Pezoporus wallicus
GTCTTGGAGAAAGGCCTTCGGGCTGCTGGCCCTGAGGCAGTGCCTGTGCCCAGGAGGCCCAGGGGGATGGCTCTGCCCGTGGCGGCCGCGCACCGGGCACCGCTGCGGGGTGTCCCTGTAAACGCATCTGTGTGTTCAGAACTTCAGGAACCTCTTCTGCGTTTGTTACACGGGGTTCTTAGGTATTTGCTTGTGTTCAGTAACATTCACGTGTCCAGCTTGGGGGTTTACCTCTGGAATTACTACTAGAATGCAACACTTCACTGGCTGCTGCCTAATTCCATGTTCTCGATAGCTCAATAAAGTGTTTTGATCCCAATGTGGTTTGAGCTGCGTGGACTGAGCAGCTTTTCCCTGCAGCGCTCAGGCTAAACAAGTCACTGACTCAGTACTGTAGGACATTTAAGCATCACGTAAGGGCATTGTGTGGAGGGCAGAGATTGGCAACAAATCCCCCCAGCACGTTTGTTCAGATCCTCGATACGCAGAATGAGCGCTGGTCTCTCTCCCATGGTCTCATTTCTTGAGTGGTCTGTCGGGGTGGGAAAAGGGAAAGTCACCGAGATTGTTACTGGAGATGCCGGTGCAGGCTGCAGAAGGCAGCCCCAGCTGCGTTCCTGTCTGAAATGAGGGCATTTGGTGTCTTTTTGAGCAAACTGTTCTTTTAGGCAGAACACCTTTGTTTTTCACATGCACTAGTAGAAAATGCTGCTGCCTCTGCCCAGTTCTGGTAGAAAGTGAGCGTAAGCACCTCTTGGAAACAACAAGGAAAACACAATATACACAAACACTCCCTTCTCTAGCTCTAGCTCTAGCTACAGCTCTAGCTACAGCATCTCTATCTCTACATCTCTACATCTGTATCGACATTTCTGTCTCTCTCTCCCTATCTCCTGGGCTAGTGCAAATAACTCCTCACATCACAGCACTCCTGGTCAGTGCAATGGAGGGCGTGTGCTGAAGACACCGGTGTGAAACACCAGAGCTGCAGCCCAGGCAGAGGGAGACGAGCTGGAGGGAACTGCAGCAGCGATGCTGTTGCAAAAGCTTTCCTAAGCGAAGGCAGGAAACAGGAGAAGCTGTGCCGGGAGAGCTTGATGCCGGGTTACACGGTGTCCTGAGCTGGCACCAAACGTGTGCTCCGGAAGGAAAGCACCAAGAAATAGTGACCTCCCTAGACGGGAGAAGAGCAGGGCCATGGGGGAAAGGAGGCGATGGATTGAAATCTCTTCTCTGTGTTACAGCCACACATCACATGCTCGGTAAAGGGAAGCACTGACGAGTTTTGCTCTGACAGGCAAAGGACTGGTGTTCTTCTGCACAGGCTGGCACATCCATTCGTGGGCCCCAATGTCAGGCCTGTACCCGTGGTCCTTTACAGAAAAAATTCTCCAATCTAGTCTCACAAGTGTGTGTCTGTTAATGTCGATGGTAAGCAAATCCACTGAACACAGCACCCCAAATTACAGTGCAGTGCACTGTGGGTCCTGGCAGAATCATTAGTCCTCGCTTAGTTCATTGTAACATGCCCTTTAATGTGGAAGTGTAAAACTGACATGCAACTCAGTGTGATCACCAGGCACAGACAATGCGGGTTCACAGAGGGAAAGTCCTGTTTAGCTAACTCGAGCTCCTTCTGTGATAAGGTCACCAGCCTAGTGAGTGAAGGGATGGTGGTGGATATAATTTTTCCAGGTTTCAGTGAGGCTTTTGCTGCTGTCCCTCACGTCACCCTGCTGGACACATCGTCCAGCTGTGAGATGAACAGATATAAGGTGCACTGAGTGAAGAACTGGCAGAATGGCAGGGCTCAGAGGGTTGTAGCCAACGGGGCTACATCTGGCTGGCAACTGGTCACTGGTGGTGTTCCTCAGGGTTCAATACTAGTTCCAGTTCTGTTCAATGATCTGGATGCAGGAGTTGAATGCATCATTGGCAAGTTTGCTGCGAGGTGCTGTTGACTCTCTTGAGGGACAAGAAGTCTTGCAGAGGGATCTAGATAGACTGGAGCATTGGGCAATCACCAACGGCATGAAGCTGAACAAGAGCAGATGCTGAATCCTGCACCCGGGATGCAGGAGTGCCAGCCACAAGTGTAAACTGGCAGAGGGGTGGCTGGAGAACAGCCCTGCAGAAAGGGATCTGGAGGTGCTGGTTGGCAGCAGGCTCAGTGCGAGTCAGCAATGTGCCCTGGCAGCCAAGAGGGCAAGTGGCATCCTGGGGTGCATCGCACACAGCATGACCTGCCAGTCAGAAGAGGTGATTGTCCTGCTGTAATCAGTGCTGGTGCAGGCTCACCTTGAGCACTGGGTGCAGTTCTGGGGCCCACTATTTCAGAAGAACATGAAGGTCCTTGAATGCGTCCAGGAGGGCAACAAAGCTGGTGACATGGCTGGAAGGCATGTCCTGTGAGGGGCGGCTGAGGACACTGCATTTGTCTAGTTGGGAGAGAAGGAGGCTGAGGGCTGACCTCATTGCTCTCTACAGCTCTTCCCCAGGAGGGGAAATGGAGAGGGAGGTGCTGATTTCTTCTCGCTGGGATCCATTGATAGGACACGTGGCAATGGTTCACAGCTGTGCCTGGGCAGGTTTAGAGTAGACAGCAGGAAGCATTTCTTTGCCAAGAGGCTGGCCAAAAACTGGACCAGGCTTCCTAGAGAGGTGACCAGTGCCCTGTGCCCATCAGTGTTTCAGAGGCCTTTGGACAACACTCTTAATAACATGCTTTAACTTTTGGCTAGCCCTGAAGTGGTTGAGCAGTTGCACTTGATGATCACCGTAGGTCTCTTCCAAGTTCCAATCTTTTTCTCTCCACTTCCTTCTTTCCCAAACAGTACCTGCTTAGGAAATACCAGAGGACATTTCTTCCCAGCCCTGCGCTACTGGAAGGCATTGAACGGGCATCATGTCTCATCATAGGCATTGGCTTTGTCACTTTGTGGGAAGGAGGCCTGTGCCTTCTGATGGGGGTGAGAGATGTCGATTGTCTCTCGGCCATTTGAGCACCTGAAGACATTTGCAAAAAACCAGGTGTGAACTGGTTTTTAAAACTCTTCTGTGCTCAAACAGTTCAACTGGATTTCCAGAGGGTAGCAAAAGACCACATCTCTGACCTCAGTGAGGCTCCAAGATCGAGCCCTCGGCCTGAAGCAGGGTGCGCTCCTGAACTCCGTGGTTGCAAATCTTCATTATGTGGGCAATAGCTACTCATTTCCTTGTGACTTCCCCCACTCCCAACCCCACCCTTCCCCCAGATACTGGGTTTTAAAAATGCCTGAGTTGTTTCTTTTGGAGAAACAGAACCAACCACAAGAGCCTGAGAACAGCAGCGCTCCCTAAGGAGTCGCTCTGGCCCAGTACTCTCTTTCCAGTGGCACCCCATGCAAGTCTGAAGGAGAGAATATGGGGAGCAGAGGTCTACTTCTGTCAGGGTCGAGAGGGTGCTCATAGGCCTCAGTGCCCGGGACCGGCACTGCAGACAGCCCCTCAGACCTAGGTCACAGCTTGTCATGCAGAACTATCTGCATAACATATCAGAGCTCTCCTGTTCCATTCTCTTCTATTCCATCCAATCCCATTGCAACCCGTTCCACCCCACCACGTCCTATTCCATTCCAATCCATTCCGTCCCATGCCACTCTCCATTCCATTCCATTCCATTCCATTCCATTCCATTCCATTCCATTCCATTCCATTCTGAAACAGATCAGGCACAAATAAAGTTACAGGTAGAAAGAATATTTTATTTATTTATAAATAAAGTTCTTTTATCTTAGTTTACATTATCTTAGACTTTAGCTTAGCTTAGACTTTAGGTTACCTTAGACTTTTGGTTACCTTGGACTTGAGGTTACCTTAGACTTCAGTTTACCTTAGACTTTAGCTTAGCTTAGACTTGAGTTTACCTTAGAGTTTAGGTTACCTTACACATTCAGCTTAGCTGAGACTTTACACTTTACCTTAGCTTAGACTTTTGGTTACCTTAGACTTTTGGTTACCTTAGTATCTTGGTTACCCTAGAATTTTGGTTACCTTAGACTTTTGGTTACCTTAGACTTTTGGTTACCTTAGACTTTTGGTTACCTTAGTATCTTGGTTACCCTAGAATTTTGGTTACCTTAGACTTTTGGTTACCTTGGACTTTTGGTTACCTTGGAGTTTTCGTTACCTTGGACTTTTGGTTACCTTGGAGTTTTGGTTACCTTGGAGTTTTGGTTACCTTACAATTTTGGTTAACTTAGACTTTTGGTTACGTTAGGCTTTAGTTTAGCTTAGGCTTTAGCTTTGCTTAGACTTTAACTTAGCTTAGACATTACCTTAGTTTAGACTTCAGTTTAGCAGAGAGTTTAGTTTATCTTACACATTCAGCCTAGCTGAGACTATAGCTTAGCTTAGACTTTTGGTTACCTTAGACTTTTGGTTACCGTGGACTTTTGCTTTCCTTGGAGTTCTGCTTAGTTTGGACTATTGGCTACCTTAGGCTTGTGGTTACTTTAGAATTTTCGTTACCTTAGAGTTTTGGTTACCTTGGACTTTTGCTTTCCTTGGAGTTTTGGTTATTTTGGACTTTTGCTTTCCTTGGACTTTTGGTTACTTTGGACTTTTGTTTTCCTTGGAGTTTTCTTTACCTTGGACTTTTGGTTACCTTGGATTTTTCGTTACCTTGGAATTTTGGTTACCTTAGGATTTTGGTTACCTTACACATTTGGTTACCTTGGACTTTTGCTTTCCTTGGAGTCCTTTTGGTTACTTTGGACTTTAGGTTACCTTAGGCTTGTGGTTACCTTAGACTTTTGTTTACCTTGGAGTTTTGGTTACCTTGGGCTTCTGGATACCTTGTACTTCTGTTTACCTAGGCCTTCTCGTTACCTTGGACTTTTGGTTACCTTGGACTTTTGTTTACCTTAGACTTTTGGTTAGGTTACACTTAGCTTATCATAGACTTTAGCGTAGCTTAGACTTGAGTTTAGCAGAGAGTTTAGCTTCCCTTACACATTCAGCTTAGCTGAGGCTTTTGGTTACCTTAGAATTTTGGTTGCTTAGAGTTTTGGTTACCTTCGCATTTTGGTTGCCTTAGAGTTTTGGTTACTTTGGACTTTTGGTTACCTTGGGCTTTTGGTTACCTTGCCCTTTTGGTTTCCTTGGACTTCTGGTTACCTTTGAATTTAGGTTACCTTAAAATTTTGGTCGCCTTAGTCTTTTGTTTACATTAACCTTTTGCTTTCCTTGGAGTTTTGGTTACCTTGGACTTTTGGTTACCTTAGACTTTGGTTACGTTAGACTTTTGCTTTCCTTGCACTTTTGGTTACCTTGGAGTTTTGGTTACCTTAGACTACTGTTTACCTTAGTCTTTTTCGTTACCTTAGACTTTTGTTTACCTAAGTGTTTTGGTTGCCATAGACATTTGGTTACCTTGGACTTTTGCTTTCCTTGGAGTTTGGTTACATTGGGTTTTGGTTACCTTAAGGTTCTGGTTACCTTAGGCTTTTGTTTACCTTGGACTTTTGGTTCCTTTGGAATTTCGTTACCTTAGACATTTGTATACCTTGGAGTTTTGGTTACTTTGGACTTTTGGTTACCTTGGAGTTTTGGTTACCTTCGACTTCTGTTTCCCTTAGTCTTTTGGTTACCTTAGACTTTTGTTTACCTAAGTATTTTGGTTACCTTTAGTTTAGCTTAGACTTTAGCTTAGCTTTGACATGAGTTTAGCAGAGAGTTTAGGTTACCTTACACATTCAGCCTAGCTGAGACTATTGCTTAGCTTAGACTTTTGGTTACCTTAGAATTTTGGTTACCTTAGGCTTTTCGTTACCTTAGACATTTGGTTTCCTTGGACTTTTGCTATCTTGGAGTTTTGGTTACCTTGGCCTTTTGGTTACCTTAGGTTTGTGGTTACCTTAGACTTTTGGTTACCTTGGAGTTTTGTTTACCTTAGACTTTTGGTTAGGTTACACTTAGCTTATCATAGACTTTAGCTTAGCTTAGACTTGAGTTTAGCAGAGAGTTTAGCTTCCCTTACACATTCAGCTTAGCTGAGACTTTTAGTTACCTTAGCATTTTGGTTGCCTTAGAGTTTTGGTTACTTTGGACTTTTGGTTACCTTGGGCTTTTGGTTACCTTGCCCTTTTGCTTTCCTTGGACTTCTGGTTACCTTTGAAGTTTGGTTACCTTTGAATTTAGGTTACCTTAAAATTTTTGTCACCTTAGTCTTTTGGTTACATTGGCCTTTTGCTTTCCTTGGAGTTTTGGTTACCTTGCACTTTTGGTTACCTTAGACTTTTGGTTACGTTAGACTTTTGCTTTCCTTGGACTTTTGATTTCCTTGCACTTTTGGTTACCTTGGAGTTTTGGTTACCTTAGACTTCTGTTTACCTTAGTCTTTTTCGTTACCTTAGACTTTTGTTTACCTAAGTGTTTTGGTTACCTTAGCCTTTAGCTTAGCTTAGACATTTGATTACCTTGGACTTTTGCTTTCCTTGGAGTTTGATTACCTTTGGTTTTTGGTTACCTTAGGCTTCTGGTTACCTTAGGCTTTTGTTTACCTTGGAGTTTTGGTTCCTTTGGAATTTCGTTACCTTAGACTTTTGTATACCTTGGAGTTTTGGTTACTTTGGACTTTTGTTTACCTTGGAGTTTTGTTTACCTAAGTATTTTGTTTACCTTTAGTTTAGCTTAGACTTTAGCTTAGCTTAGACGTTAGCTTAGCTTAGACAGGAATTTAGCAGAAAGTTTAGGTTACCTTACACATTCAGCCTAGCTGAGACTATAGCTTAGCTTAGACTTTTGGTTACAAAAGTCTAAGGTAACCAAAAGACTAAGGGAAACAGAAGTCGAAGGTAACCAAAACTCCAAGGTAACCAAAAGTCCAAAGTAACCAAAACTCCAAGGTATACAAAAGTCTAAGGTAACGAAATTCCAAAGGAACCAAAACTCCAAGGTAAACAAAAGCCTAAGGTAACCAGAAGCCTAAGGTAACCAAAACCCAAGGTAACCAAACTCCAAGGAAAGCAAAAGTCCAAGGTAACCAAATGTCTAAGGTTACCCAAACACTTAGGTAAACAAAAGTCTAAGGTAACGAAAAAGACTAAGGTAAACAGAAGTCTAAGGTAAGCAAAACTCCAAGGTAACCAAAAGTGCAAGGAAAGCAAAAGTACAAGGAAAGCAAAAGTCCAAGGAAAGCAAAAGTCTAATGTAACCAAAAGTTACGTTAGCTTTGACATGAGTTTAGCAGAGAGTTTAGGTTACCTTACAGATTCAGCCTAGCTGAGACTATAGCTTAGCTTAGACTTTTGGTTACCTTAGTCTTTTGGTTACCTTAGGCTTTTGGTTAACTTAGGCTTTAGTTTAGCTTAGAATTTAGTTTAACTTAGACTTTAGCTTAGCTTAGACTTTAGGTTAGCTTAGACTTGAGCTTAGCTTAGACTTGAGTTTAGCTAAGAGTTTACATTACCTTACACTTTCAGCTTAGCTTAGACGAGAGTTTAGCGTAGAGTTTAGCTTACCTTACACATTCAGCTTAGCTGAGACTTTTGGTTATATTAGAGTTTTGGTTCCCTTAGACTTTTGGTTCCCTTGGACTTTTGGCTACAATAGCCCAAAGGAGCCCTATGAAGGGGCTGTGCTCAGCTGTGGGGGAGGCAAAGAACCCTAGGGACACTTGCTAGTCCAGCCCTGGGGCACAAAAGCCTGCCCCCCCCCAGCTGCAGGACACGAGGGGCCACCTTCGTGGTGCATGAGCACCAGGCGATAAGGCAGAGCAGCAGGACCAGAGGAGCCCTGACAAGTGGTCACGCTCAGTGCTCAGAGGAAGGCAAAAAACCCCCGGGGACCGGTGCCAATCTGCCCCGGGGGAAAATTCCTTCCTGACCCCAGTGCTGGCGATCGGCTACTCCCTGAGCACGTGAGCGAGACCTGCTCCCGGTCCCCGGGCTGGTTATGCCTCTGAGGGGACGAGGGGACGCTGGCGCTGCCTTTTCTGCCTGCACCTGGCGCCACCGCAGGGGCTTCCAAGAGCAGCAAAGTGCCGCTGGCCTGATCTAGCCTGGGAGCAAGAACCCTTCCGGTGCCTGGCACCGGAGCTCCAAAGCACTGGGGGAGAGCGCTGCTCTTATAGTGCCCCGGAGCATTGTGATGCTGCGTTGCCGGGTGCTGGCACTATGACACGGGGGTAGACGGGGCCCCCCCCGCAGCCCTGCTCACCCCACCCCAGCCCTGCTGCTGCTGCCCCTTCTCCCAGCACGTCTTGGAGAAAGGCCTTCGGGCTGCTGGCCCTGAGGCAGTGCCTGTGCCCAGGAGGCCCAGGGGGATGGCTCTGCCCGTGGCGGCCGCGCACCGGGCACCGCTGCGGGGTGTCCCTGTAAACGCATCTGTGTGTTCAGAACTTCAGGAACCTCTTCTGCGTTTGTTACACGGGGTTCTTAGGTATTTGCTTGTGTTCAGTAACATTCGTGTCCAGCTTGGGGGTTTACCTCTGGAATTACTACTAGAATGCAACACTTCACTGGCTGCTGCCTAATTCCATGTTCTCGATAGCTCAATAAAGTGTTTTGATCCCAATGTGGTTTGAGCTGCGTGGACTGAGCAGCTTTTCCCTGCAGCGCTCAGGCTAAACAAGTCACTGACTCAGTACTGTAGGACATTTAAGCATCACGTAAGGGCATTGTGTGGAGGGCAGAGATTGGCAACAAATCCCCCCAGCACGTTTGTTCAGATCCTCGATACGCAGAATGAGCGCTGGTCTCTCTCCCATGGTCTCATTTCTTGAGTGGTCTGTCGGGGTGGGAAAAGGGAAAGTCACCGAGATTGTTACTGGAGATGCCGGTGCAGGCTGCAGAAGGCAGCCCCAGCTGCGTTCCTGTCTGAAATGAGGGCATTTGGTGTCTTTTTGAGCAAACTGTTCTTTTAGGCAGAACACCTTTGTTTTTCACATGCACTAGTAGTAGAAAATGCTGCTGCCTCTGCCCAGTTCTGGTAGAAAGTGAGCGTAAGCACCTCTTGGAAACAACAAGGAAAACACAATATACACAAACACTCCCTTCTCTAGCTCTAGCTCTAGCTACAGCTCTAGCTACAGCATCTCTATCTCTACATCTCTACATCTGTATCGACATTTCTGTCTCTCTCTCCCTATCTCCTGGGCTAGTGCAAATAACTCCTCACATCACAGCACTCCTGGTCAGTGCAATGGAGGGCGTGTGCTGAAGACACCGGTGTGAAACACCAGAGCTGCAGCCCAGGCAGAGGGAGACGAGCTGGAGGGAACTGCAGCAGCGATGCTGTTGCAAAAGCTTTCCTAAGCGAAGGCAGGAAACAGGAGAAGCTGTGCCGGGAGAGCTTGATGCCGGGTTACACGGTGTCCTGAGCTGGCACCAAACGTGTGCTCCGGAAGGAAAGCACCAAGAAATAGTGACCTCCCTAGACGGGAGAAGAGCAGGGCCATGGGGGAAAGGAGGCGATGGATTGAAATCTCTTCTCTGTGTTACAGCCACACATCACATGCTCGGTAAAGGGAAGCACTGACGAGTTTTGCTCTGACAGGCAAAGGACTGGTGTTCTGCAGGGTGGTAGATTACAAATATGAAACTAACAGGGATACAAAATAAAGGGATACAAAGACAGAGTTTGAACTGTTACAAGAAGGGAATTTTTCATTGCTCCTTTAATAGCTGCATCAGAATGCTGCAATGAGAACTGGTATTTATCTTAACAATAATATTTTGGTTTTCTTACTGAGGTTGTACTATCCTGTTGGTGTATGATCTTGTAATGCATTAATAATCTGTAACACCCTTTTCTTGAGATTTATTAAGTATCCCATTAACAGATGGTATCATTTCACTGATACAGCTCTATGTCTTTGAAAAAAGGAAAAAAAAAAAGTACTTGGTGTTCAAATTGAATTCACCTTAAAGTGAATTCATTTTTACAAAGTTGAAAACTGAATCTATGGCTGTTACAGAAGCAGTTTTCATATGTTACTGAGTCCTTAGAGCAATTCTTGACTGCTCTCTAGAATGCAGGAAAATACAGTGAAGGAAGTTATCCTTATTCCTCAATCCTCCTAAATTTAATTTAAAAAAACTCCATGGAATGCTTGTGTATTTCTGTGTTGGTATTTTCTCTCAGTTTTGCCAACCAGAAATTCCAAGCTTAATTCTTCAATGCAGGCATTTTTTTACACTGATTTTTGTTTTTTTTCTCACTTGGACCACTGACATAGTAAATCATGTGAAAGGTATTTGATTTTACTCTGTAAGCCGTGGTGGGGCGAGAACAGTGAATATTGGCAGCTCGGTATTGTCTGATGGCCTTTAACTTCCTGTCTGATAGGAGAAACTCTTACAGAGCTAAATTCTGTGCTAAAATGCCATTCAGTACTTTCTTCAAAAGAAGAGGAGATCAAATCTTAGTGTGCATACACTTGTAAATGCTAAAATAAGCAATGTGCGCAGCCATAGCTCTTCTGTGTGCACAAGCTCATATCTAGGAGTTTAAGCTGCTTCTCTCAGATGAAATCCAAAGTGTTTCTTGTGGATTTATTTATGAATACTTGGACTAGTTCGATGGGTAGTAGCATAGGTAGATGTTTCTGGAGAAAGGGAGGAAAAGGGTGTTTATTAACTTACTGTCTTACTAGTTGCTATTGAAACAAGTTGATTCTGTTATTGTTTAAGGCTGAAATAAACTATACACTGAGCATCATGGATGGTATCTATGGAAGGGAGGGCTGAAGAAGCGGGATAACTTTACCTCAAAGAGCATAATTAGTAATTTTTAGTATTAGTCATAGGTACTTTAAACAGATAATATCAGATTGAACAGAGAAGATGTTTGAAAGAACTGTACTGCTGATTTAGTCTTATTACAGTATAAAGTCATTTTTAGAGTTTATGTCAGTAGAAATCAAATGTTTGTGAGACTGTGGAAGGCTGATCAAACACAGGCACAGTTTCACTAATACAGCACTGTAAATCAGTCATTCCAAATTGCTGTAAATGCATCTTTTAGGGCAAGTTGTCACTTATAAATGCCAAGCACATGTCAGACTGATGGGCTTGAAGTGGTGTGAAAAGGTTGTGAACTCCTGGACATCAAGGCCACAGACTGCCCCTGCTGCAGGGACACAACATGTCTTGTGCTTGAAAATTCGGATCTTTTTCATTGTTACTGTTTTCTACACTGGGAGAGACTATGAACTTAAGTGCTTGAAATAGATAATTAACATAGCCAAAAGTATCTGATAAGAGAAGATTGTGAATCTTGTCTTATATTATCCAAACTTTCAATTCCTTCTGCTTATGTGTACAGAAGAGTAGCAATTGCTGTGTGTCTTGTCATTCCAGAGTTGATCACCCTGTGTTTTAGCAACAGGAACAAATGGCCTTCTTACTGGCATTACAAGGAGGATGTTACAAAGTGAGATTCTACATTTTGCTTCCAGAAAGTGATACAGATAGTCCAGATTCTTACCACCGAATGTTTTCATTGCACTCTCACTGAGCAGAAGCACACACTTCTCATCCGGAGATCATGATCTCAGTCAGTCCTTTGATGTAAAACAGTTTTGTATTTAGAGAAACATGAAAACTTGCCCCTTGTTAGAGTAGCTCTAAGATGCCGTCTGGCTTTCAGTGTATATTTGAACATGTTTCCATCAGCCTTACCTCTTTTTAGAAAGACTGGGTGACTTTTTCCTGTCTTTGATCATGTAAACTGTGTAAGTTGCATATTTGTCCACCAGGTGAAGAATAAAAATAATTTTTCATATACATCAGAAGGCAGATGTGTCATACTTCAAGGGTGGCTTTAGAAATCTATTATGAAGAGCAACAGTTTTATAGCTTAAGGGCCCTTTGCCTTCCTGCTGGGGGATGGCTGAAGAGCAGAGGTGTTCACTGTCCTGTTTCCAAAGTCATGCCATGACCAGAAATTAAAAATGTTTTGAAACTCTCCTAAGTGCAAAGTTATTTATCCCTTAGGATATGATTCATGCTTTCCCTTAGACACTGAATCTAGAAGGCTATTTTTCTGCCTGCCCAAAATGCCGTTTGTGTTTCACCTTTAAATTTTTTGCATATGGTTTATGTTTTGGGTTGGGTTTTTGTATGTTTGGTTTGGTTTGGTTTGGTTTTTTTATGGTTTTTTTTTTTGGTTGGTTTTTTTGGTTGGTTGGTTGGTTTGTTTGTTTTAACTTTTGGTGCCATACAATTATGAAGGGTATCCTAAAGAAACTAGTTAAGAGGTGGTAATAGCTAAATAACAGCTGTTAAGGGCATGCTTTAGCATCTCCCTCTGCAGCGATCTGCCCCTGCAAGTTGTGTTTTCAGTCTACCCTGTATTTGCAAACTCCTTGGTGAAGAAATGCTGGTGACCTGGTGCACCAGCAAGGGTGCAGGGACTGCCATGATGGGTGCTGTGGTGGGTTGACCCTGGCTTAACACCAGGTGCCCACCAAAGCCTCACTGTGGTCTGCACCATGGGCTGCTCTGGCACATGGAGCACTTCCTCCCACAAGACTTCTTCACTGACTTGGTGCCTGCAGAGTTCTTTCTCTCACGTATTGTCACTCCTCTTTATGGCTGCAATTGCTCCTGCACGGTGGCTTTTCATCCTTCTTAAGTTATCCCAGAGGTGCTACACCATCGGTAATGTATACTGTTTCTACTGGCAACCATTGCCTTGACCTAATGTATCAACTTGAGAAGTAATGCTCATTTCATTTAAATGAAAAAGTGAAACTACAAAAAATAAAAATCAAAATCCCCCAACACCAAGGTAAAGGAATCAATGACTGTAAGAAACTGTAGCAGCTGTAGTGACAAATGAAGTTATCCCTTGAAATGAAAAGGGGAGTTAAACACCTCCCTTCAGTGAAGTGCCTTTATACTGTATCATAAATCTCACTTGACAAAATTAAGATGTCTTGTTCAAGGCAATTGCAATGGCAAACTTCATTTTTCTTTTGAGGCTGCTATCTTCCCACCCCCGGTAATGCTTGTAAGCTCTCACTGGTTTTAGCTTTATTCTTAAGGTTGGGGTTATTTTCCCCCTGCAGTTGTATTTCGGATGGAAGATTTTTTAACAATTTTTTTTTTAATCAAAAGAAACAACACACACCATGTGTAAATACTGAGTATCTGTCACATCATCAGTATGTCAAAACAGCATCACTGAAATAAGCTGTGCTTTAGTAAAAGGCGGTATAGTGGTAGGAGAGTGGCACCAGGCCTCAATAGTTATCATCTCTGCATTGTCGTGGGAAGCATAGTGGACAGTACAGCTAAAAGATGTAGAGGACTACAGGCTTCAGAGAAATATAAGTGAGGAAGAAAGAAAGGAGTGATGAGAATTTTTTACAACTTTGTATTTCTGCACTTAAAATCAGATATTGGGCTTTGCATAATACATGTATCTTTCAGAGCAGAAATAGGCATTTTTTAAATCATGAATAGATTTCAGGGTTCTGTAAAACACGATGAGGCTAAAATCTTATGTATTTAATTTTGCTCCTGTCAGTGTTACCTCGCTTCTTTTGTAAGTTTGAAAAAGCAAATTTAAAGGTTTTATAAACCCCTATTAAGACTGAAATGCGACTTAACACACGAGTATTACAATTTTATTCTTTTCTTTGAAGTTCTAATAGAAAAAGATGTAAATACCTCTGAGATGTTGTGTTAGATGGGACCAGGTTGGACGGGGCTTTGACCAACCTGGTCTAGTGGCAGGGGGCTGGAACTGGATGAGCTTTAAGGTACCTTCCAGCGCAAACAATTCTATGATGTTAGCCAAGACACAGATTAGGTAGTGTGCATCTGTTTAGGCAGATTTGAGTATTTTGGGATTCATCATGTTCGCATCTTCAGACTTGGTTAATTCATGACTAGCTGCATAAAATTTGAGGAATAATTCTGAACTGGGATCTTTGGGTATAAGCTGGAGGCCCTTCATGTAGTGGCTTCAAAGGGATAAGGGGCCTCTAACACTGTCTTTTGCCTGGATGTCTGGCTCTGTGTGGGATGCTCCAGCTGTGCTGTTAGAGACATAACCTGTGGGAAGATAAATGCATGTTTTTCAGTTACATAACTGTGCATCACATTTTGTTTAACTTACAGCCCAGAAGTCTGACCACAGTATACTAGATATGATGCATGTATTTAAAACACAAAGGCACTGCCACAGAAAAAATAAACATGCACATTAAGACTTGATTGAAAAAGGATCATTAATGCTTGAAACAGGTGATACTGTCACTGCAGATGTACGTATAGAAAGAATGTATATAAATACGCATATACTTTGCACAGGTCTTAGAAATAAAGCAGCTTTATGACCAGCAAGAGTTATGGGATTTGCCATGGAAGGTGCTACAGAAGTTCTTAGCTTTATAAATGGGTTACAGCTGCTGAAGGTGTATTTTAGTGGAGAGGAAGGCTGTGGTCCACCTGAGTGTCCCAGGGAGGTGGCATACTGACAGATGGTAGTGCAGTGTCCCGCCCAGACAGCCCAAATAATACAGGTGCTGAGTGAAATGTCCTGACCTGTTGAGACTCTGCAGTGACTCAGAGGTAGAGGGCTTCAGCCTTAGCTTCCAGATATACTCTGTCATGAGGCTGGTGTAATCTAATAGGCAGCAACCTTTCATTGTCCTTCAGCCTTGCAGCATCAGGCTGCAACTGCCAGGATTGAGTATTAGTAAAATTCCTGTCCTTAAGCTCAAGCCTGAGAACAGGTAACATGTTATGAAGAGCAGGGTAAGGAAGAGTTACCTTCCTTAGGAAGATTACCTTCTTAGGAAGAGTCACCTTCCTTCCTTTATTCATAAAGAATATTTTATTGCTGTCAGAAAAGTATTCATATTTCTGCCTGTATTTATATTTCAGAGTACTCTGAAATGATTGTGAAAACCAGTGTTGTTGATGTTTGTTTGTTTCTGTTAGCAGTAGTGGACAAGTCCTGATTCAGTGTGTTGCAGAGAAGATCAAATGGAAGGCTGTTTAGTGGTTTTAGATAAATCATGGCAAACCAATTTGAACTGTTTGCTTTTACATGGTTTGCTTAATATGCTACCTGTGATTATCCTGTTCCTGTGCATGGGGGCATGAAGTCTGGTTACTCTAAGTGGATGTTGTTGAAATAATACCTCACTGCTTGCTCAGTTGAAGAAAAGTCAGGCCTGCAGCATCCCTGGAATTGGTTCTGAATATAAAAAAGCCAGTGGTTGATTATGTACAAAATGTTAATTGTTGCTCTGCTCTGTGCAGAAATAACTAGTGTGTGCCTTAATTTAGATACATTAGCTGAGAATCATTACATTCACATAGGAAGAAATAAGTTTGTCACATGTGTTTACTTTCTCATGCCTAGTGCATAATGTCCAAGTTGACAATTCCTGTACTTGTTGGTGAGTGTAAGCCTCTTAAATTTGCTTTATAAGGTGGTTAAGCTGCTGGGTTTAACTTCCAAATGCCTTTTTCTATGTCCTCACCTAGCTTTGGAAAAGTACTCCAGGCACAGGGCATGGGGCAGGGAGGAAGAAGAGGGAGATGGAGCTGTGAATGCATGAACTGGCAACAGGAGATGTGAACTCTGTGCTGTATGTGGAGTCCCCAGGCAAGATGACTATGAAGTCAGATCCCCCTACACAAGGCAGCAAAACTAGTGCATTGCTTCCATTTACTGGAAGCTCTCATTATTTCACAGCACTGTATACTGGAATTATAGGGACAACCCCAGAGAGCAAATTACAGACTTTCCAAAATGTGTTGCTGGATGCCATAGGGAGTAAAGGCAATTTTACATCCCATTTTTTTGAATAATACTGAATTTTTGAATAGGTTGCTGATTGGTAATAGGTCAGAATTTGCATGGTTGGGAATGCAGTTATTTATGTGAAAGCAAAATGTGAGGTGTGAAAGCATTTAATGCAGTTTGGGTCAGCCTAAATGAACTGCATTTTGGGTGGGTATTTTTTGAAGCACAAAGATGTGATCAGTTTTCACTGGCTACTGTGGCTTCTGTTTGTCCCACTTTTCACATCTTTGTTCAACAACCTTATGGTGCTGAAATAAGAGAAATGTAAGAGGAGAGATCAGAGCCTTTTTCTCCAAGTAATTCAGTAACTTTTTTAATTCAGTTGACCAAAGAGGTGAGAGAGAATTAAGATTCAGTTGAAGAGGTGGAATACAGCACCCAGGTGCTCAAGAAATGTGTTGTATTATACTGTACTCTCTCTGTCTTGACTTTCACCTTTTAAAAATATGATGCTTATTCAGCATGATGAGAGAATCTCTGTGGTCCTGCAAATAATACTGGAGCGTGACAGGAGATCCTACTTGTTTTGTCACTGTATTGGTTACTGGCTTTAAGCAGTGATCACCTTCACTGTTCATCTGTCTAACTGAGTATTGTAAAATCACACTAGAAAACAATCTTTCAGTGCATCAATTTGGAAATAATGTGGGAGTAGCTTCAACAACAATTATTTAATGTTTCTCCTAATTAATGTGAGTTTCCTACTCTGGAAGATCATTGTAATGGGGGACATCTGGGGGTTGGTCCTTCAGTCAAAATAGGAACTATTTATCGTTTGAGTCTCAGCGTGTATGTGCAGGGTTTCTGAGTTTTGTTAGGCAATCAGATACATGTGGTACTTTTCTCAACATTGTTAAGTTGCTAACCATGAAATGCTGCTCTTAAATTTCATTCATAAAGAATTTGTTACATAGGAGCTCGCAACTTCTACTCCAGCAAAGCCTGTAAGTCTTTCCAAAGGATATTTTTGCAGCAGTCTCTCTGTTGCGTATGAAGTGCAAATAGGCTCAGGCTACCTTGCTCTTTTCCCCAGATGCTGATGTACAGTCAGGCAAGTTAGCATGCTTGAGAGCCATGCTCTCAAATAGGAGCCTGGGGATTGCTGGCTCCCACTGCCACCTTGTGTGTTGCTAGGACGGGCAGTTGACTTGTTATTTTCGAGTACAGAAAACTGCAAATGCTGATGGTTTAACATCTCCAAATGAAACCTCCCAGCTGCCATCGGCCGTTCCAAGATTTATCTTTAATGTGAGGTTCTGTGTAAATGCTTGTTATTTTGGGGTAACAAAAGTGAAAGATTTGAATATTTTTACATTTTATGGCATGCTCTTAAGAGCAGTCTTACATAATACTTAAGAGAGAAGATTGGGTGCATTTTATACAAAAAAAAAAAAATTTTTTTTACCTAAATTACTGTTCACAGGGTTGTTGTTTTTTTTTTTTTTCCACATTCTTCCTGTTCTTCAGTTTCTATATACATTAAATTTTTCTTCCTTTTCACAATTAAATGCATATAGCAAAATAGTTAAATTCAGTTCAGTGGTTATGTTTTAACTGTCTGTATGGCACAGGTGTATTTTTAGTTTTTCTAGAAGCAGCTCAGTTATGAAAATGCTTTCATGTCTGCAGACTTGTGGTCAAGACTTGATGAGAACTTTGCGCATAGAGTTTCAATCTTGAGCAGCCTTTGAGAAGACAATTTTATGTCAAAATTGCAGTTTTATGGCATCAGCTTTGTAAAGGTGTTTTCCTCCTTTACACGTCTGTATTTTACTATGTAAAAAAAAGATGAGTTTCCCAGACCTTTCATCCTAAAAGTACCATTTGCTGGCAAAATTATGGAAAACACAGTGAATGGAAGATAAATATTAATAAAAATTAAGGAAAAAAATATGTAGGTCAACATGGATGAAGCTGGCATGACTGCCATCTGTTACAAAATTAGCTTTCAGTGTTATGTTTCCTTCAACTTCATGTTATACACATTTTTATTAAAAAATAAAGCCCCCTTTTAGTTCTTTCCTCTAAGAGATTGCCTTTTTTTTTCTGTTTTGCTTTTCAGAAATTCATCAAATGCATTCTACAGTGGAAATAATTGTGGAAAATAGTGGGAATAATAGTGAATAATAGTGGAAAATGTCTTGTTAAGTATGCCAGGATGCACTTTCTGCTGCGCTACTCATAATTAAGCACAGGTTTAATTTATTTTTGTGTTGTAAGCCCTGGTGGTCTGGAAGAGCCAGTACTGTATGTTAGCACTTCAGGAACAAACACAAAATTATTAGAGGTTGGGAGGAGAGTAGAGAGATAGGAGGCAAAGACAAAGAATGGTGGCACTCTTCTAATATTAAGCAGTTTAAGGGGAATCTACATCACTTGTTAACACTTCTGTTTATTGTTGCTTTTATAGCCTATAATTAAAATCCAAGTTGTTAGTTGCAGTTCAGGTATAACCATCCTCAAAAATGCTATGAAGCAACCAAGATGCTAGACTACACATATTATAAGACTCTTCACGTCGTTGTCTGCTGTCTCTATAGCCTATTCACAGTGACTGGAACTGGAGTAAAAAATGAGTGTACTCATCAGAAATAACAAATACGGATTGTTAAGTTGTAGCACGCTTTCACTGAGCTCAAATGAAGTTCCTTATAAATGATTCATTCTTTCATATTGCTGAGGCATCCCAATTAAAACCTTCCACCTTCTCAACTTCTAAAAATGCTTGAGAACAGGAGCGTAGCTGAAGCTTTTTTTAATCATGTGGAATTTCTTTTGTTTTTAATTAAATTCAAGTACAAAGCTGGTAGCTTGCACTAGCCTGAATCTAAGTGCAAGATTAGGGACATAGTATCTTTTTCAGATCTGTCTGGAGCAGTTGAAAATAATACTGCTTCCACTTTCTTGACCACATGTTGATGATGATGACATTGCATTTTGGGCAAAGCAAGGTATGTGAACTGCCCCTGTCAGAAACAGCTCTCCCCTGAGGTGGATTAAGGAGGGCTCCTGTGGTACTTTTTTCAGTGTACTTATTTTTTGGCAGGGGAACTACTGATCTCTAGGAAACAGATGGTAACAAATTGTTTGGGAGCAAGAATTTCTTTAACTGCTTTGGCAGTTTTAAAGTGAATATGAATTTGAGCTCTACCCTGTCAGTGGAGGCACTGAAATGCAACTCAGACCCATAAAAGTTTTCAGCAGCTCTGTATTAACTCTGAGTTCTACTGCTGGAGGCGGGCCTTATTTTTTACATGTGGATGTCATACTGTAGTAGACTTGGATAAAAGAGCCTAGTGCATTAAACCTCTATACATCTTTCCTGTTCTGGGTTGTCTGCAATAGCATTAAATTATTCACAAAGCCTTAATTGAAGCTTTCCTTTTTGGCCAATTTCCTAACTTGCTTTTAGATTTGTTTCATTGTAGCTAGGCAGTAGCAGGACAAGATCTGATCTGCAAGCACTCACTCTGAAAGGTTCTTCCGTTCTATCCTTCCTGAGCATGGCTGCTGTTTCTACAGCTTTGTGATCACTTTCTTCCTCTTCCAAGGTCAGAAGTTCTCTTACCAGCTCTGTCCAAGTAGAGCCTCTAAAGTAATCCTAGCCAGATTCTGGTCTGGCTCCAGCATTTCAGAACTCAAGGTGGTGGTGGGGTTCTGTCATTTGATATGGGGAGAGGATCCCTTTTCTGGTCTCTTTCCTGCTCAAGAGCTACCCTGTCAATCTAGCCAGGAGCCATTATCTCTGTTCTGAATCTTCTTTGACTCACCCAGCTATTACAATTGATAATTTTGCATTACTTAGGCAAAGCATTGCATGTAATGATTCAGATTTATAGTCTGGTTTCCTGCATCTTGTGTCTCTCTGCTTCTAGGTCTCTTTCAGTTCATCTTTATCCTATGCCATAAGGATAATGTTTCAGAAAACCTGATCTGTGGAACCTCTTTCCTGGTTCCCATTGTCAAGGTGTTCATTACAGTCATAAATATGAATGGGTTTAAGACCAACTGGAATCTCACAAGAGCATGGTTCACTCCATCCGACTCCATCCATATCTGCTTCTCACAGTTATTGTCACATGCATAAGTGTATATGAAACATGTTTCCAAGCAAAAGGACAGTGGCAGGCATCATCCTGTCTGTCCTTGAAGATCTCGAGACCAAGCCTTAATGTTCTTAATTTTTGTTTCAAAGCAACACATTTCTATGCATACTTTTTTCTTTATATTTGTGAGGGTGGTTTTTTTCTCTTTGAAAGCTTGGAATGAACTCTTACCTTTTGGCATTAATAACAAAAGTACTCAGCACTTGGACTAATTGCCCTCAGTATACTTCATAGGTGTTCATTATCTCCAACACATCTCTAAAGTGTCAAGGTTTATTCAAATGCTGTGTGCTCAGAAACACAGTGTTGGGAAATTAGTGGTCTCTTGCCTAAGATGGTGTTAGAAAGGCTTAACACTGATGGGGTAACAACTACCTGCACTTCTTCAGGATACTACACACCTCTTTTGATGTTTCAGGCTATCTTAATATGAAAGACCTTTCATAAAGAATCTACATAATACTAAAAAAAAAAAAAAAAGAGCTGTAGCTCTGCATTTATAAATACTAATGTTGTAACACTGAAAAAGGTGCACTGGAAGGGACCTGGAGACAGAAGCCTGTAAAGATACAGTAAGTCGATCAAGAAGAAATGTGAGGTTTTCATAACTCATGATCATTACACTTTATAAAGTGTGTAAATGAATTTCTGTCTATCCTGGGAAGTACTGAATCTTGTTACCACGGTTATTAAAGTTAATGAGATTTAAATACTGAGTTAATAGGCCTGCCTAAAAAGGAGAAGCACTAAATGTTCTCAAAGGGAAGTGGTGTTTCCTTTCTAACTTTTTTTCTCTTAGGAATTAAGTGACATACACAGGACATACATGACAGTGCCTGTTTTTCCAAGATACACTGGAACATGGCAGGGGACCATAGATTTTTGTTTGGGATTTTTTTGTTTGTTTTTTTGGTTGGTTGGTTTTGGGTTGGTTTTTTTTTTTTTTTCTGTATGGGTTTTTTTTTGGTTTGTTTGTATTTTTTTTTTCCCCCAGAAAGTAGATGATGCCAAGGTGTAAAAACACCACATCAAAGAGGACAAAGCAGGCTTGTTGGATCCTGCCAATCTTTAATGAACATGTCTAGCTTTCTTGCATGAGATAAAGGAGCTCTGTGTTGTTTGCTCTTCGTACCTACTCCATGTTGTTTTTCTTCAGACTCTCATGAGGATCATTCCTGGGCCACCAAAATTCTTTCAGTAGTGTCCTATTTGCTTTTCTGCCTGAAATCACAGGTGATTGGGTTTGGGTTTCTTTCTCCATAGTTAAACTAACTATGTTAGAAGGTTTAATAAAATATATTGCTTGATGACAGTCTTGATAGATGTATGCATCTCACAGCATTATGCAGCTTATCAGGTTGCAAAGACACAGGCTGATTTGACACTACATGCCTGCCTTCAATGATTTGACAGGAAGATTATGTCTTTTCATGTGCAGGCAGTGCTGTCTTAAGATCTTGAATTACCACATGCTGGCAGACTGACAGATAATTCCAGAACTAACACTGTGCCTATCAAAACTGAGTCTAGGAAAACAAACAGTGTGTATTTCAGTAACATTTTAGCAATAACAAGTGCAGTTTTAAAAAGGAATAAGCATTGGGGCATAGTGGAGTATCTTTGTCTTAGTGAACAAAGCAAAGCTTTAAGTAGTAACAGATAGCAGAAAAATGAAAGGCATTTGCACTCCTGCCAAAGCTCTGATGGTAATGTTTCCAGCTCTGGGATGGTATCACTAACAGATGGGCCTTTCCAAGGTGTTTAGTACAGACTAAAATGATACGATGTGCCTGTTACTTTCCTTACTGATAATAAGCCTTTCTGTCTTTTCTGTTACCTCATCATCTTTCGTCTTTTCTAAAATCTTCTATAGATGAATAGCACTTCCAGTGGAAAAAGACCCAGTGCTTCCTTATTAGTGGAGCCCAGGGAAGGCTGTCAACCTTGTTAGCGCTGCTGTATGCAGTGTATGTGCTCCCAGTGTAGGATTTGACCACAGCTGTTATTTTCTACTCCACCCTCTTGACAGGGAGATTGTGTACCCCTCTGTTACTGGGTCACAAATCATATCCTGTGGTCCAGAGCTTCTGGCTTCCCAGTTGAGTGTGTAAGTCATGCTCAGAGCTGGAAGGGGGAATGTGGGACTCAGTCCGGCAGCTTGTACTAGAGAGCCTTGAGCTGCCAGGCTGTCCCTAGGCAAGGCTTTGTGAAAGAGGCAGGGGGAGAAAGATAATTACTAATTATCTAAGACCTGACTGTGAGCTAGGTCAGGCCTATTAGTTATGACTCTCTACTGAGATTAGAAGTGCAGAGGAAAAGGTGGTGTGACAGCTGACAAATTACTGTAATAATACAGCCCTCACTGCATGTATTTTCTTTATCACTAGTCACCAGGATTTTTAACATATGTATCTAGAATATATACCTAGCAAGATTTTTACAAGTGTAATCTGTAGCAGATTTCGGGGAAGGAGGAAGGAGGGGGGAAAGAGTGTCAAGATTATGCATTTAAAATAAATCATTTTGTGTGCAATTTTGTAGTCAGTTTCTATGGTGGATGTGCAGGAAAGGTGGTATTTTTATATATGCTTATGTTTCAGGATGTTGATTGACCTATTTCTAAATTTATATGAGATTTTCCTAATACAAGGATTGAATTATTTGCCCCAAGGGTTAGTGAAACAGCAGAGATTTGTTTTGCTTCAGGAGATTCTGACTAGACTTGACACTGAATGGTGTTTGTTGTTTTTTTTTTTTGTTTGTTTTTTTTTTTTTGTTTTTTGCTTTTCATACATTGGAACATACAGGATTTTCTTTCATTAAATGATGAACATTATACATGAAAAGTAATCTGGTGTTGAATGCAGTATGTTTGTCATTTGTCTGGCTGTTTCCCTTTCCCACTCTGTCTATGACTCTCTTGATTAGACAAGAGAGTTTTGTTTGAGCTAAATTTTCCTCTTTTGGGTCACTGAAATAGCATGATTTAATTACTGCAATAGCCTCCTTCAGGAGGTGGGCTAGATGGAACTGTTTCTTTGCATCATGGACTACTTCAGAGAATAGTACATGTCTGTGGCTAATGAAAGGATCTGCTCAACAGACACTGTGATATGTACGATATCTAGAGACAGCACCTATCTGATGGAAGGCAGTTCTCAAATACTTCCTGTTATTGTTTGCCTCCCTAAGCTGTTTGAACTTGTGCTTTCAAAGACAGTTTGAATCACTTAGTTGTTTTAAACTATTCTGTGTTTGTTTCTGCAAGTTTTTGTACATAAAGAGAATAGCTAACAACAGGACAGTATCTGTGTGCTTTATCCTTCAAGAGTGTGAATCTTGCGGTAATTCGGGAACAGCAAATAACCTGCCTTGAAAAGATACCTCCAATGGTTGTACACAGTGTATCTGTGGTCTATAAATAATTCTTTCCTTTGTTTTTTTGAGCCAGATGAGACAGTGGGATAGATTAAAGCTGACAATTCGAAGTATAACAGAGAAAGCCATGAAAGCAGTATGTGGAAAAGGCTATTGCTTTGTGTATCCCAAGTGGACATAAGTGAGTTTAATTTAATAATATTAGCTACCAAGCAAAGGTTTCAGAACAGATTCTTTTTTAGTTCTGTGAAAGTCAGTCAATGTTGCTTGCAACTTTGATTTGGATTGCTCAGTCCTGTGCTTGCTGTGTCCATATGACTCTCATCACGCGTTCTGTTGTGCCTATTCTAATCACAAAGCCTTAATTAACTACAGTTACAGAATGAGATGTACACTTTCAGTTTTGCTGCTCAAAATCTCTCCACAGTGTTCTTCCACTGCTGAATCATCTCTGAAGCAGCTGTTAAGGCTTTATTTTTCTCCCAGACCCATAACAAAAGTAACTGCGTAATGTTGATTTTTTTTTTTTTTTAATTTTTCTACTGCAGTTTTCCTTTTCTTTTGAATTTCTGCCGTTCTTCTATGTGAAATGTGGAAAAACTTGGATTTTGCTGTCAGCTGATTACTTTGAGAGTTGCAGGAGATGAGTTATGATACTGAGAGGTGGCTTTGAAGCTGTGCAATTTTAAAGGTTTGAGGACAACTCAGGGAAGTACTTTTTTAAATAGGTCTTCCTGTTGTATGTATTATTAGATGTTTACATTAGCTTTAATTGATGCAGAATGATAAGGCTCTTAGTAACAGATGATAAGTAGAGATAAGTGATGCTTATGGGTTTAGGACGTAGTAGCTATAAATAATATTTGGTACTCATGTATTCTTAATTCTTTAAAATGCACCTGGCGAGGTCATTTGCAAAAGCACTCGGCCTACTTTTACTGCTGCTGACTTAATAGCGAAGAATTAGGCCAATACTTAGCACTTGTGGAAATTCTTCTCCTGAATTGATTTGGATTTGCCTCAGCCTCACACCTTTGATTGGTCTTTTTTGGGTAGGCCAAAGTAAATGGCAGTGTCTGCTCCAGAGTAAAGGTGGGAAAAATACCGTTCTCACAGAGGCTGTCCTGTTTCATGAGGAGGAGCAAAATGTATTGAACCTGAAGCAGTTGAATCATGATGACATCAAAACATCAATTTTATCTGCAAGATCTTAGCTTAGTTAGTGTAATACTGATTTTCGTGGCTGCTTTAAAGTTGTAATTGCTCTTGTAACTGGTAGCCTTACATTCCACAGGTAATGTGAAATATCAGTTGCCCTAGAGAAGCCTAGTCTCTGCTCTTGGCAGCCAGACTATGAGAGTCAGCTCTGGGTGCAAGATCAGTGTTTTCACACCTTCCTGGATGAATATTCAAGGAGATATATATATATTATTTTTATATATATATATATATATGTGGATATACATTCAAGGCTAATTTCAAGGATCACCTGCTCCAAGCTCAGGAGCGTTGCATCCTGACAAGAGGGAAATGGGCAAGAAGGCCAGGAGGCCTCCATGGATGCATAAGGAGTTACTGAGAAAACTCAGGAGGAAAAAGGAAGCTTATAGAAGGTGGAAGCAAGAACAGGCGGCGTGGGAGGAATACAGGGACATGTCCATTGTCATTGGTGGGATGCTAGGGATCAGGCCAGGAAAGCTAAGGCCCAGACAGAATTTAATCTGGCAGGGGATGTGAAAGATAACAGGAAAGGCTTCTATAGATATGTCACAAACAAAAGACAGACTAGGGACAACGTGGGCCCTCTCTAGAAGCTAATGGGAGGACTGGCTACCCTGGATTTGGAGAAGGCTGAGGTTCTTAATGACTTCTTTGCCTCAGTTGAAGGAGGTGATCCTGCTGCTCTACTCTGCTTTTGTGAGACCCTGCTTGGAGTATTGGGTGAAGTTCTGGTGCCCTCAACGTAAGAAGGACATGAAACTGTTGGAGCAAGTCCAGAGGGCCATGAGGATGATAAGGCGGCTGGAGCACCTCCCGTATGAAGATAGGCTGAGAAAGTTGGGGCTGCTTAGCCTGCCTCCTGCCCCTTGCATAAGCACCTCTGATTAGGTGGCTGAGTCACCTTCAGCTCATTTGAATTCTGGAAAAGTGCCTGTCACTCTTTTTGATTCCAGAAGGACAAATGACATTGCCGGAGGAAATCTTAAGCACTCAGTTTGGTGGAGTAAGAGTGTGACTAGATGACGTCTATGTTAGCAAGTGCAGTCAAAATGGACCTTCGTAGTCATTCAGTTAAAGGTGAGGACCCAGCATCTACACCCGGAAGGGACTAGTCAGGACTAGCTGTAGTCTGGTGCTGTGCACTCAAAGCTTTGAGCACTGGATGTGCTCCTGGAGCACATTTCATTCAAAATGGATTTGATTTGTGTTAAAATTCAGGACCTCAATTTTTTTTCATTTACCTGATGCTTCCAGGACATCACAACATTCGTGCTGTGTGTTCCAATAGGAAAAGGGCATTGTATAATTTAAATCTAGTGTACTCTGGAGATAGATTCATACAGTACTAATGACAGCAACTCCCAGTGCATTTTGCTGCAAATTAGAATGTCTTCTTGCCATGAACTCTGCAGTCTTTGCCAAAATGCCGGATAGTCACCAATGAAAGCCATGTGATAAAGTGCTTGTTTGGATCATGGAGCTGTTATCTGAGCAATCAGTGTGCCAAAAAGGCAAAACACCTGCTGCATAGTAGTTTCAAGGGGGCATTTGAATGATGAATTTGCAGGAAGTGTGTTTCTGTTCCTGTTGTGAGTATTTGATCATTGGTTGTTACTTGAGATGTTATCGTTAAACTGTTTCACTGAATACAGCTCAAAACTAAGCAAGGAAGTTATACTTACTCCAGTCAAAAACCTGCATGAAGTGTGATAAATCTTAAACCTATTAAAAGTGCTAGTTCTTAATGACATGCCACACAAATTCATTTTATGGATAGAAAGGGACTATACCTTCTGCAAAATGTACTATTCCTAATCTCAGTAGTAATTTCAGTGTAAAACCCTTATGTTAGGCCCAGTTCAGGCCTTGCTTTCACATCACTTTGGTGTTCAGGTTTTCTTTGGCTCTTGCTTGTGCTCCTTGGCTTTGTACCTGTCAGATGGTTCCTGGAAGTAGTTGCCAGGCTGATTCACACAAGGGAGAGTCCCATCAGAGCTCGCTTTCTCACCTGACCTTTGGCGACTGGGGCTGATTCATTACTGTTGCTAATAGATTTCTGTCTGGAGGTAATTGAGTATTTCTAACTAGGTAAGGTCAATGCCACGAAGAGTGACGTTGTTTCAGGTGAAAAGAGGGCATGTTGGTTGAAATGTTACAGAAAACTGTACTGTCAAAGGGGCACTGCAGATTGGAAAAGGTCTCTGGCAGTTGGTTGCTTCAGACTACAGCAGAGAAGTTTTCTGCAGCATAGTGCTGTCTTCATCTTAAATATAGCACCTGGTTTTATTTGTGGGGTTTTGTCTGGTCTT
This sequence comes from Pezoporus wallicus, assembly GCF_028554395.1. Taxonomy (NCBI): domain Eukaryota; kingdom Metazoa; phylum Chordata; class Aves; order Psittaciformes; family Psittacidae; genus Pezoporus; species Pezoporus wallicus. The sequence goes on from NW_026640767.1 coordinate 26,825, forward strand.
TTGGTTTTTGTTTTCCTTTTTTTAACGGAAATTGAATTCTTAAAACATGTGAAGTGCTTCACTAGGGAGCTGAAAATGCTGCTGCTTCTCTCAGAATAGGTTTTTAAGACTCTTAAAAAAAAAAGCATGGCAAACTTCAGTGCCGTGATCCTAGTTCAGGACTGCTGGCAGCATGAGGAGATTGTGAAGTAATGCCTTCCTGTCTCAGCAATGAAATTTCTCTTCGTGGAAACGTCTCTGCCTTCCTCAGTGTGGTGGCTCTTGCACTCTTCCTAATGTGTAAATTCCGAACTGTCGTGGTTTAAACCCAGTCAGGTAACTCGTTCACTCACTTCCGCCCCCTTTCTTGCCCTCCCCCTGCTCCCAGAGGGACGGAGAGGAGAATCGAAAAGAATGCAACTCCCACGGGTTGAGATAAGAACTGTTTAGTAACTAAGGTATAACACAAATCACTACTGCTACCACCAATGATAATAATGATAAAGGAAATAACAAGGGAAGAGAATACAACACCTCAGCACCAGCCGACCGATAACTTGCCCCCCCTCAGCCCGACCAAGCACCAACCGATACCTCCTCCAACCCTGCAGTCTCCCAGCCCTTCCGGCTAACTCCCAGTTACATCCTGGGCATGACGTGCTGTGGTATGGAATACCTCTTTGGTCAGTTTGGGTCAGGTGTCCTGTCTCTGCTTCCTCACAGCTTCCCCTCCTCCCTGGCAGAGCATGAGGCTCACAAAGTCCTTGGCCAAACCCAAACATCGCTATCAGCTCTGTTCCCAAGCTGAAAGTCAAAACACTGCACTGCACCAGCTACCAAGAAGGGGAAAAATGACTGCTACTGCTGAACCCAGGACACTCACCCAAGACAATAAACCCTGAAATGATACAAAATTTATAAAAGTTTCTCCACCACCCCAAGTTTTGGAAAGCATCACCCTTTTGTCATGTCCTCTGTTTGGTTTTAAAAACCATATGCAGTTACCATGACAACTCTGGCCCACACTGGAAATCCCTTAGTGCGAGTTTCTGGCATGGCTTTTATTTGCATATGCTGCAAGCAACAGTGTTATTAAACAGGCTGGTGCTTATTCTTCCAGTCACTGACTGATACAACTGATGTGACAATGATTACAACTTTCTGATTCCAGGTGAGAGTGGTCATGAACAGCTCTGAGCAGCTGAGTTTCCATGCTCACTGCTTTAATGTATTGCTCTGTTACAGAAAGAGATTTATTTATTTATTTTTTCTTTGCAACCTGAAGCCATGCTTGCTTATTTAAATTATCAAGGAACAGGGAAAAAGGGTGTCATCGTCCTTGTGAGACATTTTATTAATGATTTCTTCTCATTTTGAGACTGTTTTGGTTCATTTTAGATAGATACATTTATACTCTATGAATGTTTAATGAATTTAAATCCTTAAAAAGATCCTTTATACTGTACTTTATCTTCTGAATAAACAGTGACAACCAAAGCGTACACTTCGTATTCAAAACTTGTTGTTCCTGTTTGAGACTTGGAAATCTATCTGAAAGTGATTGTTGGAATAATTTATAATAATGTGCAGCAATGCGGCCAGCTTGTGTTACCAAAGGCTTTATTTATGATTCATGCTACAGGCTGGCAGTAAGAGACATCTAATAACTTGGCTTTTTGGTTTTCTCTTCTTTTTAGGAATTTCCATGGGATGCAGATCATGCTGCAGGACTGTGTTTGGGTAAAGGATGAGTTCTGCATTGTTCTCAGGAGTCTTCCAACACGTTTTCTAAATTACCTTTTAATGGTGTTCTAAGTGAGCTTATGCGAAACAAATAGCATTGGATCATGAGTGAGGAAAAAAACTTTGGTGCATCCCAGAAAATGTTGTCTCCTTCAAGAAGTACTAGCAGCTGCTCCTCCAAGCAGGGAAGTCGACAGGTAATGCAAACCTTCTTAACCAAACTGAAAACATTACTAAGATTAGCTGTTACTTTTGCTCTTCAATATCAGTAGATCTCTTAAACTCTGTTTTTCTGTTGCTTGCTTATCTTATGTTATCACTTCTTTGTTTTCCTTACTCTTTTTTTCTTATTTCTTCTTATTTTGAGTCATATGCAGTAAACACACATTATTGAATAGCAGGCATTTGTAAAACTGAAATGCTAGCAGTGAATGTGAATTTCTATCATGTTGTATTTGTGGTGTCTTTATAGTGAAATATTGCTGCCATAGGTCTCAGATGCTGGAATTCTGTATCTTCCCTGTAAGATACCACTTTTGTGTCATTGTGTAATTGCTCTTCTTATTTCAAGTTTCTAGGGAAAGGGGTACATGCACGTGTGAAAACACATTTTTCTGAAACTTACCAGAGTTTTGAGAACAAAAAGGTGTTTGTGTATGTTTGTGTGTGATGGTTGTTGTAAAACTATACTTTTGAAAATAAGTGTGTGTCACATGATTCATCTGAATGCCTAATGCAAAGGATGCTCTGTTGTTTGCAGAGGTGATGCTGTTCTTTAACCGTTATAGTTTTAAAAGACATGTCTATGAGTGTTTGCACCTGAATAGCATCACCTCTGTTTTTGCAGAGGTGATGCTATTCTTTAACCATTATAGTTTTAAAAGACATGTCTATGAGTGTTTGCACCTGAAGAGTGAGGCTGCTGAAGACAGCTTTTGTTTGTGGGCAAGAAATGTTGAACTGCAGCCATGCTGAGAATTAAGCTTAAAAATGCTCAATCCATGCTTGCAAAATCATGAGCACTATGCTCAAGGTAAACTTTGATTTGTACCAATGCTGGCTTAGTGGAGCTCTTGAACCTGCACAGGTCAAAATTTTAATTGAAATTGAGCATCCCAAACCCCAGAAAGCTTTGGAGACCTCAGCTGTGTTTTGAAATAGCACTTGCTTTTCAGGGACTTGTGACTGTACGTGCAATTGGCGAGGCAGACAAATCTGAACAAGTGATGCATTTTGAAGTGCTGTGCCTGTAAGAAATGCTGTGCATTTCCAGGATACCAAGCAAAAAAATCCTTGCTGTCAGGGTGCCTTTTTTGTTTTCCTGAAACATTAATTTTTTATGTCCTCGGTATGAGAGTACCTTTGAAAAGTGTAATTTAAAACGTTTCATATTGTCTGCTTCAACAGTTCCTGTCTGTCAAGTGTTTATCATGTAGTATTTAAATAGTAAGATTTACATGAGCATGACTAAACCCATTGGTGTATTACACAGCCTGTATAAGCTACAATACATATGCAGAAGCAGTTTCTATTATATATACTATTATTAGTGGGTCCCATTTCTTATCCATTCTGTTTTCACCTGCTCTCTTTGGACAGAAGAAATAACTTAGGAGGGTTTAATGTCATCTTGTCAATCCCCAATTTTTCAGTCTTTGATCCTTTTACAAAAATGCAAGGTGTACCTGTCCAAGGTGAGAGATGCAACCTGGTGGTTTGTTTGTATTCCTGATGCATCCGTCCTTATTCGTTGTAGTCAGGCAGATGGCAGATTGCCTCATACACCTGTCAGGTCAGGCTAAATGAAGGTATAAAGTAGGTTGTTTCCCAAGATATATTGAAGTGATAATATGGAACATTGTGATAAGTAACTCCATTTTGATCCTAGATATACTCCTCTGTGCTGCATGTGGAAAGATGGACATTTAGGTGTAGCAGAGCCAGTACTCTGCAATACTTATTGGCCTGGACACAGGAGTGCTTTGGGTGAGGAATGGAAATCTCCCTGTTGCTGTTCTCTAAAAGGCTCTGGTCTTGCAGATGATAAAGATTTTTACCTTTCTAGATAGACCCTCTCTAGTGTAGTAATCATATAGTAGTGTAGTGTAAATCATATAGTATAAGGTGTATTATAAAATCTAAATTGTTAGTCTGGGCAGTGAGGGTGTTACAACTTTCTTATGTCCTGTCTCTTTGCTCCCCCCTTCCCACAGATAATTTCTTGTCACAGCTGATGAAGTAGTTTTGTTTATATCATTAACTACTTCTTTTCTCACTCAGCCTCTTTATTGGTAAATTGGAGCTTCACGGTCTGTCCCAACTAATACCCGCCTATGCAGGGCTGACAAGGCTGAGTGATAGTAATGTCTGAGAGTTATTTAATTTGCCCTTTTCATCTGTGTGTTAGTTGAAATGACAGCACTTCAGGTGTTCTATTAAGAAAACAGCAACAATCTGCCGTTTCCTAAAACTGTTAAAAATCCCCTAATCCAGAAAGTACCACACGTGCAATATAGGCCTCCAGGAGCTTCCCCTTCCATCAAAGTCCGTAGAAGAGTACAATATGGCATTGTTATTGGTACTTTATTAATAATATCATGAAAGTTTAAATAATTTTGCCTTATGATGTGCAGATTAAGAGTGATGTGCTGTGATTTTGATACTCTTTGCTTCATCTTCCAGCTCCATGGAGAAATTCTTGCTCCTCTTTCAAACACTTGCACCTCTCTTGGCGACCTTCAGGGCTAGGCTCACTGCAGCTTAATGACAGATCTGCGTTATGGGTGCTTTTCTCTGTGCTACTGGTCTGACACAGAAATTCTTTTAATCTGATTAAGAAGAAAGGCATTCTGAAAAATGCAGAGGGAAGACTGGGAGATTCTGGGAGTGGGGTGGGGTTGGTTGTCCCCAGAATAGTGGGATCTGCATGTTAAGCCTCTCAGATTTCTGAGGCACAGGCTGCTGCTGATACGAACTAGCTCTATATAGTAAGCGACCTGAGTTTGCACGTGGAACCACAGTAGTGTAAGGCTGCTGTGTCTGCTAAAATTCAGTTCCGTGCAGAAGATAGGAGAATGTGTTAGAAAAGAGTTGACTTCAGCAGGATTGCAGGACTTGGAGGGGGGGGTGGGGGTGGGTGTTCTCCTTCTTTTGCTACACTTGGTGCCCCCATTCTGCCAGATACATTTGCACTGTGAACTGAAAAGGTTAACAGTTAATCCTGTTCCACTAAATTCACCTTGAAGCCCCATAGCAGGTTAGAGGCTACTGCCACTTCCCACCTCCCTGCTCTTCTCTGTCCCTCCTTCAGTCATGGACAGGGATCTGTTGCATGAAGCCATAGCTCAAACTGTATTTTGTGAGGAAGGAAGGAAAGCTGGTGTTGATCTTTACATCTAAATTGACCTGTGATCAAAAGATGGTGGCAGTTATTTTTAAGTCTAATATGTTAAGTAACTCTTAAAATAGATTCAGTAGGGAAAAGGTTTATGTCTGGAGCGCTGCTTAAAAAAACTGATGTTCTAAAAAAGAAAATTAAATCATTTCTGCCCATTTTATGAACTGTAACAAATGCTTTAGTTGCAGCTGATGCCAGCCCTTACCCTCCACAAAGCAGGTTTCTATTCTTGGCACTTTAAAATATTCTGTACAACTGACTGCATTTTACACTGGAAGAAAATCTGGCACTGTCATCTGTTTCGTTCAGGGAGTTGCAACAGCAAGCTTTGGTCTGAGAGCCATTCAAGCTCATTACTTCATTCTTTCTTTTGAAATAATCCACCTTGAGGAGCTATACAGTATAGAATAATGCAGAAAATGAAGAGGCTTTTGTATTATTAAACAAAGAAAATTACTACAGTTACATAATGACAGGCTTATCTCTGATGACCAAAGTGTATGGGTCTTTTTAATTCAGCAAGAGGAGGTATAAGTCAATTAGCAACTACAGGGTGATTTTTTTCCGGTGCTGATCTGAAATGAACAACTTTGGACCTGAGAAAAGTTAAGAAGTGTGTGCTCATCCCTTGGCCTTGAGTGAAATTTTTGCCTGGGCAGCAAATGCAGTGTTGATCGTCTTGGGCAGATACTGGCCCATAATGATACAGGATATTTTCTAGGGTTGTAGCGTTCAAACATGACCAATCAGGACATCAGAATTCTGTGTTAATGCCATTCAGCTGGGAGTTCTGGAGGGTTTTTTGGGGTGGTGGTTGTTTGAGGTTTTTTTTAGTTTAGCACTGTAGTTTGGGGTGTCTTTTTCAGTTCCCTCTTGTGGGATAGGAATCAGCAGAATCGACAATAATCTGAATGCTTTCAGTAGCTTTCAGGAAATCCTCGATCTCCAATTTCATAGAATCATAGAATCGTTAGGGTTGGAAAGGACCTTAAGGTCATCTAGTTCCAACCCCCCTGCCATGGGCAGGGACACCTCACACTAAACCATGTCACCCAAGGCTCTGTCCAGCCTGGCCTTGAACACCGCCAAGGGATGGAGCATTCACAACTTCCTTGGTCAACCCATTCCAGTGCCCCACCACCCTTACAGTAAAGAACTTCTTCCTTATATCCAATCTAACTTCCCCTATTTAAGTTTTAACACGTTATCCCTTGTCCTGTCACTACAGTCCCTAGTGAAAGTCCCTCCCCAGCATCCTTATAGCCCCCTTCAGATACTGGAGGGCTGCTGTGAGGTCTCCACACAGCCTTCTCTTCTCCAGACTGAACAGCCCCAACTTTCTCAGCCTGTCTTCATATGGGAGGTGCTCCAGTCCCCTGATCAGCCTCGTGGCCTCCTCTGGACTTGTTCCAACAGTTCCATGTCCTTTTTATGTTGAGGACACCAGAACTGCACACAATGCTCCAAGTGAGGTCTCACGAGAGCAGAGTAGAGGGGCAGGATCACCTCCTTCTACCTGCTGATCACGCTCCTTTTGATGCAGCCCAGGATACGGTTGGCTTTCTGGGATGCGAGCGCACAATGAAGCTGGCTCATTTTCATTTTCTCATCGACCAACACCCCCAGGTACCTTCTCCTCTTCTCTGCCCAACCTGTAGCTGTGCCTGGGATTGCTCTGGCCCAGGTGTAGGACCTTGCACTTGTCACAGACCACTTCACAAGCATGTTGAGGTCCCTCTGGATGGCAGCCCTTCCCTCCAGGGTATCAACCGAACCACACAGCTTGGTGTCACTGGCAAACTTGCCGAGGGCACGCTCAATCCCACTGTCCATGTCACCAACAAAGATGTTGAACAGGATTGATCCCAACACCGATCCCTGAGGGACGCCACTCGTTACTGGTCTCAAGCTGGACATTGAGCCATTGGACCACAACTCTTTGCATGCAGCCATCCAGCCAGCTCTTTACCCACCAAGTGGTCCACGTATCAAACTGATGTCTCTCCAATTTAGAGACAAGGAGACAGTGCTGAATGCTTTACACAAGTCCAGGTAGATGATATCAGCTGCTCTACCTCTGTCCATCAGTTCTGTAGCCCCATCATAGAAGGCCACCAAATTGGTCAGGCAGGATTTCCCCTTAGTGAAGCCATGCTGGCTGTCACCAAGCACCTTGTTTTTCATGTGCCTTAGCATGCCTTCCAGGAGAATCTGCTCCAAGATTTTGCCAGGCACAGAGGTGAGACTGGCTGGTCTGTCATTTGCTGGGTCATCCATTTTCCCCTTCTTGAAAATGGGGGTTATGTTTCCCTTTTTCCAGTCATCGGGAGCTTCACCTGACTGCCATGATTTTTCAAATATAATGGACATTGGCTTAGCAACTTCATTCACCAGCTAAATTTGTTCTTCTGTTATTTCAAACAGATAAGAATAGGTGATAACCCATCAGCCTCATTCATTTGCCTTAATTTTAGAGAGTAAACACTTTTCTTTCACTTCTGCAGCTGCTCCCAGCAGTAGCCAACTGATGCTTATTTCTCATTAAATGAGGTGTCAGATCTGTTGCAAAACAAAATACTGATCCAATACCCTGTAGGGTCTGGGTGAAGAGTGGACATACCCAAAAGCAGTCACAGCAGCAGTGTTTCGAAAAATGTGGAGTTTGGGGGTTCAGGTGGAAAAGGCTGGGCTCTTCTGGACAGACATACATGGAAGAGGACCAGATGCTGTTAACACAGTGTTGCATCTTGCAGCTGTTTATCCTCTGAGCTATTCCTTGCCCTCCCTTGGGTAATATAGTTATTAAATAATTTTGTGCTTTTAGAAGGATATGCTTTTAATTCAACAAAGCTGCCTTTACATAAAGCTTGCAATTGAAGCGTGAGTAGGAGACTTGCATTCACCACCTGAGATTTAGCAGGCCATTGGGCCTGCTTGATGGGAAGAAGTGCTACCACTTTAGCTTTCCTTCCTGTTTTCACACTTTTTAGTTGTGAAGGCACATTCTTGGCCACCTCACTGACCTGAAGAACAGTGAGAAATGTGGGTTTCCTGCAGGAACGTGGGACACACCTTGTGTCTCGACTGCAAGGGAAGCCCAGACAAAAGTGGAGTTGCAATGCAGGCCAGGATATGCTCCTTATTTTAAAGTCTGACTAAAACTATTGACACCATGTATATTCCAGGTAGATGTAATTGGTTGAGCTGTTTCTCAGATGCTTCCTTTCTCTTCACCTCATATGCACAATGCAGCATGGTCTGTCTCACTTCAGGAGTCCCTTTCTTTCTAACTCGTTCTTAAAGAAAGATGAATCTGGATTCTTGTGTTTGATTTGATTGTGGTCAAATTTCTGCTTGTCTCCAGCAAGCAGACCACTCTATCAACCATATACTGTGTTTAAGCTTAACAAAAATATTTTGAGAACTTGATATGAAGTTTAAGAAAGTTGTTTCATTAGATATAATATTAGAATATGGAAAAGTATCTCTTGTTCACTGTTCTTGACTTAGATTAGTTCTCAGTGGAAAAGTTATGTGTTTGGGTACTGCAGTTTAATATATTTTGGTGAAGCCAAGGGAAATAGCTTGCTTGGTCATCAGGCAAAACAGCTTTTAAACTCTTCTGGCTAATTTAAAAAAAAGGAATAAAAACATAAATGCAACATTTTTCTTAATCTTGTAGGTACTCCTGTTAGTTCTTGATGAGAATTCTCTCTCACTAGTTCCATCAGGTTTCTTGCTTTTTAGAATGTTTAACTTTATCCAAGTCCATAATTTGAAGTCATCTAATGTCAAGATTACTTTTTATATTGGCTCATTTAATAGATCATGTTTTCTGAAGAGATGAGCTTTTATCCACATGGGGACAGTTAAGCAGGAGTAAGCTCAGCTATTACTAAAGTTAATGTAAATTGTAGCATTATAGTTTATTTCATTATGTTTAAAGAGGCTCTCTGTCATAATAACAGTCTCAGCCCTTGTGATTATGTAAGGGTTAGTAAATAGTATTTAACAGGGAAAAGAAATAGAAGACCACTGCAGAAACTATTTAGTGGTCTAATATTTACATAAAGAATATGGAGTGTGGCTTCTGATTTTCAACAGGAAAAATATGATTTCAGTAATGTTGGTTAGAAATAAGGGTATCTGAGTAGCTGTGAAAATCTCTCTCAAACTTGAGGGAGTTACAAAACCGAGAAGGATAAAACCCATGCTTGTAGGGGCAGAATTTGTGTGTTGTGATAACAATTTCAGTTAGGACAACCACAGAGTTGACTTACCTTCAGGTAGTAGAACATCACTGGGTGGTGTGTAGGATGTTGAGTGATAGGAGCTGCTTAGCCCCACATTTCCACTGGTGGTGTGTGGTGAACTCAAGCCTGGGAAGCAGAGCAGCTTTCTAGTTTGTTCTATAAAGTGCAGTGCAAGGGAAAAGAATAATTAAATAGTGGAGTGCCACCAGTAATGTGGTGAAATAAGAGGTCACATTCTTTAAGCTGTTTAATGAATGTATTTTTGAAGATGGTTTGCCTTTATGCCTTGTTAATGTAATGAGCATATCACCTGATGTAATTTTTTCTAGGTTTCTAGGGATGAATGTTAAGGACTCTGGAGATGGATAAATGAGCACAACTAGCGCTCTTGCTGGTTCTTGTTTCATTTTTGTTTGAAGAGTTTTCTGTCAGGCAATTTCGTTTTGAGAATAGTTCCCTATGTATCTTGCAGAGAGGACAACAAGTACCTACCTGGTATAGTTTTGTTTTCCCAAAAATGTTTCATACTTCTCCTTTTTTGTCATTAAATGCTGTATGTTAAAGTATTCTGTCTTTTTCAAATATACGATGGTTCTGGCACATGACATTTCCTGTCCGTTGTCCACAGTTGTAGATTTGTTTAATCCTATGGTAGCTAGCAATAAATAATTCATGAGATCTCTGATCAGAATTCTTGAAACTCAGGTCACATTATCATTAGCAGTCCTTCCATAAATAAGAACTGTAAAAATACTATGACATTCATTCTCTTCTCTGTTATGTTGCTGCAGGGTCTTTCATTTAAGAGCTCCTCATGGCAAAAAGAGAGATTAATTAGAGGTGTATCTGATGCAGGGTGGTTTTTATTTTTCTTGTACTCTTCCTTTATGTCATGTCCTTATAAGTACTTGAGTTACTTCCCTAGGTTTTTTTATATGTTTTTATTTAATGTAATTATTTTTACTTTAGGGAGGCTGCAATTCACACCAAACACAAAACCTTGAGCTGATGAATATAGACTAAGGAGTTTTGTAGAAAAGGTCTTAACTTCCAGCGTCTCTTATTTCTGCTTCATAACTTACAAAACATGTCCTTTTTGCATAGGCTGTTTGCAGAATGGTTTTTATGCTAAATGGTAACTAGGCTGTGGCTATACACTGTGTGTATAGAAAAATATACATACAAAATTCTGGTAAGCACATACATTCAGTGAAGCATGGTGCCATATAAACAGTGTTTAGTTTGGTTTGTGTCATTTCTATCAAAGGAAAAGAATCTTGTCTCTGGGAAGATACATAAAAAAGTATAAAGAGAAATCTAAGGTTAGATTTCAGCATAATTTATTTTGTTTTAATTTTATTTATGGCCTTTTTCCTCTTGAATCTCTCTTAACAATTCTGTTCTTTGGAAGAAATACGATCTACATCTGGATTTTCTGTTTAAGCAGGACAGCTGGGAGATTGTAGAAGGGCTCCGGGGAGGAATGAATTATACCCAGGAGCCACAGAAGCAGGAGGGCTGCTTGCTGAAAAAGAGGAAATGGCCTTTGAAGGGCTGGCACAAGGTAGGAAAGGAATGTGTATCTGTAAGCCTGATGCCGTGAGAGTGGGACTTACTTGGTATGGTTTTGTGGCAAAAGGATTACTGAAGAGCAGAGAAAGTGTTCTCCAAAGAAATGGGGGGGTGGGGGGCTGTTGAAGGTGTGATGGGTTTTTGTTCAGTGTTTTTTAGGGTGTCTTGATTAGTTGGTTTTAATTCCCTGCATTTCTGTTTACAGAGATACTTCTTTTTGGACAGAGGGATTTTGAAGTATTCTAAATGCCAAGCTGATGTAAGTGATCCTAACCTTTTAAGGCTGTTATAAAGTAAAATCACTGTTTTATCCGAAATAACAGTAATTCCATATTGATGGCAATAGGAAATAGAGTTTCAGCAGTTCTAAACAGTAGGCCGAAGGGGGGAAAATGACAGTTTCAGCAGGTAATATCTGTCTTTTTGCTTCATTCTGGAGTGACTGTATTCTTCTTACTTTTTTTGCAGATAGAGAGAGGGAAGCTTCATGGCTGTATTGATGTTGGACTTTCTGTCATGTCTGTAAAGAAATCAACAAAATGTATAGATTTGGATACAGAAGAGCAGATATACCATCTGAAGGTAGATCTTCATGATTGTTATAACCTTCCTCCCAAAATGGCAACATTAGCTCATTAGCTGTATATAGTGGAGGTCTGTTAGTTAAATTAAAAAACCCACTTTTTAGTCTCAGCAGGCTAATTTACACTACTTTGTAACATGAGAGGCCTTACTGTACTGTTCCAGAGTCAGTAACCCTGTTCTGAATAGAAACTTTGAAGATGCCTCATATTTGGCAGCACTCTTTTCACCCAGCACTTTTTTCGGCAAAAGCACTTGTTGCACAAATGCTTTTTTTTTACAGTACTTTTATCTTGCTCTTTGTCTTATCTATAGGAAGCATTTTTCACTGCCAAGTATGCAGCTTTATCTATCCTTGTGAAATAAATAGTTTTAAAATACATCACCAAAATCAAATTTCTACTTGTAGTTAGGTAAACCTTGACTAAACCTTAAAAATGGCAATTAAGAAATGACAAATGTTTTCTTTTTTAATTTATATTGTTTTTTTTTCCATCTACGAGTTGCTAAGTGTTGTGTTCTGCATTGGAAGTCGTAACTATACCAACTCAAGTTTCTCATTTTGTTGACTTTATCCTGTGATTAATTTTCTGTCATGATTAAGCACATAAGTATGCATTTTAGTAGAAGCATCATTAGAAAAACTTTTCTGATATTCAGTAAAGGTCAGCCAGGGCAGCTGTCTAATGAGTACAAAATACCTTAGTTTCTTTGTTAGTGATTTTGCATGTGAATGCTGTAAACCCTGTATTTTTGTGTAGGTGAAATCTCAGGAGCTGTTTGATGAATGGGTAGCAAAACTTCGTCATCACAGGATGTACCGTCAGAACGAAATCTCCATGTTTCCTCATGATGTCAATAATCTCTTCTTCCCTGTGTCTACTACTACGGACTCTGTCCCTGGTTTCTGTGATTCTACCCCAGGTAGAAAGGTAATAGTTGTGATTTATAAATAAAGACCTTTCATCAGGGATTAAAGTTGGCTGATTCATATTTATTAAGTAAAGAGCATAATGAAGGTTTGTGGTGGGGTTTAAGTTATGATCTGAAATGACAAGAGCAAAATATTTATTTATTCCCAAGCCATTTTCTCTGTGGTGCTGTCAGATCTTATAATATTCTCTCATTGTTTAACACAGCAAATTGTATTTTCGTGATGACTTTTAAAACTGCATGTTGAGTTAGAATTCTCATAATTTTTGACATCATTCAGTGTTTGTCCGATATGTGCTGGTGACTGTTACTCTGGGTCACAGAAGAGCATTCAGCTGATTTATTTTTTCTCCTTTTTTCATTTATCCTTTGGCTACTGAAACATCTCTTTCTGCATTAATGAATCTGACTACTGAGTGGTATATAGGAATTATCCAGGAGCCATCACATGTGGCCACTTTTAATATTTTTTCACTGAGGTAAAAGCATTATTCAGACCAATCCAAGGACCATGTTGTAGGTGGGTATGGGATCTAGATGGGTCTGGCTGACAAAGTACTCTTCAGGTAGAGTCTGTGACTAAGATTCACGAATGACCTGACAAAGGCTCAGTCCAAAACTGACCTCTCTGATGCAGTCTTGTGGAAGAGTGAAAGAGATCTGTGCCTGAATACAGCTTCTGTGCCTTCAGGAGTCTGGACATTGACATTCACCCAAAGAAGCTCTTCTGCTCCAGTTTAGATTCAGTGATCTCTTTTGAGAATAATGGTGTTTTTTTTAGCGATACTGTGTTACTATAACTGTAATGACTGTTTCTGTCAGCTCGGGAGTGGCTCCGAAGCAATTGCCTCTTTGTTATCCACTTATCTTAAGGTTTCCTTTTCCCTGAGTATATTGCTGAATGATCTGAGTGGGCTTCAGTGGGCTTCACTTCCAAAGTTCGTAACTTTGGTAGTGTTATCCTGTAACTGTCCATAAGTTTTACCAAACACAAACGTGCCTGAAAAGCTTTTGGCTATTGCTCGAGAGGGAAGGGATCTGTTTGAGTGGGCAGCTGAAAGAACAGCGACTCACCCTGAGGTAATGGGGCTATTCTGCAAAGGGCTGTCTGCGTGCTTTCTGTGGTGCCAGCACCTCTGTGCCTCTGACAGCCTGCTCTCTCCTGAGGCTGTCCCCGGAAGGAAATGGTAAACCGCCTGTGACCTTTCAGTCCTTTTCTCCCAAAAGACAGCAGGGATAGAAGGGGAGAAGAATATTGAGGGCAAAAGTGAAACTTTGCAAAATCCGTGATATATCTATGCCTGTGCTCTCCAGAAAATGAAAAAAAAAAAAGGAAAAGGAACTAAATAAAAATGAAGAATCCATGTGATCCATGTCTAAAATCTGTGCTCAATGTCAGGAAACGAACCATTTCTTCTTTGGCATGAAATTCACTTCTAATTTATTAACCCAGATTTGCACTGCAAAGAAGCCTTACTTATTTTCATGTGAAAAATAGAAGGGGATAGTTCTTAAGCTGCAGTTAATCACCTTAGCTCTGCTGAAGCTAAATGGAAGTTTGCCAATTTACACCAGCCCTAGCTTGATGTTAGTTGCATCAATCCAGCAGTTAGGTTATTTTAAGAAAAATACGTAGAGTGAATTTGGCATTGCATTTTATTTGCTTTTAGAAACATCTGATCAGTTTTCACATCTGGTTTTTATTGCTGTTGGCAGGTAGGTGTATGTATCCACATATGTACATGTGGAATTCTTGGATTCTAAAGCTTAGCCTTGCTGATCAAAAGCAAAACTATGCTAACTGGAGCTACACACACTCTCCTGCCTGTTTCTTGGCAAAGCCTACTTCCTTCTTCCTTCCTGCTCATCCCCCTCATGTATATGAGTACTGGAGAAGTTGGCTATATGGGATAGATTTCTGAAGAGAGAAACATGGGATTTTTTCACAAAATGCCAGTACAATTGCTCATCTTTAAATTCAGCTTACTTGTGCTTTCGAAGGCACTAGGGTTACTATTTGAGAATACATATATAGATGACTAAAGCTCATACAGCTTTATGTAGCAATGAAAAGCTAATCTACACATTAGTTTAAAAATAGTTTAAAAATAAATATGCTTATTGCTGCTTACTACTCTTGCATGCTGACTATATAAATTGACACAGGACTGAATGACATCATGTGGACAGTGCATTTTATTTGATTCTGTGTGGATAAGTTTGAAAATGATTACTGAGATATTGTAAAAAGGTAGTATTTACTGGGATGAGGTGTATGGTCACACATGTATTAAGGCCTGTCAAGCCAAATCCATGCTAAAGTCATACAACCTTGAGGGAGTGATATTTTAAAATAATATCTGTTAGATCTTGTTTCTTCACGGAAAAACAGCTTCAACAAATATGTATGTTACATTTAAGTTACTTTGGGGGCTTCTTTGGGGAGCTTGGAGTAGGAACAGAATGTCCAACTGGTCCTGTTCAGATATGGTGCTTTAACTGTATTAAGTTGACTTAACTCATGCAGAACTTTGCCTTTCCTCAAAATCTGGCTTTCTGAAAATTACGGTTCCTTTACTGCTTGTGGACAGCAGTTACGTTAGATATCCTGACATTATGCTCAACAACTGCACACCTAGTCTAGCTCATACACTTTTTTGCCTCCATGTTGTTGATTCCTTCAGCCCTGATCACGGACTTCCACTGTTGGTTGTTGAAATCTATGCATATAACATTAAAATACTGCGTTTTAATAATTCATTTGTTCTTTGGAACAGGCAGGCAGCTTGACCAAACAGAATTCATTGTCAGCCGGAGGTAACTTGTCATTTTCCTTTTCAAGTAATGAGTCCAGGATTTCGTCTTGGCTACAGTCTTCTGAAGACATGGACAAATGCTCCAGAGGTAATGATATTTGAAGAAAATTGAAAGTAGCCTAAGATTTCCCCTAGTTTCTCTTGACAATGAGAGTACTACACCATTAAGTGGTCATTAGAGTTTTTTATGAAGCTGGTGGGAGGAAAGGGGTGGTTGTTGGTTAACTAGCTACTCATCTTCAGAAGGACTAGTGAATCTGAATGTGGGGGTATCAATTGTGGGCACCTCTTCAATGAACCAATATATTTTAGTACATTTCCTTTTATATACAAACATCACCTTCAGTAGTAAGATTTGAACTTTCTTAAGCAGTGTATTCAAAAAAAAGAAGCATCCAAAAAAATTGACAAAGCACTAAATCTTTGTACTTGAAAGTCACCTTCTGCTTTCATGCTTTCCTAAGAGCATGAAGATCTTTCTCATGTTGGTAGTGTCTGTGTGACAGACACTGTGTGACACTTAGTTCTAACTACCAGTGAGCTTCAGCTCTAATACAGGGGTGCCTCATCTAGGATCTGAATGTACAGTTCAGTCTTGATGCTTATGGCATTGTTATCCTCACCATGAGGAGCTCTGACTAGTCCCAAACTGCAGTAATTATCACATTATTCACATTTTTCTGCAACCAACTGGGACAAAGTATCATGGTCATTATACACACCATATAGATGCATTTAAATATACTGAACTTGAAGGTAGAATACAAGTGTTTTAGCCAGTTGTCTAAGAATGAGCTTTTAGTCAATGAATAACTTAACCTAGTTACAATCAAAATTAACCTACAAAGAAAAAAACTTTCCCCGTGTCTGTTACTTTAGGGCAACTGAAAATATTCTCTTGTTCAAAACAGAGCTCTCCAACTGTCACACATACTTACTGGAAATGAACCAGCTGTTACAGAGCATGGATGTTCTTCACAGGACATACTCAGCGCCTGCTATAAATGCTATGCAGGTTTGTTGTTTAAAAAACAAAACCAAAAAAAGTTTTCCCTTGCAATTCCGAACATCAACCCAAATACTAATGGATCAGAGTATTCTTAGCTCTGCTGATTTTATGGCAATCTGTATTATTTTTGTCCTGTGTGTTAAAAGGTTGGACCTTTTGAAAGCCCAAAGAAGGAAAAAAGGACACACAGGAGGTGGCGATCCAGAGTTGTTGGGAAAGAGCCTAAAGGAATGTTACAGGTAGACTCAGTCAGTGCCCATCTTTCTCTAAATCTTAGTTATTGATCACTTCTGGGTGTGACCAGTTTAGGAAATATGAATACTTTCTAAGTAGTGTCCTGTGCTACGTCATTTTAAGTGGTAATATATCAGACAAAACATGAATATGTTGTTATTGCTATCCACAATAGGATTTGCGCTGTTACTTTCAGGATACTGGCCATGTTTTTTACTCATGTTTTCAACCTGCCTCCGATGTGGGGGGTTGTGGTGGTGTTTTGCTGTGGTTTTGGTTTGGTTGGTTGGGGCTTATCAGTACAGATTTTTGTAATTTCTCCAGGTATATTTGTACACATTTGCATCCAGAGATGAAGCGATTAGATACTTATAAGTGAGGAAAAATAATATAGCATATGCTACAGCTCTCAAAGAGCTTGTTTCTTGGAGTTTCGCTGAATTTCCAATTACAGTATCTTGGGAAAAGTCGTATCTATGGTTTCATATGCCATGTACTTCCAAGACTATTGGTAGTTGACAGTTTTTCCATTTTGGTGCCTCCAACATGTAATGCAGCTGGGTACAACCAAACTTTCGTTTATAGTTTGTAAAACCATCATGAATGGCTGTCCTCCTTACAGGTGCCTTCAGTATTTTCTGCCCCTATGAGACTGCATGCTTCCAATCCAAACTTATCTACAATAGATTTCGTAGAGGAGAAAAATTACTCCGATGGCTCTGAAACATCATCAGAATTTACTAAAATGCAAGAGGACTTATTTCATATTGCACATAAAGGTAAATGAAATTGTCTTTTGTGTGTGGCTGTATATTATCGTGATTTAAATAATGATGTGACTTCTGAGAATGTTTAGAAAGAGCAGAAAATGCCCTGCCTGCTTTTAATTCTCTTGAGGAACTGCAAATGTTGAGCTCTTGAGTCATTTGAAAAAAAGTATCTTAAACATCACTTTAAAAAAATTTTATTTAATGAAGGGCAGCACTTTCTTTGATGTGCTAAAGACCTAAATTGCCAAAAGGTAAAAATCCTAAACTTAATTGCTACAAACACAACAGCAGATTATACTCTTTTGTGCTTGCATGCATATGTGTGTATATGAGCACATGTATGTTTCTATACTTGGTGTGCTTCACTGTATTTCAGTCAAAATTTGTTGGTGATGCAAGGGTTGCTATGGTAGTAACCTATTTTTAGTGAATACAGAAGAGAATACCCTGTAAAGCAGCCAGAGGGGCAGCTGGACTAGAAATGTTTCTTCTCTCCAAATTATTTTTCATTAGCAGTGCTTTGCTCCATCACCCTCACACCAGTAATATTTTAATAGTTTTAAGTGATCTTGGTGGGAAAGGCATTTCAGCATTTATATCTGAAAGGCTTCTGGAACTACTGGCTTTGTCCCCTTTTGCACAACATAATGGTTGATGTTACCAATAGGCATTCTTTGCTTGTTGTCACCCCTGGTGCTAATGTATCTTGATTCCATTACATAAGGAATGTATCAGAGTCGTAAACTTCATAAAGTCGGTTATAGTCAAAACTGGTGTATGTTTTCCGAAAAGAGAAAAGAAGTGGGAGTAGGGCACAGTTGGACAAGTTGCTGTTAAGCAGAGCAAAGAAATCACCTACTCAGGATGATCTCACCTGAAATGTCCATGTCAGAAACTTTGGTTAGATTGACCCACACATTTGAGAGACAGTAGACTTGGTACTATTTAATACAGTGTCAATTTATTAAGAATACTAATAACTTTTTTCCAAAGTTGTTTTATATCACACACCTTCCAAAAAAGGGTAGTGATGAAAACTTTTGCTTTGGCTTTTGATAAAAATTAAATAAAATGTAACATTAGTACTTTAGTATGGAATAATTCTTGAAAAACCTAACTCAGTAAATGACAAATTACTAAATGACATTTAAGGTCATTGAAGATTCAGGTCATGTCATCCATATCTGAAAGGCTTACAATAGATTGTAGCGGATACATCTTCCTCCCCCCACATGTGATACTGTTAAAGAGTTCTCCAAGTAGGTTAAAGTTAGAGAATTAGCTTTAGTAATGATTCACAGTGTTGAAATATACCTTAAAAATATTTTCTTAGAAGAGGAAATTAGGTTACATCAAATACTTAATGAAGCATTGAGGATTCACATTAACCCAGAGTGGATAATTAGAAGAGAGAGGTAAAAGAGATTTCTTGTTCTTTACCTTTTCCATGCATTCATGCTCAGATTTTATATCTCCATATCCCTGTAAATGGATACATTTTTGCACTGGCAGATTTTGTGACTGTATTGGAAGGCTTGATTAGGCCCTCGGAAATTCTCTGATTCCCCAGCTAGATGAATGTTGAAATCCTACATAAACAAATATCACTCCGATAAATTTTTATTCCTTGTGGTTAAAGAGGAAATGTTTTAATTGTAAAAACAAAAGACAAACAACAAAGGAAAGTGCATTCCCTTTTAAAAATCCAGTGATTTAAAAAATTGTATGATCTGTTGTCTGATTTCAATGTTTCAGGCTGGTGATACTGGCTCAGGAAGGAGTAGAAATAGCAGTGTAATGTGCACAACATTCAGGATCTGACCCTTTGACTGACTAAATCATCTAACGAGCTGACATTTTTCTTATCCTCAAAAGGGAAAACAAAATGCAACACCACAGTCGATTTGCTTGTGGGGAAGCTACTAACCCCATAGCTGTGGCACAGTATGTGTTATAGATGCTTTTTGGTATTATTTTCTATTTTACTTTTTTTCTTCCCTCTCTTCTCCCCCACTGGAGTTCTTAAAGGAGTATGGATTAGAGTCATGACCATCTGAAGGTGCAAGCTAATTGGGGAACAAAAGCAAGAGAGGAACAGATGTGGTTTAGTTAGCTTTGTCACCATCTGTCACAAATAATCAGAGTAATTTTGACTGTGCCTAATATAGTCAACATGGTAGCATTCACCATAAACGTTTCTCCTACTAAAAAATCTACCCTATAACCTTCATTAATATTACTTGGTTTTAGTAACCCACTCTGGATCTCTCAATGTAAATTCTTGTTTCTGTCACCATAAATGATGTTTCATTGAAGTTTTATATAGTTGGTATGTGAACAATTGGTAGCTGGTTTTAACTCACTTTTAATGAAATGCTTCTAGTTTACTTCACCTTGAGGTCAGCTTTCAGTACTATATCTACAGAGAGGGAAAAGATGAAGCAGATGCTGGACCACGATGCATCCTCATCTCCATCTGCACAAATAGCTGGCTTGAAGAATGCCTTAACATCTGTAAGTGACATGCTGAAGTTCAGCAAGTTTCATGGTTGTCAGATACTACTTTAAAATTTCACAATAGTTTGTTTCTTTAGTGTCTGTTCTGTGCTAGAATTTTCAGTATTGAATCATAGTATGTTATTATATATGGTATTTTTCAAAGACTCTTTCCTAAATGTTAAAGGTATTGTGAAATCGCTGAAGTTTGATAGATTAATTTTGGTATACAGTATAACATGTATCATTTAAAGTTAAGAAACAGAAGGCTGTTCTGTAATGATGTCTACTTTCTCTTGAAACACGCACCATTTAATCAGTCAGTTCTGGTAGTTTGCGGGTTTCCTTTTTTTTCTTTTTCCTTTTCTTTTCCTAAGCAGCACTGTATGACTTGGCATAAAATAAAGGTGAGAGTAGCTGAAAGCGCTCTGCTGTCCCTTCTAATGCACTAGAGCTTCACTGTGCTACACCAAGATACTGCAAAGCAAATACAAATACAACGTGTTAGTATTGGCTTCCAGTTAATTGTTTAAAAGCAGTAATGCAGCTGTTAGGCCAGAGTTCTAAATGACCAAAGATTGTGCGCTTTAAAAAGGTTTTTGGATGGTGTGCTTTTTGTTAACTAGTTGAGACCAGAACTTTTAGGTTGGTCTTGTTTGAATGTATCAATCAGTGGTCTGATTTCAAAAGCAATGAGGGCCATCGTTACCGTGGTCTTAAAATCTCAGTGTTTGTTGCAAATTCCTAATCAGAGGCAGGGGAGACTCTGGTATTGATAAATGTGATACAGATCACTAAAGAATTATTTCAGTATGAAAACTTCCCTTTGCTTTACAGGAACTGCATATGGTTACAGTTTTTTAAGCGTATAACATGCCTCTTTGCGGAGACCCTTAGAGGCCATGATGTCTATAGGAATTAGATAAAACTGAAACCTGTTGTGTAATAGCTACACTCACTCACTTGCACTTCTTTGTTTCTGGCTTTCAGATGTTCACCTTCTGATGTTTGAATAGGTGACTTTTGTGTTTCCAGTGTTATTTGCCTCACATTTTATATCAAAAAGCCTGTTTTAAAGATTTCTGAACTCAGTGAACACTCAGCTTAGCATGAAGTCTTTTTTCTGAGCAGTGGAATTCTGTTGTCCATCTTCATTGTTTAAATGTCTGACAAAATTCATGCTTTTAGGTCTTATTTGATACTTAATAAGCCTTTTGTAGCCCATACAGAAGTCATTTGTGAACCTTGGCAGTTTCAACAGAGGTTAACACCCATGAGAGCTGTTCTTAGCCTGCAGCTCTGTAAAGCCATGATGCCAACAGAAATTTTCTCACCCTGTACAGCAGAGATCCTGTAGGGGAAAGGAATAAGCTTCCTTTGAAGACATATGGAAGCACAGATATAATAAACTTGACATATTTCTAAGGCTTCCTTGCAAGAGAGTCCTGTGTTGATGACTTTGATTTAGTGTTACTGTTCATTTCAGTTTGTTTTCTGTAGATGAGGAACCAAGTATCACACTCACAGGTTGAAAAGTATCAAGCTTATGTCTGTTTTGCTGTCATCAGCCTGGCAGGGGAAGAAAAGCGAACAGATTTAAAGTGAATAAAACACCACAAAATTAGCATCTCTGCCTCCACTTCTCCTTCATAGTAACCTTGACTTACACAAAGTCCAAGAAAAGCAAATACAGTGGGGAAAAGTAGAATATTTTTATTTTGGAGGCAGGAAGAAGACAATAGAAGGAAGAAAACACTTTGTAGCAAACAATGAGAATTGGAAGATGCTATTACAGGGAAGCTGTGTAAATATTTTTTTCCCACTTGTTTGATGTTGGTATAATACAATGTTGTCCACTTGAACTCCTGACACAGAAGTGATACATGCCTGTGCGTCAAGTTCAGACCACACATACATAAAGCCAGAAATTAGTTTCTCCCCTCCATTACTACTTTGAGCTTACAGTC
Source organism: Pezoporus wallicus (assembly GCF_028554395.1). NCBI lineage: Eukaryota > Metazoa > Chordata > Aves > Psittaciformes > Psittacidae > Pezoporus > Pezoporus wallicus. The sequence goes on from NW_026640767.1 coordinate 48,576, forward strand.
TTTCCTGTCCTCAAGGCTATTTCCAACAAAAATTACTGTCAACATCAGAAGCATTTGTGGGACAAGTGGATGTGTAAACAGCAGGGTTTTCCATATCCTAGTGTAGATTCGGATCACTAAAATGGGCAGTAAGTCTTCAGCATTGTTCCAAAATTAGTAACCCAATCTTTTCTTTCAGAGATACTTTCATTGTGGGCAAGGTTGCATTCTCTGCCTACAAGTCTACTCTATCTGACATCTGTCCATCAGATGCAGGCAGCATGTGTAAATAACATACAACAAACGTGAGTTTGCAGTAGAGGCTTTTTATTCTGATCATTGCCACTACAAGCTGGTAGGACACAAACCATACCTGCCTGAATTTGAGTCTTATTTCTCTGTCGGTGGAAGGCAAAGGGAACTGTCATTATACCAGGCTGACGGGAAAATCAAATGTTTTTGAGGGTGGCAAGAGTAAGAATTTAATGTTGAGAGAGGCTAGGTTGGAGATAGGAAAGGAGCTTGGAAAGATAAAAAGATGAGGAAAATTCATTTATAACTTACTAAATCAGCTTGCATAACCTGCTGACTTGAAATATCCCTGCCAACTTTGGCTTTTTTCCTCCATTTATGTGTCTTTTCCCTCACACTGAACAAAAAATTGTTTTAATTTTAGAGATGAGCAAGATTTGAAGCATTTATAATAAATGATTTGCTGGACCAGTACAAAATCATACAGTAGTGTTTTTTTATACTGCACTTTAAATAATCTGAGCCCCTTTTTACACAGTAAAGCCAAGTTCAAATTAGTCAAGAGAACTTTATATTCCCAATATTTTTGTTAAATATTCCAGGCAATAGCACAAAACACAGATCTTAAAGACCGGTTATGCAGAATACATGCCGAATCTATGATCCTTGATTCAGCATCTAATGCAAAATCGAGTCCAGATTTGGTGAAGGTAGGTATGGATTTCCTCTTTCAGTGATGTGTATTCCTCAAGCCCCTATACCTAGACAGTGCTGCACAGCTGCATCTTGTCCTGTTCTTAACATCTTTGCTATGGTGTATTGTGTTAGTAAAACAAGTCCGCTTTTGTGGTTATGAGTCATTTCTGATGATGTACTGTGTAATATTTGATTTCAAAGACTTCCCTGGTGAGCAGTTTTCCTAAGCACACTTCCATTGCTTCTTGCTACTGGTTCCTGGTGTTCTCCCTTGCTTCCTGCCTGCTTCCCATTCAGCGTGAGCAAAGCTGCTGCCTTGTTACTCTTGTACTACTACTGTTTCTCTCCCCCTTATTCCCTTGTTAATTTTCAACTTCTGTACTACTTTCTGTTGCCTGTTTAAATATTGTTAGCCCAAACCAGTGGCTAGCAGTGTGGATCATGTAAGGCTTAGAATAACTATCAGACATTTCCATGAAAGGGTCAAAAATATGAGATGTACAAGAGCACTTTCTGCCATTTAGTTTTCTTTGTGTGAAGACAGGGAGTCTTCTACATACCCAGTTAGCCAATTGGAGATGTACTGATTTTCAGACACTTTTTTTGCTTGCTGCAGAATGCAGGTGAATGTGGTATATTTATAGGCCATGGGATCTAGGTGTTAATAGTGCTAGTGAGGGAAGCAAGAACTGTGCTATTTCTGATGGATTTTTCTAAATGTTAACTTGTACAGAAACTTCTGCTGTAGTTGTATTCTAAATCTCCCATTAGAACTTGAGTGGATGTAATGCTGGGGGTTTTATATAACTTATTATTTCCTTTTATTTTTAAAGACCATTTAGTCATTCCGTCTGCTCACTTCTGATTTAGTTCTGTTTTAGTAGAGCTGTGTTTTGGTAATATTTAGCTGTTCAGGGCTTTTTTGGTGGTGGTTGTTGGAGCTTTTCTTCCTATTTGAGGTAGTTTTAAGGTAGTTTATTGTTCTAATGCCTTCTGCTTTTAATCCCATGAGAATTTGAACAACACTTAAATTGTTATCCATGCAAGCATTAATCTGTTGTTTTTACTTTCAGGAGTTCTTTATTTCCTTATTTAGTGGGAGTCCTTTCAATGATAATAGATTCTGATACTTGTTCTATGCAGTACACACACACAACAAAAATAGCTTTCAGAATGTTCTTTAGAGATTCAGTTCACAAATTCCTTCTGTCCTGGTTTGGGATGGAATTTAAGGATGAAATTTCTTATACTGGAGAAGTTTCATTTTGTATCTGTGGGAGGACTGTGATCCAGAAATGCTGCTGTGAAGAAGACAGGGCTACTGCACAAAACTTGGCTCTAAATGATACATCCGGTGCTGTGATAGACCTGTGAAAACTGAAGCAATATAAACTAGTATCCCAAGCTTTTGCGTAAGGTGAAGTTTAGTTTGTTTATTGGGCAGTTTATATTGTTGTTTATCATGCCAGAGTGGCAACATGAAAGAAGACAACCTTAAGCTCTCATGTGATAGATATAAAACCTGCTGTTCTTTTATGAGCCTTTCCTGCTCACTTTCCTTCTCAGATTCAGAATGCTATTGGAAACATTCCCAGTAGCAATGCCCACGTATGTAAGATTTTTTTTTAACTTGTAGGCTAGTGTAACTGCCTACCCCCAGAAGAGGCAGTGCTGAGGCAATGCTGAGGTTTCTCTTCTTGCTGCTGTATCAGAAGTATTCATAAAAAAAAAGTCTTTTGTAAGGTAGCAGTTTGGTTTGTTACCATCTCACCGTTATTAGCACATAATGAATAACATGCCATACCATAGTAAAATCTGCCAGCAGAAAAACTTTGAAAGAAGATTTGTCGGTTTGATTATAGGCTCGTCAGAATGTTCATTATGTTGTTCTGAAAGTAAACCACTACACCTCCTGCAGAATTGCCATAGGGCAGTCATGGTTACAAGTTAGTAAAGCATCTCATGCAGAAAAACTTCAGAGCAGCTTATTACGCTCCTTTGGGTCAGCTAGTCCTTTTCCTTAGCAGTGTTGGAGTTATCAGGGAAAACAATAGTGCACGATATTCTCTGATTCTTTTACTGCATCTGTAAAATGAACCAAGCCTCACTGGTCATCCCACCTTTGCTAGGCCACCTTTTGGGACTCTGCTTATGCCAGTGATCTGTAAGGCTCCCATGAGAGGAGTTACCAAGATCTCCATGGCAGTCAAACAGGCCAGCAGCAGCAAAAGCCATGTACTGTATATGCACCGGGCTTTTTTTTCCTTCTCTTTTTCTTCCCTGTGTCCTAGTTTACTTTGGTTTTAAATCCCTCTGAAACACATGCTACTTTCACTAAATTGGAGAGGAGCATGTGCAATCTTCTCCCAGTGTTTTACAGCCCTTTAAGTGACTGGAATTGCATGCCTGAATGCTGTGTGTTGTGCTTCTCTTCTCAAAACTTTTTATTTCTTTCAAACAGGAAAATTCAAGAGAAGAGAGCAGAGCTCTGGTTCACCAGGTCTCCAATGAAAGCAGACTCTCTGTAGCTGACTCTCTCACTGAATTTTTTGATGCACAGGAAGTCCTACTGTCTGCTAGCTCTTCAGAAAATGAGGTCTGAGCATTGAGATTGGTATCATTCTGATGTAGTTTCTTATCTGCTACTTGACCTGAGTGCTAACTACGCATCAGATGACTGCCAGAAAATGTCAATTTTCAAAGCATTTAGAAGCTAATATGTTGCCTGTATTTATTTGGTGTCATTGTATCTTCACAGTAAAACATAACAATTAGTATGGAGAAGTCTTAATATGCAATTGAGGCAAACGGCCATTAAGTAGCTAATATGCAGAAATTGCATATATTGTCTGCCTTTAGTCATTATACAGGTGCTTAAGAAATTGTATTGTAGAAATATATTCATAGCTGTCCTCCTGGTAGCTGTAGGTACTTCGGGGCTGATGTCATGCATACTGAAACTTACTAGCTCATTTAGCTATTTCAGACTCCATAAAAACCTTGGCTTCCAATATGAGCAAAGCCTCCGTAGCTGTGGGGCCAAGAAGATGAAGCATGTCTCCACTAAAAGGATAGCTGAATTTTCAGTGATGGTGATCTCTCCCAAACTCAGTTGTGTCTTAGAAATTCTTAGTACTTTCCTCTGATACTGAAACACATCTTAAATAGTTCAAATCTATTAAAATAATAATTGCAGCAGTAAGTAACAGTTTTCATGTGTATATGGGGTTATGGTAGTGATTGATTATTTTGCTTATTTCTCCACCACACAATCAGGTATCAGATGATGACTCATATGCAAGTGATATCAGTGATAATGTCTCAGAAGATAACCTAAGCAATGACATAGAGAGTGAAAGACAAACTTTAGGTAAGTTCGGTGTTTTATTGCACCATGCTTATTACACCATGTTATGAGAACTTTCTCTATTTTTGTTTGGATTTTTTTTTTTCTTCTCTTGCTAGAAATTATTTGATGTTACAGGTTTTGAAACATAAACAGCCTGTGTGTTTTTTTTCTCTTACAGCCTCAGATTGGTTTAGAATAGCACATTCTGATTAACCTGCATAACAGAGCCTGAGTACCATTGATTAAGCCGCATGGTGGTTCTGTATCAGCAGAGAAACACTTATTTCCTTGGCTGCTCTGGTGCAACTCCCACTCCTTTTCAGTTCCTTTCATGGCTACAGGATTTTTTCAAAGTAGCAAGGCCTAGCTGCTTGCTTTTTTTTCCCCCTTTTTTTCCAAAAAGTAATTTTCTTCATGTCAGTCTGGTTTGGGTTTTTTTTCAGTCTGCAGTTTAACCACCGCATTGCAAGATCTGTTGGTTTTAGTAGAACTCCGTGTTTAAAGGAACTTGAGAATAATTACACACTGGCAGGCCTGGTGTATGACTGTAAGGATTTCTTTTTTGCATGTTTTAATCATGATAGTCCTGTTAGTACATATGTTTATTAAACTTTCGAAAAGAATTGGTCATAACAAACTAATTGGGTTTGTGCCTTCAACTCCCTTCAGCTAACCACAGTGTTCTTCCCACTTTATCCGTATATATATATATATATATATATATATATATATATATATATATATTTTATCTTCACAAATGCTGAATGGTGATTTCTTACCAGCAGCTGTTTCCTGATCATCTCAAAGGACCAGTAGATCCCTATGAATTTGGGTAGTTTGATATGTCTGGAGATCTGTGGTATTCTGTAACTGTTTAAAATTAAGACTTTTTTTGAAAGATAGTAAAAAATTAAAGATTGACTTATCTCATGACCTGGACCTTAGAAAACTGTGCTAGTGTGGCTATTCATCTTCTGTAACACAAACTATTACTGAAGCTTTTCCGTGTTAGCAGCACTGCCACGTGCTTCTGGTACTTGATATTTTTGTGCTTTGGGCAGCCTACCACTCATTAATACCAAACTGGATGTCTTTCTCCTACAGGGCTTTAGCTGAACCATAAATTGTGGGATTATGATAAAATCCTCTGGCTACTGTAATGTAGGAGGTCCGACCAGATGATGATAATAGTCCAGTCTGGCCTTAAAAGTCATTGAGTCTAGCTGGAGGTCAGATGTCTTAATCGCCTTCAGTATTATTGCTGCCTGTTTGTCACAGCTCTTACAAACCAGAACTGCATGGGCTTTTCTTTTCATGGGGGGTGGCCAAACTTCACTGGATAGAAAATACGGTATCTGAATACATTAGTTGTTTGTACACTCTGTTCTGTCACTGTTTTACCCTAATTAATGGGCTGGTCCAGGATATGTAGTTCATTCAATTAATATTCTATATAAGATTTTAATCAGAAACTGTCAAAGGGCATAGCCAAATCCCATTTTGGAGAGCTCTTTTGAGCAAGGATAATTTTTTCACGTTTACCTCCTTCTCCAGAGATGCGCTCATTCCTGAGATATCTGAGGGAACGTCCTTCTTTTTGGTCTGTTCTGTTATTAAATAAATTCTTCCAAGAGGGAAGTATAGGAGCCAACCTCTTAACAGTATAATTGTTTCAGGTAGATTTCTTTTTATTATCCATACTGCCCGTGCCATTTTTATGCAGAAAGAAAGAGATAGGCAGTAGACTTCAAATAGTTCACCTGTCCTCATTACAGTAACTTGGTCATATGTGATATTAAGACTTTTAGTTTGTGAGGGGCAGGAAAGATGGAAACTTCTTCCTCAGAACTTTAAGGCTGTTGATTACACTTGAAAACTTCCATCTGTGGCATACGCCATACATGGCAGTGATGGAGAAGTTAGCCCTTGTGGTTTTCGGTCACTTTGGAAGCACTGCTGGTATCATGCTTGTCACTGGACCAGCAGAGGAAATACTGGTTGAAAGAATGCATTTAAGGGCAGTGATTCTTTGGCACGTGTAGCACAGTGCTGCCCAGTGCTGTATTAACTCCTCCCAAAGCAAAGCTGTGTGAGGAAAAGCCAGGTGAGGACAGGGGTTGACACCCGAATGTCTCCAGACAGTAACTATTTCTCGATTAGGAGCTTCCCAAGTGCCTCTAAGGATGTTGAAAGATAAAATATGTTCTTGTAGTAGCAGCTGTATTCCTCTGAAATGAGACTGATGCACAGTTAAGCAATGTAATCACTTCAGACTAATGCCTGTTGCAGAAGCTTGTAGCTCCATTTTGATTCTTTGACAAATCATTTTATGGCACGCTTGGAACTATTTATCCTGTTCCAGTTGCTTTGAAATGGTAACACAGACTTCAGATATTCATGTCAAGGACTCTTGACATGAGTCTTTTCTTTTTTTTTTTTTGTTTTATATCTTCAGCAAACACATAGCTCCACAGTTACATCAGCTTTGCCACCTTTACAAGAGGCCAATTCTTCCCCAACATGTGGGTATATCTAAAGCTATTTTAAATGCTAAGTGCTATGGGGAGCACTTTGGAAAAAGCCTGCATATATATACATCCATGGTGTGATAAATTTCCCTGCTAGAAGTATTCAAGAAAGTAGAGAAAGATAGGTAGGAACTGTTATTATGCTTGGAACAGTAACATACGTTTTGCCTTCTGAGAAATATCAGCTTAATTGAAGCTCTGTCAAGGAGGGAGGTTTTCTGTCCCTGAAACAGATAGGAATCCATCTCTGTCACAACTTAATTATAGTATTTACTCTTTCAAATTCAGTGTAAAGCCTAAGCCATTCCTATAGCCTGTAAGGGGAAGGGAGGTAGTTTTCTATGTATTTTGTACCTGGCATTTACCTCAGTTAACGTACAGAAGTTTAAAATCATATTCTTAAATTTATCTTTTTAATAAGAACCTATCTTCAAACCACAAATGAAATACTTACATGAATGAATTGTGAGGGTGGAAGGACCTTTTGACCGAAAAAAGATGTTTGCTTTTTAACATATGTTGCAAAGGGGATGAAACCAAGTAAATAGTGAATTGACTTCTTGTGCCACTTGCTTCCTTTTCAGACTGTATTTCTGAAAGTGGAATTGGATGCAGTTCTAAACGGAGAACATGTTTACCAGCTCCATGTCCTAATACAAGTAACATCAGCCTGTGGAATATCCTGAGAAATAACATAGGAAAGGATCTCTCCAAAGTGGCCATGCCTGTTGAATTAAATGAGCCACTTAACACCCTTCAGCGTCTCTGCGAGGAGCTGGAGTACAGTGAACTGCTAGATAAAGCAGCGCATATGCCTAACCCATTTGAACGGATGGTAAATATGTTATTCCAAATATTTAGTAACATTCAGCGTAATTAGAATAGGTTAAATATAAAAACAATCTACCAAAGAAGTGAGGATGTTCTGTTCTGTTTTTTTCCCAGCTGAAAGGCAGACTCACCAAAGATCTATCCGTACATACTTACATAACCCCCCGTTTTTTTACTCTTCTGCATGATCTCCGTTGCTTTGTCAGGAAGTCTCTCTCCTCGAGTACCTTGTTGTCCTGCAAGGTTAAACAGAGAAATAATTTAGTTCTGTTTTGCAGCTCTTACTCTGTAAGATTAGGGGGGACTATGGACTAATATACTTCTCTCTTGAGTGTGACAGCTACAATATCCTTTATTTTTTAAGGCTGTCTAATCTGGTAACACAATTGTGGTGGATCTTCCAGTCCCACCCTACTGTGATATCTTTATATTGACTGAGTGAGCTCTATTTGTTTTATTAACTGGTTTTGTGAAGTTTTGGGGTTGATCCAAAATGTTCAGGATCCCAAAACCAGGGAATATGAGTGTATGCTGGGTACAAGAATGGTGTCACCTTCTGTCAGTGCAGAACCCTGAATTCAGCATTTGGCAAAAGAAAAAGAGAAAAATGCATTTCGATCATTCTGCTTCCAGGTGCACAAGAGCTACTTAATATGTAAGCCCATAAATAAAGAATTAAAGGCTCTCTAAATTCTCTTAAATGGAAGCTATAGATTGTCCCTTAAATTGAATTAAGCCTTTTTAAATCAATATATCTTAACATGAGATTATTAATGAATGTAAAATGTTATAAATACTGTTTGAAAAGCCTCTTGCTCAATTTGACATTGTAAGGGTTACAATTTGGTGTCTGTTCTCAAGACAGTGTGAGTATTCACTGGGGATATTTCCTGAGGTTTTCATTGCATAGCTTTTCATGTTCTTTTGAGAACATATGTGAAAAGGAAAAGGAAATGAGCAGAAGTTAGTTGTTCATACAGGAATGAAAAAAATCCTTTTCCCTCCTTCCCACACCCAAGCATTTGGAAATTACCTCAGGCTGGAGTATTCTTTGCCTTTGAAAAATTCCTGAGGCAAAACTAATGCTAGCTGTTGCATAGTAATTGCAATAGCTCATAAAATAGCCATTCTGAAGTGGATTCAGTTTCAGAAATTGTGAAAGGAGAGCATCTACACTTTCAGAAGATGGGGAAAAGGAAATTAAAAGGGAGAAAAATGGTACAAGAGAAACCTGAATTCTAACCCCAGATTCTAATTCCTCAGGTGTAGGAGGAATTATGCTTGAGTTGACTGCAAAAATTTGGGAAGGTTACCTGTGTCTCAGTCATAATCAAGAACAGTTTCATAATTTGGTAATAGCACACAGTAGATAAAAGGCAATTCAACTCAAACTGCATTAGAAATAACAAACTTGGTGAAAACCAAATTCCTGTGCCATGTTTAGGAAAAGGATAGTTGATAGATCCATAGAATCACAGACCATAGCTATAAAAGCCAGTTATAATACAAAATCTAACAGTGATTTTTAAGGTTACTGCTCTAACCGTTGGAGAATGCTAAACTGTTTCAAATGGCTTTCAGAAATGCTGGTTTCCATTGATTAAATTTGCAGTGTTTGACCCTAATAATCCCATCCGCAGACCGGTGGATGCCTTTCTGAAAACTCAATTCTCTTAACGTGTGAGCTAGTGCTTAACTTGCAAGAGGCATTCATGTTTGTAGATTGCAAATGATGGGAAAAATACAGAATCTGAGGTCAGGATATGACCTAATTTTTCTTTCCTTCTGTTAAATCAGAATGTATAGAAAAAAATTGTGCCTGGCTGTAGAAATGAATTAATCACAGTTCCACGTATGTTATTCCCAGGTGTATATAGCTGCATTTGCGGTCTCTGCATATGCCTCCAGTTACTACCGAGCTGGAAGTAAGCCATTTAATCCTGTGCTTGGAGAAACCTATGAATGTATTCGTGAAGATAAGGGTTTCCAGTTCTTTGCGGAACAGGTATTGTATGCTGCAACCCTTAGATTTGCTATGTGATACACTGCTTAATTCTAAAAGCATGGCTGGAATCCTCTGGAATTAATAGCAAAATGCAACACTACTTTGACCCGAGGCCAGCAAAAACTCAAGGGACACTGCAGAATTATACATGAAGGAAACTGTATTTTGAGGAAACTCTGCTAATTCTGGGGTGGAGCATAACAACCAACAGCTGACACTCGAGCAGCAGAGGCTGGCAGGCTGCCTACTCCAGTAACTAGATAACTTGTTTAAATAGAGTGCAGTTCCCCATGCTGAAATCTGATCATGACTGCATTCACATTCTTGTCATTTTCTTCTGCGTGTACTGTATCTTCACCTATTTAATGTCTTCTTTGATAACAATTATATCCCTTGTGTGAGTCAGTCAACCACTAGTATTTTCTGTGGTACCATGAATATTTCTGCTTTCTATCCAAGTACTTTTGGGCTAAGCTTTTCAAATCTGGTACCACAGCCTAGTAGGTGAAGGATGTATACGTCAAGGTCTGAGTGTTTATGAATAAATCAGTACAAAGGCTGCATTTTTTAAGAGGAATTTTAATACATGAGGGGATTTGGGCTATTAACTATCATTCCAACACAAGCATATAAGTGATGTGATATATGGAGTGGTAAAGGTACTATAATCATATGGGATGGAGGAATATTAGGAATGAAGGGCAGCATAGAGGGAAAGACATTTCATGCAGCTTGCAAGCATTAAATATTCCTCTTTTCATCAGGAGCTGTTGCTTATTGCTTGTGCAAGCATTTTGATGCTTACTCTAGATAATGTGTTAGCGCAGGTAGTATGTAATTCATGGAATAGATAGTCAAAATATAGGAAAAAAAGCCCTCAGCAGAGATTCTGTTCTATTACTAGAGTGAGTTTAGAATAACTCCACTTAGCACTATGACCTTATTCTAGAATTACAACAGTTTAAGTAAGAGCTAAATTTAACCCATGAATTATAGTGACATTTGGGGTTAATCTGGCTGCCGTGAGAGTGTTGCTCTTGGTGGATTAGGGCATAGCTGAGATTAATTAGTTGTCCTGGGTTCAGCTGTAACAGTTATTTTTCTCCTTCTAGTAGCTGGTGCAGTGCTGTGTTTTAGCTTTAGACTGAGAACAGTGACAGTAACACACCGATGTTTTAGTTGTTGCTCAGTAGCTCTTACTCTGATTAAGGACTTTTCGTCTCTTATGCTCTGCCAGTGAGGAGGGGCACAAGAAGCCGGGAGGAAGCAGAGACAGAACACCTCACCCAAACTAGCCACAGGGATATTCCATACTACAGCACATCATGCCCAGTATATAAACTGCGGGGAGTCACCTGGAAGGGACTGATCGCTGCTTGGGTCAGGCTGGGTGTCGGTCAGCAGAAAGTAAAACTTCATTTGAGCCATGTAGGTGCTTAAGAAATTGAATTCATAGTGGGAAGTAGCAATTGGACTTGAAAATAAAGTTGTCTTTGTCAAAAGAACAGTAGGCATTGCACATCAAACAGACAGTCCTGGTCAGTTGTTGTGTTCAACCAGAAGGGTGAATTTACAGCCAAGGAAGAGCGGTGGCTGCTTTCACTTTGTGCAGTTACTTCACTATTTACTATTTCCTTCTAATAGTCTGCACTGTGTATTTGTTTATTTACTCACAGTCCTTGCTTTGCTGTTTTGGTGGTTGTGCTAATTCATGTACGTGCTATTACTCGAAGCTGATTAAATGCAGTGTGTATGGATAGAGTTTAGCACCGGGGGTGTCACTGCAGCTGATAGGGATTGCTAGATGGAATTTGACTTCTCCACCCATGCCCCCCTCAGGGATTCTGATTGCTGCCTCATCCCTCATAGTCAGGGTTTTGTGGGTATTTGCTAGACAGAAGAATTTATCCCTTTGCTTATTTTATTCTTGTTGGTGTGCTCAAAGTGTGGCTTCTGTCAATATGTTAAGAGATCCTAAGGGTAAATATAATTATCACCTTAGAGACCAGGTACAAAATAAATAGTTCGATTTTCACTCAATGAACAAAATTCACAGGCCTTTTAAAATAAGTACTTCTCATTTCTTTCAAGGCTTCCTAGGTCTCAGTACCATATTAATCTCACTGACACCCCCTTCAGGACACATCTGCAAAGGGAAAGTAACCGTTCAAATTGTAAATGCTATATATGAATGAAAAATTATGGAGAAAAACAGAAGAATCCAAACTGAAATGACTGCTCAAGTGTTAATATGTCCATCTTTTTTTTTCCCCCTTTCACGTCTTGCTATTAGGTCAGTCACCATCCACCTATTTCTGCATGCCATGCTGAATCTGTGAATTTTGCTTTTTGGCAAGGTAACTCTTCAGTCTATCATTTACTTCTACAGTGTTCAGAATATTTTCATTGTATGTCTTACATGAGGCATCTAGAAATTTGGAAAATGTGAAATTCCCTGCTTAAAGTGTATTAGAATGACTTTAAGAAAGGCTAGCTTATACTTACTTGCATGTCTCTTGCTTGGATCTTCTGCCATTAGAAAAATACTCAAGTTTTTTAAATAACATTGATTATTCTCATGTACAAATAACTGCATTTCTTTGAAATCAGATTTGTTGAGGGGGATTCTTTAGTAAGGAGGAGTTGTACCTCAAGCTATCTATAAATCAAACAAGCTAGAACACAGTGTGAAAAACTACAAGTTAAATCTGGAGCCTTGGCAGATCGTGTAAACCTCTTCTGAAAACAATATCCAAAAATGAGAATAACAGCAAGGATAAATATATTTACCTTGTCTTTCTCTGCTGACATTATTACAGTATGTAAGAAATTGTGCTGCTTGACTCTGAACATTGTGTTTCAAAAGGAGTGCGTTGGAGCTTTGTTTGCTCTGTGATGCTGGTGAAGATGTCAGTCACAGTGCCTATGTGGCTGGATATTTTTGGAGTGTATACAGAACATAACTATACTTCTAACTCAGTTAAAATCCTTCACCCAGTGTTTTTTCAGTTGGCAATGTAGCCATATTATAACCTTTAATTCTGTTATGACTGACTCTGCTGGCTTGATTAGAGTTATTACAGATGGAGCCACACTGAACAGAAATTGGAACTCTTGACATTAGTCTGGGTTTCATTATTCAGTTTAATTCTTTGTTTTGTAAACAAATACAAAGACACAAGAGTCCTGTTGATGGCAAAAAAGCAGAGCTGACCAAAAATTCATTCAGTAACTGAATACTATATAAATAAGACTGGATATAGCAGCCTGTCTTAATAAAACCTGATGAATTCCAGAGAAGTACATGCTGTCTGTAGCTTATTCAAATTCCTCTCATTTCAAAGAGTTCTTGAGAAGTGACTTTTAGACCTCTGTTACTTCAATAATCCATTATATAATGAGAAAAAAACCAAACCCAATCCCATGTTCTAAGGTCCACAGCATTCTTTTAACACTTTTATTATGATGTACTTTGTTATTTTTCATTACTTGAAAATCAAATAGAGCCCAGAAATAGATTTATTCACGCATGCCTATGACTAAACTGTCTTTTTCTTTCATTTTCCTGTTTCAGATGTAAGATGGAAAAACAAATTCTGGGGAAAGTCCATGGAAATTGTTCCAGTTGGTACAACACATGTAACTCTTCCAGCGTAAGTGCTGCAACTGTGCATTGCTGCTCACACATAGGCACAGACATGCTTGTACACACAGGAGCCACAGTTATGCAGATGAGACCAAGCTATGCTGTGCTGTATTAGACCTTTGGAAGAATTAGTGATTAGGATTTAATTTAAAAAGGAAGGGGGGGGGGGGAGAGGGGAAGCAGGGAATAAAAGCCCTCACCAAACCAAAAACTGAAGCATAAAACAGAACCACTGACTCTTCAGAAGGTTATAAAAACCAAAAGGTGAAATAGAAAACATTACTCCTGTGTATCTTGAATAAAAGCAAAACTGGTAGTTTCATACTTGAGTTGAATTTCAAGCTTCATGCATTATAAACTCACAGGGACAAACTGCATGGTAAAAGAAGCTATGAATTCTTTTGCTTGAATATGGGTTCCTGGGAGAGGGTGTTATGGCTGTTCTTGTCTTTTGTACCTAGATTTGTACAGATCATAACACCATGGGGTCCTGGTTTGTAGGTGAGGCCAATAGCCATCATCACTACGTAAATCATTACTGTAAATGATAAACAGAACCAGTTGTGTATCTGTTGTTTATTGTCTAAGTAAGTAAGCAGCCACTGTAGGTAAGTGTTGAGTATAGTTTAATTAAAAACAAAATCTGCAGTGTTCCTATGCAGGCTTGTCAGAGTGCTCGTTACAGGTCAACCAGTAAAATCCCTTAAGGAGCCTTCTGGGAGACAGGATTGTTGTCATAGGATTTGCTTTTGAGAAGGTGTGGGGCAAGAACATGAGGCATTCCAGGGAAAAAAATGGTTTTGTGGGGTTTTTCTAATCATGTTCTCTACAATTATTTTTGTTTTTCCACAAGTTGAGGGTTCATTTGACCACAGAATAAGATTTTTCTTGTGTGTATTTTTCTTACAGTTCTAAAGACCATTTTGCATGGAACAAGGTGACATCTTGCATCCATAACATTTTAAGTGGGCAAAGATGGATTGAACACTATGGAGAGATCATCATCAAAAACCTCAATGATGACACTTGCCACTGCAAACTGACTTTCATAAAGGTAACCACAGCAATAACCACAGCAGTGTTGGCAGTGCCTTTTCTAACGGACGCAGCAGTGTGTGGATGCTCTGCTGAAGCTCAGTACAACTGCTTACGAGCTTTATTTTCCTGTATTTCTCTGTAATTACCTGTGGTTCTTTGAGACACTTTAACTCTGAAGGAACTGCTGTTCACTAGATAGAGCCAGATAAGAAACAGAAGCAGCAGCTTTCTCGGGTGATTCCAGTGGAGGTGCAAAAATGTATGAGGAAATGGAAGGAAGAAATATGATGAAAAACTACTGTGTGTTTGATGAAAGAGGAAGGCACAAGGTGTCTGCTGACAGTGGTTTACCACATGCCTGATGATAACCCATTGGCATGTGCTGTAGTTACATTCATTCACCAGCTATAGAACCAGGGCTTAGGCATGGTGCTTCACCCAGTGCTCTTTTCTAGCCCTTTGCAAGTTTTCAGAGGAGTTTAAGGGACAGGTTGTGGTGTTAATAAGCTTTTGCTTCAGTACAAGGCATCTAATACTGCCCCTAAAAAAGGTAAACAAATTAAATACAGTTCTCAATGTTAGTATTTTAATAAGCTGGTTAATAGTACTAACAGTAGTTGTTTGCATGGTGCTACTGACATGGCAAAATCACTCACACTTCATCTCTTATGCACCTTTTTTCCTCTTGTTCCTCTTACTTCTAGGCAAAGTATTGGAATCCAAATGCACATGAGATTGAAGGCTGTGTCATGGATAAAGCTGGGAAAGTTGTGCATCGACTCTTTGGGAAGTGGCATGAAAGTTTATACTGTGGGACGACTTCATCTTCAAACTGCATATGGAGAGCAAGTTAGTGATCAGAATGGATAATGTGCAGAACTTTAAGATCTGCTTAAAGTTTATTATTTTCATCTCTTTATTAGGCCCCAACTTCTTGTTATTTCTATGTCAAATACTGGATTTTTGTCAGCACTTAAAATTTAGACCAGGAGAATACCTAATTTATTTTTAATAATACGGAGAACTTAATCCCACGGCTTCCTGCATTTTCCTCATTCTCCCTCGTTTTCATATTTGGGCATGAAGTGGGTATTGAGGACCCCAAAAGGAAGAAGGAAAAAAAGGAACAAACCCTCCCACTTCCTGTGTAGAGAAGTGTTGTGTATTTCATGTATTAAACATTGGAAGATAGCCCACAGTGCTCAGTTCTGTAATGACAGCCATATTTGAACTTCTCCCAGACTTGTGGGGTTTTGTCTACTGTAGTTTGAAAAAAGCAGTATGACAATAACATGACCTTCTGTTTAGAATCATAGAATCGTTAGGGTTGGAAAGGACCTTAAGATCATCAGGTTCCAACCCCCCTGCCATGGGCAGGGACACCTCACACTAAACCATGTCACCCAAGGCTCTGTCCAGCCTGGCCTTGAACACTGCCAGGGATGGAGCATTCACAACTTCCCTGGGCAACCCATTCCAGTGCCTCACCACCCTTACAGTAAAGAACTTCTTCCTTATATCCAACCTAACTTCCCCTATTTAACACGTTATCCCTTGTCCTATCACTACAGTCCCTAGTGAAAGTCCCTCCCCAGCATCCTTATAGGCCCTCTTCAGTTGTTGGAAGGCTGCTATGAGGTCTCCACACAGCCTTCTCTTCTCCAGGCTGAACAGCCCCAACTTTCTCAGCCTGTCTTCACACAGGAGGTGCTCCAGCAGAGAGAACAGAAATCTGTTTTGTTGCAGGGCAATTATGAAGCATGATGTTGCCTTTTGTCCCATCATTAAAACAGTCATATTCTCCCAGAGCTGAAACTGTGGTTTGGAGAGGAACAAATGAGTGAGGGGAGCTTGGAATTTTCCTCCTAAAGATGATAGTATTTAATTAGGATTCTGAATTTACTCTTCCTCTGTAGATCCAATGCCTAAAGGTTATGAACAGTGGTATGGATTCACTCAGTTTGCACTGGAGTTAAATGAACTGGACCAGCAAGCTAGGTCATTACTCCCATCCACTGATACGCGTTTTAGGCCAGACCAAAGGTAAGAAGTTTTAAGTGTCTTCCTCACATAGTTCTTCATCTTTTGTATGGTCACTTTACCCTAAGCTCCAGCTATTTTGTGCAGATACCAGCAGTGTGTTTCTATTTCTACATTAATGTTCATCTGAAACAGACATTTTAATCACTTATCAGAGATGGTCTAGTCATGATGGAGCAGTGTTTCCTAAATTGGCTCTTCGATGCTTCTAGATAACTACCTTTCAAAAAATATTAAAACTTCAGTACTTCAGGTATACAGTATACAACTGGATGTTGAGTGTCCTGTGTTTGAATAGCCAAAAACTGAGGCACTTGAAACTTCTCTCTGCAGTGGAATTTCTGCTGTTTCTAATTCCCAAGTAAAAGAATACAAAATTACTACACCTCTGAGCTTGTCATGAGACTTACTTTTCCTGAAGTGCTTTCGGATGATGCAGCTGCCTACAGATGTGGCTGTTCATCTTTCAAACACTGTGAACTGCCTGCTGCAAAGATTAGATTCTGGAGCTCTAGAGGACCTGGCAAAGATGGGGAATATGAACACCAATTGTCTCTCTCATCGCTGCTGGTGCTACAGGTTTCTAGAAGAAGGGAATATTGAAGGAGCTGAAATGCAGAAGCAGAGGATTGAGCAGCTACAGAGAGAACGACGGAAGGTGCTGGAAGAAAACAATCTAGAGCATCAGCCTAGATTTTTCAGGTACTATATAATAAGTAACATGTACTACCATGTATTGCAATTCTTGTTATAGATCTGGTTCTAACCTGCCATAAAGCAGGATCCATTTTTTTCCAGATTCTTCTGCAGTCTTGATTTTTCTACCTGGGGAATGTAGAATCTCCAGACTTAGTTAAAACTCAGAATTATATATTGTCTTTTCATTACTGCATCCCTGAATTTCTTTCTAATTTTTTACCTTTATGGCAACTTCTTTGAATTTGCCTGAGTGAATGTAGAATTTCTGATTCTTTCAAACAAGGTCAAGTGGCTGGATTTAGCTTAATTATCTCTCTGAACTGCTGCTGAATTCAGTGGGATTGCCTTGTGCAGAAGTCTGCAGAGTTGGAGCCTTTCATTTCCAGGGCCATTTTTGGACATGTTTCCTCTATTTTATGGGGAGAGAATTACCATTCAGAGGGCACTTTGTTTCTTCCTGTTGTAAATCAATTAACAGGGGACTTCAGCTATCGAAAGTCAAAAAGGAATGCTAGTGAGGACATGGCCTTTGACCTCCCATTCTGCACTGAAAGAGTTGGAGCCTAAGTGAATGTTATATGGGCCTATGTATCATAGTTAACAAATCTGGGATCATAATTTTTTTCTGGATGCATAGGTAATGTATTTTTGAGGAACACAAAAGTATTTAAAATAGGTGCAAAAAGGGAATGGCTTAGACCACTAGATGTGTGACTGGCTGGTGAGCTAACTCACCACATCAATCACACCTACTAAAGAGAAGTAACTGTTGCTTCCAGCAGAACAGAGGCAAAGTCTAATACTTCACAATTGTATACTCACAGAATTGTGAATAAGTGAGGATTTGAATCCTTCCAGCAATGATTTGAAAACTGAAATTTGTGCTGTAGATTAAATTAACAGAATACAGAGTTTAATTACTATATAGCAGAAGTTTTACCTTGTGTTAGAGAAGATATGAATTATGCATTTGGCTTTTCAGTACTGATTTCTCTCTTCAACAAGTTACAACCCTTGATTTAGTTTCAAAATAGTTGTTTATTGTGTGAGAAATGTTGCACACTAGATTAAAAGCAGACTGATTCTTTCAGGGTAAGGTATCTAGTGCAATGAGGGTTGCCTCATGACTGAGAGCTTACAGGCTCTCTTTATGCAGTAACTATGGCAAGCCATCTTTAGAGAGGGAAAAGGAATATTTCCACTTATCCACACAAAGCTGCCTTTGAGACCATGAAATAAACGTGGACTTTATTTAGTTTTGGGTGCTAAGCACTGGTATGTGACAGTGCAGAAAGTGTGTTGATCTCAGCTGAACACTAGGCTGCTGAGGTGTTATCTTCAAGGCCAAGTGCAGACATACAGTTTGACTCTCCAAGCTATACTGCCCTATTTGAAGGCTGCACCTGGTTTGTGGGCTAGATTGGGTATTTTTGCATAGTGCTACATTGCATTACACAGCATGGGTATGGAAAATATAAGCTTTACATTTAAGACATCTGTTTAATCTTTAATAGGAAATCCAACGATGACTCCTGGGTGAGCAATGGAACCTACATGGACCTTAGAAAAGAACCTGGCTTTTCCAAACTGGACAATCCTGTCCTCTGGTGAAAGAGGAGCTAAATGAAGCTATTCTGTGCTGCATTCTTGGATCCAATTTAAAAGGAGTATATATAAAATATACCTATCTATAAATATATCTATATATACACACACACATATAATATATGTGTGGGGTGTGTGTATGTGTGCAAGTGTGCATATCTCCAGAATTGTTCTTAATTTAGAATCCAGTAATTCATTTCCTTTACTCTATTGCAGTGATTGTTTGAATGTATAAATAGCCTGAGTTCTTTTTATAAGATATTTAATAAAATAGTACTGAATGTTAACAGCAAGAGGGAAAAGAGGAGCTTTTACACTACTTTCCAATGTGTAATAATGTCAGTTCTGAGTTAACTTAATGCCTTATTGAATTGCAGTGGAGACAGTGGCATCAGCAGTACTCTAGCTGTGCTGAGAAATCAGAGTGCAAGCCTTAGTAACTCAAATTGTAGGTAGGCTGCCACAATTCAGTAGTTAATTTGGCTGCCTCTGGGCTGGTATAAATTGCTAAAACAGGATGACAGCCGGTGTTGGAAGCTGAGTATGATCTTTTGCTGCTTGTACAAAAGATTTAATTAAGCTTTTGTTTCTATTAGCTTTCTTCTTAGCATTATGGAAGAGGTAGTTCTGAGCTTACATCAATGGTTCTACTGCCTTATATGTAAACTGTACCCAGCTAAGTGTAGTGCTAGAACTTCAGGATTCGCCAAAATTTTCCACTGGGAAAAAATTCCACTTTAGATTTATAGCCCCCAACAGGGCAAGAGGAGGAGATCCTTTGTGTATATACTGCTTGAGCACTGAGTAGACAAAGAAGCTCTCTTTTTCCAGTAAATAAAACCTATACAGAGCACGAAATCCTGTGCTTCCATAGCTTCATTTGTTTTTATTAACCTAAAAATTGCACCAGTAAGACTTTTTAAAAAGTAAGCAAACTGATTGTTTTAAGCTAGACATTTTTTCTTAGTATTTTGATATTTTCTACCTCTTAAGAAATAAACAACATATTTAAGATCTTATATTTAAAAAATGACCATCTGCCTTATGGAGAAGTGTATGGAGTCTTTGATCTTCCTCTGTTTGTTTGTTATGTTCAGATAAATATTCAAATGTCTTGCACTAAATCAGTTGCATCCCTTTCCTGTAATTTCACACATATGGCTAGATTTATGAGACTACTGAACCATAGGTCAGAAATTCAGCAGGAAACAAATGTAGCAGAAGTTGCACTTTTGAATGAAGATTATAGAGATGGGCAGTGTTCTTGGTTTTTCCATCAAATCACAATGCCACAATTCCTACCTGTCTGCAGTTCACACCTGACCCATGATTCTTCAGGTCTGTTCTATGAATGATCTGTGTACCTCTCTGGCAACAACACGGTTATAGACCTGTATCTTGTCACCACCACCACCACCCCTCTTTTCTTTTTCTTACATGCCACTTCAGTAACACAAAACATAACCAAATGTTGGCATGTTAAGACTGGCTTATGACTGGAACAACTGGACATGGCATGGATAAGGTAGACTCCTTGGGGGGTAGCAGCTTTGAAAAGCTTGCATTTTACTGTGTGCTGCATTGTGCTAAAGAAAACCCATTCAAGATGGATCCATCTGTTATATGTAACATGAAGGAAATACTATGAAAGCTTCCATGTTAAACCAAATCTGTGATGTCAGATTAGATGTATATTTGAATTTTGCTTTCTGTTACCTTGAAGCTCCATATTCTTAGGGGGAGATGAATGATTTTTCACTATTTTTCCCTTTGCCTAGGAACTCTGCCGCACTATCATTTCTGTAACTTATTACCAAAGAAGTCAGCATTACTCTTTCTGTTTAATATGTCTTTTAAATACTTGACTACAATCCAGCAACTTGCAACAAGGCGAGCTTCACATTACTATAAAGACAAAATCTGGGCTTTGATTCCAAAGGAAATCTTAACTTCTGGGGGCTGTTTGGCTTTTCAAGGAAAGTGAGGATCTCTTCGTGGCTTGTTCCCTTCCTGTGTTTTATTCTTGTACTATCAAAATATGGCAAAGAAATGAGTTGATATTTGTAATTATCCTTGCTGTCGGTAGTTACCATTTATACTAAAACTAACATTCATTTAACAACAAATTAGGGTTTTAAATAAAAAAACTTTTAAGAAAGGGAACAATATGTGGACAATGCAGTAAACTTGTTCATCGTCATATTTGGCAGCTACTGTGACTACTGTCTGATCTGATTGCTGGGTTTGTATTTTGTCTGTATGGGGGGATTTCCCCGTACTTTGACAGGTGAACTAATAGTTGATAGCACCTGAAATTAAAGAGTTAGTTGCCAAAAGGCACAGTATTCCCATGCATTAAAATCAGCAGGTTTTAAATGAAACTAATCTCATATTTGGTGGTTTTGATGTTTGGGAACTCAGACTGGCAGTGTTGCCATTTATCTTAACAGTCCAAAATATCTAAAATACATAAATGACAAGAAGCATTTATTTGGCTTAGTGCCTTATATAAAATATTCTTCAGCAAAATTCCCATATCAAGAAGGTAAACTGCAGAATTTCACTATCAGCTCCAGAAAAATAATGCATGAGAATAATCCAGGGCATTTCTTAAATACATGAAGTAAAAATCATTGCCCAAGTAGTAGCTCCTTTTGTAAATCTCTTGACACATTTGCAAACACAATATGGCAAGTTGTGAATGATCCTCTGACCCCATGTTTCCGACAGCAGCATAGTTGTCCCTGCTTACTTTTGTATTGTTTTGGTTTAGTCATTAAGCTTCTGTGGAAGAAAATTGTCTTGATGTTTTCTCTGTGTATTTCTGCATAAAAATATATTCATTATCACAAACCTTAATATACTCTATACAGTTATTCTTGTTAAAATATGAAATTTTGGGAATTTTCTTCCTCAAAACTTTGTATGTGTTAATGTGTGCACAATTTGCAGTAGCTTTCTGCAATATAACTAAGACTGTTGTTTTTAATAACTGACATAGAGGGACTTCTCCCTCCCCTGTTTCTACTCTGTATGGTGAAAAGAACACACTGGACAACTTACTGCTTCCTTTCATATGCAGCAGTGATCCCCAAGCTGTTCAGCTCAGTGGATCAGTCTTAAAATTTCCTGATGCCCACTGCCTGCTGTTACAGCTTTCTTATTTGATAACTATATAAACATTACTAAGTATGACTTGGGAGGGCAGTTTGAGAAGCACTCATCTAGCACTGCCTTTCTTTGTGAATCCCTTCAGGGTAAACCACTCACAATGAATTTGTATCACGATAGATGATGGAAAAGCTAAGCAGCTAAAACTGAGCCCTTGGGTCTTAAAACACTGGCTCAGTTTTGAAATTACATAGCAAAGAAAGCAAAAAAAATCCAGGGAAATAGTGGTCATAGAAGCAGAAACTTACAACTCTGCTTCCAGGCTTAACACTTGTTACAATGGGATTATGGAACAGTGTCACTTGTTTAGGAGGCTACTCTTGGTAGCACAAAGGACCCTTAAGACTGAGTGGAACTGAAATACCCCATTAATGGCTGCTTTTCTTTCTGTATCTCTGCTCTCCGAGATACGCTTTGTGTTGATTTGCCAGCACTGATGTACGTCTTTCAGATACAGCAAAATACTTAGGTTCTGTATCGATTCTGTATACAGAACTTAGAAAATCAGATGCTTGTAAAGAAGAGCAAAACCAGCCAGAATTTTGATAAGGAAACATCCTAAAGAGCTGTTCTTCCATCAACAAGTTTTTTTTAAGGACTAGAAGCAGGATTTCCGCTTTTAAAACCTGGCCTCTGGAGGAGGTGCTGGTTGCAAACGGTCACCTTACTATTTGGCAGTTTACTGTTGAAGCCAGATCACTGTACAAAAAGAACACAATGGGGCTGGAATATACAACCAGGGGCAGCTTTTGGATTGCACAAGGGTCCAGTGCTGGTCCCAGAAAACTCAACCAAAAACCAACCTAACCTCACCCATTCCCATGCCTCAGGTGTTTGCAGTCCTGTGTGTGCCCCCTCATGTCTAACAGTCCTTATTCAGCATTCCATTTTTCTCTTTTCTCTTCATTAAAAACAATCTGAAGAATAGAAAAACAGTCCATTCTAACAAGCTTTTAAACAACAAATCACGCCTAAGATTTAGTTAAAAACTTTCCCTCTAAACAGTGTGACCTACTTCTGTATGTTTTCCTTTACTCTGAGCAAGACTTTCCTCCCATTTGCACTCTGGAGTCAGGCGTGGTAAGGGTGGCATGCTACGGAAACGTACATGAGCTCTGTCTGATCAGTATACTCCTGATCAGTGTCCTTGCTTCTGCTTTTGTGCATCTCTTCTGTTGTCTCTAGATGCCCGGCTTTGCAGAGCAGGACGTTTCCAGCATCTATTGTTTTATTCAATACAGCACTTTTTGCATACAAAAGGGAAAGATGAAATCCAACTTTTCCACAACTGAATACATCTTGCAAGGGCTAGAGTCAGATGGTGCTATTCAAAGGAGTGATGTTTGAGAAAAAGGTTTTTTTTTGGTTGAGTGTGTTTTCATTCATGGATTATGCCTACTATAAATAAAGTCACAGGATTCACTAACTCATCCTTTCTATTTTCTAGCTACTGGTGGGTGCAACTTACTCCAGCAGCTGTGGGTTCATAAGAAACTGCACATGTTGTCTGGCTTCTCTGTTGAAACTTGGTAAATGCTGTACCTTACCACCAAATGTATTGTTGTACTGCTGAGTTCTTAGATACTGTTCTTGCTGCAGCTTTTGAAAGCAATAAGAGATTTTCCACATACATAGCTGCCATATGTTAAACAATTATTTTAAGCAGTTCCTTTTATATACGAATTGTGGATTTGATGGTTTTGTTGTATGAACCAGAACTGTATAAAAGCTTATGAGAATGTTTGGGAGGTTGATCCACAAGAGGTGATGAGCTCCTTCAGTGCCACACCTTGGAGATTGCTGGTATCCCTGAGAATCAGGCAGTCTTGTATTTATGTTAACAGTATTTTACTCACTCCAGGACTGGAAATACATACCACATGTATGAGGTATTGCATAAGCAAAGCTGCTAAATGCTGAATTTGTTGTTTGTTTTGATAGGGCATTAGTGATTTCAGAATGAAGAAAGGTATCTCGTGTTAGAATTATCACTGACTTCCAGATTTTTGAGAAAACTTTCTGTAGTCAGGATTGTTCCTGGTTTCTGCTTTTACTCCAAAAACCTGTAACAATGTTGGAGCACCTTGGTGCACAAGTTGATTTATTATTTTTGTCTCTGTAACCAATTTAGTTGGATGTTAATAAACCATACTTGCAAAAGGTCATAGAGCACCCTGACTTTTTCCCAAGGGTTGTAAGCATCTTCATCTTTTAAGTCTAGCTGCTGTAGTGATCTGTGCGTTTTACACTTTCCAAAATGGCAGGTATGAAAGAGCTTCCATCTGCCAGAAGCCTTGTTCATCACTCTCACAGTCTGTCCTATAGTTGTGCAATGTTCCAGTTGTTTACCTGCACTCACTATACAGCACTGTCGCATGGCTGTTATACCTGACACTGGGGCAGGGCCAAGGGATAAGCTAATGAAATTCATTTACAGCTAGAAGTTGGTTTTTAAAAGCAGTTTTTAGTAGACAGATGTGCAGCATAAATGTTATGCTTTTATCATGAATGTGGAAACCACAAACCACATGTTCATAAAACAACTTTAAAAAACGTGAAAACAGAGTATTTACTGAATCAATAACTGGAAGGAAATGGTATTCATGTGGTGTTTTCTCCCTTAGAGATGGTGATTCAGGACAACTCTGCCAGTCAGATCTCAACTACGTCGCACCATGTCACCATATGTATGTAAGATGCAATACAGGTGGATTAGGATCTTGAAAAACATGAGAGTACAGTGAGTGTAATTCCTGACCAACCTATAATTCCTGACTGCAGTTCTGCAGCAGTTCCTAAGCTTAGCGTGTACAAAGATTTGGTGTGAGGGAGCATGGAAGTTCCAGGAAGAGCTGGGAAAATTGGATCAATAAATCTGTTACCACACAAAATATATTCAGCTGTTGTACATGGAGGAATAAGGATAGAGACAGAAAGAAAACCAGTTTTTATAGCAGGCAAGAATCAGCTTCTGGTTTTTGAAATCCAGCCATTTTGGTTCTATATTGGGTGAAGAAGTTTGGAACTCGTTCATCATGTCAGTGGGAATCACTTCATTGCTGTTTAATTTCATAGAGATCTAATGTGCTTAAAATGGCACCTGAAATAACCAGTGTTTAGTTCAAGTTCCTGGGAAAACAGCAGTTTACAGAAGCAGTAATATTTTTGTCATACTCATAAAAGGGAGAGGAAGATGGCACAGTGTGTTCCTCATTGATGCTCTAATCACGAGCACCTAGGGCAGCAGGAACTCCTCTCAACAGAGAAATGGGTATGGAGACAATTTCTCTGGATGGGCCCTTGAACTAATGACATGCCAAGTACCAACAATGTGGTCAGTGCTACTGAGACAAAACAGGCTGTTCTGCCCTATAGAAGGGTCAGGTAAGCTTTGCTGGTATAGACCTTGCATTCAATTTGTGTTTAAGGTCAATTGTCTATTCATTTACAGTAACCTTTATTTTAAAGTCATTTTGTTTACTGCAGTGATTCAGACCATCACAGCATGAGGAAAACCACTGACAGCTGAGCAAAGCTTACTCTGCATCGTAACTGACACCTCTTGCCTTCTTTTTCTTCTTTTTCATGCCTGTTACATTCTTTCCTCTTGCAAACATTGCTCCCCGTGCTCAATTTGTTAACTTTTAACTTAGATAGCCTCTTGTGCAGGGGATGCATAAGCATATGTAGGGTTATGCTGAGTTTTATGCTGGCCAGCTACCCAATTCTGCTGTATACTTATGCATTTGTATCTTTGCTTGCTCTGTACCAAAGGAAATATTTGAAATTGCTGTGTGCAAACCCTCATTTGAGGTAAATCAGCATTGCTCTACTGAGCTGAGTATAATGGAGTCTTAAGTTAACTCTGAATTTGACTCTGTGGGCTCATTTATGGAAGTTTTTACAGGATCTTGAAACAATAATAAATTCCTGGGAGACAAAATGTTGTGTAAGAACATCAGCTGATTTTTCTGTCTGTAGTTTCACAGACCTCGGGAATCACTGTCTTTCTCTAAGTGTTAGGCACTATTTGAGGATTTTCTGAGTTGATGTTTCACTTGCTATTTTACTGAGACCAGAGAACCTGAAAATAAGATTATTTTTTTTGCATAGTTAACATTGGTTTTCTTTATTAGAACTTCTTCAATAAAAACTGCTTTCCTAAATTACAGATTTCTTACTTTCTAACTTGTGATGGAAAAAAAAACAGGAAGCCATGATAAAAGGCTGCAGTAAATCTAGTTTGAATTACTGCAGTACATGCCTTGAAAAATCCTTCCCTCCTTCGGTTTTATGAGGGTATGTGTGCAATGTCTAGATTGCTGCCTAGAGCAAGGAAGATTATGTAGATCTATCAATAGATGAGAACCTGTCTAATAGCTGAGAAAGATTTACTGTTTTGTTTACTCGTAGGTTTGTTATTATTTCAGTCACTGACAGACTGAAGATGGAGTGAACTCAAGAGATACTTGTATTCAGTGTTACTTGCACTTCAGCCAATGAAACCAATCTTGTGAAAGCAACTAGAGCTATGTAATAGCTATACAGGTATTTTGGATGAGACAATCAATTTTCTTATGAAGTTCAAAAACACTGCACTAAATTTTTAAGTCCTTTCATGGCAGAAACTTCTACTGAGGAATTTGCTTGAGAAAAAGCACCACAAGCAGGTCAGTTAGAGCAAACTGAGTTCTCTAGTTACCAGAGGATGCCTATTCTTAACTTGTTCCCTTTCATTTTGAAGAGAGAGTAAAACTTCAGCCAAAGTTGATGGAGGATAGGGAACTCACAGATATTATAGTCTCATCTTTTGTGAATAACAGAAACCGGCAAGAGACCTGCAATAGACATTGCAAGAAAGGCTGTAGTAGGAGCTTCACTGTATTTTATCTAGCTGCAGAGCTCCCTAAGCTGATGCTCATGTGAATGCTTTGGTCTTGATACCAGTGGGGATTGTCTGAAATGATGGGGAAGGGAAAGAGAGCAAAGAGTATATGTTGTTGAAATAAGATTCTCAGTATTGAAATGTGCTGTCACAAGGTCCTCGCTAAAAGAATGACTGCAGTTCATGCTTTCCCAGTAGTGGTTGCTCAGTTTTCTTTCATACAAACAGTTCCTTTCCAGACACAGCTGGTCTTCCTTCTCTCTTAGAAACTGCACTCTCACACTGTGGTGTATTGGCAGTGGTGAGGCCTGATGGTAAGAACCAAATAAGCCCCAGCTCAAGCTGACTGCGACCAGTTCTGGAGAAGGAAGCACATTCCTGTGTCCTGGTTGCAAAGAGAGTAGTCCACACAAGGTTACTTGCATCACCCATTATAGATGCTACTCGCTCAAATCAGTGTGTTGTTCAGACAAACACAGGCAGTGTAAGCAGCAAGAATGCCAGTTTCAGCCTACGATAGAGGAAAATAAAACACATTTTTGTCAGAGAACAGGACTGTCTGTCAAGAGACAGAGAACTGACCTTGCTGTCTTCTGGGGCAACACTTGCATATAATAAAAGAAACTCCCATGCAATGAGGAGCCCACACAGTTTTCAGCCACTTGACAGCCCTTGCTCATTGTTTCAAAAAGAACTGTGTTTTCATCCTGCTTCCCATTAGTGGGGAAAAACCAGGTATGCTCTTACCCCAGTGTCTGTAAGACATTGCAAAGAAAACCCTTCAAGCGCTGAAACAGGAGAGCAGCAATAGCAAGCTGAAAATTTAAATGGCTTTAAGAAGAAACCTGGGTCGGAGCAATCCCATGCACAGCTACAGGTTGGGCAGAGAAGAGATTCAGAGCAGCCCTGTGGAGAAGGACTTGGGGGTGTTGGTTGATGAGAAAATGAACATGAGCTGGCAGTGTGTGCTCGCAGCCCAGAAAGCCAACCGTATCCTGGGCTGCATCAAAAGGAGCGTGACCAGCAGGTTGAAGGAGGTGATCCTGCCCCTCTGCTCTGCTCTTGTGAGACCTCACCTGGAGTATTGTGTGCAGTTCTGGTGTCCTCAACATAAAAAGGACATGGAAATGTTGGAACAAGTACAGAGGAGGCCACGAGGATGATCAGGGGACTGGAGCACCTCCTGTATAAAGATAGGTTGAGAAAGTTGGAGCTGTTCAGCCTGGAGAAGAGAAGGCTGCGTGGAGACCTCATAGCAGCCTTCCAGTATCTGAAGGGGGCCTATAAGGATGCTGGCAGGGGGACTCTTCATTAGGGACTGTAGTGACAGGACAAGGGATAACGTGTTAAAACTTAAACAGGGGAAGTTTAGATTGGATATAAGAAGGAAATTCTTTCCTGTTAGGGTGGTGAGGCACTGGAATGGGTTGCCCAGGGAGGTTGTGAATGCTCCATCCCTGGCAGTGTTCAAGACTAGGTTGGATGAGGCTTTGGGTGATACAGTTTAGTGTGAGGTGTCCCTGCCCATGGCAGGGGGGTTGGAACTAGATGATCTTAAGGTCCTTTCCAACCTTAGCGATTCTATGATTCTATTCTATGATTCTATGAAACATGGAGCCTGAACTGTCAGCCCTGTGAGAAATAGGGTGGGTTTTCCCTTTTGTCCTCCCTTGCAGTACGCGTTTCCACAGCAGAATGTGTAGAGAGCCCCTGGAAGCTCCTGCTGCAGAGACCTTGGAAAGCTGCCCAGACTCACCTTGTAGTAGTAATGCAGCCTCGCAGGTTCCTTGGGACCCTCTGGGGCCTCTGGCTTCTTCGCCACTTGTGGTCTTCTCCTCAGTGCATGTGCTACTTTCGTAGGCTGTAGCCTGCTTCAAAGGTCTCTAGACAAAATTCTCAGTCCCTTTGTGGGTACTTAAAAATGCGTTTACTTTGTTCTCCTGGAGAAAGTCCTTTCAAATTGCCCTGGAACAGGAATTGCAGTTGTTCAGTTCTGAAAGAGCCAGAGCTGACAGCAGGTAATGAGAATGGGGGCTGAGGAGTTGCAAATGTACTGGGAAATAAAACAAAGGAGGCACAAAAAACAAAAGGGAGAGACAAAATTTGTTTTATAACATGACAAAGCTATTGCTACAAATGTAGTAGATGAAAATGTGTCTGTCGTTATCCAATGAAATAATAATGTTAACTTCAGAACATGTTGTGAGGTTTGATTACAGCCGTGCTCCAGTTCTGTGTCAGTGTAACACAAACACCATCCAGCTGTCTGCCTCGTGAGGAACAGCAATCACACGCTGCAGGTTCTTTGGAAACTTCTGCCCAAACCATTTGTGCCTGCACTTGGATAGTGAGTGCTTTTGAGGGCATACACACCCATTCCAGAGATGCTAGAGGAATTGTGTGAACCACAATAAACATGGGGAGCTGATTGAAGAAAACTCTTCCGAGAGTCAGCTTTCCTCTCTCCAGGCACCTTCAGTCACAGGCTCTTGCCTGAAGGCCATTTAACTCCTCTTGTTTTGCCAGCTTTGTCCTACACTCTACGTATTCTTTAGATATGCTTTTCTTAGTTCTTCCATTCTCTGTAACTTTAAGGATGTCTGTAAATAAAAAATCAATATGAACTGCACTAACTTTAGGATCATGTTTTTTACTGACCTAAAAATGTGACAGTAGAACAACTATGAGTGGAAGTATCATTTATTAAATCAATATGTATTGTGTAATCATTTACAATCAGTTGTACCTAGCTGCCTGTAGTACTAGGCACTGTGCAATTACACTTTAAACAGTGCCATGTGCTGTATAGTCATATTTTAAAGAACCCTGCTACAGTGCTTACACTCCGAAAGGTATATGTGTGCAGAGACACAGAGGTGAAGTCTCATTTTTTGGAGGCTCAGTGACAGGTATCCTCTGTTTGTAATGTTCCACTGAAAAAAATCCTAATATTTGTTATTTTAATACAGTTTGACTCTGTAGGTCCTGTTCTGATCACCTGCTAATGGTCAGTTCCATCTCTCTTTCAGAAGTGAACAACTGGAATTCCTGTTCCATTCCTTTTGGCTAATTAATGAAGAAGGCCTGCTACTGAATAGCTTGAACAATACAGCAGCCAGCTGGTTTTTGATAAAACATTGATGAGCCCAGATGGTTCATAATAAGCTATTATGGAAAAAGACTTTTGAGACACACAAGAAACGTTATCTATTCCTAAGTCTTTGTTTATCATTACTGTAAAAGAAATAAGTTCTGTGGCTGCCATCTAATCTACAGTTTAAAGTTAGAAGCACTTAGTTCATGCAGCTTCATGCAAACTGTCCTCGGTGCTACTGTTGGAGAAATCACAAGATGACTCTTTAGGGGGCCACAATCGATGAAACATGATCCCAGCCTACCGTTTCTGACTATTTTCTTAAAATCATGGTGAAATCATCAAATAATCACAAGGTTTTCGTAAATGTTTAGAAAGTTATAGTCACCCTACCCTAAACCACATCCATTAGCGGTGAGAGCTTTCACAGTGACAGAAGGGAGCCCTGTGCCACAACATACATGCTACAGGAAGGCAGTTAGGACACTATTTCTCCCCATCAGTACTTAAAGCACCAAGATCTGGCTGAGTTACAGCAAAAAGGCTATGCTGAGTTATACTGAACACATCTGCCTCCTTCTGCATCTCAGTGTGGGATGCTCCAACTGTCCTTCAAAGGGATTAAAAGATCCAGACGTAAACCATTTTTTCCTCATACTGGTCCCTAGAGGTAGCAGAGATGAACCTGACACTATCAGACAGCCTCTAAATAGTGACCAAACTCATCTCACTAGCAAAATCTTCAAGTGGTTAAAGATGTCCCCTTCTTATCACTGCTGCCAAGGGCCGAATGGCTTGGCCCACGTAAACAGATATAGAAATGCAACAGAACAGTGCTCTGGCTGCTATGAACTCACAGGGTCCCCCCTTGCTTCCTGAACCCTCTCTCTGGTCTCCCCTGAGCAGGACACAGCCACTCTTTTCTAAGCCTGTCCCTAGCTGCTGGAAGCGTGGCAGGGCTGATGACAGCCACAGCAGCAGGAGAGTCAGAAAGCTATTGTGTGCAACAGGAAATGTTTTGGAGGACTGAAGGCTACAGGCAAAAACTACAGATCATCCCACCAAAACAGCTGATGAATTTTAATGTGAAACACAAATGAGGCTGGAGAGTTGATCTGAAACAAACAAAAACTGCTGCTCAGATCTTTTGTTCTTGCAGAAAGAAATGGGGCGGGGGGGGAAAGAAGTTCATTCTTTGGCTGGTGATTTGGCTTATGCTGCTGGACACCTTCAAAAAGATTCGCTACCCAAGTATTCTTTTTTTTATAAATAGAAGCCCAAAACAATTTCACACTTTCTTCCCATTTCCTCCACAGAACTGAAGCCAGCAGACCCTTCTCCAGCCAGTGTGAGGATTTAAAAAAGCCTAGCATGCAGCAGCAGGGAGCACTGGACAACCTCCTGACACACCAATATGCAGGCAGAATTTCAGTGAGCACTTTCCAGCCAGGCTGAATGCAGCCCCAAACAACTCAGTGACAGCTACAAGGCATTATGTACCATTAGTACTGCTGTTAATACTTGCCCTGTGAATGCACTTAGAGAAGCTTTTTAGGATAGAGGATGAGACAAAAAAATATTGCCATTAAGAACCCCTCCTTTGCAGCCAATTTTGGACTTACAGCCCTGTGCCAACGGCTAAAAAGATAAGGCCATATTATGCCACGATACAAAACAAAAAAGTACTGCTGATAGGATGAAAGTAACGCTGATAGGATGCAAACCCCTTTTCTGTACCTGGCAGAAATAACCATTCTGCAATGCTGACATCTTGTGGTGGCTCGCTCAATGTTTTCTTACCTTAGTATTACACCTGGGGAACTTCACACATAACTATCGTGCTGTTTTGGGGTTGTTTCTTTTCCATTCAGACTACCATCTTCTGTGTTACTACCCACTTTTGTGCATTACTGATTTCTTAAGTTGTGGCTGTGAAGTTGTCATGTCAATTGTCTCACTTATTTACTTAAATGAAGTAGCCAAATCTTGTCCTATACCAAAAGCAAGTTGTCCAAGAAGTAAAAAGTTTCTGTTTTTCTCCTTCTGCTCGTTCTTCTGCAAGATGGTCTTCTCATGCAACAGTAATGCAGAGAATCTTCTGATGCAGAAGCGACACACTTCATGCTCAGGAGATGGAGTGTGCGGCAGACAGATCCCAACACTCAAATGTGTACTTCTCCAATACGATGTTCTCCCTGCTGTCATCCCATGAAGGCATGAGTTGTGACTGCAATACACCTGAAGGGCATTTCCACAAAGACTGAAGGCTCAAGGTGGGTGTTCAATCCCAAATGTCTCCTATTTGCAGTCACTATTGATAATAGTCTTCAAAGCCTCCAAGTTAATTGCTGCATAGCCCCAAAATTGTTTTCTAACACCCAGACACCTGTGTTCCTGTCTCTTCTAATTAGAGAAGCATCTGAAAACTCTCCTGTATTGGCTTGTATCTCTCAAGTGGATATATTCCTGCCCAAAGCTTTTTCTTGAAAAGATGGAAATATTCCTGGTGTGGGCACCCTTTATTTGGTGTGCATGCAACAGATGGTAACATCCTTAAAATGACTAGCAAGTTTCACTGGTTTTATTTGTGTCCTCCTTCCCCAGTGAATATTTCCATGGCAATGTGGTTCAGTGCAACTTCCTGCCTCGACTTCTCAAAATATGCTTTAGCAGACACTCGCATTTGAAATGAATCACACGTTGCCACTCCCTGGAAAAACACATGACAGCTGATGAAATATGTGCTATTACTGGCCACTGTGGGAGATTATTGCTGGAGCTAGAGATTCTGAAGCTTGGCGCTGCTTCTAAAAAGAGTTCTCTTGAGGATGTGTGGGTGCTTTTCCTCAGGATGAGGCTCCAAGAGTGGAATTTTATATATATAAATATATATATTAGTCAATGAAAGTAAATTATCACAAATGCAGATCTTACTTAGTTCCATTTAGGCTATCTGCAAGCAGGTGCAACCCCAGAAGGGAAATCTACTTATCATTAGTTCACTAAGAATGTCATCTGTGGGAGTCAGAAAGGGGTGATGGATTAAAATCTGCTGAGATTAATTGGAAGTTTTGGATAATGAATATAGTTAAACAGAAGGGAAGAAATGGGTGCTTTTTTGCTGTATTACCTGCTGCCTCTCACCCAGGACTGTTCATTTAAGGACATGCAAATTTCAACATCCATTTGCTCCAAAGCTCAGGTGTTACTCTATTAAGAGGTGGTGATGCGACACTCATGACTGTACTCTGCAGCTTTAAATGCTCTCTTCAAACCATAAGGGAAGTACCTGGCCTCCAGCACAGTTTGCTTGAACAAGATTTCTTTGAGGTCTATTATCTTGATAAACTACTCCTTGGGTTTCTGCAGACTCATCTGTTTTTCACTGGCTCAGTCCTTTCCCATCACAAACAAACAAGTTGTTTCATTCTCATGTTGCATTGCTTTCAGAGGGCTGTGATACAGTGAGGCAGGTCAGTACTTCATGCTGTGGCTCATGAACCTGACCCCATGCTTAACTGATCATATTGCTCATTTTCTGCAGTGCTCCTGTTCAGGGACTCTGGACTGGGGATTTTGGCTTTGAGTCACAAAATCATAGAATGATTTGGGTTGAAAGGGAGCTTAAAGCTCATCCAGTTCCAACCCTCTGCCATGGCAGGGACACCTTCCACTAGAGCAGGTTGCTCCAAGCCCCATTCACAGCCTTGAACACTGCCAGGGATGGGGCAGCCACAGCTTCTCTGGGCACTCTGTGCCAGTGCCTCAGCACCCTCACAGGGAAGAACTTCTGCCTAAGAGCTCATCTCAGTCCCCCCTCTGTCAGTTTAAACCCATTATCCCTTGGCCTACCTCTAAATGCCTGTGTGAAAAGTCCCTCTTCAATTTTCTTTAGGCCCCCTGGAGGCACTGGAAGCTGCTCCAGGCTGAACAAGCCCAGCTCTCTCAGCCTGTCTCCATAGTAGAGGTGCTCCCGTCCTCCGAGTACCTTCATAGCCCTTCTCTGCACTCACTCAAGTAGGTGCATGTTCCTCTTGTGTTGGGGTCCCCAGAGCCTCATGCAGCACTGCCGGTGGGGGGTCTCATGAAAGCTAAGCAGAAGGGGATAACCACCTCCTTTGACCTGCTGGTCACACTGCTGATGGTGCAGCTCAGAATGCAGTGGGCTTTCTGGGCTGCAAGCTCACACTGCCACTGGGAAGCTCCTGTTTGAACCAGGCCAACTTCGCAAAGCCAAGAGTACCAACCCTGAAGCTGCACACCTGCAGCCAGTGCTGTTGCTTCCAGCAGATTCTGCACACAGGCCACTGACCCTCTGCACCTATGCCCATGGGAGAAGTGAGCTAGGTTTGAGAGGACGTCACAAAAATTTCCTTTAGAATTGTGTCACAGAACACGTCAGTCAATTGTAACTAAAGAGAAGCAATTGCCTGTGTTATTTGACGGGAAGCAGCCACGCAAACCCAGCTTTCCATCGCCTTGGGGAGCTGATGGGCATAACCGAGCCCTCCACCTCAGCCCCTGGCAGACCACACCGCCACACCGGGCGGCCCCAGACGGAGACCTCCAGCGGGATGCCCTGCGTGCAGCCACCTCACGGCAGCACATTCAGCCCGCCGAGATGGTAAGGCACACCCGGTGCAGGGATGTAGAAACAGCCACGGGGCCGGACAGCGGCAGCTCTCCTGCCCCGCACCATGTGCTGGGGCGGCGGCCCGGCGCCGCAACATGGCGGCCACGCCTCGGCCAGTGTCCCGGGCGCCGCCACCGCGCCCTCCCGCGCGGCCTGAGCACAGGCGGGGCTCGCACGCCTCACGCCTCCCGCCTCACCGCGCCGCAGCACAGCGCCGGCCGGAGCCTCCTCCGGTGTGCCGCTACACCCGGAGCTTCGCCCCCCGCACCTCGCGTCGCCTCGGGGCGCGGCGCGGTTAGCCTCGGTCGGACTGGGCACGCCCCGCGGGAGGAGCTCGCCGCATCCTCGGGGCCCGGCGGCGGGGATCGCCTGGAGAGCTGTGAGTACGGACCGGGCCCAGCGGTGCGGTGTAGGCCAGCGGGGCTTCGGTCTGCTGTGTGCCCCAGCTGCAACCGAGCAGTTGGGTACTCGGGAGGAGCCGCCGCGGCCGCCTCCCTGCGTGCCGAAGCTCTGCTCTTCTTCCCCGCCAGCTCCTGCGTGCCCTCTGGCAGAACGAGGCGGAACGGCCGCAGTTCTCGCGTGGGGGTTTTGTGTGGGGTTTAAGCATTAAGGGAGTGGTGAGGGGTCCTCACCATAGGACCTGAGCTGCCTCAGCATAGGCCTGGACGAGGTGGTCAGTGCTTTGCTCACAAGGGACAGGGGCAGCTTTGGGCCGAGCCGAAGGTGTGCAGCTCCTGCCACAGGCCTCGCACCTCCACCTCGCAGTAGGCACCCGGGTAAGGCTGCTGCGTCGCCCTTGAGTGCCATGAGCTGCTGTGGGTCTGTGCAGCGTCGAGCGTCTGGAGGCACATGCTGTGAAGCCATCAAGACACAAAAGAGGGCTACCTCCAGCGCTAAAGTGCACTGGATGTGTTCGTAAGGCACCACACGCACTCCAGGACTGAAATTTCTTGTGTGAACGTCCCTGCTACACTTTGTGTATTGGGTTTTGTGGCTGCTTTTTAATTTAAAATCTGTAGAAAGAGGAGGTGAAAATAACCATGAGGTTTTGTAATAAGATACATGTCCTGCTTGTCATCACTTCCATGCTTTAGTTGCCTTTTGGTGTAAACTCTTGAGTTCAGTGGGATTCAAAGGCTGTCACTGTTGCTGCGCAGCAGAGTTAACCCCCAGCAGCTCTTCTGGCACTGTAGCTCCTGCGTGGTCACCTTTGGCTTTCAGGGGCTGTGTATCCTTACTCCTAGGATTGGCAAGGTATGTTTTGGCATTTGGTAGCCTAGTTGTCACCTTCTTCCCAAATTCCCCATGTACAGTACCTGGTGTGCTGGGTAGTGTTACGCTGGGGGGGGGAGGGGGGAGCTTTGTTGTATTTTTTTAAAGGTCAGTGTATGTATACACAGAATGTAAGAAATGTCAGGCAACTGTTGAGAACTTGCTTTTGTGCTGGCAAAGGTAGACACTGATTATTCATAAAATGTTTCTTTGGCTCTCATGTCTCACTATATTGAGTTAGGGAGCTCTGATAAAGAAAAGAAAAGGGATATGATTTGTTTATAAGTAGACAATGAAACTGCTGTAAATATCTTCACTTGATCTCATCCCTTTCATTGACTACCCTCCCTGTAGCCCAGGTCCAGGCTAATTTTAAATTCCTTGGTAGCAAGGAAGGTGCTCCTCCTTCCTCTTCTACTTTCATGCCTAGCTGTCAATCTGCAAGAGTGAAATCACTCTGACAGGCTCTTTCTACCGGCTTTGATACCTTCCTTTTAATTTTACCAGGCCAAGCACAGCTCTAGCAAAATTTCCAGAGGAAGAAGCACCAAAGGCAGAGTTTTCTTAATGCTGTGTCCATAACTGCTCCATGTCCGTTCAGTCGGGACTCCTTACATCCTGGTAGCTGTATTAACTCCCTGATGTCAGCTAATGCACATTCAGTTGCCCTGTGACCTTGTGTTGTGAACTAGTGAAACAAGGTGTTTGGGTGCATTTTAGAGTTTGTGTTAAAGGCACTGTATCCAAGGAGACATAAACAGGAATTTGGATAGAATATTCTTGCTTTGCAGGTATGGCTGCACCAGCAATTATGCTTCCTGCAAAGACATTCCCAGTACAGCAAAGTGTGGGAGACACCAACACTATCATTGTGAGGCAGAAGACAGTCCCATCTCTCCTGCCTGGTGAGTCTCAGCAGTCCTCATAAGCACTGTGGTGTTTCCATGGTCTCCTTTTTGCTAATCAGAAGCACAGTGACTGGGAATGAAGACAAAAAAACATCATGAAACAGAGGTTTGTGGAATGGTGCTAATGGTTCTTCTCATGAGATTTAGTGAGTGTGTACCTCACAGGAACTGGTTTTTGCAATCTGTCTTATCATAAACTCAGAAATTGGTGGGCTTTTTTCTTTTCAGAGGCTATGCCTGTGTGAATCAGGTATGTAGGAGTGGGATCAGAATGAATGAACCATCATGTAAAGAACAGAAATGTTAGAAGAAGGTTCTGCTAGGGAAGAGCAGCTAATACAGGCCATGAGAATTTTCTTAATGGTCCCTTCCATTGCACATTGGTCATCTGGCTGGTGGTGAAATACCATTTCATGCAAAAGAAGTCCCAGGAAAAAAGAAAACTAGTTTCTGGGTCTACTGGGGGATTGATTTGTTTGTGTGGGTTTTTTTTTCTGCTGCAGTGGAGCTGCATTGCTTATTCTGTTAAAGTGTTCTCACTGAGGTTAGTGCCAGGGAAATTCAGGAGGATTAATTTAAGAATGAAAAAAATCAATCTCAGTTCAGAGTTTAGGAAAAGGTCAGAGAGAAGACTGCTGGGAATTTCTTTTCCACAAGAAAGCCAGTGGGAATATTCTCAGTATATATAGCTGGGCCTGTGCTGCATGTTTGTGGCAGCCACAATTACAGTGGAAGTCCCAGAAGACTCTTCAGTGAAATGTTATTTGGCTTTGACATTGTTGAAATCCTTTCCATGCAGGTGTTGTTGAGAAATATCCTTTACTTGCTTATATAGAAAACTAAGTGTAGGCCACAGGGGTTTCATGAGGAGGTAGTTACCTCAACACGAACTGGTAAATACTGTGTGCAGTGCTACCTGAAATGGGATTTGGGAAAAGCTAATGGAAAGTAAATTTCCATCTGCAAAAAGGCTTTTTTTTTTCTCTGTCCTCCCACTGATACTGCAACATGGAGCCTGTGGACCAACCACTAACAGTCTTTATTCAGTGTTCCATTTTCTCTCAATAATCCTGAAATACCAGTTTTTGCTCAAACTCTGTTCTAATTATTCTGGCTTGTGTTTGTAAATGACAAATCTAACATTTCTGTGAAGCAGGTAATTAACTGCAAATGTGTGGATACCCAGCTGAGACATCTTGTGATCTTAGTTAAACTTTCTAGTCAGTGTCAGGTGGGGGATTCGAAGAAATGCTGCCAACTTTAAAACAAAATATTTAATTATGGAAATATGATTAGCTCAAATAACACAGAGTTGAAATTATAAAAAAAGATCAGATTTTTTCAAAAAAAGATAAAAAATTATATTATTAGAATTGTGTGTTTAGCACTTGTGAATAGCGGTTTTTACCATTTCTCCTGCTTGTTTAGCCAGTGTCCCTTATTGAAAAGGTTCCTTGTAGATACAGCAAAGTGCATTGCTTGGGATAAAGAAACCCTTGCACAATAAGAGGTGCAATCATTTCTTAATTCAAGGCATTTAAAAGCTAGAATGAGATAATGTATGTAGCAGTTTAGCAGACACAAATAACAGTTGCAAGTGCCATATGTTCAATTTAGCTGTAGTTATGCTAATGGAAAGCAGAAAATTGGGAAACGCCGAATGTAGAAAGGTTCAGAAAGAACAAAACTAATTGGGACTTTTCAGGAGCAGAGTTCAGAAACAAAACTTAGGTACAAAGATGCCAGCACAAATATTTTTATAGAGAATTGTTATTATCCCACCATGTGTTTACTTGCTGTTAAAAGGATCAAGGTAATTTGTGTGAGTAATACCCCCCAATTATCATATACAGTAAGATAACTTTATGTTAGGTAACAAAAGAAGGATTGTACGGGGAGGCAGAAATCCTCTGCCACTGGCCTGGTGCTCTCCTCATCCCAGCCGGTCTCTGCAGGGTGCTCATTAGCAGATGTGTTTTCTTGGAATTTCAGGTAACCTGTGTAAGTTTTTTTCCTCCCCACCTGATTAATTAATTACATGTGAGTATTTCTTGAAGGAACTTTTCAGGTGTATGATGGAATATTTATGTTCTCACCCATTTGTTTCTTTTTCCTTTGTTGTCTGCATGACCATAAATTTAATGCATTATTATTGTAATGTTTAAGCCTCGCGTTTTGTGTCTGTAGTGCATTATTCTTTGCTTACTCGCTGTTCCTTATTTCAAATTTTAATTCTTTCATCTGTTCCTATGAAGACCTTTTTACTTTGGGATAAGTGGTTTGAACTGTTATGATCCCCAGTTCTAAGTAGAGAAGATGGGGTGAAAATATCAGCTGTTCCTGTATTATTATCTATACTATGAAGAAAATATTAAAGTGATAATATGCATATTTATACCTTCCAGCTGCAGTTATTGAAAAGCAGATGTATTCTTTCAGGCTTCAATTGATTCCCCAAGATGTTTGCAAAAGCAACAAAGAATTTTGTGAGAGAAACTGACAGTGGAGGTGACTTAATCCCTGTCTCCCATTTGAACGCCTCAGACAAGCTGCAACTTATGAGCTTAGTTACGAAGAGAAAGAAGTTCTGGTGCTGGCAGAAGCCTAAGTATCATTTCTTGACAGTCACCCTGAGTGATGTGCTTACTGAAGACAAACCGATCAAACCAGGTAAAGCCATACATGGGCATCAGTACTATTGCAGATAAAAAGAATGCAAAGCCTGATCTTTTTTGTCGGTATTCTCAACCGTGTTACTAGGGGCTCCTTTCAGAGGAATGCTCTGAACTATTCTCCATCCATGGAAATGAGATGACTGAATCTTTTATCACTTGATTAGTCATTTAACTAAACCCAATAATAATAACTGTTAAGAAAAATGGTAATGTTTTGCCTAGATAGACTACTGAAATTATGTGCCAAAGGTTGTAAAGGTGTGCAGTTCCACTGTTTAACAACAGTGCTATCTGTAGGCACAGGAACTAGAATACTGCTGGGGAATTCTAGTCTGTGATGATAGTGTGAAATTATACTGTGCTCCTGATCAAAAAGCACTGGATAAACAGCGTCTTGGTGGTGACAGTAGCCCAGGGAATGTTTGTACAGGCAAGGCCAAGGAAGTTTTATCTGTACTTCCTTTCTTCTTGTACATACTCTTAAAAGCGATTGACCCTTGTACTTCATTCTTCATCCAGCTGCAGTGGTCCTAACCAGGTTTTAGGATTAACAATCTGGAATTCCATACTTCTAGGTGTGGCACAATTCCACACAAGAAAATAGGTAAGTCCCTAAATTGAGATGTAAATTGTAGCTGGCTTGGAAGATTAGCTGGTGCTGAGTCAGTTATAGGTGCCTAAGATTCAGAGTTGTTTTAAGCCAGTTGGATGCTTCTGTTGGTTTTCAGTGAGCTTTGGACAGCCCTGTAATGACATATATCAAGATAATGGTAAGATACTAACCCTGCTATACAAGCAGGTCTGCTTTGCAGTTTTTCTTTGTAGCTGAAATAAGTTTCAGTCATTCTTTATGATTTTCTGTAGTGTCTGAAGTTAGCATTTCGATCACCTTATGTTTTCCTAAAATGTCAAAATATAAAAAGTAGCAGAGTGAAGATGAGGAAAATGTAGAGGAAGCAGGAGTTGCAGAGCTGTAAATTTCATTATTTACCTGCTCAGTAAAGTTTGCCTTCACTAACTTGTCATATTTTCTGTAAGTTGCTGTTTTTCCAATCAATTCGGGACTATTTCAGTATTTCTCTTCACAAGCAGAAATCACTTTTATTGCTTTCCTAGTAATCGTGGAGTCTGACTTTGCAAAATATATGGGGAAGTTTGAAGATTCTGTTCAAGGAAGCATTGAAACTTCATTTGGAAAGATCAGCCTGGGAGCTGGAGGAAGGGGCTATGTGGAAAACCAGTCCTCATTTGGAAACCTAAGGAAGCAGGAGATTGACTTGCAGCAGCTTATGAAAGACGTCAAGGATAGGTATGTTTTTAATATAGGTGCTGTAATGACTGGGAAGTATTACTGAGCTGAAAAAGCTTGGGCTAGCTGTGATCACCAAACAATTGATTCTGCAGTGTTGCCATAGCTTGAGAATTATTTTTAATGTAACCTCTCATTTTTAGGTGATAAATCATACATACAAAAATGAACATTTCCAGATTTGGAAAGCTTCGTGGTCAGAACTTTCCCTTTCTTTTTAAAAACATCTCTCTGCAATTTCGTCTTGTGTATTTGCATGAATTGCCTTGTGGAACAAAAGCCAAATCCTCACTTTGTTGGGGGACTGTACTGAGGTAACAATCTAGGAAAAAAATGGATTGTTTTTTCTATGTTAGTGGGGAAAATGCTATGGAAACTGAATTCA
Organism: Pezoporus wallicus; assembly: GCF_028554395.1. Lineage (NCBI taxonomy): Eukaryota > Metazoa > Chordata > Aves > Psittaciformes > Psittacidae > Pezoporus > Pezoporus wallicus. The sequence goes on from NW_026640767.1 coordinate 89,576, forward strand.
GTACTACTTATGTTGTTGTAGCAGGTTTTATAATTGTGTATGTGTGTGTGAGCCACGGTGCTAGAAAATTGGATTATTTGAAGTTGAGGGAATAGCAAAGGTCATGCAATAGCAAAGGTCAAATAGCCAGCATGGTCCACACATGTTCTACTAGTTGAACAAAATGTAGTTTATAGATCTACATAAGAATTAGAATGAAGAACCAGCCACTGTAGGAGAATATCAAGTTCAAGACCATCTACACAACCTGAAGGTGCACAAGTTCAACGTGCAGAAGACCTGATGAGGTGTGTCTGTGGGTCCTGGTGAATGTAGTTGCTAAGCCATTATCCGTAATATCTGAGAAGTTACGGCAGTCTGGTGAAGCTCCTACTGACTGGCAATGGTTTTGAACTGAAAGAGAGATTTAGATTAGAAGTTAAGAAGAAATTCTTTGCTGTGAGGGTGGTGAGGCTGTGGCACAGGGTGCCCAGAGAAGCTGTGGCTGCCCCATCCCTGGCAGTGTTCAAGGCCAGGTTGGACAGGACTTCGAGCAACCCGATTAGTGGAAGGTGTCCCTGCCCATGGCAGGGGGCTGGAACTGGATGAGTTTCGAGGTCTCTTCCAACCCAAACCATTCTATGATTCTGTGATCTATTGCTCATTGTTATACAGTAGTACAGCTACAGTAGTAGCTGAGGGGAACTATAATCTTAAATTTACAAGACATGCAACACTTTCTCTCTGACTCTGAAATCATATTTATTTAATCCTGCAATAAGACAGTCATGGACCAAAGCCTACTTGGCAATCAGATGACAAGTCAGGGATCTACTCTGTATTGCAGGTCTTGGCTTGTGGGAGATGAGAGTGGTTTGTTTGTTACAGCATTGTACCTTACATCTGTAGCAGGTGCTGTAATGCATTTTAATAGCCTTTGCTGATGCTTTGAAGATAAAGTTGATAGGTTTTTGTTATCAGTGCAGAAGTTGTTAGGAGCATTGTAAATTTGCTTTAGATACACTGATGTTCTAGAAATAATCAATTTTCACAGGAACAAGTGGCTGCTGTTCTTTGTATTGTGAGCATTCACAAGTCAACAGACTTATTCTAATAAGGCACCCTGCTATCTCTGCACTAAATGCTTTATTAAAAGCAGAAAATATTGGGCTGAATGTGCATACCAGGTGTGTAAAATTAGTATGTATCTAGTACCAGAAGAATAGTGTCAGGATTTAGGTAGAGTCCTATAAAAGAACAAATCAGAATAACTTTGATTTAGATCAGTAAGCTTTTATTTAGCTTCCTGCACTGAGTTACCTTTCTGTTCAAACAAATAATCCTCCCATAGCAAATCAGATTTACTTCATCACATTTTGGGGTTATAATCCTGCATGTAACTACATACTTAGAAATAGAGTGTCTTTTTGCATATGTGTAAAATCAGTAGCCCTGCACCGATCTGAACGTAACGGTAGATGAGGTTAATCTGTGTGCCTCCTAGCTGCAAGGAACTAGTTCTTAGTTCATAGAAAGATGCTCATAGCTTATTAAAGCTTATTATGCAAAGTGTATAATTGATACCCAGTCAGTTTGGCTTCTGCCAGGTCACTGGAAATGATGAGGATAGCAGAATGTAAATTTCTTTTCTTCAGCATAATGCCGGAGCTCACTGGAAATTGTGTTAATGCCTTGCAAATGAAATCCCAGATACTCATTCATAAATATTCTGTGATTTATGGTGGATTCTGTCCAAACTTCTGGTTTTTGTATTGTTTATGGAGCTTTGTGTGGCATACAGGAATTCAGCATTCTGGAGTGCTGGTGCCTACAAATTAGTGATTTTTGGATGCAAGGCATCCAAAGATAGATGTTTGCCCATCAGTACTTGTGAGAGGAGAGTCAAGTAGGTATTTTTGTTGTCATCGATTGACAAACATTCCTTATGCTTGTTTGATCAGTTACTGTTCTGTTGATTATTCCTACACATGTAGCGTAATTAAGTTGCATTTCAAATGTTATTCTTGTATTAGGCTGTTTGAATGGAAGTTGCAGATAAATAGCAGAAAATTCTAAACCAATGCAGCTGTGCCTTCTAAACTAAGTCATGTGAGTGTTCAAGGTAGCAAGCTGGAAGTCCTCAGTGGCAGCAAATCTTGCTCCTGTCACTTCTTAGGTGAACCTTCTGAAGGAGAGTCCTACTGATCTTTTAATTAGATTCCAATGCCGCATTGCCTCCTGTTCTGAAAAGGAATAACAGCTGAAGGGTGCAGGATGAAATCCTGCCTGGTTTGCAGAAGCAATGACATTGTAAATGCAGAACACACTTGTTAAAATAATACACAATTTTAAAAATCAAGTTAAATGGTACTTCTAGCTATATAAACTCAGCATATTTTATTTTACATTATTTTTCATACTACAGTGTGGTTGCTAAATTACAGAGTACTGTAATGTACTGATTTCAGGTCAGAGTTGTGTGCCTTTAACTTGGTGAGATTGCTCTCGATTTAAGAGTATATTCCATCTTCTTTTTTAAGGCTTTCATTATTCCCTGCCATAAAATTCTCATAGAGAAGCTGATAAAGTACGGGCTGGATGAGAAAACAGCTGGATTGAAAACTGGCTGAATGGCTGGGCCCAGAGCATGTCGAGCAGTACTACAGTCTAGGTGGAGGCCAGTGACTAATGGTGTACTCCAGGAGACAATACTGGGTCCAGTCCTGTCTTCATTAGTCATCTGGGTGATGGGATTGATGAGTGTACCCTCAGCAAGTTTGCTGGTGGCAAAAAACTGGGAGTCCTTTGTGGACAGTCCAGTCAGAAATTCTGCATCTGAAAGACCCTCAGTCTCTGCTGTAGAGTTTAGAGCAGGCTCCTGCTCTGTCTTCTGACTGTGAGAACCTGCTCTGTTGCCAGATGTTGTCTGTTTTCTCTTGCCTTCCATGGTGTTTCTGCCTTTCTTCCTACATTTCTTCTTCCAGCCTGCAGCAAATTGCATTTGTGCCTGTCTATTTTCCATTGCTTTCCTCATGGTAGAACTAAAAAGTTGAATAAAGGTGAAGAAAGCCTTTGCATTAGAGGAGAGTGGAAGTGTTCAGTCCAATAACATGTGGAGAGACTGTGGTCAAAACTCAAAGAAATTCTTTTCTGTTCATGTTTGACCTGCAGAGCTTCCCATACAGTAAATCACTGACATCAGGAAGGTTATTTAAGCAGAACAAACAGTAAAAAAAAATAATCTTTTAAATGGTCTATATTTACACAAGCTCATATGCTGTGTGTTGATAATGGGACTTAGCAAGCAAGTATCTCATTGTATTTTATATAGTAACTTTTTATGTAGTAACTTTTGAGTACTTCAGCGCAACTCCTCAAGGTGGGAAGGAGTATGGTGATGTAGTACAGGTCATGCAAGATCTGTGAGGGCTTCTGTACAATAAATGGTGAAAGAGATGATGAGAGTGATGATTGTAGAACAGATACAAAAGCTCTGAAAGGTGACCTGTGAAATAAAAAATATGCCATGCAGTTTGTGTGCCTGCATGCATGTATTCTCAGGGATTTAACTGAGCCACCTCTTGTTATTCAGATATGTTCTTGATATTCAGGGTGTAATGCTGGCAAATGAGTTCAGCTCTTGCAACAATGCACTCAGAGATGCAGTGGCTGTTACCCTGCAATACTTTAAGCCCTGCTCAGATTGTCAAACTTTAACCCTGTTGCATTTTGCTCTTGATGACTGTTTTCAGTGATAATTTAGGTAAGCTGGGTATTTGTTTACCTCATGTTGTCTCTAGTTTGAGTTGCTGAGAAGAGCAGAATGTTTTACCTTCCACAGGCTGTGCTGCAGTATAACTTACGATGTGTCCAAACACAATCCTGGAGTCCAAGGGGTTTTATGATAGAAAGTTCAGTGCCAGAAGACTAGAGGAGAGTGTTTAAGTGTGCTGTCCTAAAATAAAAGATATCTGTAGCTGTGCTAGGGGTATGTGTTTTAAAACTCTGAATCTGGTACTCACTAAACCTAGTGGGAAGAGGAGAGCATTTCTGTTGGCTTTACAGTTAAATATATCCCACTGAAGTAATTTGAATCTTGATGCTGAGGCAGTGGCTGTGTCTCTGACACACAGTGCAGCTGGGTAGAGGACTCCAAAGTTACCTGTGATACATAGTGCCTGTGGGAGTGCTACATCAGGGACAGAAGCAGGTAGCTCTGTCCCCTTGTTTTAGTGTCTCTGAGTAGCCTCCAGTGCTGTGACAACTTATGCAGCATTGCCTCAGAAATCTCTGCAGCAGGCCTGTTTACCTGTCTGTGCCTTCTGACTCCTTCACTCTGCCACTCTGCTGTTAGTTCTGCATCTGAATCTCAAAGTCAGGGGCATGAGGGGGTTTGAGCCAGTCCTACCAAGGACATAATAATCTTAGAATGAGCTAGGTAGGAAAAGACCTTTGGGATCGTCAAGTCCAACCATTACCTCAGGGCTGGCAAGTCCACCACTTAATCATATCATTGAGGTTTTTATCTACGCAGTTTTTGAACACTTCCAGGGATAGTGATTTCACCACCTCCCTGGGCAGCCTGTTCCCATACCTGACTACCCTTTCACTGGAGACATTTTCCCTAATATCCAGTCTGAACCTCCCCTGGCGCAGCTTGAGGCCATTTCCTGTTGTCCTACCATTTGTTACGTGGGAGAAGAGACCAGCCACCTTCTCTCTCCCCTCTCCTTTCATGTAGTTGTAGAGAGCAATAAGGTCCCCCCTGAGCCTTCTCTTTTCCAGACTAAAGACCTCAGTTCCCTGATGTAAGAAAAAGTCTCTTGAATTATTTTGGTACTTCATTTTGATGTATAGAATATGATTTCAATCTGCTTCTTATATTAATGCTCCATCAAACCCAGCAAATCTCAATTTAATCTGCATTTTTCAACTTTTGATTATTTTGTTTCTTTTGCTGGAACTTTCAGGAATATCTGGTGAGTTTGTCTTCCTTTAAAGCAGGCAAAAAAATATATGAAAGCAAATGACAAATTGCTTTTGTGCTTCTTCATTGCATTTCTTATCCTGTGGTTTCTTAGGTCAAATGTTAAAATTGCAAGTTCTTACTGCATTAGTTTGTATTTTCAAGATGCTTAGCACACCTCTTCAGAATCATAAGTAATTACTGTGAAGTGTATGATAGGCTTGATGGTCTGTTACGGTGATAACTAATAGCTCTGGGTTGTCAGACACTTTTAAGAGCAGCGGTGTTTGTGATTGCTTGACATTTCTTACTTTTTGCTTAATCCAAAGATGCATTGCCTTCCAAGCTTAAAGCATGGCTCAGCACCAAAAGAGAAAGCATCATATTAATAAGCTCAGGAATGTTTGGGGGGGGGGAGGTTCTGGTGGCTGTTGCATCGCTTCAGAGGTATTTTCTTTCCCTTGGTTAAACAATCAACTTTAACGTTTCCAGACAGTTCATTCCAACTGATTGAACTTTCATATAAGCATTAAGTCTCCAAAGATCAAAAATTGCCTCAGGATATTTTTAATTTAATAAAGACCCAAGCTGACTTCAGACTTATGCAGACTGCATAAATCCAAACCTCTAGAATCTAATAAATCTAAAACTTTTTAATTAAATATGAAGATATCTCTATTTTAGAGCAGTTGATGTCATTTAGAGCAGTTGATGTCATCTACCTGGACTTGTGCAAAGCGTTCGACACTGTCCCACACAACATCCTTGTCTCTAAATTGGAGAGACATCAATTTGATGGATGGACCACTTGGTGGGTAAAGAACTGGCTGGATGGCTGCACACAAAGTTGTGGTCAGTGGCTCAATGTCCAGCTGGAGACCAGTAACGAGTGGTGTCCCTCATGGATCGGTGTTGGGACCGGTCTTGTTCAACATCTTTGTCAGTGACATGGACAGTGGGATTGAGTACGCCCTCAGCAAGTTTGCCGATGACACCAAGCTGTGTGGTTCTGGAATGCCATCCAGAGGGACCTTGACACGCTTGTAAGGTGGGCTGATGCCAACCTCATGAAGTTTAACCATGCCAAGTGCAAGGTGCTACACCTGGGTCGGAGCAATGCCAGGCACAGCTACAGGTTGGGCAGAGAAGAGATTCAGAGCAGCCCTGCAGAAGAAGGACTTGGGGGTGTTGGTTGATGAGAAAATGAACATGAGCCAGCTTCAGTGTGCACTTGCAGCCCAGAAAGCCAACCGTGTCCTGGGCTGCATCAAAAGGAGCGTGACCAGCAGGTCGAAGGAGGTGATCCTGCCCCTCTGCTCTGCTCTTGTGAGACCTCACTTGGAGTACTGTGTACAATTCTGGTGTCCTCAACATAAAAAGGACATGGAACTGTTGGAACAAGTGCAGAGGAGGGCCACGAGGATGATCAGGGGACTGGAGCACCTCCTGTATGAAGATAGGCTGAGAAAGTTGGAGCTGTTCAGCCTGGAGAAGAGAAGGCTGCGTGGAGACCTCACAGCAGCCTTCCAGTATCTGAAGGGGGCCTATAGGGATGCTGGGGAGGGACTCTTCGTTAGGGACTGTAGTGGTAGGACAAGGGGTAACGGGTTAAAACTTAAAACAGGGGAAGTTTAGGCTGGATGTAAGAAGGAAATTCTTTCCTGTTAGGGTGGTGAGGCACTGGAATGGGTTGCCCAAGGAAGTTGTGAATGCTCCATCCCTGGCAGTGTTCAAAGCCAGGTTGGACGAGGCCTTGGGTGATATGATTTAGCGTAAGGTGTCCCTGCCCATGGCAGGGGGGTTGGAACTAGATGATCTTCAGGTCCTTTCCAACCCTAATTATTCTCTGATTCTGTGATTTAAACAAGGCCGAGTCAGACATGGCTTCATCACTTTTTTGGTTAATTGCCCTTTAGTTCCATGAATAAATGCCATTTACAGTAATAGGGAGGTGAAAAGGCTGAATAACTTGAGCCAGGGGTAGCAATCTTTCAATCTTTCAACTGTCTTGCTCAAATTACCTGTTTGTAGAAAATCTGACATCTCATCTGAGGACCTCCACTGGATATTTTGTAGAAGTATACTGTAAGTGACACATTTTAGTCAGTTAGATACAGTTAAGAAGTTGCTTTGACTGTTACCAGAGAGCCTTTTAACACCCAGAAGCCAAGGTAGTGAATTTTGTCATTTTTGCTTAGAAAATAATCCTTTCTCATTGTTTCTGGGAGTTCACTTTCTCAAATGGAGCAGAAGAACCTTACTTAGGAAGATCCCCTGCAGCATCTAAACGCACACGGAATTATGATGTGTGGTAGGGTTGACATGTTAAGTTGGAGGCAAGAGCTAAAAAGTTGAGGTCCCTCCAAGAGCTAATTTTTCTTTTGACTGTGACAGTCCCAGTCATTAACTGCAAATTGTGATGTTACACTGGGGAATAACACAGAAGTTTATAGCAGGTGGGTTTGGGGTTTCTTTTTCCAGTCATCTTTTCCAGTTACAAAATCCATGAAATCTCTTCTGGTTTCTCGTCCAGCTCTCTGAAGTACTTGGTCAGTGCTGATCCCACTCAGCCAGCTCAGGGTCTAAGTCAACATTGAAACAGATCCATGGCAAGGTGTGAGCGTTGGCACTGAGGTAATTAGTCTCTTAGTGTGCTGTTCATCCCTCAAGGGGGAATTCTGGCGACTTGGAATTTGGTGGCAGCGTGTCAGGACACTCCTTTGCCTGTGCAAGGGCCTTTAGATGCCAAACCAGCAGTTCCTAGTGGTGGGCACCCCAAGCTGTCCTAGTCCAGGTGAGTCTGGACATCAGCTCTTGGACGTGAAGGAGCCCATGTCACCTCCCCTGCTGAGGAGCACTTGATGGCACACCTGTGACAGGTAGAAGGATGTACAAAGACAGGGGTGATGGGACTGACTGGTGACAAGGACATAAATGAGACTGAGTTTGGCCACATGGCTGGGAAGTGGTAATAATAAACTGTGAGAAGGAGGGGCGATGAAGGCTGGGAGCCATGAACAGCTGGTGTCATCTGAGGATAAAAGAAGAGAAATTACACGAGGTGGGGCTGGTGAGCTGGCTGCGACACAAAGCTGAGATGAATGAGGGGTGAGGAATGGGACTCAGCCTGGTCAGGTAAGAGAGGGAAAACCGAGAACTATTGTAAAGGAAAATAGGGCTTGATTACAAAAACTAATTGGACTGGGAGATTGCTTGCTCTTTATCTCCCAACTTCAAGTAGCTTGACTGCAACTTCGCTCTTTCTAAGCAGAGCTTTGTGGTGTGTGGGTAATACTATTATATTGTGTGCTTATGTATTACACTATTGTAAGTATTTTCATTATGTGTGTGCATGCATAATGAATCCAGTAGTGTGCTAGGCTGCAGGGAGTTCATAATACAGACCATGGGCACAGGTCTTTTGTTTGTGTTCCCCAGTAGCCTTTTTTGGTAGAAATAATTCTTTGGAGTAAAGACTGCAGGGTGGGAGCCATTGACTTACTGATGCTGTTTGTGCTAACGTGAGACTGAAGGGAATGGTTAGCCAGCATACCCTGCCATGACATTGTTAATGTCAGTGTGAGTTCACTATACCAGAGGATTCAGTCCAGTGTTTATGAGCCTGGCTGGTTGTTTTCATAGCACACAGGAAGCTTAAACTTACCAGACTTACTGTAGTTCTCCCTTTCTTTTTTTGCTTAAAAAGTAGCCAGGCAGCTGCCATTTTTGTTCAGAGTGAGGAATCAAGAATTCAGTACATGTGTTAGGACTTCCTGAGGAATACAGATATCTACCGCTACCGAATAACAAAGGAGGACATAACTGATTTTGAGGAGGCTGCTCATACAGCAACCATTGTTATTTTTACAATAAAAGCTTCTTCAAGCAATTAAGCAAATGTTTTGTTCTCAGTTCAGTATTTGTGTTGTTAATGGCATCTTTTCATTTTCAGAACAATAAATCTAAACAGTAGTTTACTGCAACAAGTAATGGAAAGGAAACGTGAAGTGCTGTGCATCTTGAGAGAAAAGATAATAACAACTCAGAAGTGTACAATAACTGAACACATCCAGACAGAAGAAAAAATCAGTGGTGTGGTAGGATGCAGCACAAAAATAGTAAAGGTAAGATTCTGCCAGGAACAGAACATTTGCTGGTTATCTGAGATGAAATTATGCTTTCTCCAAATAGACTCCAGAGTATTTTTCATGCTTCCATAATATCTTGAACTCAGTGCACTGCTTATTTGTGATACTTCAGAAAAGTAGCATGTTTTCCCATTGCAGTGGCCAAAGATGAGCCTGGAATGTGGTTTCCGTCAATACCGTCAAATTGTGATTCAGTTTCTATGTAGATTCCTGCCTAGAGCAGAACATGAACCAAACATACAACAGTTCAGTGAAAGCTGAAGAGTAAAAAGCAGTACTGAAGCAAATTTATTTGCTAACCCAAGTAATCATTCATCAAAAATGTTTGCTGTGTCTACTGAGTTTTAATATTTATAGAGAAGCTATTCATTTTTGATATGGAAACAGAGATTAACTGGATTATAAGGGTATCTGAAAAATTGCCTATGAACTGAAAAGGAATTACCAAAATCAAAACATATGCTCATTCGTAGTAAGTTTAAGTTGCAGATTAATCACTTCTGTATACAGGGTGTCTCTAGTAGCAGAGATCTGGGAGCTGCAGTTCAACAACCCTCTGTGCAAGTGCCATCTTCCTGGTACCAGCCTCCAGTGGGGCAAAAGGGGTGCCAGGATAAAAGAGGGCAGGGTGGGATACTGAAGTCCATTTTCTAGTGACAGTGTGGCAAAAACTGCACCTGGAACTCAACTTTGTAATAGGAGAGGATAGCTAAGAGTTTGAGAGCTGCTCTTGGCATTGTGCTTCTTTCGCTGCTCATGTAGTTCCTTTCACAGATGTCAAATCTAACATGTGCTTTAGTTAGACATCATGGAGAGTGGCACACATTCTTTCCCTGTATTTTTTTTTCCCTTTATTAATTCTGTGTTTAAGCTACATAATAACTGGCAAGATAAACAGTGAATAAATTTGTCCTCTAGGTTTCAGTGAGTGAAAGTGGAAGTATGATGAAAGATTCTAGTGTGATCCTTGAAATTCCTCCTGCAACCACTATTGCCTACGGTGTAATTGAACTGTTTATAAAGCACAGTGGCCAGTTTGGTAAGTATAAAGCTCATTTTCTAGGTACACAGTTCAACAGAGCTGTCTGTTGGGCAATGATTTCTACATTTCCCTGTGCCTGAAGGTGATGATGTTGTGTGGCCTCCATTGCCTTGACAGATATTTGTGCTGTGAAATGCTGCTTTCTAAGTTAGCAATGCCTTTTCACCTGTTTGAATAAATCATAAACTTGGAATAACTTAGGTTTCAGGGGACCACAGGAGGTCACCATCTAGCTCAAGCCCCAGCTCAAGGCGGAGCCAACTTCTGAAGTGTGATCTAAGTTCAGAGTTAGATCAGATCTCGTATCCTTGTCTATTCAAGTTTTGATTATCTCTAGAGACAGAGATTCCACCACCCCTCTGGGCAGCCTGTTCTCATGTTTGACACCATCATAGCAAACTTTTTCCCCCCCTTAATACTGATGAGACTTTCTCTTGCTTTAATTTGTGTCTGTTGCCTTTTGTCCTATCATCGTGCAGCAGTCTGTCCTCTTTTCATGCTTCCATCGGGTAGTAGTAGATAGCAGTAAGGTTCTCCCTTAGCAGTATTTTCTCCAGGCTGGACAAATCCTGTCTGTCAGCCTCTTTTCACACATGATGGTCTCCAGCACCTTGGTAGCTGTTTGCTGCATTGCTCCAGTATGTTAATGTCTTGTACTGGGGAGTCAAAAACTGAATGCTACACTCTGAATGCAGTCTCCCAAATTGAAACATCACTGTCATCGATCCTCTGGCTATGCTCTTGCCAGCACAGCCCAGTATGCAGCAAACTTCAATAGCTACAAGGGCACACTGCTCAACCTCTTGAATTTGCTGTCCATGTCTTCTTCTGCAGTTCTGCTTCTAGCTACCTGGCCCTCAGCCCATGCTGTTGCCTTCCCCTGTTGGCAGGGAGAGTGAACTGAATATAAATCAATGGTCAGCCAGGAATGTTGAGACGACAGCCATGCTAAGAAAAGAATTATTCATAAACTGTAGGACTGGAATTTAATCTTTTCTATTTTACACTTTCATATATATTCATATATATTCTCAGAATGGTTACAGAAATGTCCTTGTCGTGTTTTCTGATCACACTTCACTTATTTCAGTAAGTAATGGAATTTACTTACTTACTTATTTCAGTAAGTAATTCTCAGGTGTCAAGTCAAAACAATGTTAAAGTTGGCTTTAGGGGGAGTAGTAACTCTGCTTTGTAGAATCGCTTGGGGTTTTCTTTCTTGTCTGTCCTCAGTTAAACTCCCTGACCTAAAGAAGGTTTCAGGGGATGTTATGCAAGAAGGAAGGAAATCAGATGGACTGTGTAAAGATGGAAGTTGAAAAGGACTGATGTGGAGAGAAACAAGAGATATGTTGAAGAAATACTTGAATTGCAGTTGAAATTTCAATCCAGGATGCACTTTATTTGCATAAGGAATGTAGAAGGTACTCTCCATCATTCTCCTTCAACTGACTTCTGATATTAAGGAGTCTGTAGGTTCCAGAATATAAGTAAATACCATGTAACCTCTAAAAAAATTCTCTGAAATGTGGAATTGCTCAAACATAGACTGAGCACAGAGACAGAGCAGAGGGCATTGACTTCATGGTCATAATAAGAGTGTAATTCAGAGTAATCAGGTGCAATTAAGGCTATCTGACTACACAGGTGTGTAGCTGATAACCTGTTTATGTCATTCCTAGGTAGAAATCTAGAATCCTTCTTTTTCCTTTTTCATGTTTAATGTATGTCTTTTAAGCTTCAAAACCAGCCCAGCATTGTTTTATGTCAAGCAACCTGTGGCTTTTAAAGATTAAAAAAGATTTAATGTGCTGTCTTCTCTTGCCTGGGCATCATTGAGAACTTGGAGGAACTAACAACGAAATTAGGGATTTTAAGTACGGTGGGGCTAAACTTTCAACTTCTTAATGTCTGAGCAGTGATCAGCATCTGTTTATGGACATAAAAATAGCCTTTGAAGTTGAATCCAGAGACTAATGTAGTCCTTTCACATGAGACTGAAAGTGACCAGTTGCACGTCGTAGCATAATGTGATTCTCTTCTCAGATAATTACAGAATAAGGTGTATTAAGGTGTTTTTCTGCTTCCTTTCCTTTGCCACTGACAGCATGTGGGTTATCCTGTAAGAAAAAGTGGTATATAAAAATTTAAGGCTAATGTGAGTGGACATTTTTCTAAAGACATGAAAAAGAAATAAAAAGAGGTCTAATCCTTTTCTGACCCCTTTATGGTAATTTTTTCCTGTAATCATTCTGTTTGATTTCTACAGCTAATTTTCCACTACATGTAAAAGTCGTTCCTGTTACAGGCTTTGCAGTTTTATGTCTCTAAAGTCTTCCTAGAAGTCCTTTTTTTCTTGCTTTACAAAACAGAAGGTACGGCGGTACCCCCTGATTTGCTTTGTTCTGTTCATCGCTATAAATGCAACTTGCTTCCTCTTAAATGACTACAAATTAAACAGTCCTAATCTTTTCAGCTTCTCCAAGCAAAGGAGTCTCTTTGCCTTTGATTGTTTTCATTGATCATCTCTGGTTTTCATCCATTTTTGTTAATGTTTCTGAATAACTAACAAGATCTAACCGTGCTGCTGGAGGTTGGTCATCAAGGGGTATAATAGAATTCAAGAGAGAAGACATCACAGTAGTGTGTATATTTTTTTTTGTCTGCTTATTTTCCATTCTCTTTTTTCTAAGAGTATGACAAAATTAATGAGCTAGAAAATTAATTAACAGCCCTACTAGTACAAAACATTCACATTTTCTTCTGAATTGAGTCCTATCAGAGATTTAACAGGGTCTGTATCTTCTAAAACTTTTCATGATGCTGTGTATTGATTTCCCTTACTAGCATCAATCTGCCTTAGGAGGGCAGGTAGTTTATTAGCACTATCTCCTCCCTTCAGGGGTCGTGTGAAAGCCTTGTTATTATCAATGGAAGTAACATGAGTTTGTTCACCATACAGTGCCTTAGCTGCTGTCTGGGGTCTCATTGCTTTGGGAAGTTGTTTAAGTTGTGTTAATTGCTTTCTGCTCCTCTAGCTCACTCTTCTCTGTGAATGGTTATGCAGACTAAAGGCCTCTGTCATCTTTCTTTCTCTGTGGTGGAGATTTCTTTGTGTACTCTCCCTTTGAAAAGCTTTTTGCTGATGGAGTGCTCTCCATGCTTTCTCTTCTGCTTTGAATGTCCTTAATTTGGTGAGACAGACTCTTGCAACTGCAGGAAGGTTATATTTAGGTTTTGTGCCTGCTACGTGTGAGCACTGTGTTTGATTAGTTACTTTTTTCCCTCACCAGCGCTGTCAGGTGTTACTCTAAAATTGTTTCTCTTGTTAACCTCTCTGCAATTTCCTCAGACCTGCTACAGAGGAACAGGGGAACAGTTACAGGTCTTGCATTTGAGATGATAAAAGGTGATCAAAATATGTGTAGGGCTTTGGTTGTATTCTGCGTCTTTGTGGCACAATGTTGAACACATGAGCACAGAACTCAATATTCCAGATTTCTCAGCATAACTTTCACAAAGGCTTCCTGTGTACCTGAGTTGTCCCTTGGCCTCATCAGGTTGGCATTGGGGTGGAAGGAAATGGGGAGTCCTGTTTGGGTCAGGTAGGCCAGGATGACATGAAGACAAGGCAGGAAGGGTAATCCAGCCGGGTGAAGCTCCTGCAAAGCAACAGTATATTTCAGAGTGAACGTGCCTGGGGGAAGTCTTTTAAAATCTCCGTAAAGCCCCCTATTTTCCACTCATCTGGAGAATTTGAGGGTGGACCTGTAGCTTGGCTGAGAAAGGGGAATCTGTAAGCCTCATGACCAGAAGCAGCTCTGTGAGGGACTCTCAGAGTTCATATAAAACTCAGAAAGTGCTTTCACATCTCCATCATGAGTGGCCCCTTTAGCCAGCATTACAGCACATCTCTTACTTGGCAGAAACATGAATACCTGAATCCCTTGTATGCAACATTCAGGTTTACAGTGTCAGTGAGAAGTTTTCATGTTACTTGCTGTCTGCAGTACCTTAATTCCCATGAGCTGGAGTCACATTTTGGAGCTGCATCACAAGATCTGTCTGTGCACACTATACCAAACATCGGGCCTGCAGTAATGCTCAGTAATTCACGTTCATAGCAGCCACTGGCATTTTTTCCATCTAGAAGAGATGAGCCATGGAGAAATCATGTACAGGAACACTAGATAATGCAAGCTAGCACCTCACTCGGGAATTACTTATGCATTTTATTAATTTTATTGTTTCAATTGAATTTCTAATTACAGAATTCTGTCTGCTGGATGAACAGCAAGGAGGTTTTGAAAAAGAAAGCACAGAAGGGTCAACTTGTCCCCATTCAGCGCTATTCAGAGATGCTTTGTTTCTCTATCAGCCAGATGCTGTTGATAATGAGATGTACTCTGGGGCAAAAAACCTCATTCCCAGTGATGCTTCTTTAAGTGTCTTGAAACAAGGTATTACCAGAAATGCTTTACGTTATTATATCACAGTGAGTTAAGCGACATGATAGGAGGAAATAATCTGGTACAATAGTGGGTAAGAAATTGTGTTAGTTCGTTTCAATAGCCCTTATCGAGAACTCTTAAGGGAATACACTGAAAGAATGGAAGAATTTACTGCTGCAGTAGGTATATGGAGTGGACTGTTCCCTAGGAACATCCTGAATCCCTTTGTCATAAATATGATCTTACCAAATCAGGTGTTAATGGCAGTTCTCGTACATTCCAGATGAACTCTGTAAGATCAGTGATGATTTATGATTTCATTCAGAAAGGGCCACTGAAAATACTCCATCATTTGGAAAATGCTCTCAGTTAAAGGTTATTTTAAGTCTCAAAAATCACAAAGGCATCTCCCCCCTTCACTTCGCCTCATTGTTTTCTGAGATGCTTTATAGAGATCTTTGGTATGAACTACAGCTGATGAAATGAAAATGTGATTTAAATGGCAATTGGCAAACTGGTATAATGGGACAGGCACAACTTGTTTATTGTAGGCATGAGGGAGGAAGGGGCAAGTTTGTCACCAGAGGACTGACAAAAGGGGAAACAAATCAAGGCCTCAGCACACTTTACTGTTCTTCAGTTCTTGGCAGAGTTCTTACAGCTGGTTTTAACGACAAACATCACTTCTGTTATCTCTGCATTTCACCCTTTGGCTGTTTAGTGGACCAGCTGTGACCAAAATAGGTATTTGTTGTCCTGAAATAAACTCTCTCATTCTCTCATGGAGAATGGAAAGGAATAACTGTGTCTGCATGTGTATATAAAAAACAGTTATCTGTGAAAGAATGCACTGTTTGGTTTGGTTTAGCTTTGACATATGCTTGCACCTTTCCTGCTTACAAGGCTTGGAGGTTTCTTTTCATTCATTAACCTGAGCTGTCTCCTGGAAAAAAACCCTAAAAATATTGTTTCTACTCAAGGTATTTAAAGTAGGTTTCCTCTTCTGTTCTTTGTATGTACGATTGCATCAGGTCCAGCAAATATCTGCCTAAGGCTGGG
The DNA here is from genome assembly GCF_028554395.1 of Pezoporus wallicus. Lineage (NCBI taxonomy): Eukaryota > Metazoa > Chordata > Aves > Psittaciformes > Psittacidae > Pezoporus > Pezoporus wallicus. Next base: position 105,221 of record NW_026640767.1, read on the forward strand.
TTGGTTTTTCCAGTAAAGTAATTTTTGGATACAAAAGGCATCTTTAAAGAGTGCGTGTTTCTTGACCGGAGTGGCACGAAGGGAGGTTTCTTTGAAACAAGGTTAACAATGCCTGTGTGTCCATGTTTTTAGAATGCAGAAAAACACATCCCAGCCTTCTAGTGGGCATTATGCACTTGAAAACTTATTTTTTTTCAGCAAAGCGGTAATTTGATGTCACAGAACATTTTCAGTGTCATAGTTGAGCTGTGGGGAAAGAAGTGAATTCTTTTGTGCTGCTGTTGTATCTATTGTCATGGATTCAGTATTGCAATCAACAAGAGATTTTTGTCCTGATTTTTGTAATAATGACAGGGTCAGGAGTGAAGAGTTGTAATTCTTTGATGTACCTGATGAAATACAAGGACAGTAACAACTGAGGATTGCAATAGGAACTTTTAGTTCTGTGGGTGAACTTGTACCTTTGACTTTTAAATTCATATTAACCCACAGATTTAAGAAGTGAAGAGCAGAAGTTTTCATTCTGCCTTATAAATAGACTTTACTGGAGACGAACTTTCAAGTGAAAAACTTAATATATGGTTAGTTCAGTTAACATTAAGATACTGAATTCTAAAATCTTGATCCTTCGTAGCTGTTCTTCTTTCTTGATGCTTCCTTGGCTTGGTTGGGAAATAGAATTGGCTGTGTTCCAGCCTTGCCTTATAACTTGTGCTGATGGAAATCAGGATGTCAGGATGTGGTGATAAATGAGCTTATGAAACACACAGCAGAAATGCTAACTGTTTTCACTGGCACTTGTGCAGAAGTACTTAGTTTTACTTTTTTACTTCTTTCTTGGGAAAGATCTGTCACGGCTGAAGGCTCAGTTCCAGCCCTTTGTGAAGCTGCCGGAAGACAAGCGAAGAGCTTTATATAAAACCCTTTGTGAGCTCTTGCTCTGTGAAGAAATGGTGACTGCCCTGGAGGACGTGGTAAGACAAAGAAGCTTCCACTTGTTCCCTAAAAGCAGTTTCCGAATAGAGCTGGCATTCTCCTTTGCTGGAACTTTTCCCTCTAGAAGTTTACTTACTCTTTTGCTTCCAGGTAGATGATATCTGCATGGGAGACAAGCCAGACCTGAAGGAGTTAATACCTGCACAACAACGAGACCTCCTGGACTTGTTAGAGCTCATAGGGTGCAGGTTGCAGAAGGAGCTGTTGTTGCAGAAGTGCCAGCCTCAGGATGAAGAACTCTTCTCAGCTGCTCACCTTCTCATCAGTGCTGTCTCTGGTATGTTGTGAATGAAGAGAAGGGCCATTTTTTAATCATAGCTTCCTTTTAGAAGCTCCCTCTGTGTTAAAGCATTTATGGCTTCTTTCGAACAGCTGATGAGCTGAGTGGCTGTCATTTGTTCCCTTTGCTTTTTATGAGTTTGGTGTACCATGCTTAGCATTCTCGGCTGGCACTTAAATTCAGCCCTCAATCATTGACAGATTTTGCTTGTAAAATACACATTCCTCCAGGATGGCTTAACTCTGTTTTCCTCTGAGTGCGGGCACTTCCAGTTTGGCAGCTAATTCCTGTTCCTACAGCGTACGGAGCTGTTCCCACCTAAATGCTGAGAAACACAAATCAGGAGTTGTCTTCTGTGTCACAGCGTATATTGGTGAGGTGCAAACTGTATTTAGCAGAAGTGCATTTAACGTGAGACACTGCAATTAGAGGGTTGTTTTGCAGCTCCTGGAACAGGAGATTAAACACAAATGTCAAACAAATGCCATCCTCACAAGCTCATTGGCACCACAGTGTTAATTAAAAGCTACCTGCAAAGTCCAGGACAGACTTTCCTGGCTTTTTCTCCTCTCTCTCATATATAAAGAATTTCCTGACATTAAGATAACGAAGGGAAGTCCAGTGTGGTATTAGTTAGACGTGGTAGTGTGCAGCAAAATGTCAGTGTGCATCCATTTATGCACTGAACCCGGGTAGAAAAGCTTAACTCATTTGTGGAGACAGAAAAGAAATAGAAAACAGAAACCTGCTGATGTGGTAACGCTTGTCAGATGCTATTAACAGAAGGGGGCAGTTAATTGAGCGTGTTGCATTATCACCTGGCTTTGGACATAATGTCTGATGCTGAAGTCCAGGCATTGTTAATGTGGCTGGATCAAGAACCAAAGCTAGTTTATGCCTGTTGCTCCTAGTAGGATTTACAGCCTCTGAGTTGAAGGGCACCGCAGGGATCATTTAGTCTGTCTCCCTGCCCCAGCACAGTGTCAGCTGTGTAATTCCTTCTCAGATGTGTTTTTGCTGAAGTCAGCATCTCGTACAGGTTTTGAGAGCAGAGGTTCTTGTTTTATTCAAGGCCTAAATAATTCATCCAGCCTGCAGGCTCAGAGTGAACACTGGGAGATGCTTATGGATGAGACAAGAATGATGGGGAGGAAATCCCCTTTCCTACAAGCTGCCCTTTCTCAAGGGCAGAGATAGTCAGTGTGGGCTTGTACCTACCCATCCCCCATCCCCCATCCCATGTTATTCCGCAGTCTCGGAAGCTGGCAGGAAAGGGCTGGATCAGCTTTTTCCAAGCATCCAGCAGAGCAGTTATGACAACTGTCCTCAGCACTGAATCGCTTTGCTCTCCAGCATCCATTTCACAAGGTGCTGTATGTGCAGATGGGCCCCAAAAACACAACTCACCTGTCTTTGCTCAGCAGGAAAACTCCATCTCGGAGCTCAGTGTTAAGAAAACCCTTTCCAGCAGCCAGCCTGGTGCAGTGTTCGCTGGAGACAGTCCTCCTCTTGTATTGTTTCCTCCACAGAGCTGCCTGGTTGTACTCTTGTCCTGCTGCGTGCCTGCTGTGATCTTCAGGTGGTTCCAGCGTTGTGTTGTTTGGTGAGTAATCAAACTGTGACTCTGTAGCATGTGGGCCCCAGCAGCAGTAATGACTCTGTCCTCTGCCTTTATCATGTTTGTAGCCCAATAAAGAAGATGTTAAGCTCCAGTGCAGATTTCGGCTGTAAGCATTGCTTTGGCAAGGCCAGTCTGACAGTGGCAAGCGATGCAGGTTTTTTTACTGCAGATGGAATCCCAAACCTCTGAAACATTTCTGTATTTGGGAGATTTCATGGGCTGTGAGCAAAAGAAAATTGTAACTTAAGCTCAGCTTTCAATATACTAATAGTCTCACTAGCCTGCTTTAAAGTCTTGGTGACAGTAATCACCTGCCCTTGGAAATCAGTTTTCCTTCTGTAGCACCAGTGCTTGGCCATGGCAAATTCTGACGTTCCTAAATTCTGAGGCCATTCATTGCAACTGCTGAAAGAACAGCACAGGGGTTTTCTTTAGGCTTTTTAAGCTCACTAACAAAAATAATAGTAAACACCAGTAAATATGCAAGTGCAGGAGTGCTGCTGTTTGCTCAGAGCGAGAGCTCAGTGTGATCTTCAGTGATGGGGGGGGGGGGGGGAAATGTTTGCGTCTTTAAGGAAATCAAGGCCAGGTTGGACAGGGCTTGGGGCAACCTGGTCCAGTGGAAGGTGTCCCTGCCCATGGCAAGTGTTTGGAACTGCATGAGCTTTAAGGTCCCTTCCAGACCATTCTGTGATTTCTGGGACTTGCAGTGAGGTTGAACTGTAGAAATGGCACTGTAGAAGAGATGTTTCTCCTTAAAGGGTGCCATAGAGCTTTGGTTCCGGATGAGTACATTGTACTTGTCAAGGCTAACACTAAAGGGAATCTTGCCCTTTTCCTGCTGCCTTGTAAGCTCTCCGGTGAGCTGTGTAATGGCAGGAGCGGCCCTGCTTGGAAAACGTTTTTGACATCTCTGTGTTTTGCTCTCTCTCATAAACACAGCCAAACATCGCTGCAGCTGATGGCACTGTGGTGCTGAGCAGTCCTTTGGTGGCGACTCTCACGGACAGAGGAAGATTTGATGTGGTGCAAAGGCTGTTTACTTCATCAAACATTCATTTGGAAATGACAGAGTCTTCTGTGAAAGCTGTAACTATGAAAGAACCTAGATTCTTCCCACTGGTTCTTTATGTTGCATTGTATGGGTTTTCTGCTTTAGGTGGGAATATGTAGGAGTTTCGCTGCATTATTGCTCCAGCCTGTTCTTCTGTAGCTCTGCAGTGTAGTGTTGGTGTGTTTGAGCTAGGAGTAGAGCCACTGGGTTGAGTGCATAGGACAATCTGGGCAGGGGTTATGGTGGCCAGGCTGGGCTCTGCAGGCCCGGGGTGAGCACTCTGCACTGCCTCAGGCGCGCTGCTGCTGCTCCGCAGCTTCACTGAGACCTGTGGCTGCAGTGGGAAATGCAGAAATAAGGGGTGGAGGATCAGAAAAGACAAGCCTGGAACAGGAATTGAATGTAGCTGTTCTGGTCGAGTCACATCTGTGGGGCTTTAGAACCTGATTGTTTGCGTTTATATGCATGGGAGAAGACTGTGCGGTACAAACTGCTTTGTGTAAGCAAGCAAACCAGCAGGCTGTGGAAGGCTGGGGTCTGCAATGCAGCAGCTGCTTTGCTCACTTAGGACTTGATGTAGGGAATGCCTTTACTCCGGAGCAAGCAGAGTGGAGGGCTCTCAAAGAGGTACTTGATTAAGGTTTCGGTAATTCGGTGTAGTTTGGCTTTACGGATGTGAATTGCACTGCAGGAAATAAACCTTTTTCCAAAAGGAAGAGCACTTTGGGGCTTTGTGCCTCTGTTCAGCATTTTGGTTTTCCAGGAAGTTTTTACTCACCTCAGCAAGTTTCTGCTGTTTAAGTTGTCTCCTGAACGTTCTCTTTGAGGCACCGCGGTGCCTTTCAGTGTGCGCAAATGCCACAGAAATGATCATTTTACCCGTGTGACGTTTTAAGTGCAGATGTTTTGATTGTTTGACTAAAAGCAAAGTGTTGGTACAGCCGCCCAGAGCTGTTGGGCTTGGAGCTGTTTTGCCCTTTTTTCACTGTAATTTTTTTGTAATGATGTGGATGGGACAAATGCAGTTGAGACCACTGTAAATATTGGCTTGGGAAGGTGATGTTCCAGGTAAGTGGAATGTCAGTGCTTCCAGGCAAGACTGAGACAGCTGACAGACAAGCAGGCAGCTGTGCGTGCGTGGAGGTGACCAGTAACCAACCCCTGCAGCTGAGCTGGAGGCTTAAGTCCTGCCGTCAGCTTTCTGCTCGATTCCCACATGCTCTGGAGCAGATTGTCTAAGCCTGACCCATCAGTTCAGCTTTCCCTGGGGAAGTGACTTTGCAAAAAAGCCCTACAGTCCCTTTCCATACCCTGAGAGTGCCTCATCCCTGGCATGCTGGGCTGCTGCACGTCCTGTGTCTCATCTGGTCAGTGGAGCTGATGGTGTTGCCCAAACCTTGCACTGGTGTCTCTATCTGGAAGCAGCTTTCAGGAGCATGGAAGCACATTACTCTGCTTCCAGGAGGATGTGTTTGTGTGAATGTCTTTTGCTAATCACTGTTCAAAAGTTGCCTCTGTAACTAATTTATCAACATATTATGTCAAAACAATAGAATAACTTACAACCTCATGCACGTAATTTTGTTGTTCTTTTGGGGATTTCAGTCATGCCTTTGGCCTTGAATGGAGGTGGCAGATGCATCTGTGGGCATCCACGTAGTGCTTTGATCTTCCTTAAAGAGCTTGATGTCCACTGTACAACATAACTGCTTTCAGGGTGTGCATGCTGTGGTGTGTGGGTAACAGAGGGGACTTGTGTGAAGATAAAAAAAAGAAACCCAAACCCAAACACTAGGTATTCTATAGAAACTTCATTGAAAGAGGTTGTGTTTGTTTCCTGCTGCTTTGCTTTCAGATGCAGATTAGTCTCTTGCTTCAGCTAAATCCATGGAACAGGTTGAGGCTGAGGGGTACAAAGGTTGCTGACAAAGCAGAGGTGAGAGGGGCTGGTGTTGGTTCTGGGGCTGGGGAGTCCTCACAGCTGCAGCCAAGGAGGCTGCTGTGGTCTGTCACAGGGTAGTAGAGCTGCTGCAGCCCTCAGATAGACGGGAGCTTGGGGAGATGTTGTATGAGCCAGTTTTCATCAGTAAAGGAGGAGATGCAGATAAAAGGCAGATGTGTGCAGGCTGCCTCTTGATGGCTTATTTGGCTGTAATTCAGGTTACGACAAAAACCAGTCATCAGAAAAAAGCCAATTATGGGATTTTTTTTCAATATTAAATCTTTATTATATACAAAAATATTTGTTGGGAGTTAACAGACTCTCATCATTTGTACATTAACATTTTTATGTTTGGCTGTGTTACTTGTGAAAATATTAGCTGTGAAAAAGACGGGGGGGTTAGAAAATAAATCCCAATTTAAAAATGCCCTATGCAGTAGCTGTCTCTGGCACATGAGGTCAGAATGCAAACGCGTGCCCATGGCCTGCTCCACACTGTGGACTCAAAACACACCTAGGTGCTACATCAGTGTCAGGTTTACATTAGAAAGTTTAGCTAATAGCTAAGGGTTTATTTTCTGTAGGATGTTTTCTATCCAGCAAAGCAGTTTTTAAAGTTTAACAAGTGTCTAATCCAGTTTAATGTCCTGCAGAAAGAGAACACAACACAAGAGCTTCCACCAGGCAAAGCCAGGTGGGAGAAGAGGCATGGTAAGGAAAAGCTTGGTGACAGACTGCTAATAGCCATGGAAATCCAAGCACTTCACTGGGATTTTACAGCTGTTGGCCCAGTATGGAGCAGGAGAGATGTCCTTGGACCACAGGGCACAAATGCGACACACAGGCAAGCTGTGGCGTGGCAGAAGGGAGGGGAAGGAATGCCAACTGGCATTTTCAAAGGGGGAAGAGTACATTTCAGCAGTTATTTCCATCTGTAGTTGTGTACAGAACCTAAACCACAGCAATCAGCCCAAACACAATCCATTTTTTTGCAGGCTGCAATGCAACTGTGCACTTCTGCACCCCCGCCCACCCCAGCACTGCATGAAGCATTTTGCTCTATGCTCAGTATCATATAAGAGGTCAAATAATGGAGAAGTAATTTGGGTTTCTGGAAGTAATTTTACTGTATTCCAAGTAAATGTTGGCTACTTATGGAGTAAAAATTGGATGAGGTCAAAGCTGGACAAGCTCATGATACTACAAGGACAAGGCTAAATGGGAGGATGTGTTGCCAAGACACCGTTAGCCTGGCATGTCTGTCAGTAACCACAGCCAACCACTGCCCTAGCAGCAGTGGGATCTCCATACCAAGTAGCATGATAAAAGGGTTCCGAGACCAAAATTCACCTATGCTTCAAGCGTAATTTATTCTGTAAAATAAGAACATTGCTGCAAACGTGCTGGGAAAAAAAAAAACAAATTACATGTGGATGTGAAACTGCTGAACAGCCTTCACTGGGCTGGAGTTTGTTTCTAAGCCCCTACAGGTAAATTCCAGCTGTGGCACCAACTGCAAATGAGTTGAGAGGTCAGCAGCTTAGAATGTGATAGTCTGAGGAGAAGCACCCCACCGTGGAGGATTAAGGTTAATTTGCAGATGCTCCCTGAAGTACTGGTGGTACTTACCCCTACATTTTATGTACGTATGTTTTTGTGCACGTGCATATAAACACAGCTGCAATGTTTGGAAACCAAAGCTGCCTCTGAAAATTGGTTTAGCTGTGCTTTCACTCTACTTATTACTTAACTTACTGTTAATTCTTAACTTACTTAATAGAGTAAGTTACTTAGCAATAAGTTATACCAGTCTTACATATCGGTGTTCGTTTTGACTATTTCCTCTACAAGACACACATTGAGAATCCCAGACTGTTCCCAGCAGTGAGCTGTTAAATACACAGAAAAGCAAGAAGACTAGGCCTGTAAGAGAAACCTAGGAAGAAAATCAGTTGGTGACTGTCAGCTGGAGGGGTATTTAAGGCAAGAGGCTGAGCAAGCTACCAGCCCCTCGCTCTAACAACCACTACCTCAGCATCAACGACTGCCTCAGCACAGGTGGTATCATAAGTTTGGCAATAACAATAACTGCACTACCTCTTGGGAATCTGGGTGAGGCAAGAAACCCTGCATGAAACAAAGGGCCTGTACATCTCTACATGGTAGGTGCAGACAACCTCCGCCTGTAGTTGGGCTGAGAGCTGCACCTAAAGGCGCAGCGAGCGGCAGGGAGTCTGCCGTGGTAGGCATGATGGATGTACCAAGAAACAGCAGCTGCCTCAAAGCTTGTCTCAGTGAAGCTGCAAGCTCCTGCATAAGAACAGACAGTAACCCACATCTCCCCCTTTCTGGAGTGGTGCTTTCTATGTGATCACTCTCCACTGGTCCTTAAGCACAGTGGAGAGGCAAGCTTGGCTCTAAGGGGAACCTAGCCAGGAGTGGTCTGCATTTCAAAGAGAAAAAAAACTTACTCTGAATCACCTGCCTCAAAATAAAACCAAACCAAACCCAGATGACTTCCTGAATACTGAGGCAATCTATACAGCAAGTATTTAGGTAAGATTTCAAAAGATGCAATGAATTAGAATTGTAACAGAAGCTCAAGAACAAAGGGTCATATTTTGAGCCTATCCAAGATGTGACAGTTTAATATAAATACAGGTTCAGAAGTGATGAGCTGATCTGCCATCCTGCCTCACAAAGCTTTTGTACATCCAAGTACACAGAGCTGCCCCGATGGGAGAACATGGCACAAATTAAGGATACTGCATGGGTTACAAATCTGATTTCCCTTGCCTCTGTTGGGGTCTGTGGTTCTGCTCCGATTTTACCTTCGTTTGCTGTTTGCAGAACTTCTCCAAAGACAAGACCCTTAGAAATCTGTGCAAGATGCCACATGCCATTATAGCTATCCCACTAAACTTCAACTGCATCTTGCCACATGATGTAGAACCTAAAGCAGACCTGTAAGTGTAACTTTTAGAGACGGCAAGGAAATCACTTGGGTACACATGCACCGAAGTATTTACATCGAAGCTGGGACTGGTGCACACTTGAGGGAATTTTTGATGCATTTAAGGAAATAACTTACGGGTCTTGGCATACCAACTGTACTTTTATGTGAAACTCTTCGTTTACAGGGCAACTACAGCATTTCTTCTATCAGTCTATATGTACAGAATTTTACAGCACCTCATGCACTGTCCAAAACAGATAGAAATTACAGGTAAATATAGAATTTTTAGATTGAAATATCTGTATATTTAGAAAAATATACATTAGTAAACACAATAAACCAGGTAGAGAAGTGTACCTGTTCTAAAGTCTCACATGCAGGTAACATTTCTGGGTTAAGTCGTGGTAGCTTTGTAATGTGGTAACAGACATGAGCATTTTTTGTTTTACCATCCACATACATACATATACACAGACAACTATTTGATAATTTACTTCTCTAAACTACTGAAATATTTATCTTGTGATACATACCACATATCTTAAATGTTTCGCAGCATCTTCACCTCGCTCAGACACACCTATTGTTATCATTAACAGTCAACCTAAAAAGGTCTCCTGCTTCGCATCTGGAAAATGAATGCTTAGTGCGGAATGATATACATGAAATTATTTTAACTCCTCCAAAACACTTCAGACAGCTCTTACATGAAATAATTGTCCTTTGCTCAAAGTCAGCCTTTCAGTATCTTTCTCTCCTAACTGCACAATGCACAGATCTCTAACACCTGCTCTAGCGTACCCTGACTGTTGTGTAGATGCCTGAAACGGCACCAGCATTCTAAGAACCTCCAAGAATGCTCTGTTTTAAATTAATTCTCATTCTAGTCATCCCACCAGGTAGTGACAAAGGAAGCAGAATACCTGATGAAAATCTGATCTTGCTGAAAACCAAACCAAACCACAACCTACCACCACAAAAAAACCAACCCTTTCCCCCCCCCAACATTATAAACTGCCAATGTGAACTCCCACTTTTCAAGGTTTAATGGATACATGCAAGGAATGTGATGTTTAGGTGAGGATTTTCCCCTTACAACCTGCATGTGGACATCCAGTTAAAACCTGCAGACACTTTGATATGATCTTTGCCTGCAACCTAAGCAAGCCATCTTCTCCTATTGCTTCAGAATGGTACTTCCCAATAGCATCTACACTACCACCACCAAATGGTCAGCCACTAGGCTCCGCTCTGCTAACTGCTGGATTTTGAAACACTGGGAACCTGCAGCAAAAGCTAAAGCTTTAGTTTTTAACAAATACATGGCTGGTTGGAGATGGCTGACTAGGGAGGCTCTTGTGACAATATTCTCCCTGGGATGGAAACAGAAGGAGCAGAGGGGTTTTCCTAACTAAACCTTGGTGCCCATGTTTCATGTGTTTCATCTGGTTAAGTAAATTTATGGAAAAAAGGGATGAAAATAAGTGATAGTTGCAATACAAAGTACTACGGTGTGGAAACAGAGGAATCTTATCATTCTGTTCATTAGGGAAGAGTGAGCTCAGCCCACTTTTGGCATCACATATAGAGTATTTTCTAACTCGTAACGTAAAAGGCATCGTATCTGTCCAGACAGCACATCCTATTTACAGCATACGTAGCTCTCCTATTCCACAGTAAATAAACACAGTTTAGTCACGTCTAGCATATAGTGCCAAGAGCAAATCATTAGTCATGCAATGGCTTTGCTATCGTTGCTGCTACATACAACACTCAATCCATTTCTCAAAGCAGCCTCTGAGTGATAGGATCACAGAACATGTCTCCTGGGAAAGGAAAAGTCTCATGCTGGTGCCACATTTAAAAGCTTTGCCAAACTTAAACAAAACCAGAGGAAAACACATCCTGAAAAATGTAACAATAAAACAAAGTTTTCCTCAGAGAATTTCATCCCCTCTGAAAGACCAAGATCTCAGTACCAGGAGCCACAAGGATTACCTGTGCTATAAACAGCTTCAACTAATGTTTTCCACACACACAGATCTCAAGCCCTCCTTGCCCTTTTTACCCCGCAGCAACCAACTTCATAGGCTTTGCAAAAATCACCTGTAGTATACGGGTGTTTGTCTGGAGGGGTGTTTGAGATTGACACTTTTCCAATACTGCATCTACTCCATTTTTCTTTTCCTTGTGCACATAAGTCTTTAAAAGCCCCAGGAAGCAACACTGGTTTACAATGTCTAAGCCTCTTTTCCTTCAGAAATAGTTCTGATGAAGTTGCCTTTCAATAGCATTCCATGTCACACTTTGGTGTTGAGAAAGAAGTCAGAAGCCAGGTGCCTGTCACCAGATGGAAGAGAAATTAAAACAGATAGATGACTTCAGTTCAGACACCTAATCTGGTAAGTGATGGTGAATGTTACTATATACAACAGCTGACATTACAATATAAAACAGGGTCACAAAAAGAGCTAGTCTTAGCAATGAGCTACATTTTCATTTTGTTCTTATTAAGCAGAAATTTACATCAGCGTAAGTTTTGATCAATGAACTTGAGCCTAATGTGAATTGTATCAATGAGCCTACTAAGGGAAGAACTGTCATTAACAAAAGGAAGTATGTTGTAAAACAAAAAGGTACAAACAACATCATTGCTTTTTAGCAGTAAGCTTCCAATTCACAAACTAGCTCGTTAAAAATGCAATTAAAACCAATGCAACAAAAAGCACAGAAACTCTACTACATCACGCTCCTAAAAATACAGCAGTTCATCACATACAAATATTCCAAAATATAGAACCCAGCTGGCTAGCACAGAAAATTAAGCCAAAGATCACCATACAAATATCAAACAATGTCCTAAGAAAAGAAAATGCCCCCCTTTTTTTTAAGCAGTGTGTTTTCACAATGTGAATAAATACTCCTAAATGTTAAGCTTCACTCTACAAGGCTCCACATTACCAGGTTCTCTCCCAGGCTACTTCCCCATTATTCCAATTGCATGGAGTTACCCTGTGTACCAGCTTTCTAGTATCAGTCCTTCAGCCACAACAGGCTAACAGGCTGGCTCTCCAAAACGGCCTCATAAGCAGCATGCAAGGTATTGCTTTACGTTATTTGAAGAGACGCGTGTAAGGGAACCTACACAACAGTTGTCAAAATCAAGAGACAGAAAGAATTTGTGAAACATCAAGAATGCACCAACATTAAGCGGAAAGAAGCTGGAGCAATGGAGCTGTGTGTTTGTCGCTGCTTTTAATACTTAAAATTCTGCTCCCATGAAGTTATTATTTTATAAGAAAAAAAAAAACCAAAGAAATTATAGAGTTCTTTCCTAATAAGAGCTATAGACTTTTGACTGGTTGAACACTGACGTTAACAAGGTTTACAAAATATTATTTCAAGTATCCTTTTTTTAATCACAGTGAAAATGTAAGACCAAGATGTAAGTGTTGAAGTGAACGACTGAAAGTTTCTTAGATGAAAAAGGCAAAGGTACGAAATCAAAACATAGAAAAAATGCTTAAACGCATTTCCTTCATGTGATATGAATAGAAAGGTTACCTGTAAAAAGTTAGAAAAATTAAAATAAATTACATATTTAAGTACACTTTCCCTTCAGCATTTCTATAAAAATTCAGAACAGTGTACTTTGGAATATACACAGAGTAAAAATGCACAGGTGCCGTAGTCATCGCCGGTATCTACACATCGCATCAGCGTCTTGCTGCAGCTGAATTTGTTACTTGAGCTCCTCCTGGGAAACCTCAATATACCCAACTAATTGGGACCCACTGCGGTTCCAGCCTCAGCCTCTCGATAGCAGTCTGCAGCTTCTCGAAGGCTTTGTCTAGGTTGTCATTTACAATGGTCAGATCAAAATAGTGGTTGTATGCTCTCTGGATCCGTGCACTTTCATCCACTGTTTTCTTCAAATCAGTGTCCTGGTGAAGAGATCAGAGAATTCAACCAGGTTGGAAAAGACCTCCATGATCATCAAGCAGGTTTTACAGGTTACTGAGAACATAAACCTTGGTGAATCCTTATAAACATGCAAGAAGTATCCTTTCATTACCTACAACTGACTACTTAAAGAATATATTTAAAAATAGTTAAGTAAGTCTTCATTTACAGTAAATCCACACAGAACTTCAGCTAAAACATATTGAAAGGGTTGAAAAAGTTACGAGCTGTGCCAATAATGTTAAATATGACAACCAAATGTTTGCAAATCTGGCAATTCTTAAGCACGTCAACAGACACACATGAATGATGCACATCAGTTTGTATCTGCAACTGACATTCAATCAGAATGAAAGTGATGCTTTAGGAATGACTGAGTCCATCAGTTATGTAGATATATTTGTGCATTTTATTTCCAAGGAAAGCACAAAAAAAGTCAAAAATTTAAATTAGTGGGAAGTTAAAAGACATTGAAAGATACATTTCTAGTAGAAAAAAACTCTAGAATACCTACAGCTTTTAGAGGCTACATTTCAGCCTTGCTCACCTGATGTCAGATCCTGATTTGTGAACTACTGCTGCATTGTTTAAGTTCTGACATGAGCTACACACGGACTTTATATCCCTACATTACAAAGCCTTCATGAAGTACTGTCACTGAGCACTTTTTTATGTTCCATTAGTCCTACATTAGAAAATTCCTCTGCACTTCTGCACAAAAGCCATTTTTTTCCTAAGCTGTTCTGAGATTTGTCCCCTTGACAGTATTTCTTTTAAAATGTTCATGTCCTGATACAGTTGTAAACAGAAAAGGCAAAATGAAAAAGTAAGCTTCTGAACAGCCTCTCCTTCCCAGTAAATGAAGGAGATGAGCAAACGTATCACCGCAACAGCCACAATTTTTGCAATAGAATGGTTTAGGATGCTAGAAATAATGTAGACAGACCCACTAGCAAGCAGAACATAATACTTAATATAATAACATAAACTTAACATAATAATACAAATGACATTTGTTTTTCACTTGTTCAGGAAGCACACAAAGATGAAATGGAAAATCCTACTCTTTATCTACATGAGTACAGATACAATCTAGAATGCATAAAGATACATAAATGTACATTTAAAATGTAACTATACTCTTTATTCATAAGGACAAGAGAGGCAAGTATGTGCCTTAGGGAATCAAATATTAGAAAGTGTAGGGAATTATTTTTATACTTGTCTGGACAGTTTTAACCTTGCCTTCTTAACACAGAATCACAGGATGGTTTGGGTTGGAAGAGACCTTCAAGCTCATCCAGTTCTAACCCCCTGCCACAGGCAGGGACACCTTCCACTACAGCAGGTTGCTCCAAGCCCCATCCAACCTGGCCTCAAACACTGTCAGGGACGGGGCAGCCACAGCTTCTCTGGGCACCCTGTGCCAGCGTCTCATCACCCTCACAGTAAAGAGCTTCTTCTTAATGTCTAATTTAAACCTATCCTCTGTCAGTTTAAAACCATTCCCCCTTGTCCTGTCGCTACACGCCCTCTCCAGATCTCTTGTAGGCCCCTTTTAGGTACTAGAAGCTGCTCTAAGGTCTCCCCAGAGCCTTCTCTTCTCCAGACTGAACCATGCCAACTCTCTCAGCCTGTCTCCATAGCAGAGGTGCTCCAGCCCTCTATCATCATCCTTGTAGATGCATTGCAAAATTCAGGGTTCACATGGAGCAGGGAGGAAAGGCAGAGCATCCACATAGATACTAGAATCTGTAATAGCCAGAATTCACAACTAGGAGTGACAATCTCTGATGTGGTTAAGAGAATGTGATCTCACAGGTTTGAAAAGAAGGAAAGAAGAAATTAAGGGGAAAAAAAAAAAAAAGGAAGTAAGACTAAAAATCCCATATTCATTTAGTGGAAATTAAACCACCAGCCTGTTTTTTATTGCTCTGAATGCCTTGTCAGCATTATACAAGATATTGTTACTAAGCTGCAGCAGTATTGTGAGCTGCCAGCTAACCATGGCTTTTCTCAGTTCAGGAAGCGGTACTCCTCCTTAACTGCTCAGTCTGGCTTTTTTGCTTTGGTCCTGCAGCTGGTAAATTCATGTCCATATAGAGTATTTATAATTTGCTGCACCAAGGAAGCATGTCTCATTTCTCTCCACTACACACAGTGTCTCAGAAAAGGAGAGAAGATCTAAGGAATAAAATGTGCCAGTTCACTTTACATAACAAATCCAAGGAACTCAAAGGGAAGAGAAGCTGTTCAACAGTTCCTGTTCCAGCAGCTCCCAGGCATTCTCAGTGCAGCATGTGCTGCTGCAGCAGTGGAAACAAGGCCTAGTTGCATTCTGTTGTTTGTTGGTTTTTTTTGTGGGTGTTTGTTTTCTTTACGTAGGCTGCAGTATCTTTCCTAAGGATTACAGACTGCATTTTTAAAGCACACCTACATTACAAGACAAACCCAAAGAAAACTTCTTTTGGGAGAAAGATGTGGAAAGTAAAGGAAAGTCATTTACATAAAAGAACAACTCCCACCATCAAATATCTCCCATTTGCTGCAAATAATCAAAGGTGACACTTCACAAAGAACACATTATGAGTAATTTTTGTAATCAACGCTTTTCTGTAAGGGGTCTATTTTTAAGAAATAAGCAATCTGCCTTACACATAGTACTTGATTAACTTCTACTAAGTAATCAGCAAAAGCCTTGCCTTACTTTTCTTAAAGACATTCATTGCAGAACAAATTCTACCTAAAATGAAAGGTAAAATCCAAAAATAATAATATCAGAACATCTTGTTCAGAGCAAACTAAATGTGAAGTAATCTGCTTACAGTGAGAAGTTTGGTTGTAATTCCAGCATCTACCACAGCCTTGTGCATAGCACGCAGAGTCTCCAACTCCGGAGCAGCAATAAACACCACATAGGGCATGAATTCAGAAGTCCTCAGTATTTTCAGGGCCTAGAAGCAAAGAAGAATTAAAAAAAACCCCGAAGTTTGAGAATGACTCACCACACATCACCGTTACTTAAGGGGCACTGCAGAACTAGTCTGTTACAATAGGCAGAAACACATAAGTGAAGATTCCTATTTCTATTTCAGAAACTCCTACACTGCTTTTTGAAACGCTCAACATCATTCTTTCCTTGGCTAAAAAGATTATTTATGACTCTGTAAGCCTCCCATTCTAAGCAGAATCCTTGTTGGCTTTTTTCCACCTAACTCATTCCAACTAAGTGCCACAAACGCAAGAATCCAGTTGATACTGTAATCTTCAAACCACATAAGAAGACTTCAAATTTAAAGGCACACCACTTCAACACTACAATCCTACACTTGCAGTGTAGCGTTATGAATGATATACCTGTGGATTCACGTCCAAGATGCAGGTCCTTCCTGTCTGAACAACTTCAA
This sequence comes from Pezoporus wallicus, assembly GCF_028554395.1. Taxonomy (NCBI): domain Eukaryota; kingdom Metazoa; phylum Chordata; class Aves; order Psittaciformes; family Psittacidae; genus Pezoporus; species Pezoporus wallicus. Next base: position 121,440 of record NW_026640767.1, read on the forward strand.
GGATGGAATCAATTTTTGTGCCATAAAGATTTCCTTCATATTCTCCATGCTCTAAATATCTGCCAGCTTTAATATCCATCTCCATTTCAGCTCGTGACACGAATCTGTACGCTTGCCCATCTTTTTCATCATCCCTGGGCTTTCGTGAGGTAACTAAACAACAAATTTAAAATACAAATTGAATGTTTTATTTTTGCATTTGGAATACAAATATGAGGCTGGATTGCCTGTTAGGGAAAGTAAAATACATATTAACATACAACTATAATTGTTCCATATACAATTAATTATTCTGATGTAAGTTTCAAAACAGCACAGCCCCTCCTGTTCCCTTTATTTCTATTTTTTTCCTATATGTTGCTTACCATTTGCCTATTTCCTTTGTATTACTCCTTCACACCATATACAATACTCATTAATGTCATCTTCTGAATTATTCACTTAATATAATATTAAAGTGACTCAGAATCAGATGAAAGTTTAACTGTCAAATGCCAAATATACTTCTGAAAATAACTGAGCACACATCAAAATCTGCACTGTCCTGCCCCTCCAAGCCTCAGCACATAACTTCGCTCACTGTATTTGCCCTGTTACTCAGGGCAGAATTACCTGAGCTAGCTATAAAGAAAATTAACTTAAATATCAGAAGAAACACAGCCACTGCAGCAGAAAATGAATGGAGACGAGCTAATGTTGCTTTCTGGGACAACTTACCCTTTGAAGGAAGGTGAATTCACTGCAGAGATTAAAGCCAATTTTTAAGTAAAACATTAGCAGCTCTCTTGGGTATTGGCCATACTGTGCAGTGCACGTGTTATTTAAGCAAGAAAGTGAAAAGAAAGTAAATAAAATAGAAGTATCAGGTTATTACCAACTTCACTGTCCTAACACCATGTTATTTATCCGTTCTTTGCATTTAATCAGACTTGAACTCTAAAATATATTAAGTGCTCCAGTGAGTGGTTCCCTTTGTAATACTTGTATCACCACTGGGTGACAACCATCACTTGGTGCAACTTGGTGATACAAGTGGAAAGCATTCGCCCCCTTCCAGTAATTCCTATCAGCTTTGTTATTATTGAAAACTTGGTTGAAATGATCTTCTGAAGCTGCTAGTAGTAAAGCAATAAACAAATTACTAGAACATCTAGGCTTTAGCCAATATTCTACACAAAGATTAATACTGGAATGGTTAATACAATTAAAAAATAATAGCAGTATGAGACAAATTTTGAAGAATGAGCTTTACCAGTTTATAGCATACAACAGTATATGTATGTTTAGATGTAACACATATATATGGGGGGAGGAAGACAGAGAGAGGAGATACATACAGTGAAGACTCCATATACAATAAACTGTGTACTGCATGTGCATGATTAGATTGTCAGATTGCTAAATTGGAATTTAATGCCCTTAAAGGGTGCTCAAGAGCTCCAAGTAAAAGCATTTTAACACTGTGTTGCATTACTTATATATATTTAAATATCTATATAGTATTTTAGGGAAAACAATAATTCTGAAGGCTTTTTAAAAAGGGAATAAGGAATTTTATAGGTAGTAAAAAGTTTCTTCCTATTTTGCCAGTATGAAATAGTAAGATTCCCAGAGGAGGATTTCTTATACAAAATTAACACTTAGAAGTCAAACTTCTTGTCAGTTACACATAGCAATTCTAAGTGCCAGTTTTGGCATTAGAGAGATTCAGTAAACAAGACAGACCAGCTCTCTCATGTTCCACAATATATCTTTCAGACCTCTCCCTCCTCCCCGTTATCAGATCTACTTGTTGCCCACTGAGAACTGAAGGGAAAAGAGTGGGTTTGAAATGCTGAAAAGCAGCTGGAAGGAGAATAATAATGAGGCTTGGGTGGATGTCTCTGGACAGCAAACAGGAGGGGGCATTAAAGAAATAAAGATCTTGCGGATCAGCAAAGTAACCTTCTGGAAAGAAGGCAAGAAAACAATGCTTCAGGAAGAGAGGAGGGGTTTTTCTGAAGTTGATAGGGACAGAAAGAAAATAAGAAAGACCATGTGCTTGAGGCTAGATGTATTAAGACATAACAGTATCATACAAATCTTGGAGACCACACACACTTCAGTTTTATTGGAAGTGTTGCTTTTCCCTACATTTCTGATACTAAAGAAACAATTTATAATGCCAAGGATGCTTCTACAGATGGAAAACTCCATGGCACACCTGAGAAACTCCACTGGCTGTTCATTACAGAAGAGTGTTAGGAACTTCTAGAATCCTCTCAGTAACTGATGGTGACCAGCACTGAAGAAACCTAGCAGACTGAAACACTGCACATACAAAGTTGTTTTATTGCACCATCAGTAACATTTAACTGGTAGTGACAAATATTTTCACTGTCATCATATGTTAGCTCTGTTGCCTGAGAAGATGAAGAACCTTTTGTTTTCCCATGCTACATAACTTTCATATTCTGACAAAATTCCTCCTACCCTGAATCACTGGGATAAACATCAGGTATTTTCCAGATAATCAGACTCATAGTACAATACTACAATAGGAGTGCTGGCAACTTACATGGCACTGTGGTTCCAAACCTAGTAGGATTCAGTACTATAAACCTGTTCTTCAAACTTCTTCGTCCCACTCCTTGGGCCCCAATTAAGACCAACGTTTTCCTCTGAAAAGGAGGCATTTTGGCTACTTCTTCATAGATCTGGATTTCATGACGATCAAATTCTACATTGAGAAATGTACAAAACCAATTAACACCCAGACAGTACTGTAAGAAAAAAAATTAAGCAGTCATGCTATATATAAACAAACCATATGTGAATATAAATAGTACTCCAAGGGCATTAATTCTGACGCAAGCTTTCTTACTTTAAATTGGCATGGGAATAAAATAGTTACCCCTTCATGGACAGCGTAAGTCACATTATTACCTTTACTTCCAGTGAGAAAATCTGAGATTGAGCACAGTGGGAAAACTGATCAACAATTGGTGAGCCTTCAGAGCATCACAGAATTCTTAAGGTTGGAAGGTATCTCTGGATGGCATCTGGTCCAACCCTCTCCTCAAGCAGGGCTACCTGGAAATCATGCTCAGGACCATGTCCAGGCAAGCTGTCCGTTATCATCAAAGAGGGAGACACAACAACCTCTCTGGGAAAACGCAGTCATAATCCCAGTGGAAAAAGTGTTTCTTGATGTTCACAGGGAACATCCTGTGTTCCTGGTTGTTGCCTCTGGTCTTGTCACTGGACTTCTCTGAAAAGAGCCTAGCTATGTGCTCTTTGCACCCTCACTTCAGGTATTTATACCCACTGATGAGATCCCTCTGAGCCTTCTCCAGGCTGAACAGACTCAGCTCTTCCAGCATCTCATAGGAAAGATGCTCCAGTCCCCTCATCATCTTCGTACATCCATATTTCTCTTGCACTGAGGAGGAGCCCAGTTCACGTGAGGTGTGGCCTCATCAATGTTGGGTAGAGGGGAAGGATCACATCCCTCAACCTACTGGCAGCAAAGCTTTCACTTCTTTTCCTCTTTGTAAAAAACATTTCTTCTCTGACCCTCACCTACCAAAAGGTATACTCAGCACCATCATATCCTCACTGATCATTACTGCTTTTAAACCATAAAAACTATCTATCAAACAAATTTATAATCAATTCCTTTACTGCAATTCTTTCAGCTTTGGATCTTCTAGACTCCGCAAGTTCAGAAGGCTAAAGTACTCTGATGTATATGTAATATTAAGAGATACCTGCATTTCTTGTAGTGAGATACATCATCTTTTTCTTTTTTTTGCTGCTTATTGTTCCACAGAAAGGCCCTAAAAATAAAAAAATGAGACAAACTTATAATTCTAGCTGAGTGTCTTCTTCCAACACTTATTTACATGAACATATGCAGGATTAGATTAATTAAATGTACAAGGACTAGTTTAGATTTTTATATATTCTAGGGCAGAAGATCACATATATTTTCATTCACATCAAATGGTATCGTAAGAACTGAAGACAGAAGACATTTTCTTAGAAAGCTTTGTAAAAAACAGCAGAAAAATCCATTAAACATGTTTAATTTATTAACTTTCAGTTTATGCTACAAAAACACAATAAAGAGCTTTTAAAAAAAAAAAATAATAAAATGGCCTTTCCCACCTAACTTAGCATTTCATCAGCAGGTGGCAAAATTGGTTCGTGTGCCTATGAAGACTAAGCATAGGCTTCAGCCTTTGTCTTTCAGTCAAAGCCAAAATACAATAATTTTGCAACATTCTGTGTATTCTCACACAGCAGTTTTCTAGTCTCTATGAAAGCAGGAGAAGCATAACAGATGGAGCAAAATCTACCCCTGAAATTCATTAAATCTTACCTGAATTATCCCAGTCCCTCCTCACAAAGGCCTTTCTCTTCTCTTCCAGGAACTGGCTGGGAATAAGCCCTGCACTTCCTCCTTCTTTGACATGACTAGCCTGGGGGAAAACAAGAAAAAACACAGGTAAGCTGGGAGAAGCATTTTTCTCATTGACATAATGATGTCTGACTTTCACACTGCCAATGTTTCCCAAAGATGGTATCGATACATTTACTACTGACACTTCGAAATTCAAACTCAGATTTGGGTATTCTGTCTTACAGTAACAGTGTCCTCCCATTGAGTATTAAAATTCAGTAAACAAATAAAACAGATACATTTCATTACTGGTTCCCATTAAGTTAGTAAGCTCCTATAGCCGTAAACCTTTGGCATCAAAATGGAATTCTCCAGATATTGAACTCTCAAGTGACAAACCCCAAGACTTTCTAGTACACTGCAGACTTATTTTGTACTCGAGCTGCTCCAAACAGGAGCAGTGCAGCTTATTAACAGTCATTTCACAAACAGTCAATGTCATTAATACATACCTAATCATGCCTTAAGCTTTTTGCACTAACTAGAGATTTAAAATCTTAGTAACTGAAGTATTCCTAGTAATGAATGTTTGGCTAAGATTCTGTACAAAGTAATTTCATGGCTAGCTCAATTCTCAGCAAGCTTAACACGTACAAACACACAATTATGAAATGTACACTTTTCTTCTCCATAACTGGTCAGCCTGTCTCTTGCTATCAGGAACCATTTCCTTTTACCTATGACTGACTGGTATTTTACAGTTAGCAAGTTTTCAGTAACAGTCTGGCATTTCTAGAAAACACAAGGAAAAACTGTTTTTTTCTCTCCAATGGCACGATCTGCATAGCAGGACTTGCAACACACTATACTGGTTTAACGCATTTCATGTTTGCTACCCATAGAGTATTTATTTCTCATCGGCACCCACCAGTTACAACTGGAGGACTTGAAAAGCAATACAGAACACAGCATGTAAGCTAAATGTCAAACTACTACAGAGTTAATTGAAACTAATGAACTTGGCAGTAAGAAATTTTTTGTCTTCCCTCACACTTCTTAGTCTTTCTGTTGTTACCGTCACTGACAAGCAACAGAATTCAGCAACAGTTGTTGATGTATATTCAGATATTTTTGTGGCTCTTAAAGAAGTCATACATCTCTTGCTCTCAAGTAATGTTTGGCTTGTTATCTAGCAAAGGGTGAGCAATTAAGGGGCAGAAAGGGAAATGAGTAACGCTAAACTTTTTGCCTAGACTGCCACTGCCACTTGCAATTTTGAGTATCTTGGTTGAGAAGAGTGTCCTAAAGGTTCACTAATCCCACTTTCAATGGCACTGATGATGTTCAATTGTATGTATAGTGTTTTGGAAAAATGAAAACCAGCATAAATACTGGATTACATGTCTACTGAAGGACTGAATGAGGAAATACAACCTTAAAGCAGGATGAACTGTTAATATTTGAAATAGTGCCAAACATTTTGATTATGAACATGCATGTTACAGCTCACATACAAGGACCACCACTGCAGAAATAAAAGACAGAGCTTCTTCAAACAGCTATTCTCACCCCTCTTCAAATCCGCAGGGTTAACTTCCCTCTCTCTCCTCAACTCTGAGCACTCAGGAAGGGGTTCACTTCTTCCATAGTCGCTGTCAGGGAAGGCTTACTACAATTAACATAGTCAACCTAAGACTTTCAGCTAGAAATTATCCACTTAAAACCGACTGTGGAATGTCTAGGTTTATGATACAAGAACAAAGACAAATAAATAGCAGTAATAGCAAAATGAGTGTTACAATTTATACCATTCAATTTTCTCTAGTGTTTCAACTGTTAATATCTTGGTATTAGCTTGAAATTAGATTGCAATGTAAATATTTTTTCTTATATCTAGTTTTAAAGGGAAGCAAATCACCATTTAAAGAGTTTACTATTACAGCAACTACTGAAGCTTTTAGGGGGTTCTTATTTTACTTTTTAATCTTTTTACCAACCTGCCACCAATTTGGATCTTCCCGGTTTACAATCTGAAGAATTTCTCCTTTAGAAAATTTCAAACCTGCTTCTTTGCATGGGATGAGGTTGTCATTATATGGATTATAATCAAAATGACACTTCACAAAAACCTGAAATGGGGAAAAATTTACAAAGCTTAAACATTATAAAATGCATTCTTATTTGTTAAACTGAAATAATGTCTTTACCTACAGTTAGACATGATCAAAGTTGCATTTGGCAAGTAAAATACAATCTGTGGAAAAAAAAGGCATATACCAGCTGAGAGAGTACAATAATCAGCAGTGCAAGCCTTGGATGAAAGAGCTTCATGATAAAAATAAAACCCCCAACTGCTCTATTTGGACAGTGTATTATGAAACACTCATTTCTGCGTCTCAGTATATGCAATTCAATTAGTACTCTGACTTTAAATTACTTAAAAATATTTTAAAAACTCTCAGAATGTGAGCATTGCATTCAAGGTTCGTGGAATCTTAAGAATTAATTTGGCCATTAAATCAGTGTTTTAAATCAAGCAAGATATGTGACTGCTTAAGACTCAAATTTGATGCAGATGAAGAAATAATCAAGATGCACCAATAGACTGGAAACATCTTTTGACTTTTTTCTACCAGGCTGGGGAACAAAGGAAGCAGCGCACCTGCCTCAAATACAGCACATTCCCTCAGCATCTACTCAGCGCTGGCATAGTCTGTTACAGTCACAAGCATTAGACCCACTACTTGAAGGAGTGTCTTATATGGTATTTCAGAGGCTTAGAGGACTTGTTTTAGAGGTACAAGTTACCTCTGCAGTGGAGAAATCAACACCCTACAGCAACAACAGCAGGATAAGGAATTGCCACCATCCAAACTCCTACTTAAGTTGGGGAGTTCAAACTCAGCTGTTGGATTCCATATGTTCCTGAATACTACGAAAGAGATTACTTGAACACTGATCATGTTATAAACACATGCAGTTCACTGCATGTTTAGTGTGAGTGTGGACTGGATGATCAGGTAGTGAGGTGGACTGCGAACTGGCTGAAGGAGAGAAGCCAGAGAGTTGTAGTCTATGGGGCTGAGTCTAGTTGGAGGCCTGTAACTAGTGGAGTGCCTCAAGGGTCAGTACTGGGACCGGTATTATTTAATATATTCATCAATGATTTAGATGAGGGAATTGAGTGTACTATCAGCAAGTTTGCTGATGACACTAAGCTGGGAGGAGTGGCTGACACGCCAGAAGGCTGTGCTGCCATCCAGCAAGACCTGGATAGGCTGGAGAGTTGGGCAGGGAGTAACTTGATGAAATATAACAAGGGAAAGTGTAGAGTCCTGCATCTGGGCAGGAACAACCCCAGGTTCCAGTATAGGTTGGGGAATGACCTGTTAGAGAGCAGTGTAGGGGAGAGGGACCTGGGGGTCCTAGTGGACGACAGGATGACCATGAGCCAACACTGTGCCCTTGTGGCTAAGAAGGCCAATGGCATCCTGGGGTGTATTAGAAGGGCAGTGGTTAGTAGGTCAAGAGAGGTCCTCCTTCCCCTCTACTCTGCCCTGGTGAGACCGCATCTGGAGTATTGTGTCCAGTTCTGGGCCCCTCAGTTCAAGAAGGACAGGGAGCTGCTGGAGAGAGTCCAGCGCAGGGCAACTAAGATGATTAAGGGAGTGGAGCATCTCCCTTATGAGGAAAGACTGAGGGAGCTGGGTCTCTATAGTTTGGAGAAGAGGAGACTGAGGGGTGACCTTATCAGTGTCTATAAATATATAAAGGGGGAGTGTCACGAGGACGGAGCCAGGCTCTACTCAGTGGCAAACAATGATAGGACAAGGGGTAATGGGTACAAACTGGAACACAAGAGGTTCCACTTAAACTTGAGAAGAAACTTCTTCTCAGTGAGGGTGACGGAACACTGGAACAGGCTGCCCAGGGAGGTTGTGGAGTCTCCTTCCCTGGAGACATTCAAAACCCGCCTGGACGCATTCCTGTGTAACATTATCTAGGTGTTCCTGCTCCGGCAGGGGGATTGGACTAGATGATCTTTCGAGGTCCCTTCCAATCTCTAACATACTGTGATACTGTGATACTGTGGCTAGATCAGCAGAGGTCACTGGATGTCAAAGAAACACGATTTATATGTCGTATATAAATGCTTATCAATTTTAGATACTAATAAAGTTTTTTTATGCAGGGATATTAGGTGTGGTATCAGTCTACAGAGTAAACCCACTTCCACAATGTGTGTGTGTGTGTGTGTGTGTGTGTGTGTGTGTGTGTGTGTGTGTGTGTGTGTGTGTGTGTGTGTGTGTGTGTGTGTGTGTGTGTGTGTGTGTGTGTGTGTGTGTGTGTGTGTGTGTGTGTGTGTGTGTGTGTGTGTGTGTGTGTGTGTGTGTGTGTGTGTGTGTGTGTGTGTGTGTGTGTGTGTGTGTGTGTGTGTGTGTGTGTGTGTGTGTGTGTGTGTGTGTGTGTGTGTGTGTGTGTGTGTGTGTGTGTGTGTAATTAAAGGTGAATACAGGTATATATAGTTTAGACTTCTTGCCAGCATTAAATACATAAAATAATTAAAAGATCTTAAAATAATCTTTTGACAGGAACTTAGAAATGTGCTACTGACCTGTTGAGGAATAACAGTGTCTCTGTAGCTGGGGAGAATCTTCAGAGTGACACTGCCACTAATATTTTTCAGCAGTTCCTGCAATTCTTTTGGATTGTTTCCAACCTCATGGCCATTCACCTCTTTAATAATGTCACCTACATGCAGAAGACCTTGTCGATCTATCATTCCACCATGTAGAATTCGTGCTATTACCAGATCATTGTTCTCAACTCTAAATGTAACACCCTGAAAGAGGTATGTGACAGCTAGTTTACCACCATTTAAATTTCATTTCATTTTACCATTATCTCAAGCAAAACCATGTGATTTTTCTATCTACCTCAATACAACCAGACAGTAATAGTTACTACAGTGTAAGAGTTCCTAATACACAGATAAGCATCAGGTGACACAAAAGGGCTTTCAGACAAGCTTTTCATATGACTGAACTTTTATTTATTATGTGCAATCCTGTCATTTTGTACCAGGACCAAAAGGGACATTGTGTTAGTCAGTCATCCTAGCAAGTCATTCAGCCTTGTGACTGCTTGTTCGCCATCCCATAATTTCTTTAAAAGAACGAATATAGTCTTGTATCAACTTCTCGATAATGATCTTATCACCCACTAAATTACATAACATAATAATGGAAACAATTAAAACATAATGCAAGAAATCAGGCACATGAAAACATTTTCACTCAGACTTTCAAGACACACATATCTTCAGTGACTTACCAATGGTTCTCCTGCTCTTTTGTGAATTCCAAGGATACGAATAGCATCTACTGGAACAATCTGGTTGTTCACTGAAGAATTATTGACTTCTGGGCTAGAAGGAGGGGAATCGTAACATTTTGAAGCCACAATATCATGTGCTTCTAAGAGTGACTGCAAAGGAACAGAAAAAAAAAAACTTTTTTTCAAACCATGATATAACCATTTCCAAAAGGGTTTAGTGCTGAATAACCACTGAATCTGCGCTTTTGGGATCAGACCATAAAACTCTCAGTTCACATGGAATGGAGCAAAAATTGACGTACAAGTACTCACACAGACTGATAAGCCTATTATCTTGGTAAATATGCTCTCTTTTGGAAATGCAAATGCTTCTTAAGGAAGCATAGAAGAAATGCCATGAATCTGTGAGGAATATGTGATCTTGCAGAGAAGATTGAAAAAGGAGTACCTAAAATAGCTTTCCACCTAATGAGACAGTATCTGAGCAAATGGTTAAAGTAAACAAACAACCCTCTGCAAAAAAAAAAATGAAGATAACTCATCATTAGATACTTGTACTTAATGTAATAAAATTTTCCTCCACAGTAATTTGGATAATTACAGGTATGCAAGGATTTCTAGCAATCTGCAGAATGAGTGATTTCTGCTTGCATAAAGCCAAGGCAGAATTCTAGCACCAAATGAATCCAAGTTGACAGAATTCACTTTCTGGAAGACAAGAACTCAGACCATGTAGTTAATGGTGTTTTCCCCAGTCCCTGTACATAAATACAAAGCAAAAGGAGGAGATCCAAATAAAAATAATCATCTTTGGAAGACAAAGCAATTTATACTTAATTTTTTCATAAGAGATACTTTAAAATTTAAAGAAAAGATTTATAAGACAATACATACAAATAAAGCAATATCAGACAGTTCCTGTCTAGAAGAGGAAAAGAGATTCCTATAGCCACCATCTATGATAGTTGTAGATAGATTTCTATAGCGCAGAACTCTCACTGACAGATGCAGAAAGAGGAAAAGAAGCAAGTGGAAGAGATGTCTACTAGGCTTCAAACAACATAGTTTTGTCTCAGACAGTGACCTGATAAGATACAGTCTTAAGTCGTATCACTGACTGGTATGAAATAAGTAGCTAAAATGAGAAGACACGATTAGGGACTATCACAGATAGTGACATGCACATGCCAGGGGAAGACAGCAAACTACTAGAAAGCAGAGCAGGTGAGCAGGCAAAATTTAGGCAAATTAATAACTTTGCTATGCAGTCTGCTCTATCCTTCTGTAAGCCACTTCCAACTTAAAAGTTGTGCAACCATATTAGTTTAGTGCTAACCTCAACATGCAAGTCCTCAAAACATCACAAACCTGAACAGTCATTGTCATCTGCCCATCACACAATGACCCTGCTGATACTTGAACTTGAGGTTAGAAGGAGAATTCACTGATTCTGCCCCTGCCATTAAGACTGTAAAGACAGCTGCTTATTGTGGCAGCTCTGATACTGTGGACAAACCAAATCAAATTAAACACGAAAAACAATCATTTATTTAAATCAAGCAGCTGTCAGATGGTAGCAATTTCTAATTCTTCATTATCCAAGACACATCCAATCCAGAAACCGTTAAGAACAGATCTCTATTTGCCAATGTTTGCAATAAGCATTTTTTATCTTTCTACATTCCCAACATGAAACCAACTAACATCAAGCACACATTTTAACACAGTGCCACTGACAAAAACAGGTAGATACACCAGTATGATACTACCAGTATTCTCTTTTAATCACATGCTAGAACAAGTTGTTCCCAAACTTTCTGGCCACAAACCAATAGATTTCTTGTGGAACCTTACACCTAACCATGCCTGTACAGCTCCCTGCCCTAGTGGTCATATAATTTATGGATTATAATCTGATCCACAGTCAAAACAGGCTACTAAACTAACAGTCTCTGTCATCCTGTTAAAATTAACATGCTCTGTAAGATTCTTCAGTTCTTAAATCTAATCCTATTCCATATGCTGATCCAACTGATTCACTCAGTTTTATGGACAAGCATGAATTCCTTCAATTACTACTTAACAATCTCTCAACCACAAAATCTTTACCCTGCTCTTTACACGATGGCTGAGTCACAGAAAGACTATCAAGGACCCTACACTGCTGCCCACGATTATAAAATGGTTTAAGTAAAATAGTTCATTGGTTTCCTTAAAGCAAGACATAGGTAAATTTTTACCATCCCATACCTAACTCTCAGTTCTGAAACTCAAGGATACCATACCAGTTTTACGAGACTTATTTCTAGCCTACCAGGTCACAGCATAGAGTCCTGAAGGACACTGAAACAAAGCCACCTGGCAACAAGGGCTATGCGTTTCTAGCTGCTGCTGGACTGCCCTCCAATGTTTTACGTCACTCAGTACTTATTTCAGGAATACGGCTGAGTGATCTGAGAAATGCAGTTGCATAAGCTTCACTTGTTTCTTTCTTATGGTATTGGTAAAAGTGATATCCTGTGCTCCTGCAGCTCCAGAGCTCCTCTGGAATCTGACCTTTCTCATACTGGTGCTGGAACGCTTATAAAACCACTGCTGAAGTCTGCAAAACAACATGGACTGAATAATGAACAACCATAAAACAGTTCAAAGTTTCTTCCATGCTGCACATGTAAACAGGATCAGCTGACTATCCAAAACTGAGTAACTGCAGAAAGATTGTCATGGACAAAATAGCAATATTGCCAGGACAGGACATTTAGAAGAACTCTCTGCATATCACAAGGCACACTGCACAACAGACATACAGTCCTGTGGCAGACAGCATGGCTCCTTTGTGCAAGATACTGTCAGAAAGTCATTTATAAACTTAAAACCTGTCAACTTCTTTACAATAGTTTTCTGTTGCTGTACTTATTTGACAGGTAAAAAAATAATTAAGAAGTAACAATTCTATGATTCTGTGAATTCAAATTCAGTAAAGAAAGAACCATTAAACATCCAAAGCTCTCTACAGCGCTGAAGCCAAGCTCAAATTCAGAATCTGTTTTCCCTAAAAAGATTCTCAGCTCCATCTCTACATGATCTGAAGCACTGTCTGTCTATATCATAATTATTTCCCCAACAGAAATTGTTCTGTGATCCATCAGAACAAATAAATTACAAATTGGGGGCTGGGGTGGGGGGAATACACAAGAGCAGAACAACTCTATGGTCTTGAACTCAGGACTCCTTTCCTAACACTTCCTGCCTCAGAGGTACTTAAAATATTTCTATTCCTCCTTTATGCACTAAACATGGGCTTGTCTTATTTGATAACACTGTTTAAATATCAGAATTTACTAAATAAACTGGAGGCCCCTAATGTACATGTGAAAAGATGACATTTTTAAAGGTTTTTCTGAAAAAGTGAGGAAATCATTTAAGATCTTAAGAGAAACCTGGGGGACTGGTAAGGAGGCATGAATATGTGCAGAAAATAACCCTGTAAATTAAGATCTGTCCAGGAGGCAACTTAAAATCACTTTGCTAAATGGAACTTTTTAAAAGGTATGATTAGCCATTATAAAGCTTACTATTAGCAGAAAATATTGGCTTCTTTTTCAGATGAAGTAGATACAGCAGCCTCTACTGTTCAGGATGAATGGCTTGTATAATTCTTGGGAAGGTGAAAGTAACTGAACAAGTTCTTTCATAAGCAGCAGAAATTACTCCTCTGCAGGTTTAACCGCTCAAACAGTGCTCCTCCCTCTTCTCTCAAGGCAATGGCTTTTGCCACTCTTCTCTCCTGCTCTCCAGCTACTGGCTGGTAAGACTTGCTATACCCCTTCTATGCACTGCATGTGTCAGTGGGCTCTTAATACATATTGGCATGAAGACCAGACATAAATACTGTGAAACTCATAAGAACTTATCATCTTCCAACATTTTGACCTCTGAGAAGTTCAGTTAAAACTAAAAAGGATAAGAAGTGGAAGGGAAGAAAAAGGAATGAAACGAGAAATGAGTCATGGGAGGAGCAGTCAGTCAAACACAACAGTATAACCATACATGCCCTGCACTCCAGAAGCCAGTCCCTCTCCAACGTTCCATGATTCAGTATTTTCAGCACTAAATTATATCTTCAGATAAGCTGTTGCACTCATTACTTGTATACCACATTTCATACATGTATGCTGAGGTGTGTTACAACTGTTAAGGTGACACTGTGATAAAGTGGTACCATTCATTTGGAAAATACAGAATTAGCCTCTAAACCAGTTACACAATAGTGTCTGTGAAATTTCAAAAGACGTCAAGGTGGCTTCTTTATACAGTTACTGAACTGGAGAAAGGATGCAAGCTACACTTTCTATAATTACAAGTGACACTGTATTTTTTCTTTCTTCCTTACAGCTCCCTCTTGCAGAATTTGGAACATGCCTCCTTGCACCAAATGAGGCAGAAAGGATTAATTCTTGACTATTTAGTTCATTTTCTATTTCCTTTTCCGAGACAGACATACAGCCTCCTCAAGCCTTAGAAAGAATATTGTATCCACATTTTGGTCTGCAAATTGTCCTAGAAGCTCTTCCAGAGTGGTCATAACTATGGTATCAGTTAAATAAAAACACTTCATCACAACACTGCTACTTCGACCTGAGTTATCTTTGCTGCCTGCCTCCAGGTGGAGAACAAAAGCACAAAAGTACATCCTAACTTTAGGCTTCAGAACTGAATCACCTAAGATCTAGTTTCAAAAAGCAAGCAGATAGCTGCTTTTTGCCTGTACACAGTGGCCAAAACTGCTCACTGTTTCTGCAAGTGAGACTAAAGGCCTCACAACAGGCACTTAGAAAATAATAATTAAAAAGAACCCCAAAACCAAAGTTAAAGCTGCTTCAGACCTTTTTTTAATGAATTCTAATTCTGACAGAGTGGTTACATTAGTTCTCCAGGGCAGCATATAACCATCAAATAGGCTTTTTCTTTTGCAACCAATTCTTTCTGTTCCATCCAGATTTTGCAGCAAATTAAGTAGGAAGCTCTAGAAATAGCTTATTTTTCTTACATATCCATGACTTACCCAACAGGATACTGAAAGAAGCAGCATGCAATCTTGTTAATAGCATGCAATAATCATGACATGAATTTTTAAACTGGTTTCCAAGGAAGAGTCAACAAACTGTGAACCAGGAAGTCTGATGTTGATACTAAACAAATGAGAAGTTGTTTCATAAAAACAGAATGATTGTACAAAAGGTATCATGGGGAAGCACCAACATGCTTTAAAAAGGAAAGTCATGCTTCTCACATCTAGTTAAGTTCCTTGAAAGAGTCACCAAGCATAGCAACAAGGCAGTTATGGTTGATAATACAGATCAATTTCCAAAAGGCCTTTGATAGACTCCTTTATCAAAGTCTTAAGGAAGCAAAGCTACTACTGGATAAGCAGTAAGGCTCTCAAGTGGGTAAAAGACAGAAAAATTAGGGCCAGGAACAGAGTATTATCAGTTTTCAAAATTCATGTCACCAGGGGATTTCCCACAGGCATTTGGGCTCAGTTCTACACCTGCCAATTCACTGACATGTCAGGTAAGTGATCTAGGAAATGAGGATGAGAAGTGAAATGACAGGGTTTGCTAAGGCTGCTAAACTATTCAAGGAGTGAAACAACTGACTGTAACCTGCAGGAGCACTTCATGAACAACAGAGTGAGAACAAGGCAAATGAAATTCAACACAGGCTGCAAGGGAAAACACCATCCTAATTTAACCTATTAAATGACAGACTCAGAAGTGGCATCTCAGAGGCGTAAACAGTACAAAACAAAACCAAAAAAGCAATACATCTCTATGCTTACTGAGCCTAAAGGTACCTCTGCTTTCCTGAGAGGGTGGTCAAACACTGGAAAAGGCTTCCCAGACAGGTGGTTGATGCCCCATACCTGTCAGTGTTTAACATGCATCTAGACAGTGCCCTTAATAATATCCTTTAATTTTTGGTCAGCCCTGAAATGGTCAGGCAGTCGGATAATCATTGTAGGTCACTTCCAACTTGAACTACGCTATTCTATTCACTAGCTGTTAAAGGGCAAACAAACTACTAGGAATTTTTAGGCAATGAGTAGGATATGCAATGGAAATTACTATACCACTTCATAAATCCATGCTGCTGTAAATGACTTCGGAAAACTTTATACAGCTTTGCTTCCCTTCTTTTTATTTACTTGAGACAGGCACACATATACAACAAGGCCTCTGAAATCACGAATAACACAAAAAAGCTGATTAGGAAAAACATCATTTACTTTCTACACAGGAACAAGGGGCTATGAAATAAAACTGAGAGTAAACAGTCTCAAAAACAAAGCAGCCGCTCAGATGGGTGATGTTGTGAATACCAGATTTTCACAGAGGTTAAAAAAACAACTGAACAAGCTGATGGAATAGACGCCACAGGTAGATAATGCTATTCCTCACTCAGAAGTCTGAGCAACAAATCACTAAACTCTCACAAAACATTTTGGAAGGTATCACTGCTGGCTTATCCTAGATGCTCACTAGATGCCTACGGCTGGGGACAAAGATGGAAAACAGAAGAGAGATTTGTTAAATGGGCCTTTAAGATGCAATTAGGAAACACTATCAAAAGATCAGAACAGAATTGTAAAGCTAATGCAGCATGTATGCAATTCCAAGTATGCTCTTTATAAATCAAGCAACAAAAAACATGCAAGAAACAGCAGAAATACTGGGACTTCTGCTCACCAGCTACTTTGTAACTTTCAAATTAAATGTATAAGTAGCTTAAGCCTGAAGTAATGGAGCAACCGACACCAGCAGCATGTTGTGCATTTCATATTGTGCCTCCTTGTTAATACAACCACTGAACAGGAATGAATGCTGGGTTTGCCTCAGTATTGACCACTCAGCCTAATTAAAATTCTTATTTGATCTCAGTCTCCAGTCTCCACCACAAAGATTCTTTGCACAGTTGGTTTCTGGTCTTTGCCATCTCTCTCCAGAGATCATTGTTACAGTGTCCTTCAAAGTCAGTCTACTCCAGCAAGTTCTTTTTCAATTTACCCTCTGACTTGTCAGCTTTAGTTCATTTAGTGCTATGATTCTATCTAACACAATGAATCTTTGTCAGATCTGTCAGTGCACCAGTTGGCCCTCAATTGCAATCTTTTTGCATTGTAACTATGAATTTCTTCAGACTCATCCTCCCCCTTTCCAGTGCCAATTTCTGCTAAGGATCAAAGACTTGATTAGCAGGATTATTCACCAGTTAGTCTCCAAAGGGTCTTTGAACCACTAGCTATGATGCCCTTCTGGGCAAATATGAGCACAAGGGAGACCAAGGCACTGCTCTTCAAAACAGGTAAAGGAACTATCAGCACTCAGAAGAGCTATCACCTCAGAAGCTGAGCTCTTAAAAATATTCTCTCTTCCAACAGGCCACAACACAGCTTGACAGTATTTTCAGTGTCTATGTTAAACAGTAGTGCATCTCACTGTTATGTTTGTATAATGCATAACTAAAAATTTAGGAAAAAAATGTGTATTTAAACCCATATACAAATAAATGAATAAATCTATGATTCTATACCTGTTTGCCAGAAGAAGCACATTTATACCCTGGCAAAAGGTCTGCTTATGTTCTTCTGCAGTATACCTACAGCTAAATACTAAAGTCAGCTGAAGCCTGCCTAGAAAGTCCAGAATCTACCAAGGATTTACAAACCCTGATCTTCAAGGGACAGTATGGAAGCTGGTAGCTATGGCAGCTATGGAGAAACATCTGCTTCTGACAAGCATAAATCAAAACTTCACTGAATCAGAGCAACATTGAGAGGGATGCAGAGTCTCAAGCTGCAGTGCAGATCACATCATAGAAGAATCACGCTCATTCACTCTGCAAACTGTACATCTCACACATTGAGTATAAATGCCAGCAGCTGAACTGAAATGCAGAACGGTCATTACCAGGAACTGAGCCCACCTGGAAATGCTAAGGATGAAGCCTTGAGGGAATTGTTATGGGAACACCAGTCATACAGGAAGTAAATGTTTCTCCAAGATTTGTAACAGAAACTCCAGTGGAATTTAAAACAATGGGTGAAGATATTCTAGAAGTAACATCAAAGAATAAAATCATGCTCATTCTTAACCCCACATGGCTTCTGCTTTGCCTTTCATTTGGAGTAAAATCACATATATTAAAGCTTGCTACAGTTCAGGTTTTGTCTCATTATTATTCTTAGATTTATATGTGGACACAGAGACAGTAAGTTGGAAATATACAGTAAAAAGGTGTCACCTGAAAATGAGGCTCCTTGAGTATTCCAACCAATTCCGCGATATTTTCATCTTTATTTACTAAGGGACTGATGTCTTCAAGAATTTCATTCACCAGCTCCAGGTTGTTGTCACTGACAGCCTCAAGTTTAGAATCTTCCAGTCGCTCATGAGCCTGTAAGATTAAATATATGAGACTACGTTGTAAATAAGTTCAAAGTAGTTCAAATTTTTACACCTTTACAATAACTTCTCAGTGCAACTTTTAGCAGAGAAGCCAGAAAATTCACATATATATCTGTGTATTTTATTTTTATAACTGCCAAAGGATTTTGCATGTTTAATTATGTGACCCAACAAACTTTTAAGCAGCAACTGTTAGGGATGCTTGTATGTCCTGATTTCCTATCACCTCTATGCTATATACACCAAACTGAACAGTACAGCACCTCAGATCTCTTCTGCTTCAGAACCCAGTACAAGTACACCTTCTAGAATGAGGACAAAAAAGGAACTATGGGATCTGCTCAGGAAAAAAACAGAGTCCATGAGAGCAGCATTTACCCCAGTGTCTTCTCATTCAAACATCTTCAAAACAGCCAATTCTAAAGGGAAGTGCGCATAGACAGAGGAAATGCTAAAGAAAAGTCTATAGCAAAAGTGGCTAACAATATCCTGGGCTGTGATAAGAATGCTATTATCAGAAGGTTGAGCTCTGCTCGGCACTCTTGAGGCCACACTAAAGTACTGTGTACAGTTCTAGACATACTGCAGAGAGTCCAGTGAAGGGGCACAAAATGGTAAAAGGACTGGAGCACCTCACATTTGAGAAAGGCTGAGAGAGCTGGGCCTGTGTAGCCTGCAGAAGAGCAGGCTCAGGTGGGATCTCATCAATGTGTAAATAACTGTGGGGAGGGTGCAGTGAGGATAGAGCCAGTCTCTTTTCAGTGGTACCCAGTGACAGGACAAGATTCTATTGAGCCACTGCAACTATACCCTAGGTCACTGTAGGCAAACCTCCAGTGCTGCCAGTGAATCAACAGCAGCTTCCATGCTGATATTCACTGTCACGGCACTGGAAAACAGAACCAGCTGACAACCTTTTCCATGAAGATGCAGCGGGCGCAAACTGAAACACAGGAAACTCTGGATGAGCATCAGGAAACGCTTTCTCCACAGTGAGGGTCACTGAGCATTGACACAGGTTGTCCAGAGAGGTTAGAGTCTCCCTCCTTGGAGATACCCAAAAGCTATCTGGCCATGGTCCCAAACAACCATCTCCAGGGGACCCTGCTTGAGCAAGGGAGTGGGAGCAGATGCTATCCAGAGGGCCCTTCCAACCTCAACCATTCTGGGATTCTGTGATAGCTTTCAATCTCTTTCTAGAGCTACTGCTGCAGACATAATCCTTTCCTACACACTGCAGATACTTCAATTCATTGAAAGGTAGGAGCTTTGAGAAACAAGAGAAATATCTCATAAAGCTTATTTATTGTGTTGTATCATAAAATTTACAGTGCTGTGATCATAAAATTCGGGAACAAGAGGAGGCCAAAAATAACTAAGATTCTCAATGCACTCAATTAAGAGTACAACACCGTAACAAGAAGTTCAAAAAAGAACAATTCCTTTGGCATGTGAAAACACAAAAAATAACAATATATGTGGGATTCATGTACCTATACTTTCCATATCTATAATCTGAAGGTATGTGCACACATGTATTTCTTCTTAGTGCATTAAAACACGTTAAAATAAAATTTTGCTAAAACCAGAAACCTTTTTTTCCTGAAATCATCTGAGTATTAAATTCTACTTCATGTCTACAAAATGGTATTTCTGCAGGACTGATGATCAAAACACTTGGAGGCTAACTTAACATAGAGACATTTCCAACATTCCCCAACACCAACACGCACAAACCAAATGACCATGATTACAAAGTCATGGGAAGCTTGGCACCTACACACATTCTCCTTAATAAGGGAATGCTATTTTGCACATAATACATACAGTAAACAATACCCTTCTATGAAAGTTAACTTCTTTTATAGCAAGCCAAAACACAAACCTATTGAATTTTAAACATACTCCAACTGCAAAACCTTTGTAAGATCAGAGAATATGGGTCATCTTTTTTCTCACTCACTTTCTTTAAAATACTACCACTAACAGAGTATAATCTAAATTCAAATATCCTCACCCTCCATTCCAAAATCAAGGCCATGTATATGCTGGGGAACTGAAAGCTTTAAAAATGAACAAACTCTGATTCTGGGATACGCTGGAGTAGCAGGTTATGGAATGGTATGAATAATTAAGAAAAAAGGAAAAAAAAAAAGAAGAAAGAATACCTAACAGTGCCATTATTTTTCATTTCAGAAATAGTGATACGGAATTGAGTCTTTTGATGCATTCAATATTTATTATACTTGCCAAATGTTCAAACAGTAAGGCTTTTGCCTCCAACAATCTGACATCCTAAAAACTGGACTAAATGTTTATAGATTACTCCTAAGATGTTTCCTTGGTCCGGGATAGGCACCCACCTGGCATGCTGCAGACTATGCTACACTACTAAAAGCAAGTGTGACTGCGGAAAAGAAGATAAAAGTTTTGAGGTCAAAAGAATAATTAACATTCCAGAAGAGAATTTTGAGAAGACAGTTCAGTACCAAAACTGAGTAAAAGTCATGCATGTTCCAAATTCAACAACTGTTTTCAAAAGAGCATAACAATTCTAAAGGCTAGTTTAAGATCAGACATAAACCTCAGCATAGAAAAGACATGGACCTGTTGGAGCAGGTTCAGAGAAGGGCCACAAAGATGACCAGGGGGCTGGAGCACCTTCTCCCATGGAGACAGGCTGAGAGAGTTGGGCTTGTTCAGCCTGGAGAAGAAAAGGCTCCAGGGAGATCTTAGAGCAGCTTGCAGGCTGAAAGGGGCTTAGAAGAAAGATGGGGACAAACTTTTCAGTAGGGCCTGTAGTGAATAGGGCATGGAGTAACTGTTTTATACTGAAAAGAGGGTAGATTTAGACTAGATACAAGGAAGATATTTCTTTACAATGAGGGTGGTGAAACATGGGAACAGGTTGCCCAGAGAGGTCGTAGATCCATGGAAACATTCAAGGCCAGGTTGGATGGGGCTCTGAGCAACCTACCTAGTAGTGGAAGGTGTTCCTGCTTACTGCAGGGGACTTGGACTAGATGATTTCTAGAGGTCCATTTCCAACCCAAACTATTCTATGATTCTATAAATGCCAGTAAGTGACAGGCAAATCATACATTTTACAGTGATCACGATTTCCCCTACCACCTCATGAAAAGTAGAATGGTACAGTGAAAGAATCCTATCCCAAAAAAATCTGTAATTTCTACCATGATGCCTTTACTCCAGACAGAAAAAGGTGTGAAATGAACTTAAGACAGTTTTAAAAGATTAGCCAAACTTTGCATTGCAAAGTATTATAAACTTACTACTATGCTTATTGCTTGGCTCTATATCTTTAAGGACTAAAAAGAAAAAAATAAGCTTGTATGGCTCACGGCACATTTCGCCAAGTTTCTTTTTGTCCTTTTTGGAATACTTTACATAATGATTAGTCATAATAACTCACTAGTAAAGGAAAATAAAAAACATTTGCATTTCTGGCCTGGTCCAAAATGAATCTGTTTAAATGAGCTGACCATCTCAGTGTCCTGAGAATTGCCTATTCTGTTAAAACTAGCTCTTCTAATAGGAAAACAAGATTTACAAATTTTTAGTGACAAATGGATGTATATGAAAGATAAACATTTCATGAAATGTGCTGTCATGTTGATCTTGTCCTTATTTAGCTCCACTGGTTGGGACTGAGATTCTGGGTACGATTCCAAAATAATTACAAAAGAAAATATGAGTGTGGTCATGCCACATGAACACAATTAAAACCTTTCAGCATTCTAGATCAAGCAAGTTCATAGTTAAGAACCTATTTCCATTACAAGCACTTTTTTACATCTGCTAGTCATTAAATTCCATATAATTGTATTTGGCCATTACAACAAAAATTATTGATATAAAAAAACAAATGCTTTGCAATTAACTTTTTCTTCATGATAAATACTAAATTAAGGATGCTCTATGCAGCAGATACCGAAGATGGAAACAACTCTAAGAAAGAAAATACTTTAATTTACTCTGGCCAATTTAGTATACAAATCTTTCCCTCTGCAGTCATCACACTAGCAGATGAGACACTTCCATTATTTCTAAGTTTATTACTATGCAATGTCTTCCACTTACAACCAATTTTTTTTAAGCTAAATAGAACTAAATTGTTATATGAATTCTTGTGAGATTTTTCCTTTCCAGAGCTTTATACTGAGTAAAATCGCTGCACAACAATCCTTTAGCTTTACAGAGTATTTCATGCCTGCCTAGAGGGCATTGCTTTCAGATGTCTACTCATATTAACGAGACAGCTATATTTAAGTGAACTGGTTTTTCCTCATGAAAGGATCTTATTTAATGAAGATTAAGAATGTAAGTTCTGAGCAATAGTGACTGCATCTCCTACTGGTAAGATCAGCTTCTGTAATTTGAATTATAGAATCCAAAGATTTTCTGTAAATATCTGTCATGGTGACAATATCACCTTACATACTCATAATTATGACTGCCATCTATAAATACAAGATTTTCATAATGCAATACAAAATCTAAGGATAGCTGATGTCTCAGGGAGCTGACAAGGTACCAGTATTACTTTCTCAGATCCAGGATAGGGCATGGAAAGATTATTTCACTGGGCTGATCAGAAAAGTCATTTTGAGCCAAAAACAAAAAGGAAACTTGCTTATGCCATGGAAGAAAGTTATTGGTCTCAATTTTCATCTTTGGAAAAAATGCTAAGTCAGTAAGTGTATGGGTTTTGCACACAACAGTGGTCACAAGACTATATTAAAACCAACTGCTTCTAATTTCAACTATTTTGACATTTTCGTCATAAATAACATTACCACGTTATTTCTGGAGTCTCTGAATTTTTCTTTTCTCGAGAATCTTCCATCTAAAAATACATTAGCGTGCACAGAAATTGCATTATACCGTATCTTCACCTTCAAGTTTTTTAATAAGATGCACCATACATAAAGGCCATTGTTAATATGTATGAGTATGCCAATCCATACTCAGTGTTCAACACAGTAATTTAAGAGTTAAAATATTTCCAGATTCTACTCAAAGCAGCAAGTTTAAATACCTTAGCAAGTGATCTTACAATAGGGTTTTCCATAATGCCTTTAAGAAAAATCAGGTCTATTTCTTCAGCACCTGTGGATGTTGGCAGATCAGTAAGGTTATCCAGGACCTGCTGCATGGCTGTTGACAAAACAAAAACAAAAAGTAAGTACTGACCAAAGTAGACTTGCATACATAACAAAAACTCTGGGAACCACCACAACATTAACTTTAGATATGTTAAGCAACCAACTATGTCTACTGAGAACAAGTGGACAGACTGGAAAAAGAACCTTTTTTTGGTTTGAAAGATGGGAATAAAGGATCTATCCAAATTTTTAGAACCATGATCAACTTTAATCCAGGCCCAGCACATTCCTTTCAAGTCTTGCTACTACTTCAAGATTTAAAAAACCCAAACAAGCATAAAAGGTAAGGTATGCCTAATCTTTCCAATATAATACAAACAACTCATTCATGATTCTTTATTTCATCTCTCTTTCAGAGGAAGTTTTCAGCCCTTATACATACACCAACCAACTCCAAATTTTACAATGCTTGTATAAGAAGATATCACTTTTTAAAATGAACACGTAGTTCCATTTTTTTTTAACCAAAAATTTGCTTTCAAGACAGCTCTTACCTTGGGGACACTTCTGTCCATCCCCAGCAGTCCTTTACAACCAGTTCTGACATACTACACTCCAGCACTAAGTGTAGACGGATGTTGTTAGCATATGCTAACAACAACCTGGCACCACAACGTACTGCAATGGGAAGTTTATCCTACAATGCAAAATATATCATGCCTGTCCAGTACCCTCAGTGGAGGATTTCCTGGCTATCTACAGCTTCACAGAGAGAGATGCAGCAGCTTGGATGAGAGCGAACAATGCTGACGAGTAGTCAGATAATCCCACCATCCTAGCTGTCTTGTCCTGTGAAGTCACTGAGTGATGAGAATTTGTTATAACTCTGTGCTTCAATTCTCTCATTTAAAATAGAGTTGAACAAAGCAAATCTTTCATTAGACATCAGGATCAGTATATTCACTTATTACAGAGTTCTTATGCATTTGGGCTCGTGTGCAGCAGCCCTTACCTGAGATTACATCAGCTAGGCGCAAGCTTGCAGAGGTGGATGTGTGCCAGTTTAGGCTGCACAAAAGGAGGCACCATTGACGAGTTATGATATCCTTTCACAAGGTAAATGGTCATTCTTTCAATTTTCCAGTGTTTGACTATACATTCTTACCTTGTAGTGTTACCTTAGTAGTGAAAAATCAATACTGTTCTTGTTTTTAACTGTATTCCTTTAAACTCATGCCGAGTTACAAATCCATGCTCAGACACATACACAGGCATACTAAAAAATCCCTTCTGTTGAAATCTCCTAACAAGCTAAAAGCATTAGAACAAGCCTTGTGTACTGCCATGCTCCTCATGCTGCATAGCAGCATATATCAAGTGAATTAGAAAGCCTATATGCCCCTTCTCCCACACAGGAATTTACCCTTAACTTTCCTCATTCCTTTATAATGAAAGCTATTATGAAACACTGCAGAGTAACAGAACAAACAGCATTTCTCAACACCTACTTTCTCATTTCAATTCTTCCTAGAAATTCCATCCCAAGAAAAAAATTTCTGGCCATTCTTTCCATGTTTTCAAAACCTGACTTTTGAACAATCAAATCCTCTTGTGCGCCGCATTTTAACCACAGCAGGGTATGTCAAATGACTGCATTTTTAAAAAAAACTGGTTTAACCATACGTCTCACTTTCAAGAAGTGAATCTTCTGTGGAACCATGAGTAGGAGGGAAAATGACACTTTACGCTTTCAGATTTTGAAGCAATATTTTTTCTATTTTATAGCAGATAAAAGTGTTTTTAGCAATCACACGTTACATAAAGTCACCAAATCAACCTGTAAATAGACCACATCTTCCTCTGACTAGGTATGTCCTGTACCTTGACTAGATCAGCTGCAGAGGCAACTGCCTTCTTTTATGTTTTCTCAATTCCCAGTTACAGATTCATGACCCTTAATGCAGGCATGAAAGCAATAGTATTTGCAGAAGTAGACATATTTCTACCCAATGGTGCTGCATAAATACTGCAAGTGTTATAATAATAAGCTTTTTTTACATTTTAACAGTTATGTAAATTGTTTTTAAGGGACATCAGGTTAGCACTTCGGTTCTCATAAATAATCTGACTAAAAATATAAAGCTTCCTTCAGGTCAAAGCATGCATCTCAACTACCGGTTGCAATTCCAGCACTTGATGCCAACAGAGGCGTGCATAGAAGACATTCCTTATATATCTCCATGTTAATAAGCTGTTTCTTATGCAACCCTTTCAGGAGTCTGCCTATCTTAGAATGATCTAATGAAAAAAATAAAACACTTACTTAAACTTCAGCATCAAGGAGAAACTGCAAGGAGCAACATTACAACATCAAGCTTCACAAGAACTACTTTCAAGCTTCCTGCAACTAGACAGGGTATTTCCAAATTCACAAATTCTAGCATAAAAACTGCTTGAGTACATTTTAGCATTCTTGGAAAGCAGCGAACATCTTTATCAACATGCAGAGTTAAAAAAATTCACAAAGGCAGACTTGCACCCTAGGTGATCAGCTGCCTTCAGAAACAGCTTCCTATTGCTGTGCATCTGATGGTTGCCTTCTCCCATGGCACAGCCATCACGGCAAGAGTCTTCTTAGCTATAAATAGCATAGACCCAATATTAGAAAGAAAACCAAAAAGGCACATGTAAGTTAGGATAAGGTACCTTTACTAGCCCTGGATTCTTTATGTTTGAACACAGCGTGGATCTCTGTACTGCCCCAGTGTAGCCAGTTCCCCATCTTAAAGGGAAGAGGTTTCTAAGTAGCTGAATAAATAAAAAATAATACATATTGTTAAGTACCCCTTTATTTTAACCAATTACAAGAGAAAACTTTAAGAAACTTCAACAAAGCAGTATATGGTAACTAGAAACTAGAGCAACATTTACATGCTTCATGGTGTTTCACTGCTTTACATTCACCTAGCAGAAAAATTCAGAACATGCCCAACTGTTATTTTTCAAAAAGTGATCAAGAGCATCTCCCAACAGGTGTTATGTCAGCTGCTTTATTTCAGAAGAACAGACAGTAATACTTGAGTACTTCCTGTAGTACTTTAATGTCAATATTTTACATTTATTATGCAAGCCATGGGCCAGCTTCAAGCATAATTTCTGTTTAATGTGAAATGCTACTATTTGCTCCCATGTGAAAACAGCTCTGAAACTCTAAGCAACATATTGACCTACATACACCTTAGATATTCATATGTGCACTTTCAAACAATACGATTTATTCAAAGACCATTTAAAGCCGGGGGGCAAACACTTTGGTAAATGTATTACAGACCCTATTTTTGTTTATCCAATCAGCTTTTGGTTACTCATTTGTATTAAAAAAAAAAAAAAAGAAAAAAGAAAAAGAAAGGAAAAGAAGGCTCAGGGGAGACCCTAGCACCATGTTCCAGTATTTAAAGTGTGACTGCAAAGATGGAAACTCTCTTTTTCCAAAGAGTCACATGGAAAAGACAAGGAGAGCAGTGGGTAAAAGCTGCTCCAAGAAGATTCCAACTGGACAGAAGAGGAAAATTTTTCACAAGCCAAATCAGCCATTGGAAAGATCTCCCCAGGGAAGTGGTGGATTCCCCAATGTTGGACACTTTCAAGATTCAGCTGAGAGGGTGCTGGGCCATCTTGTCTTAGACTGTGCTTTTGCCAAGAAAAGTTGGACCAGCTGATCCTTGAGGTCCCTTCCAACCTGGTATTCTGTGGTCTGATGAAAAAAAGCAGGAGATACATTGTTTCCAGGCTTAATTCTAATTACCTTTCAGAATAACATAGATACACATGGATTTTCAAGTAGCAATTTTTAAAACAATTTCACTTTTTTCTTTCCTGGGGCAAACCCACCTAGCTCTTTTAGAAAGCTATCTTATATTCGAACAGCAGGAATAAAAGCTGAAGATGTTAAATGCTCACTTAGGAAAGTTTTACTTAAAAGATAAGGTTCTATCAAACAAGAAAAAGATGGAACTAAGGAGTCTGGAGACTGCCCAATCTAAATACTTCATCAAATATTGCCTTTTGAGCCTCCCATCTCCTCTCTGGCAAATCTGCTCTGGAAATGTTGATAGAGGTTATGGGGGTAGGGAGAAAGGGAGTGGGGGAAGACCTGTATAACTTAGATTTAATTGAGGCAATACAAGAACTAAGGACTAGAGTGAATAAACTGCATAAACCACGTTGTCAGGAATGCTCCTTATTGTTGAATACCTTAGTGCCCAATAAAAAGCAAATATGTGCTTCTCCTTCAGTAGAAAATTAATTGGCTCTCTTTTGCCTCTCTCATCCCATCTTTCAGAGAAAACTGGTAAGAACATACTAATTTCAAAGAGCTCTACTGCGCACCTCCTTCTCTTTCAGAAGTCACACTTTTTTCGATATTCAAAGACCCATCTGGGTAAAATTTTAAATTATCGTCACAACACAAAAGGATCTGCTTTTGTGAGGACAGTAAGAGATGGGCATGGTTGACTATGGCAGTTAACAAAACCATCTAAGAACATACACATGACAAGAAACATACACCGACTACAGCCTCCAGACAGAACAGGAGGAACTGAGCAGCAGGCTCTCAGTTGAGGCAAGGCGTTGAAATAAAGGGATTCTTAGGAAAAAGTGACAACAGAAACGAGTCTGAGCTGGGACTCGTAACAGAAAATGAGATTACAACAAGCCACACTCCACTCCAGCCCCTGGCTTTGGTGACAGGGATTGTACATGCAGGTAGAATTAATTTCCACAGTCAGTTTTCAAAGAACATCTCCATAACCATAGGAAGCTTAAAGCCTCAAGCAAGAGTCAGTAGGAGCAGCCTGGTCTGCTGTGTACATGCATTGAACAATTTAATCCAACTATGCTTATGACCCCATACTCAGAGGAACTAGCTTGTCATTTGAATCCCATATCAAAAAGCAAAAGTGGGGGAAAACATGCCAATTGATCTCTGTGGCAAACAGCACGCATTCTGAGGCATAAGAATGCAGAAATTCCACTTCCTAATGCAAATTGACTAACCAGAATTAATATCTCCCAATTCACATACAGTTCTTCAGACAGTCAAAGGATGCTTCAAAGGTTTAATCTACATACTGTATCTTACAATAGTAAATTCATATCAACTAGAAGTAAAAGATACTATGATAAGTCTTCTTGTATTTGTAAGAAAAAGACAGGTTTTCATAAAGCTCTCAACTATGACTCTTCTATCAAATTTGAATTTATTCTTTCAGTGCCTAATTCTTGTCTACATTAACTCTATGTAAAGGAAGGAGGAAGCATACATTTAAATAAATTTTCCAGATTTGCAGACAGAAGACAAATGTGTCACTCATTGGGGAGAAGCAGAGCTTTCTAGAGTGAATGCCTGGCACAGGTTTTTTTTAGCTCAATTTCATTTTATTAGTCTCCAAGCTTACAAACTAAAAGGAATGAAAAGAAAATCATGTATATTTAAATAAACATATGCATATTTATTTCCACATGGCCTACTCATCTGGATAGGAAGGTATAGAATCATAGAATGGTTAGGGTTAGAAAGGACCTTTAGATCATCTAGTTCCAACCCCCCTGCCACGGGCAGGGACACCTCACACTAAACCATATCACTCAAGTCTTTGTCCAACCTGGTCTTGAACACTGCCAGGGACAAAGAATTCACAACCTCCCTTGGCAACCCATTCCAGTGCCTCACCACCCTAACAGGAAAGAATTTCCTTCTTATATCCAATCTAAACTTCCCCTGTTTAAGTTTTAACCCATTACCCCTTGTCCTACCACTACAGTCCCTAATGAAGAGTCCCCCCCCAGTATCCCTATAGGCCCCCTTCAGATACTGGAAGGCTGCTATGAGGTCTCCACACAGCCTTCTCTTCTCCAGGCTGAACAGCTCCAACTTTCTCAGCCTATCTTCATATGGGAGGTGCTCCAGTCCCCTGGCCCTCCTCTGGACTTGTTCCAACAGTTCCATGTCCTTTTTATGTTGAGGACACCAGAACTGCACACAATACTCCAAGTGAGGTCTCACAAGAGCAGAGCAGAGGGGCAGGATCACCTCCTTCGACCTGCTGGTCACGCTCCTTTGGATGCAGCCCAGGATACGGTTGGCTTTCTGGGATGCATGTGCACACTACCAGCTCATGTTCATTTTCTTACCAACCAACACCCCCAAGTCCTTCTCTGCAGGGCTGCTCTGAATCTCTTCTCTGCCCAACCTGTAGCTGTGCCTGGGATTGCTCCGACCCAGGTGTAGGACCTTGCACTTGGCATGGTTAAACTTCATGAGGTTGGCATCAGCCCACCTCACAAGCGTGTCAAGGTCCCTCTGGATGGCATTCCTTCCCTCCAGGGTATCAACCGAACCACACAGCTTGGTGTCATCAGCAAACTTGCTGAGGATGCACTCAATCCCACTGTCCATGTCACTGACAATGATGTTGAACAAGACCGGTCCCAACACTGATCCCTGAGGGACACCACCCGTTACTGGTCTCCAGCCAGACATTCAGTCATTGTCCACAACTTTGTGTGCGGCCATCCAGCCAGTTCTTTTACCCACCGAGTGGTCCATCCATCAAATTGATGTCTCTCCAATTTAGAGACAAGGATGTTGTGTGGGACAGTGTTGAACGCTTTACACAAGTCCAGGTAGATGACATCAACTGCTCTACCCCTGTCCATCAGTTCTGTAGCCCCATCATAGAAGGCCACCAAATTGGTCAGGCAGGATTTCCCCTTAGTGAAGCCATGCTGGCTTTCACCAAGCACCTCGTTGATTTTCATGTGCCTTAGCATGCCTTCCAGGAGAATCTGCTCCAAGATTTTGCCAGGCACAGAAGTGGGACTGACTGCTCTGTAGTTCCCTGGGTCATCCATTTTCCCCTTCTTGAAAATGGGGGTTATATTTCCCTTTTTCCAGTCGTCAGGAACTTCACCTGACTGTCATGATTTCTCAAATATGATGGCCAGTGGCTTAGCAACTTCATTTGCCAGCTACTTCAGGACCTGCAGATGGATTTCATGAGGTCCCATGGACTTGTGCACGTTCAGGTTTTTAAGATGGTCTCAAACCAGATCCTCTCCTACAGTGGACCCAAGGTCTTCATTCTCACAGTCCCTGCATCTGCCTTCCAAGACTTGGGTGGTTTGGTCAGAGCCTTTGCCAGTGAAGACCGAGGCAAAAAAGTCATTCAGAACCTCAGCCTTCTCCAAATCCTGTGTAGTCAGTTGTCCCGAGAGCTTCCTGAGGGGGCCTACGTTGTCCCTAGTCTGTTTTTTATTTGCTACGTACCTGTAGAATCCCTTCCTGTTATCCTTAACATCCCTAGCCAAGTTTAATTCTACCTGGGCCTTAGCTTTCCTAACCTGGTCCCTAGCTTCCTGGACAACATCCCCCAGGCCTCTTGTCCTTGCTTCCACATTTTGTAGGTCTCTTTTTTTCATTTGTATTTTCCTCAGTAGCTCTTTATCCATCCAAGGAGCTATCTCAGCCCTCCTGCTGCACTTCCTTCTAGTTGGGATGCAACACTCCTGAGCTTGTAGCAGGTGATCCTCGAACATCAACCAAGAGTCTTGGGCCCCCCTGCTCTCTAGGGCTATATCCCATGGAACCTTACTAAGCAGGTTCCTGAAGAGGCCAGACTCTGCTCTCTTGAAATCCAGGGCAGTGAGCTTGCTGCACGCTCTTCTCACTGTCCTGAGGATCTCAAATTCAAGTATCGCGTGATCGCTGCATCCAAGGCTGCCCTGGAACATCACATTTCCAACCAGCCCTTCCCTGTTGGTGAGCACGAGGTCAAGCATGGCACCTCTCCTTGTCGGCTCCTCTATTACTTGCAGAAGGAAGTTGTCTTCTACACAATCAAGGAACCTCCTGGATTGCTTGTGCCGGGCCGTACTGTCCTTCCAACAGATGTCAGGGTGGTTGAAGTCACCCATGAGAACAAGGGCCTGCGAGCGTGAGGCTTTTCCTATCTGTCTATGGAGTGCTTCATCGACAGGTTCTCCTTGATCAGGCGGTCTGTAACAGATCCCCACAGTAATGTCTCACATAGCTATTTTTCCTTTAACCCTGACCCACCAACTCTCTGCTAACTGATCACCTGTCCCCAGACAGAGTTCCATACTCTCCAGCCTATCCCTAACATAAAGAGCAACTAACTCCCCCTCCCCGCCTGCCAGGCCTGTCTTTTTTAAAAAGCCTGTAACCTTCCATTCCAACACTCCAGTCATAGGAGCCATCCCACCATGTTTCTGCAATGCCTGTTATATCATACCCCCATAGACGTGCACACATCTCTAATTCCTCTTGTTTGTTCCCCATGCTACAGGCACTTGTATAGAGGCATCTGAGCCGAGCTCCAAATGAAGCTGGCTCATTGGCTGGAGCGGCTGGAATATCTCTACATTGCTCCAAGCATTTATTATAGATGCTGGCAACAGACTGGGTGTGTTGGGATGGAATGATGCTCCCCTCCCCCAACACATCTAGTTTAAAGCCTCCTTGACCAGTCTGGCGAGCCTCCTACCAAAACTGCTCTCAGACCAGGTCTACCAGCCCCCACTAGACCTGGCCTACAAACCTGGGTCCTGTGCTCAAGACACCCAAACCCCTGACTATGACACCACCCTTTTGACCATTTATTAACCTGGTTAATCCTCCTAGCTTTTTTTAGGTCCTCCCCTGTATCCTGGAGAATTGATGAAAAGACAATCTGAGCTCCAGAGCCCCTATAACCACCTCTCCCAGGGCTCTGTAGTCTTTCTTTATGTTCCCCAGTCTACTATCTATCTATATCCCTAGCACCCACATGTATCACTAGAAATGGGTAATAGTCCGTGGAACTAACTAGAGCAGGCAGCCTCTCTGCCACATTGCTGATCCGTGCTCCTGGTAGGCAACACACCTCCCTTGAGACCGGGTCAGGCCAACAGACAAGTGCTTCTGTCCCTTTCAAAGTAGAGTCCCCTACTACTACAACCCACCGCTTTTTCCTGGCAGCACCAGTACAGATCTTCTTTACCAGTGCCTCAGCCGGCTGTTTCCGGTTGCAAGTGAGTTTCCTCATTAGCCTCCTGCAGGACAGCAAAGCGGTTCTGCGTGGGGGCAACAGATTTAGGAGGAAGCCCCTTGCTTTTAATTGTCCTTTTCCTCATTTTTTTGTTGGTTTTATCTGTCACTAATTCCCAGCTTCCTGGGTTAAGGGCCCCCTTCTTTCCTCCATGAGCTAGAGGGGAAGCTCGAGGCCCCTGCACAGTTTGGGCCGGGAGCAAGCATTCCTGCTTCCTCTCAGCTTCCCTAACATCTCGCAGTCTATTAACAGCATCCCACAGCTCAGCCACCTGCTGCAGGAGGACCTCCACCAGGGAGCACCGAGTGCAGCCCTGCCCATTGTACACCTTTCCCTCA
Source organism: Pezoporus wallicus (assembly GCF_028554395.1). Lineage (NCBI taxonomy): Eukaryota > Metazoa > Chordata > Aves > Psittaciformes > Psittacidae > Pezoporus > Pezoporus wallicus. The sequence continues at coordinate 154,203 of NW_026640767.1, forward strand.
CAAGACCAGTGCAGGCACGCTCTACACTCTGAGCTCTGCACTGAAGCCTCCCTTCTAGTCAGCTCTGCCACCGCCGGGGCAGCCAGAGCAGAGCTCCCAGACCGGGCACCAGTCATACGACGACTGTTCACCATTCGCCTGCCCGCGTGAACTGCCGCGCAAACTGCCTCGACCCGCTCTGTTCACCGCACTCCTAAATTTAATAAATAACCTCAAGGACTACTGGTGAGGCTTGTGCTTCACTCGAAGTTTAGAAACTTAGATTAAAATCTCATCACATATGCAAACTTTGGAAACAATTTCTTCTGTGATCTAGAACCTTTTCAAGAGGGATATACTCAAAAGGAAAGTTTCACAAGACACCCAGTATGCATAGACAAAAGATTAATTTGTAACTCATACAGCCCTAAGCCAATGACAACTGCATCAATTTCTTCTACTTGTACTCATGTGATTTGTGGGGTTTCAGGGTTTTTTTGGTTGGTGGGGTTTTTGTTGTTGTTGTTTTTTATTTTTTTTAATTGATTTCTGATTTAATATAAGGTGAAAAAGATGAAATTATTTTGTATTGGCCACTTCTCTCCCCAGTTACAAATTACATTTTTGGCAGTCCAGGCCTGAGAAAAGGAGTACCTATGAACAAGTTAACATTTTGAGCTAGAACAAAGAAGTTCATTCAATAACAGACTATTTACCAAGAATATATGAAACACTGACAAAGCCCTCTGTTACTACTCTTAGAGTAAGTTTCAAAAACCAGGTTATAAGATAAAAGTCTCTGGGAAAGCATTATGCAGTGAGCACATATAACATTATGTTTGCATTTTCACAGCCAACAACTGTATTTACTGAGCAGAGATCACATTTAGAAATACCTCCATTGAAACACTGTACAAGTGATGTACAATTGTAGTTTAGCTCCTCTGCTCCTCTACATCAGGCTACAAATCAGTTACATAACCCCATACAAGGTATGCCTATGTTGCTTATCGTAGAATGACACAATGCTACTTGGGCTCTTAAGCACCCCAAGAGTTTGCATCTACATCAGACAGAGGTTTTATCCAGGTTATTTGACAACTGCCAAGCAGGAAGTGTTAAGCCAATGGAGCTACAGCCCTATTGCTAGCCACCTTAACTCAAGTATTTCTGGGTGGCAGCCCACTGAAACATCATGGAGACACAATTCCTAACCAGACCCCTTCCTTGTTAAGTAAAAAAAATGGATTTCCTGTCAAAAGACTAAGACTGGTTAATGAAGGAAGCTGTTGTCTACAGCATGCATATTTTATTGACTGCAGAAGCAGAGAAATTAATAGCATATACTGCAGTGAATTAGTGAAGGAAGGAGGAAAAGATAAGAATGAATGCTCCTCTGGATATTCAAATTCTACTCACTGAATTTTTGCATGTTGAAAAGAAGTAATGTAAATGCTTAGAAATGTTAACTAATTTTTTTACTTCATTTTCTCAGTCTCCCAGCAAGCCAAGACTGAGCTATTTTAGCATAACTATAAATAGAAGCTCAAGCAGTCCCTACCCTTATCAAACCTAGCTCAACTACATCTCACATGCCCATTTTTCATGATTCTTAAGGTCACAAAACCTATGGGGAAGAGCGACCAACCCCTCCCCATCCCAAGCACTGTAGCCATACTTCTTTCAGGCTGTGAAGTTTGTCTAAAAAAAGATGAAGCACAAATTTTCTGATGAACAGATGGACCTCACAGCTGCATCTTTTGGAAAGGAAAGCATTATTTTAAAATTAATTCAGCAAAGATAAAAAGGGAACAAAGCATCACAGCTCCAAAACCAGCGTTATTAAAAGGTTAAGTCTTATTTGAATATACATATCATGACCAACACTAAGATACTGATAAGAGATACACTAAAATTATTACTGAGGAAATTGTGATAGGCTTCTCTTTATTAAAGGATTGTAAAGAAAAAGACTGTAAAGTACAAAGGCAATTGACTGAATTTGATGTTCACTAACCAAGCTTCAAAAATAAACCTATATATGTGTTAAATATTACCAAGTTTTCTGACTTTAATTAAAGACAGATGCAAGCTTCAGGCACAGATGATGATTAACTGATGAAGCGTACACATGCACACAGACAAGTATGCTGAATATGCCTTTCCTGACAGTTTAAAATTCTCTGCAGCAAAGAAATGGTAGGACCTACATGGCGATTTCTCTACTGTAGTCTGAGCTACCTACTGAATTTGCTTCTTCATTATGGTATTTGTGCCACACTGGAAGAGGGAGAGCTTAAGATGCTTTATGAAATAAAGGGTCATGTGTGCAATTATTTAAAAAGAGAATTCACTTTCCCATTTTTCTGTTTAAACAGTTTTCATTCCCCACTAAAAAAAGTAGCATTTCTTACTGAATCACAGCATATGCAACTGTTTGAGGGTAATCGGTTAAAACAAATGATTACTAAAAAGTAAACATTTTCCTCCCATAAATACATTCAGGAAAATAACTGGATCAAGTTATGAAAGCTTAACTTAAGTGGGCAGGGTCCCCACAATGTCTCTAATACTACTTCATGCTCTAAGAAGGGATAGCTATGACAGAATACCACACTGCTCAGGGCTTTACCCAGCAGTCTTGAAAACCTCTCAGCAAGGAGACGTACACAACTTCTCTTGGCAAACGCTTCCACTGCCTTCTAATGATTAAAAAGGTTTTCCTTATCTACAGCCTGCATTTCTCTTGATTCCATTCATGTCATCTGTCTCTCATCCTCAATGGAACAGGTCACTCACAGAAATCATTGAGTCACCATCCCTGGAGATACTCAAAACCCAAGGGACACAGGCCTTGACAACCTGCTCCAGCTGATCCTGTTTGAGCAGGGAGGTCGGGCAAGATGATCTTAAGAAGCCCCCTCCAACCTCAGCGATTCTGTGATTCTGTAATTATTTCCCAGCATTTTTCATTCAGATATAAAGCTTTGCTCACTATTACCGTTTGTGAACTTTGCTCTTTCACACCATGTAATAAATACTGGAAACTCACAATGACACTATACTAAAAGACAGAAATCTCCACTCTTTTGGTAATACAAAAGGCCCTAGTTTAAACCCATAAACACCATCAGTTCTGTTATGGATGCCTGCACTTCTGCAGGGCAACTAAGGCAACACTGAAAACCACCGTGGCCGTTTTGAGCAAAACAACAGATTTATGCCTCCAAATAATTACTTTCTGAATTGATTTTAAGTTGCTAATATGCTGGTTTACAGCTTCTAAATACTATTCATCAGAAACTTAATAACTACAGTAAATCTTTGCTGAACATTTGAACATCACCACTGCTGGCTGCCAACAGATAAATTTACTTCTAAAGTTTTTGGAAACTTTATACATTGCCCTGAATATATGAAACCCTTGCTATAGCTATTTGGATTAATCTTCCAAAAAGGTAGTACTAAGGAGACAAATTTTGAAACCAGTTCCATTTGCCCTCTAAATTGTATATTGCAGTTATTATAAGGCACAGCTTAAAGGAAAACGCTACTTTTCCTCCTGCTGTTACAAATGTTCGTATATTGCCACTTGGAAGGAAAGAAGTATTTGAGCAGATCTTTGAGAAAACTTCAAAGCATCAGCATTTCTATTCACCTGCCAAGCTGCACAAATATGAAGACCAAATATTACAGAAAATGAAGAAATTATTAAAGAGCATTTAAGTAATCTCTTGGAGGCAGTGGAGGTCAGTGAAAATAGGAGACATTCTAGACTTCTGAAAGCCTCTACCTATAGCCCAGACAAGTAGGGCTGCACGTGTAAATGCATCCATTGTAGGAAAAAAATGAAGTGTTCCAAGAGGAGATAAATTAAAAACAGTATTGTGCCTCAGATTACAAGCAGCAGATGTGTCTGAAATAAAATACAGAAGGAATTTAACGCAAAATCTTCAACCACCACACAACACAAACCAAAGTGTGTAAAAGCAAGTTAATTAAAAACTTTTTTAAAAGGCCAGATTATTTCTTTTTCTAGTGTTCTTACTTTTCAGCTACAGATGTTAGGGAAGTATGTATTGATGTCACACAGAGACTACTGTACTTTAGATGAATACTAGCATATGCCCCAGATGAAATTTCAATTTTGATGAACAAAGACTGTACTCCCTCAGTTCTTCAACTACTTTAGTACTTCAGCTACTAGAGGATATTTTAAAAATGATTTTTAAATGAAGGCAACATGCCTTCAGTGGATATGCAGTCTAATATACTACTTTGTACCTGAGGCTTCAGTACAAATTCAACAAATTTCAGCATGTATCCTCCACTGCACTCAACTGTCCTGGGTTCAGCAGTAGCAGTCATTTTTCTCCTTCTTAGTAGCTGGTGCAGTGCTGTGTTTTTGACTCTCAGCCTGAAAACAGCGTTGATAACACTGATGGTTTTAGCTGTTGCTCTGTAATGTTTACTCTGACCAAGGACTTTCTAAGTCTCATGCTCCATCAGGGAGGAGGGGAAGCCAGGAGGAAGCAGAGACAGGACACCTGACCCAAACTAGCCAAAGAGGTATTCCATACCACGGCACATCATGCCCAGTATATAAACTGGGGGCAGCTACCCAGAAGGGCTAGATCACTGCTCGGGTCAGGATGGGTATTGGTTGGCGGGTGGTGAGCAGCTGTATTCTCTTCCCTTGTTATTTCCCTTATCATTATTATTACTGGTGGTAGCAGTAGAGGTTTGTGTTATACCTTAGTTACCGGACTGTTCTTATCTCAACCTGTGGAGTTACTGTTCTTTAGATTCTCCTCCCCATCCCTCTGGGAGTGGGGGGAGGAAGGGAGAGAGTGAGCGAGCAGCTACGTGGTTCTTGTTGCCGGCTGGGCTTAAACCACGACACCAACTTATAGCACAGGCTGAACTTAATGGACCAAATCTATCATCTTCCCTGGTATTTTGCAAGAAACAGCTGCATGAAGAAACGTGTATTTTCTGCAGTCACAGAGGCAATTAATGCTAGTATTTATGATGTCCAAAATGCCAGCAGAACAGATGCAACAAAGTACGTGCAGCTTTTGAAGTATGCCTTTTTCTGTATCTTAATTTTTCAGCTCTAACATGCATCCTTCCAATGAAACAAAGCTTTGTACTTCTGTATTTTTGTCACAGGACTCAATATTATTTATCTGTTTCAGGGTGACAGCCTGAAGACAACCTAACTGACTGACAAAATACTAACAACATCAAGTAAAGATCACAGTCATATACAGACAGAAGCAAGTTATGTGTAACAAAAAATAATTCAGTTTATTGCACCGCATTTCTTGGTGGAAAAGCTGAGGTGAAGTCCTGCAGAACCATCAATGCAGTTTTATCCCACTGATAACTTCATCCTAAGGCCAACTGGAAATCGTTGAAGAGATCTCCATAAATCGGATCCCTTCTTGACACAAGCACTAAATTTAGACCTGAATGAGAAACAGCAAACACCTTCCCAAAGGGACAGGAGAATTCCACTTTCAGTGTTACATGCTTCCATCTTGTTACTGGTCTTCAATCAACACTGACATAGAGATGAAAGTGACATAGCAGACAAACATAAAACTTCTGAGTTGTATGAGGTCCCCCACTTCTAAGAACAGGCACCCCAGCAGCAACAAAGAATCGAGAAGTTCAAGTTCTGCTATGAACATGTTTCTTCAGCCATTTGCACTTCCATCCAGGCACACTGTCCAGGCATATTTTCAAAGAAGAAAGCTAAAATGTACAAGGATTGTAAGGTATTCTACTGTCAGTGCAATGGCTCAGAACAATACTTAGCTATTTTGTAATGTGGCTTGGGTCCATCTGCAAACAAGACAAAGTGCTTCTAACACAAAATTGGATACTTTGCTGCACAGCAAATTAACAACACTGCATCTCCAGAAACCCGTGATGAATCTGATCACTAGCAAGAGATATTGCTGGTTCCACTGGAGTTTCCATCTCAGGGGTGCTTGCATCCTTCCATCTGAAAGCACCTGATCACTCAAAAGAACAGCAGTAGGAAATCATTAAAAAGAAAAATTCCACACTTCAGATAACTGTGTGTTTCCTTAATCTTGATTAATAAGAAATTTCATTTTAAACAATTCTTTCTGCTCCCTGTTCTTAACCCAGGTTTTTTTACATCTAGCAAACAATGCTCAGTTTTCATTGTTCTAACCTAAAGAGGGCAATCTGCTGCCCTACAGAGAGCAATCTCTCCTCCTCTATATTGACTGGGAAAGCAGCAAGACTAGCATAATTCCCCCGTACCTCTCCCAGTCTGGACCTTTTTCAATATGTATGGTCAGATTTGTGCAAAGTGCATCAGACAAGACTCTCACGAGGGCCTTGCACAACACCATTAATACTTCCCTTTCCACTGATAAAGACAGATCAGAAGATCTATTCTGACTTTTCTCACAGTTACATTATACTGTCAGCTCAATCTACTGGTCTGTCATGAAAGAATACAAAAGATCATTTTGAACCTCCATCTCCTCCAAACCTTAAATTTGTAGCTGAACAAACTGTCCTCTTCCTTAAGTGCAGAATATTACATGTATATTTCACCCCACTGCTATTACTCTAGGCTTCAAATCAGGTTTTGGCACTTTGGTTTTTATCCTCTTCTGCTTCAGTGAAGATGCTCAGACAATGAATTTCACGAGAAACCACCTTTCATTCAGCTATTACTTATGCTTTTAATACTACCTCCTTCTATAGGTTTAAGTGTAGGAGACACTAAGGAATTCTAACAGTTAAGAATTTTATGATGAAGAGTTCTGATATTGAATGAAGGCTGTATTAAAACTTTCTCAGACCTTTTTCATAACACAGCACTTTCAAAATCTGATTGCCCTGTTATGATGCAGTCACTTCAAAAATACACCTATATGCCCTTTATATATCACACCCATATATTAACGTTTCATACATGCCCTGTTTCATATTTCCATTATTGTTAAGTATTTGTTGAATTATCTCTTCCAACCTAAAACACTGGAGTATGTAAATTAGATCTGCATCAATGTAGACATTAAAATATTTTTATTTGGGTTCTATTATAGATGTCAACAAGCATTGGAAAATGGCTCAATAAATTCATATGCAGAAAACAAATGCAAGACAGCTTTTTGGAGTGCAAAATAAAGCACTTTAGGAAATATTTATACTATCTTAACATATTCTTTAATAAAAAATGAAAGTTAATCTAATTTAAAATAGCAAATATATTTGATTATTATATGATTATTATATATAGACTTTTTTTCTAGGAGGAAAAAGACCCACCATGTAAAACTTCCCTAGGGATGTTTTCAGTTCAGAGACTACTTAATCTACTGAAACTTCTCCTCTGTATCGCACTTTGCAGATAAAAAGTTTAAGATGGGAGTGAAACTGGAAAAATTATAGAATTTAAATTAAATCTATCTCTGGTCCAGGACCTCAGTTTTCACTTCTACAGCATCACCTAGCACCTTTTCCAGAAGTTTCATCTGTAGTTCATTGCTTAACTCTAATGCTGCCACTTTCACTAAAATAAAGCCTCTCATGGAAGCACCAGTATCTACCCAAACACAGGTACTAGGAAGCTGTAAAACCAAGTTGCTAAATTAACAAGGTTACAGTTCAGGGTGACTTGCAACAGGGAAAGAAGTTTTCTTTACTACCTTTGTCATATGATGCAGTTCTTGTTTATTCTACGCACACAAGGTGAAGCCTTAACTACGAAGAAAATTTACCAAAACACACTCAGAATTTAGTAGTGATGCAGTGAACAGAAAATGGCTTTTCCAAATCTGTTTGCAGAACAACACTGCTCATGTTTTTAAATGGTGAAAAATACCACATAAAACCTTTGTACTTTAAGATAGAGATGGCAAAACATGATGGCATGTTAAATGCTTATTTGACCTGCAAGAATACCCAAAATGCATCTCAGTCACTCCCCTAGTTAAAGAGACTCTATCCGAAACTTTTCATTTAATGCAGTCAAGATTTACGTCTTTATCCTCAACAGTTACCTTCCTTTAGTCCTTTGAAGGGTATTTTTAAGAACCCTGGAAAAAGATCACCTTGACACTCCTATTTTGAAGGGAAATGCAAAACTCCATGGACTAAGTCACACTGCACTTAGCCATATGTTTCCCCTCCCAGACTACTTCCCAGCAATATGCTGTCAGGACTTATTTAGGAATACAAATGTTTAGTTAAAAGTGGGAAACTTAATTTCAGTTTAAGAATATGCGAGTACAAGAAGAGGGGAAAGTTACTTTTAATGGTCTTGGAACAGCTTGCATTAAGACCTATATGCTTTTAAGGAAATTACCATTTCAAATACTCACTTTGAAGGTTCACCACCTTCACTTCCAATTCTGTTTCCAACTCACTGCTGTGAACACTGAATGACAGTGTTCTATGTTTTATATGGTGGACACAGGCACAGAAACTGCATCTTCAAAACAGTATTTTACACTTCTACCTGTGCTGCATATTGACAAGTTTGAAATTTTCTACTCTATTTCCTTAGGATACCAAGTTGGATTCATTAAGTTTTGCTTAAGAAGTTCTGAATTCTCAATCATGTACTCTGTCACCCTAGCTGAAGCAAAACCATAGAACTTTTAAGTAAAGGCTGACAGTGCATAGTTACAAGTTTTCTGATTACACGGTAAGTTTTAAATACCTTTCCACTCAACTCTTCCTTTGGAATGGGGGATACTAGATCAAGGACCTAACTGAAACTTCAGAGTAGTGGAAGGGGTGAGTAAAAGACAAAGGAATAGAGGTCATGCTCAGAAATATAATGATCAACTTCATACATATATAAAAATTTTGCTTCGATCCCACTTACGGTGAAACAATAAAAGCCACAGACTCTCTTGGTTTTGACCCAAGTTGTTTGTTCTTTCCCCCACTGCTTAGGGGTCTCAGAGAAAAGGGTGGGAGGAGAAAAGAAACTGTTAGTATAAGCAGTACCTGACTGAGCCAAGAACCTCGTTGGATTTTGAGAACAGAACCACTAAGATCTATGCCATTTTCAAGGCCCAGTTACTTGGGGATCAGTAGAATTGGTTACTAATGCCATCAACAAAAAAAAAGTGGAGAGGACTCTGAAAGGAGACTGTTAAAGTATTCCCATGTACAATGAGATATGGCAAGTTAAGGACCATGACTCATTTCCATCCCCAGCTTTGGAATTCCACTGCAATAGATAAAATAAATCCATGTTTCAGCTTTTCCACAAGGTTTTATGAAGTCTGGGTCCTGAGCTGAAAAAGTAATTGCTTTGCCAACCATTTCAGCATGGCAGTTGAGAGGACTGTTTCATCACACTGAATGAGTTCTCAGAGCAGTGAGTCCCATCCATAGTAGTTTCTGCTTATTATACTCCGCATTAAATTTCTCTTTACCAGAAAAAGTATTGGCCTGAGAGATATATAAAAAGAGAGCAATGTACCCTCCTATGGGTAAATTTGTTCTTTGGACACAATTAGCTTTAAGGTTGTGGAATAATTCAACATGAACTCAGGTTCCCAAGTGAACTTAAAAGGGCAATGATGTCTTTTTTCATAATGCTAAGATACCAAACCTTTTGTGGGTGTTACAAGGTCAAAAAACCCACCCCAAAAACAGTCATTCATGACACCCAGAAGTACTGGCAACAAAGAAAACAAGTACTATCTCAGCACATGGGACACATAGCACGCATAAAGTAGTAAGAATCAAATAGATGGAGTAGTCATTGTCTCAAGCAACCTCGGAACTGAAGTTAAATGGCCATATTCTTCTGCATAATTTTGAAAGGTCTGAAACAAAACATAGTCTAAGAACGCATTTTCAGAAAATGTATATTCCTCTTCATATAGAGGAAATCAATTTGTTGTTATTTTTCTGTATTTCTTTCATTTTCTACTACACAGTTCCCAGAGACAAGGCCAAAAACCTAAATGAAATCTTGATTCTGCTTCAACTTTTCAGATACCCTATCTGTTATTGTGGCCCTCAGCATACTTGCACACATTTCACTTGTCGTATGGTGCAAGAGCAAGTCCTATACTCGGGATAGAATTTGGTTGGCTGTCTCTACTCAAAAAGCAAACTGTATTTTTAAATAGCCCAGGCTTGCACTTCTCTCTCTAAACAAACAGATCCTGATAGATCAGCTACAAGCATCCTACATGACAGCTACATGCATGTGCAAAGCTGCAAGGTAGAATGCTGGGCTTCAGCTTGCTTTTTAGTCCAGCTGGCAGGGGGATATATTTGAGGAAACAGATAGAAGGCAAAGCACATGCAAGTAGACTGCCATAGCACCAATCTCTGGAGAGATCCAACAGCATGCTAAGAAAAGTACAAACCCAGCAGCCTGTATGTAGCCAGGCAAGTGCTCGGTGGATTGCCAGTCCATCTACTAGCATTAGTCTCCACGTAGAGAAGCATCAGAACTTCATCTTGAAACTTCCTTCACAATATTCAACTTGGAAGAGTCATTAGCAATAGTAATACCATACTGCTTGGAAAGGTGTCTTTATTATCATTAATATAATATCCTTTCCATAAATCAAGTTTCCTGATGGCACTATTTCTCTACTGAAACTTGCCATGGTAGCAAATAAGCAGTGACAATTGATCCCGCAAGAAGGAATTTGTGTTCAATGACTGAAGCAGCTGAAATATGAAAGCAGCTTTCTCAGTTTCAGAAACACTGGCAGAGTTTCTGTTTTTCTAAACACAGTGTCGGGATTTAAATACTGCACCACTTCTCAGCAGAAGTTTACAGACCCAGACAAGCCAACTTTCACACAAAAGAAATCAACACTTGCTTTTTAATACCAGAGAGACTGATTTGAATGGGCTGCTGCCAGTAGTTCAAAAAGAAGCCAAGTCTCTGTATTTAAAAATTCTGTCTTTCAAATTAATTATCATCCCCCTGTCCTGAACAATGGACATCAAGGGCTATGAAGGAAAAAGATACAATCAAGCATGCATCATGTTGGCTCAACATAGGATTAAGTTATGACTGAAAGGGTAGAGAATTAAATAATCAAATTATTTTCGTGTTTTTTTTTTAATATCGATTCCAAGTACTTGAAATTCACAATGCAATTATGTAAATTTCACATGTGCTCAAATCAGTGATTTTCCTGTGCTTAATAAATGAATTGTTAGCATACTGAGCAAGTTTAAGCACAGTACACCAAGCAGCATTGTAATTTCCTGGTCTCCTTTGCCTGTTACACTTTCCTTGCTCTGACAATACCTGTAAACTCATACTCTGGCTCCATATAACACCTCTTGACCTGTATTATGCATTCATACTTGACTACAAGACGGGGAAGAAGCGCAGGAAGCAAGTGAACGTGCAGATAGCCAAACTTAAGATTGGGTGTGTTAACTATGATTTAGAAGCAGCAATTCAGATTTTCACCATTAGTCATAAACTGACCTTTGTACCAATGGATTTGACACCTTGTTAGACTTGTAAGGTGTCAGTCATCTTTGTTCCTACAGGTAGTGAGTACAAATAAAATTAAGCACTACCAAAACCACCTACTGCCTCTAGACAAAAGCAGGGTTCAATTACCCATATACTATTGCTGTGCATGACAAATGTCAAATGAGAGTCCCAAGACAGTTATTTGATCTTAGAAGCAAAAGTAGACACTGGCCCATATTCAGTAGCATAACACACAGAAAGAGTCTAAACTTAAGTACAAATGGATAAATATTTTCATCCGTTCTGAAGACAATACTGACAAACAGCAGGGAATTGTCAAGCCCTTCCCTTAAAGGATTTTAGTGTGGCACAAACAATTTACAGATAAAGGACTGTCTGTCAGCTTTCCTAACCCTTCTTCAACCAAGTCCATCACTCCGCAAACAGTTCTGATCTTTTCAAATACCTGAAACCTAAACAAGTATCTTTTGTGAGAAAGGAACTTCCATAAAAAGTCTTATGAGCACGTGTCAGATCTCTCTTGATTTAAAGTATCAGGAAAACTATATGAAGTTCAAGTCTTAAAAAAAATACATAAATAAATCAGTAAAGTAGTTAGTTTTACCAGTCTTGCTCTTCAGTTATGAGGCTAAGAACGGGGGATACAGGTTTTTCTGTATGATAGATACAGAAAAACAATGCAAAGACTGACAAGAAGAGAAACGCATAGTACAGCACAGATTTTCTAGTTCAGCAGAGCTGCAAGACTCTACCATAAATCTGAAGTGCGGAAATAACACTGCAACTGCATCTAGGACATTCTTGTTTTCCCTAAAAATTTCTGCTTGAGTCTACAGCACTAACAGCAAAGCCAATCCAGCACACAGTGTCTGAGGAAGATAAATAGATTACATCGAAGACACACACTCCAGTAAGAGCATCCCAAACAAGCTTACAGACACAGCATTTCTGAGACCTTGTTCAAAGATGCCTCTGTAAAAGAACTATCTGATTTCAATCCCTTGAAGGTTTTTGTTGGATTACATTTTTGGGAGGGGAGGAAATGCATATTTTGCTGAGTTGAATCACCCCCTGAGATGCAGAAATTCAAGATCATCTCACTGTCAGATTATCTCTCATGAGTTTTTTGCAGTCATCTGTTTTGCACATTTCCAGATTATAACAGCCAGCATAACGCATGTGCATACATACCCCAACATCAGCGTTTACAACATTTAGTCAAAACTTAAACCTTACCATACACAGAAAAGCTGGTCATCTCTCCAACACAGAAACAAGAGTGAAATTTTCTCTGAGGCCCAAAAGTCCTGAACGCCCATTTAATAGCAAATTATTTAGAAATTTATTTAATAAAAGGCAAGTAGGCAATATATTATGGTAAAGGTAGAAAAAATAGGTCCAGGAAAAGGAGTGGCTCAAAAATGAGAAAATGTATAATGGCTTACAGCATGTTCGAGCTGATGGCCCAGGAATCACATCTGGTCTATCATTTCTGCTCACTGCTCCACTTGTCTTAATGTACGTACCATGGCACTTCTACCTGGAAGATGACAATATGCTTATAACTCCTTCCTTGAAGAAAAAGTGTGTGGGGGTGGTGTGTCCCCAAAGGTAAGTTCAACTTCCCACTCACTGTGCTCCTTTTTCAGCCTACTGCCTTAAAAAATAGTTCATTAGACAGTAATATGGAGAAATGGGATTTGCTAAAACATTACTGAAATATTTAAGTACATGTTCAGCTGCAAACAGGTAAGTAATCCCAGTGACTTCAAAGTTAATACAACTGTTAAAGTTCTTTTGGGGAATTAGGCCAGAGAAAAAGAGCAAAAAGGAAGGAAATGACCTACTTGAATGAAAGACTCATTCCGAGGTTTGTATGTTCAGATCCCCTCTGAAGAGGCTGACAAAAGGTGTTTGCATATATTTACTTAAGTACAAACTGTGAAATGTCACATAGTATAACTCTCAATTAACCTGTTCAGTTCACAAAGGATATTCATACTCACATACACTCAAGATTTTTTCCACTATCCTTCCATTCACTGCCTATTTCTGCTCATGCAAAAAAAAGTACTCCTCCTGTTTCCTAAGTACATCTAAATGCTTAAAAGAGTAAAGACCAAAACCAAAATGGTGGCTTAGCTGCATTAACAGGATGTGTAGTTTGATTAAAAACAATCTGTGCTATAGACATTTAGAAATCTTTCCAACATGTTTAAATTATATTTTAAAATATAGCCAGGATCTAGAGTCCTGATGACTCCACTTCTTTTGCCTTTCTTTGTCATATTAACTCAGTCAGAAGCTGCCAATGAACTCTAAAATTAAACTATGTCAGAAAAGCTTTAGCAGGATTCTAATTTTGGTCACAGATAACCAAATGCAGTAATTCTAGGTAATATTAGCTGAGATTTATGATGCATTCAACATCTTCAGATGCACAAGAGTATTTTTGGGCATCACTTGAACAGACAATATTCAGTGTGCAGCTGGTAAATTTTACTCCTCTTTTTTCTCCTATTTCTATACAAGAAATAGGAGGGCTGCAGCAATAGAAAGAATAAGTTTAGTTTAACCTCACTATCAAGACACCAGAATATAAAACCATGACTGTTTTTGAGAAAGGAACTTAGATATACTATCATCACTTCTCTGAGCAAGACATACCAATAGTTAGAGAAGACCTGCCCTCCTGGTGCAGCTTGGGATAAGAAAAGCTGGTAATTTTTTTCTGGACTCTGCTGTTGCATTATTTCTAAACTGCAAATCAAGTTCTTGGTAATGAAACTGCTCTTAGTTCTATATACTTCTCAACTTAACGTCGAGCCTGAGAACTTCTACATTCCACTTATTTGAAACTAGGGGTTTGCCACTGACCATACTTCTTGTTCACTGCTTCTTTAACGCCTCTTCAACTGACTGATGAAATGATCAGACACAAGAACCTTGACTTTTACTAGCAAGTGTGAAAAGATGACACATTGAAAAGCAAAGAAGAAAGAGCTCTTTACATCTTTTGGGGTCCTTTTCATCACATTTCCAGCAGGTAGCAGAATCCATTTCTGTAGCACTGTATCTGTATTCTGTATGGCAATCACTGCTTGGATTAGGCAGAGTGGAGAAATGACCAACCAAAGAACAATCTGTGGGTATCCCTGACAGTCTGACATGCTTTCAAAACTACATACATGGTTAATTATTAATGTGCTGCAAACTTGCCATCAGTTCTATTACCAAAACAAGAATTAGTACTGGCTCAATCTTCACAGTAGGCTATCATGATACAAATATGACATCTCAGTTATCAAGCACTTCAGAGAAAAGCCATATGAATTATTTAAAGAAACTAAAGAGTAATACAATCCAAGGATAAGAGTTTCCCACGTTTAATCAAACAGATCCCCAGTGCACAGTAGCAATTTATATATGAATACCAGTCCATGAAGAAATTTAGACTAGTTTTGAAACGACAGCATCCTGAATATCAAAAGCATACAATACAAATTACATAAACAACCCACAAACCTCATTTGGTTCAAAAAGTCTTCAAGTTAAACATTAGTTGGATTCTGGGAGATTGCCTGGGGAAAATACCATATACATTTGCTTTGGTTTTATACTTCCCTAGACAGCTTACGGATGCTGGGTTGTTTTGCTTACAGACAAGCATGCTGGTTTTTTTTAAGGTATATGTGTGTATATATATATATACACACACATACAGTACTAAGCTTTCTTAAGAAAGTCCTCTTTTGATGTATGTAGACATAGATGTATACAGTCACATGCACACATACAAGCATTTTTTAAAGAGCATTTAATGAACTGACAGCTCCACCCCATTGCTGAGAACAACTCCATTCAGTTTCAGGTAGTATCTCAACAAAGAGCAAGACCACAGTGAACAGGAGAAAGGTCCTGATGCAGAGTCTTTCTTCAGGGAAGCGAAGAGTAAAATCTTCCTTTTACATGCAGCCATACCCAGAGCTACCTGTGCCTGGGATTTTAGATCATCCTCTTGCATTCATACTGGTTCCCTAATGACTTGCAAAAACAGAAAAAGAAAAGGGTGGCAAATGTGTTATGTTTCTTCTCTACCAGGAGATGAACTTTCTGCAGACCTTCAGACGGGTGTCTTTAGCATTATCAGTCATTCTGCTGTCTTAGTTTTCAATCCTGTCTACAAAGAGACTGAATCTCTTTGGAAGCTGTTAATGTGCAGGTTGAGGGCAATTACATAAGATGTTATTTTAGTCATGAGCAATACATTAAATTTTGGGTTCTGCTACTTCTGCAGATTAGCACAATGAAAACCTTCACGTTTTTGGTTAATGATGTCTAGGTGTTTGGGAACCATGATATGCTGATTTATCCCTTTCTACCTGAATTTAAGGCTATCTAGACACTAAATTTCCTGGTCCCAGCTCCTTCCCCAGAGACATGCATGTCTTCAACTACAGTCCTGCATTCAACACTAACAGGAAGTCATGTCCTGAAACCTCAAAACGCCAAGGATTTCCTTCTGCCTATTTCAAAACAGCACTATATTCCCAAACAATGAGGTTCACTTACAATTGCATCTTTGTATATTTCTCTGATCTAATGCTTAAATGCATAGCTAGTTCTTACAGAATGTAAAATCCAAATAGGAACAGGCCCTTTATATAAAAGCATTTGCATTTTGGAATTAGTGTCCCACTGTGGTTCACAATCATCTATCCGGAGAATTGCCCTTCCTGCTAAGTCCATGAATTAAAATGGGAAAAACATTTTCTTGACTATAGTATCTCCCAAGACTAACTCTGCTCCTGTGCTTATTTCATCCTGACTAGCAGTCCCAAGAATTTTTTAAGAGGCAAAATGTAGGAACTTGTTTTATTTATGCAACTTAGTGACAAACTACTTGAAAGGTTTGTAAACCCAGAACTTTGGAAATACAGATTTAACAAAAACATTGCTCTAGCTAGACTTACTTAAATGTCACAACTGAAAGATTTAGTGTGCTTAGTTTCTGCTTATTAAATAAATATTTCCAGTATTTCTCTACAACTGAAACTAAGTGTATATAAAATAAGCTCCAGGAGTAGAGCAGATATGTACCTGGAGAAAATAAAGTTACAGGTAAAAAAGAAAGCGAAATTAACCTTTAAATTGCAAATATTCTTAGATATCCCAGTCGAGTAATAAGGAAGAATAAAAAGTATTAAAAGTTACCTGAATTTTTAAGTAATCACAGAAAAATAAAACTCAATGTATTAATTCACCCTGAAGGAAATAAACGGAGTAATCTAATTCAAACTAGTCTATGGCTGTCCAGAGAGATTACCTTCTGGAATTACAGTAATTATATTTGTAAAGTAAAATCACTTATGCCTGGGGTGGGGAGGCCCAAGAGATGGTCTTCTTTTTTTTTTCTTTTTTTTTTTTTTTAATGTGTAAAAGCTTCATAGGGGCATTCGTACTGAGAAAATTATTTTGTGTACAAAAGCACACAGTCTGTGTAACGATCTTTTTCAGTGGTGGTAAACAGTTATGTGTAACTAGTAAGACTGTGGAACACCAGCCATCAAGTATGAACGCACATATAGTTCCACTTTTCCATATAATGCCTATATATTCTTAGCTAAGTAGAACAGTGTTTTGGAACTTCTTGCAAAAGCATTTATTGCCTAATTTGTAGCTAGGCTAGTTCTTAAAACTCCAAAGAAAATATTTCTGAATTTTCTGAAAGTTTCTCTGTAGTTTTTTGCCAATAGCTTACAAATGGGATTACTTTCAAAAAATAAATCAGTATATTCTTGTGAGCCCTAACTTATTTAACAGTCCACATAAAGTGTTTTAATTGAATCTCCAGTTAATAAGCAAGACCTAAAGCATCATTCTGACAGACAGTCTCACCGCAATATCAAACTGTCTTAAAACAGTTTTGGTGGCTTTATGGAGAAATAAGATATGTAGTCAAATAAGACCTAACCTTACATCTTGTCTTCAAAAATAATTTTACCAGGAGCCAGAAGCTCAAGTTTCAAACAGTTAAATAGAAACAAAGTGACTCAATAACAGAAGCTTGGAATCAGGTGTGAAGCATTCAATTCTCTTGGAAATTTCAAATTACTTATGATAACACATGTTGAGACCTTCCATTTTATTAGGAGTTCAGCTGCTGAACAGTCTGCCTTTCTCTTCCATTTCCTATTCATCAGCACCAATGAAGCATTTCCTTCTGAAGAACCCTGTTCAACAGTTTTACTGTTGCTGCTTACAGCCTTCCTGCACTGTAATAGCATGGAATCTGACCTAAGACTGAGAACTGTATAGAACTATGCATTTCATTCTGCTGCTGTGTAGTTGGTCTGTGCTGTTTCCAGAGCTATTTGCCAAGATTTGGCAGTTTAATGTGCACCCTTCAGTTCATAGCTAATAAATTCTGTTCAGCAGTAAACCTGCATGCTTCCAGGTGACAGCACAAAAAATCCCAGCAAACAGCCTGCAGTGGCTTCTCCAAGCAGTAGGCTACTGGATGGGAGACTGTCCAAGATTTCTACATGTATCAATTTTTGGCTATAGTGGATTTTTTTTTAATATATTTATCTACTTGTTAAGTAGCACCGGCTTATTTATCACAGTACTCAGCTAAGCAAGCGGGCTCCCATTCAAAAATAGCTGGCTCCTGTCACTCAACCAGAGCAGTAACTGCGGCTCCACGAGCGCTTCTCCGACGTAGATGTCTTAGTGATACCACGAGAGGGAGCGTTCGAGCTACGTTTCGATCGAGAAACAGGAGGGGCTCTGCTGCACGCTTTCGTACTTGACACTCAGAACTTCGAAATGATAAAAAAACAGCTTTCTACACCTTTAAACAGCACCCAAGGCGTCTTAACCTTCTCGCCAATGCATACATCCGTTTACTCTCCCATCCCAATATCAAGAATTCTAACAATGTTTTGATCCCTAGGACCTACATCTTGCCAGCCAGAAGTGGGGACGGGAGAACACATGCACGGATGGATGAATTTTTTTCCTACCTAATTATGTGTCAAGAGACAATTAACTGCCAGCTCTTCAGTGCTCTCCTACCCCTTTCCTAACGTTTCTTTTAGTGTTCTTATTATCCGTCCTCAGAACTGCCCAAACAGCAATGGTAACATGAAATCACATGATCCCTGTGGGCAGCAGGGCAAGAATGAGGATGCTCAACCACCAGTCAAGCAACTCAAACACAGTCATTACATGACCAGCAAATGTTACAGAAGTGTTAACACCCAGTAACACTGATATACCAGCTTATCTTGCTTCCCAAAGAACAGTGACTCAAAGGTAGTTTGTCCATTTTATCACTCTTGAGCCAAGATACCTATGAGATTATCACAGAGCTAATGAGGGACAACTCCTCTCACACAGGTTCATGCCAAGGTTAAATTTTATCTCTGCAGCAAGTGGGCCACCCCAGAAAAAGCTACGAAAGAATGAAACAAAAATCAAAGAGCTAGCCCAAATATTATTAGCGTTTTTCTTCACTTGAACAGTACTTTAAATATCACACACAGCAATGTACAAAAGGAGTTAGTCGTCAGATAGAAAATCACGTATGATAAATGCAAATGACACCAGGCAACATGCTTCTGGAAGTTGCTCAAATATTACATAGATTAAATCTGTATAAAAGAGCTTCAGTGATAAGAATCGACCAAATCAAGCACTGCTCATCCCATTCTGCTACCGCTTACCAAACCTAGTGTAAGCAGCAAAACTGTACTACTTCTGGGAAGGATAACTGAGTATCTGTATGTTTTGCGTCCACATGACTGCCTTACAGTCATATACTCTATGAACATTACATTTTACTTAACAATTTCTCCCTACCCACATGTTCTTTACCAATGAATGCACAAACTGAACTTTCAATTTTTAATTACACTCCTGCACTTCTACCGACCCCAAAAATGCAAGTGAAGCTGTAAGTAGAATGGCTATTGTAAATTTAGTATCATTCAAGCAATTTCTGTCCAGCAACACTGTGTTTTGCTACAGCACAATTGTTCACAATATAGAAAGCCAGAATTGCTTGGAAAGGCAGAATAAACTTTTCACTAATTTTATTCACTAGACGGCAGTTTGCCTTCCCAGTTTCAGAACTTCTGCTGTATAAGCAGTTTCATTTTGCCAAAAAGACTTCTCTAAACTCAAGCAGTGGGTCAGGGAAGGCATGGGGTGGAATTTTAATAAGAAGATATGTAAAGGCTGACTTACCAAGTGGCCCCCAAAACTTCTCACATGACAGTTGGATGCATGTCTCCAAACACAGTATTGGTAACTAATGAATGAAGGAATCAAGTAATTTTTTTAAATGTATCAAGGAAATGTAGTAACACAAGTCAGAATGGCTCATATATTTTCCTATCATTCCCCTACAGATTTACTTGAGTGCTCCCCTACATTGTTATTAGTCTTAAGAAAAAGCTTTACTCTACCTTTTTACTGTCAAGCCTATTTACCTTATCTATTTACCCTTATCTACTTTCCTCCGTCCTGTATTTAGATATTTAAAATTTTATCACTTTAACTTTTCATTAATGCACATTTGACCAGTGGGTGGAGATAAGGCTTTAAACAAAAAACTAAAACCAAACTATTTGAATAGCCGCTGTTACTACAGAAATACTATTTGAATGCAATCATTACCTCAGCAAAGAGGCTTAAATGAGCTATCCTAAAATAAAAATATAAAACCATTTTTCTTACCTCCTAATTTTCATTTACTTGAATAGTGTCTTGACAAAACATTTGGAATCAAAAAGTAAAGGCTTAAGCTTATTTAAACTCAACAGTTGTGTCTCCACCTACTGGAAAACTGTATTTAACTGAAAAAGTAATCTGATCCTTTGAGATTTGGGTAAGCAAGAGCTGCAAGAGCCATGTTTCTGTGCAAGATGCAAAGAATTTGATTTCCCCTTCCCTCAAACTCCATAAAAAAAATTTTGCATAAACCACTGATGTTCCCCATAATCAGCATGGATTTCACAAGGTTTCTACTCTCAAACAGAGAGCACAAAACTAGGCAATACTCTTAACATATCCAAGTAATTTCTTAAGTAACAGTTGTTGTCAGTAAATCTGAAATGTCATCTAATTTCAATGCTGCTAGTTTTCCTCCATGCTTTCATGAGATATGGATATCAACATCAGAATAAATTCTTTAAATAACTGAAGTGTAAACCCCACAGAATGACTGCATATTAAGAATACTTCATATTAGCAACACTTTTTTTTTAAGCCAGAAACCTTGAAAATAATTAAACTTGAGGTTAGAGTAGAGAACCTTTCATTTACAATTTTTTTTAATTATTTAATACAGGTTATGAAATTGCTTAGCACCATTATCATTTTACAGACCAATTACACAAAGTAGGATTGTAGATGTTTTGATAGGAAAACCAGTTCTCCTAACCTCTCTTTTTCTCTTTTGTCTTCATTAATCTAGTAAGAATGGCATCAGCCATAACTAAGTAATTCAGGCTTGCTTTATTCTGAAAAAAAAGCAATTTTTAAGCCACAGGATAGCTCATTAACATCACAATGCTTTGTCTGTCCTGCTGCAAAAGACAACGTGTAGTATGACCTGAGATCCAACTGCAGATGGTTATTATGATCGAGTAATCAAACAGAATAATATCTTAGATCAGTTTTAAGCTCTGAAACGAGATCATCTACTAAATAATCTATCCTGTGAATAAAAAAATTACTTTGGCACCTTCTTATGAATGAAGCCAAACCAGTATCTGTGACGAGCACATCCGTATTATTTCAGCCTGCCTCTCACATATCAGCCTGAACTAAACTCACTTTTCTCTAAGACCCTTTATGAGCTTCTTCTACTGGGGAGGACAGAAAAACCACTATCCTTCTCACACGTGTTCTTACCCCTGCCATCACATTCTACTTCATATTTCCACACAAATAACTCCAATAGTGTCTGCACCACTCCAGTTGCAGTATGTTTCTAAAAAGTCAAGCTTTTTACCAAATGCAAGGCCAAACCGATTCCAGTTTGCCTCAGCACTGGATACACAGAACAGTTACTGTGCACGTTCTACTGGTACACGAACTTACTTGGCTTGTTAAGAAGAGTTTCTTCCTACACCTCAACTCCTCTATTGGCTCTATTTTTTTCAAAAGAACAAATATGAACATCTCATTCAAGGCCAGCCCCCCCAAAAAGACAGCGAGAAACAAAAAACAGCAAAAAATCAAGCTCAGGTGTATGCAGTGTTGAGAACCCAATCTGTCCATCCTACAGTACTCCCTCTGCAGCAAATATTCTTTCCTCGTCTAGTAGTGTGGTCACTCAGTCAATTCCCTCAAACCAGGATGAGTCAATTTTCATCCATTTTTACCTTAACCACAGAACACAACAGGACATTTTATTTAAACTTGTGTGAGTTTTTTACCTTTCCAAATCTTAGGATAGTATAATTCATTCTACATCTGGATGGAGACTGCAACACCTAAAGTACTACCACAGCCATTATCGTAATCCCAAATGCATACCTGTTTCTTAAGTAAAAAGAGATTCTTCCCCCTTTACTACAGCATATGAAAAGATTTGCTCACCTGCAGATCCTGCATGGAGGATCAAAGGGCACTCACCAGAGCCCGGGACAGTCACATCATGTCAGAACTTTAAATCACTTCTGACTATAGCAGAAAGTATGGTTTCAAAGCAGGATGCTAAAGTTTTATAGAACTGCATTCAAAATATAAGTAATTTCTACAAATAAATGCATGTAGAAAACCAGAATGATTCAGGGACTGAGTCACTGTACGAAGAGACTTGTGCTAAAGAATTTTCTGCTTGTCATTATGGTACTATAAAGTTTTCCCAGATAACTGACCTTTGTTTCTGCATGTACAAATACCCATCCCAAGGACCTAATATCAGGCTGGAGCTTGATTCTGACTGAAGCAGCAGAGTGTTTCGGGGCAATACCCAGAGCACATCCTTAGCAGCTCAGAATAAAGCCTGCCCAATTATTTGGTAATTATTTGGTTTTCCTGCTTTTACAGATTAAACTAAAAATGCCAAAAGTAGTAAACTACATTGCCTAGATTTATGTTCCTTCCTAACTTCCTGAGGTTTGCAGGCACAGAAATTCAGAAAAAAAAAAGATCAGATTAAAATTTTATGCCTCAAATGAAAAACATCCTAAATCAGGGGTCTTCCAGACACTCATCCTCTCTATTAGCCTTCATTAAGACTCCTTCAGATTAGCCAGACGTGTTTTCATTACTTCCTTTCTTATTTAAAAAAAACACTAAACATATGTGATTAAGCCATGATTTAAGTTAATAGCTTCCATTATTTGTTTAAAGAGAAGAAAAAAAAAAGCAATGAGAGGTCGTTCAAGAAAGGTCCAATTGCACATATGTTGCAACAGCTTTTCAATCATTTTAGAGACTTTTAGTATGCACAGTTAGCCTACTAATATAGCAGCAGAACAGACACCACTCCACATAGCTGGTACAGTATATTTGTCAATAATTTCCATATTAAGTAGTTCTTGACAGCAGTGATCCATAGCATCCAAAACACATGCAGGCACCCAGAATTCAAAGCAGCTGAATATACATACTTTTTGTGAGATGATGAAGGCTCCATAAAAAAACACCACAACAAAAAAAAAACAAAGCCCAAACTACGAAGAGAGTACTGAAGATGAGGAAATAAAAAAACCTAACAATGGTACCAGCATTATGACACCATGCCTCAGAACTGCAGATTTTTCACAGCAATATGGAACTCAGGTAATCTGTATACTGCAATACTTCAAGAACAAAATATGGAGAGCAAGATCTTCAATTCCAAACATTTCAAGGGAGGGAAAAGGAAATGAAAGATTGCTCTGAAGAGTCCTTTAAAAATCACATCAAAACGAGCTCAAACAAGACTCCCATTATCAGTGTTTTATTTAAATGAGAATTTTCTCTATGGCATTTTCGAGAAGAATTTTGTGACAGATGTTGCATGGTCCAATCACATGTTGAAGTGTTAAAAGCCAACCACCTCATCAGAAATAAAAGGAAACATCATGATGCTAGTGTCAACTCAACCAGTTTAACAGACACTATGTGTTCAGAAGCAGCATGCTAAGATTTCAAAGCCTCCTCTAGTCCGACATCTATTTATAGCTGCCCAGCCTCTCCACAATTTCTCACAGCCTCTCCTCTCAAAGCCAAGTCAGGGAAGTTTAATAGATATAATCCTGGGCCTTGTGCCGCAAGATGGTTAGAGGATCTGCAACTCTCCTCGTGCAATCCCATGTGCAGTAAGACCAGGAGAAATGGCAAAAAGCATGGTTTAACATACACAGGACCATAATACATGGGACAAACCCTATTTCTCCGCTTTAGGAACAAACTCATTTTTCCTCTACCAGTATGCTGGTGGTAATGAACCACATCAGCATCACCGACTAAGCAAATGACACCTGCCTCCTCCCTTCTCACCACAGAGCAACAGCCTAAGACAACTGCCTTGAAAACCAAGACAGAAGCTATCCAAGTCAGCTTTGACCCCTCAACAGCAGCAATGTCATCCATGCACCTTCCCACTTACATTATAATGCTACTACTGTACATTAAACCTTTTCAAAGAAACTAGGAGGCTGCTGGCTTCTTTTCAGTGCAATTTTTGGTTAACGTGTGGTATCTACCACCCAGCCATGCATATGCACGTCTTTCTATAAGCACTGATCCAGACAGGCTCTATTTCACGAGCATCTCCAGCAGCAGCTCCAACATTGCAGAAAGGGTGCAGGTATTTCCGTGCATAGGGAGCACCATGCCACAGGCTGAACTCTGCCACAAGCTTTGTACATCCTTTGTGCCTCTTTTACCACCTACACCCGCTTGCCTGTAGTACTAGGACAGAGACCACGGAGATGACAGCACTACTGGAAACTCCTGCCCACGGGATTTCAACCACATTTTCTCCCCTTTCCCCAGTCAGTGGGAGTCGGAAGGGGAGGGATGACTTCCTCGGGAGGAAAATAAGCAAGGAGAGGCCGGGGCAGAGATCAAGAGAGGAGGAATTACCCCAAAGGGAGAGCAGATAATCCCTGAGAGGCGAGGCTGCAGAGGGGCATAACAGGAGAGGGAGAGACAGGAACAGCGAACCGGGGGGGGGGGGGGATAATCCATGAGAGAAGGGGGGGGGATAATCCCCTTGGAAGAGGGGGGGGAGGCGGAGAATCCCGGAGAAGGAGGGGCGGGAAACCTGATAATCTCCAGGAGAGAAAATACCGGGAAGGGGGTGGGGGAAGGAGGGTGGGCGGGTAGATAATCCGGAGCGGCAGATGAGGAGCTAGTCTCACGGGGACGCATCCGGAGGCGGGAGGAGGAGGGTTAATCCTCACTCTGGGGGCAAAAAAAAACCCTCTTCCCCGACTCCGGCGCTGCCATGTTCGCTCCCCTGCAGGCCCGCCCGGCACCGGTACCTGCATGCAGCCGGGCAGGAGGGCGGCTCTTCCCCCTCACGCCACACGCACGCGGGGAGCCTCAGCTCCAGCCGCCGGGGCAGCGCGCCCCGCTCCTGCCCCGGGGCAAGGGACCGCTGCGGGACCCCGCCTCCCACCTCCATTTCCCCGCCGGCTGGACGAGAAGAAGAAGAGGGAGAGAGAAGCGGGCGGATGAACCCTCCCCCCCGGCACACGCGACCAACTCACCGGCTGGCACCGGCTCCCGCTGCCCGCCCGTCCGTCCGTCCGTGCCCTCCTCAGCGGCCGCCGCTCAGCCCCATCTACGAGCCCGGGCGCGCGAGCCGCCGGTTGGCGGAAGGGAGAAGCGCGAGCCAGAAGCGCCCCCGGCTCCGCTCCCGCCGGTCTGCGCCCGCCTCGGCGCGCGCCGCCGGCGTGGCTGTAGCACGCGCTCCTGCTCCTCCTCCCTCTCCTCCTCCTCCTCCTACCGGCGCGCGCGCCCGCGCGGGCGGGCGAATGCGCGCGAGCACCGCCTCCCGCAGCAAACGGCGGGGCGCCTGAGGGGGCGCGCGCGGCCCCCGCCCGTCCGGTCCGTTCCCTCCCGCGCCTCACCCCGCCTCCGCTTGACCGGCGGCGGGGCCCGCCTCCCGCGGCGTGTGTGTGTGTGCGGAGCGGGGCTGTGAGAGAGCGCGGGAGGGAGCGCCTACGTGTGTGGATGTGACTGCGTGTGAGGGAGCGCCGAAGGTGCTGGTGTGCCCGGCAGCGAGCCGCGATGTGGGAGCAGGGCGCCCGGTCGTTTGCGTGGAACGAGTGTATGCGAGGGCAACCACGCTGGGGATGGATGGAGAGCGCTGTGGTGTGAGAGGGAGAGCGTGTGGTAGCGGGAGAGTGTCCCCAGGCTGCGGGCCGCACGCGATCCCTGACTGGGTTGAGTGTCCGGGCGGGTGTGGGCGCTCCTCAGTCGGAGCCGTTTCACTTGGCACTGCGTGATCAGGCACCAAAGCGTGAAGAACGCTGGCAAAGGATAAGTCAAATATTTCAAAGGGGAAGAGGGATGGAAAATTTCCCTTGGTACTAATAACACACAAGACCACTCAGGTGGAAACAACATCAAAAAACTGATATTCCTGCACTTCTGGTTGCTGTTTAAACA
The DNA here is from genome assembly GCF_028554395.1 of Pezoporus wallicus. Classification (NCBI taxonomy): domain Eukaryota; kingdom Metazoa; phylum Chordata; class Aves; order Psittaciformes; family Psittacidae; genus Pezoporus; species Pezoporus wallicus. The sequence continues at coordinate 180,298 of NW_026640767.1, forward strand.
TTCCATTTGTTTTGAGCGGTGACAATAAACTAGCTTTCTGTGTTTGCTTCTGGTTCATTTTGTGGAGACCCTCACCTTTGGATACTCTTGGACTTAACTGAAATTTAAGTTGCAAACAGCAAGTCAGCCATGCCTGCACAATTCTCGCTGAAGCTGGATTAAAATCTGCCCTGGAAAACGGAATGTTCATATCCAAAGCAATACTTCATTCCTCAGCTTGTTTTCATTGACTTTTTCCTTCTCTTACAGACTTCTCGAATGTTTAAATCCAAGTGTACACTTCAGTAGTAATCCATTTAATTATGCTGTTTTAAGAATACATGATAGCCTGCTGTGACATGTGGTATCCCCTAATAATAATCTGCCTCCAATTCTCCCTCGTTGTTTTTGGGAGCCACTGGGGAGGAGAGAAAGCCAAAATTATGTGGGGGTGGAGTCTGAACAGAAAAATCCACTAGGTATTGATTTTTATTCTAACAGGTTCAGATTGTGCTTTCTACCAAGTAACAAATAAGCTGATTTTCATGCGACCCAAGATACCAAAAAGAAGCGGCGCATATATGATGGGCATAATTAAAGAAATGGTGGAACAGCAGCCAGCAGGTGAGAAATCCTTCCTCAGATTGACCAATAGAGATGCATTGAGTAATAAGATCTTGCTCCCCTCATCTTAGGAAACCAGCATGCAAAATTCCTTTAGGAATTATTTTTACTCACTCTTGAAATTACAGTGGCTACCCTGTGCTGAAAGCTTCATGAGCACTTGGAATTATGCACCCCTGAGTCCAAATAGCTTACAGGCCTCCTGGGATTTCTCAGTAAAAAAGTCCAAATTGAGCCTAATTTGCTTCACAAGAAGTTACCTTTTCCTTATTAAACTGAAAGTAAACTGCATGCATCATAAGGGGTTCAAAGCTAAGTAATGACTTACCACCCTTTCAGTGTTCGAACCCCTGCAGCTACAATGGAAAAACTGACAGGCACAGAAAATCCTCATTCCCTGAAAAATCCCTCCAGATCTTTCTCTCTCCTTTGCCCCCTGTTTATTTTTTGTGATGTCCTAATGGAAAACCTTTTGAACCAGAGCCACAAAACACATAACTGTCAGCTTGTCCTGTATTTCACAACTCAACATCTTGTTGACTTCTTCCCTAACAGTCCTGTGTTTGAGGAGGCTGAACATTATTCTATTAAGGATAAAGTGCTGCAGCAATTTATGCTGGCATCTTTCATGCTGTCCTGACGTTACCTTCGTGGTCAATGAAAGAAAATTGCTCCATGGCAAAACTTAGAGGTTGTTATTATAGTTCACCTCAAAGCTTGAATCCAAACCTGTGAAACACAAGAACCTGTTTGCAGCTGTAACAGAAATATCTAAACACAAAATACTTCAACTGCTCCACAGCCTTTTGAGCGTCTTCCATTCTGGCCTCTGCAGCTGCTATTTGGCTATTAAAGCCCTTTAGGGAATGTATCCCAAATGTTCACAAACCATTTTTGCCCACTACTTAATCCATTTGACCCATTAGGGTCAAGGAAGAAACAGAGATGTATCGTTTTAGAAAAGAATTTAGAAATTGATGTTTACCCTCTGGCAGGAATTATCATACCCTTTTGGCTTTTTACTACTTGCATTCACATTTATCCAAGGATGGTCATTAGGACCTTGATGGCGCAGTTCAATCTGATAGCTTTGCATCATTCCTGCAGTGCAAACCACTGTAAATCACTCTTATCCATTTAATGGCAATTACTGCACTTCAGCCAAGCCTCACCCTGTTCCCAGTTTAAGTCAGAGAAGACCTGGCCAGGGCTAACTTACGCCCCAGCAGTTTCTGGCTGGTGATCATGGTCAGCCAGGCGTGAATTAGAACAGTGCCAAAGCCAAGTTGCTTTATGCCAGGGATTATCAAAAGCCGCAGGATACAGGGAGCATAGAGACTGTATGGTAGGTCAGCCACAGCCCTCATACTTTTGGGCTGATGATTAGCATTCACTTGAACTGGAGTTTATGACTCCACAGAGCTTTGAACTCTGCCTTTGATGATACAGCTCTCACTTAAGCAAAGGGTTTCTTTTGCTGTGCTCGTCTCTGTAAAACTTCAGAGGCTAGGGTTGCTAATATTGAGATAAGTTCTCTGCTGGTGCTACAAGTAACATGGTAGAGGTCTTTCTCCAGGGTCTTTTGGTTTTGCTACAGCTCTTACCTGATGTAGAGGGGTTAGAGGAGCAGACCCCAGTATACAAAACATGGGAAGGAGTATGATGTGGTTTTCAGCCCCCTTACAGTTCTGACCATGCAAATGGAAAACAAAACCTGTAATAATCACCAGCATTGTTGCATTCACTTATTTCTGGAGAAATTAATCTACTGGCTGGTGTCAGCTATGCCAAATTTTTGTTTTATGCTCTACAGAATTCTGGGTCTGAATTCTGAATTTTCTGTCACTGTTCTGATGACTATTTTAATGATAAAATGAACAGATGTCCCCATAGAAAAGTTTCTATTTAATTGTTGTGGGGAACTGAGATTGAGCACTTAAAGTGAAAGACTTTAAGACTACATTTTTTTAAATGAAGTTTTAAGCTGATTACTGGCATGCTCTGCAAGACCAGCATTCTGTGTTCTTAAGTTTATTGATGTCTAACTTGGATAATCAGTTGTTATGATCAGTCTTCAGGCAGCCGGAACTCTGCACTACTACTCTATTTGATAACCCCTAAAATATGCTGCCTTCATCACCTCATAAATTACATTCAATAGATTATCAGCTTCTTTACTGTGCTTATCACCATTTGGGAATGTTGTGATGGTAACTTGTTTATGTATCCACTAGCATACCATCCAAGATCATCATCTTCAAAACAGTGAGGGTTTCTGTGGAGTTATTTGTGACAAAGAAATGAGATAGGACTTTGGGTTGGGGTTTCTTTGGTATAAAGTATGCTTTCATATTTGTACACAAAATGTCATTTAAGATTTTCAAAACGATCTAGCAAAGATAGCAAAATCTGTAAGAAATTTCATGATTTTCCAAATTATCCCAGAAGAGCTCATTAAAAGATCACATGGATGATAACAAATATCGAAGGTCAATTAAAAACAGTTTTTTGGGGCAGGACATCTGCGCATGATCAAAACCACAGTAATTGGGAGAATGTTGATTTACAAGTAGAGGCAATATGAAAGAGTGAAAGGATGCAGTACCTACAGAGTTAAAAGGTTCTGTATGTCTAATTCCTATGCTATTTTCATCACTGAGGTCTGTTTGCATGTGGAATTCAACTCCACAGGAGGAGATAATCAAGACAAATAGTATGGCTTTATTTTTAAAAGGGGTGGATAATTTCATGGCAGCTTACAACATTGGTAACTGGGCAAGCTAAGATAATAAGGCTAATCAAATCTCATGCTTCACAGCACTAGTTCCCTGCGGGGTCAGGAAAAATCTTTCCACCGTATACAACACTATACAATTAGCAAGGTTATTATTATTGGGGAGCAGTAGTACAGCCTTCTAAAGCAATGAGCTTTTACCATTATCAGAGAACAGAAACTGTACTTGACCAGATAGACGAAAGAGTATTATTTTCTTATGCCACTTCTGATCCTCTTCCCTGCCAGAGTTTTAGAATTACAATACTTGGGGTTGTTTAAAAAAAAACCAACAACCTCCTGAACATGATTAGCCAAGTGCATTACTGTCTGAAATCTATCAAAAACTCTTACACCTGTGAATGGCAACCTAGCTCAAAATAGCTGCCAGTGACTGGATGCAGGAATGGTATTGATTAAGCTGCTGCAGATTGCAAGTGCACATTGCGCTTTGGTTAGGTCAGTAATGCTACAGAATGTGCTTCTCAGTAGTGTTTAGGCAGAAAGACATAGTCCCAGCTGATGATCAGCTCTTAGCTAGGAGCTGAAATGGTATGTGTTTGGAATATTTAGTTTGGGAAGTACTATTCATTTTCTTTAATTGCCTGAACATATTGTTGTAGGTGTTCTGTGTGTATACTTGCATTTTATTTTCCATCAATGTATGCATCAGAGAAATTATATTAGCTCAAATTGAAAATATTTAGCTACATTTTTCTGCAAAATTCATGTTCGTATGTGAATGTGATACTCTTTATGAGTTGGTGGGTTTTTTCCTTATGAGGCAGAGTAAGCACAAAAGCAGAACGACATCCTTTGAAAACCTATATTGTGAAAAGAACTCTCTATGAGCTATACATCAAACACAAAGAGCAGGCATTGCCTTGACCCCTATCTCAAAGGTATTTATTTTAAACATACTAATTATTTTCAGGTGACCTATGCTTTTCCACAGTGCCCAGCCTATGTGCATTCTCAACTCTTAGCTCATGTATTGTTCAGAGCAGAAAAAAAATCCAAAAGACAACCTTAACTCCATCTTGAAATTGTGTTAGATGACAAGAAAATCTAAAAACATGAGAGGAGTGCACAAAAAGATAATTTCAAGATTTCTTCACAGGTGCGGAAGTGCTAATCTTTCTTGTATAAAGAATATTCAACCCCTTTCTCAAGCTAGACTGCATGGCCATGAGCTACAGAAGGTTCAGCTAAACACAGCTGAATGAAAATAAAAACTTTTGTCAACTCCTCAGGATTCAGTAACAAGCTCAGTAAAGGATCTGCTGCCTTCAGTATCCTCCTGAATGCAGAGTTAGGCACAAAAAATCCATACAGCTGAACAATGAAAATGGGGTCTGCTACTGAATAGGGTAGGTGATTTAGTCACAACAGACACAGCAATGTTTTAGGTACTCAGTGCCTTCTTTCCACTGTTCTTCACCAACAAGGTCTCTCAGGCCTTTGTGCAAGGAAGAGGAGACATAGCAGCAGTGGATGAAAATCATGACAGGGATTACTTGTGAGAACTCAGCTCATACAAATCCATGGGACCAGTGGGCTGCATCTGAGAGGGCTTGGGAATATCCTTACAAGGTTGCTCTCAAACTTTGAAAACTCATAGAGATCAAAGGAGGTCCCTGACAACTGAAGAAAGGCAAATAATGCCCCCATCTTTGGAAAAGGCCCACAGGATGATTTGGGAAACTACAGGAGGGACAACCTCACTTAGGTTCCTAGGAAAACCCTGCAGCAAGTGCTCTTGGAACACATTTCTAGGCTTATGAAGAAGGTGGCTGGAAAAAGGCAGCATGGATTTACAAAGAATGAGTCATGCCTTACCAACCTGAATGTGTTTCTATGGCAAAATGACAGGATTTGTGGATTCCAGGTTAGAGATAAGGATAGAAGTTCTTTACTGTGAGGGTGGTGAGGCACTGGAACAGGTTGCCCAAAGAAGTGGTAAATGCTTCATCCCTGTCAGTGTTCAAGGCCAGGTTGGACAGAGCCTTGAGCTACATGGTCTAGTGTGAAGCATCCCTACCCATAGCCAGGGGCTTGGAACTAGGTGATCTTGAGGTCCTTTCCAACCTAAACCATTCTGTGATTCTATGATTAAACTGAAGTAAATTCAGCAAAGGTCCACCAAGATGGTTGGGAGCTGGAGCGCTTGGCTGGGGAGAAGAGGCTGAGGGAACTGTGCTTCTTCAGTCTGGAGCAGAGATGTCTTTGAGGGGAGGTAACAGCAGCATGGCAGTGCCTACAAGGAGGTTATTGGGAAGATGGAGCCAACCTCCTCAGTAGCACATGACTGAAGGAAGAGGAACAAAAGACATAGATGGAATTGAGAGAAATTCAGGCTGCAGATATAGAAAACCTTTTTCATCATTAGGAAGCAGTGGAAGAATTTGCCAAGAGAAGTTGTACAGTCTCTATCCTGGAAGGTTCTCAAGATTCAGCTGAGTTAAGCCCTGAGGAATATGGTGTGCTGTCATAGCTGTCTTTTCTTGGACCAGGAGGCTAGACTTAGAGACCTCCTGTGGTCCCTTCCTATCTGACTTAAGTGATTCAATAACTCAAAAGAGTTCACATTTTCTATACAGTACAGGAGAAAAAGGAACTATATCTACAGGGAGAGAAGACAGGTCTGGCAAATATGGTTTATCCAATGAAATGATGAGTCTTCAATTATACTGGGAGCATGGACCAGAATCCAAACTACAACTGCCCAACTGTGCTGTAATAAGTTGGCAGTAGGTCCATACTCCCCCTTGTTTGCTCTCCTTTTGGCCTCAGCAACTGTGCACTCTTGGCTGCACAGTTTTAGGAGGAAGGTTTAAATGTTTGAAGTCATTTTGGCCCCCAGAAAATTTCTTTTTTTTTTCTCCCTTCCATAGGCTCCTTCCCAAAGAAGAAGGTCCCCAGAGTGAAGGAGAAGCCATGGCAAAATTCCAAAAATAACGCTTGCCAGATCTCTTGACAAGGAACTCATATCTGAAAATAATTTCTTGAAAGTAAATACAGAAATTCCCATATTTCACTATCTTGTCTTTAGTGCAGACACACAAAAATAAAATTCCAGAAAAACAGAATACTGACATTCCCATTTTCCCTAAGGTTTCCTTTGCATTGTTAAAATGATGTCATTTACGCCCACTTCAGGATTTTTTTACATTACATGATGGCTGTAAAGGGACCCTAGTTTAAACAAAAATCAAGCCCCAAGAGGTCTTCATCACATTCAATGAGATCACAGTACCAATGCAGAGAATTTTAATTAAAAACTTCAAATAAACTCAAGGGAATCAAATTATTTGTGAAACTAAGCGTATCAGAAAATGGCTCAGCGGCCTACTTGGGTAGACTCAGTTCATTTCCTAACAGTGTTCTCCACCTTACAAGAAGCATTGCCAGAGAGACTCTCATCCTCATGCTTTGAGGCAAAATAAATACACAGCTAAAGTCAGGAAGAACCATCCCTTACAAGAGAGAAATGAGCAGTATTAGCAGCCTTGGACTGTTAAGGCCTCTGTCCTAAGCTGCTGTTGTAGCCCTGGCTACAGTTGACAGCTCCTTCCCCAACTCTTTGCTGCAAATCTTTTTGAGACAAAGTACATTGCTGTTCATGTCTCCAGCTCAATGGGATGCCAGCAAAAAAAATCGTGTCTCCAGTGAAAATCTAGTAGAAGATAATCATTGTCAGTAGCAAAAATTGCTGCCTGTTCCTTGCTATCTGCCATGGCAAATTCATTTAAAGAAAGCCACAAGTCAGTCTGGCAAAGATGACAGCAGCATCAGAACTCACTTTCCTGCCTGAATGAGGAAATAAAGAAGAAATAGTGAAGACAAAATATGAAGTGGTTTAAAAAAGGTACATGGATTGGAAAGGAGAACAAAGGGAAGAATAAATGCTGAGTAGGTATTTTGCTTCTTTAGAAAGGACTCATTTTACTTACAACCCCATTTAGAAATCAAATATTTTAGACAAATATGGCATCATGGGAAGAGTAGTTAAGGAATTATTCCACCAGTATCGATCTTACATAACTTCTAATTCCTTTTCTTCTCTAATTTTCAAATGCTTTTAAGACTGTAATATGTAATTTTAAGATTTGAGCCCATTTATCCTAAAAGTATTTGAAAGAAATCCAATTATGGCCACTACAGCAAACCAGACTTTAAAAAAATAGTTAACTGTGGGCACATATAACCCAATGTCTCCATTTAAAGTCTGATTACTTATACTACACAGTCTAAACAGACCCTAAACCTGTACTCTTTATTCCTGCAGTTAATTTCTGTTGCAAAATTGCTTATCATTTGAGAAATGTTGGCTTGTAGGACTAATGATATCCTTTTGTTCTGAGTTTTAGGTCCAGTCAAAACACTGCTTTTACTGTGGAGTGCATTTTGGAAAGCCAGGGAAAATTGGGCCTCCTGAACCTCTTTATACAATTGCTTCTGGGGCAAGGGGATGTTTACAATACAGATGTATGGAGCTGTACAATACAAATCTGTCTGCAAGAGCCACAGACAAAGCTCACATTTCCATTGCCTCAGACAAATTCCTGGCAGAGGAGGCAACTGAGAACAAAGCTGACTAAACATGGGACAGCACCTGCCAAAGGGGAGGTACAGTCTAGTTACTTTATTTTTCACAACACAAAGGCTGTTGGCAGGGCTGAATTATTGCTTATTGGTTAAACTCTATTCTGCAGGATGCTGGTTTTGCACATTACCTAGGAGATGTGGCAGAATGTCCATCATCATCAGTCTGAGAACCTTCAGGGTATCACAGGTATGGTACATCCTGCCTTGAGACAGGGACAGGAACTGTTTGACTGTTGAGGTCCTTTGCCTTCCTAGTTTTCTGTCATTTACAGAGAATCATTTATAAACCAAATGGAAAGTATACTTATCCAGGGGTTTTCATTGCACTGGATTAATAAAATATCATCTATGGTCTTTTACACAAAGTAATTGTATATTTTAAAGAAGCTCCAATATATGAGGGAACTATCCTATTTTTACAGCCCTTAGCAACTGTATACCCTTTTCCTCAGGTTGTTTTTCAGACTTGTTTATTTATATTTAAGCTCCATAAGGCAAGGATTATCTTCATTCTGTGTGTGAACAGTGCCTAACATGTTAAAACTCTATTTATTATTGGTCCCCAGGTACTTCTATGAATAAAACTACTAAAAATAGTAAATTATGTTTCTTAGTTTTCAGCACCACAAAAAACGTAGAGGCCGACATGGTTTAGTGGTAGACTTGACAGACCTGGTTTAAAGGTTGGACTTGATCTTAAAGGTCTTTTCCAACCTAGTTGATTCTATAATTCTGCTATTCTACGATACAGGGTCCTCTTTTTTGTTTTGACTTTAGATATAAGCATACCCTCTCCTAGGAGTTCTGTTGGGGTTTTATACCTTTCAAAAGCTGTGTGCATACCACAAGACTTCCTTGCAAGTGCTTAAAGGTTTTCTTAAAAATCAAAAGTGAATTTTAGGACTTTTTGAGAAGAAAAATTTAGAAGCAGCATTGTCTGAAATCCACAGCTGAGTTAGCTCTATCAGACATGTCAGACTGTCAGTGACTTTTAATAGTACCTCCTTCCCACCTGACTTTTCATTTCTCATTAAGGGGAAAAAAAATCAAATACATCTTCAATGAGAATTAGAGGTTGGCAGCAGTATTTTCTCAGGCTGTTCCCAAGACTACTCAAAGCAAAGCTAGATAATAGTGGTAGCTACCTACAACCTGGTAGTGTATTGAATTTCAGCCTAACAGAGACCAAGTTACTTTATAAACTCATATGCATGTTATGCAGACAAACTGTTTGCAAACTGTTACCAGTCAAACACTGGAATCTGGAGGGAGGAAGGGAGAAGGCAAGAGGACATGCCATTGCCACTTAACAGTGCACAACTGTTCCAGAAAAAATAATAAGTAAAAAAATAAGTAAAAGACAGGAAGAAAGTATTCAGCTGTAGGTTGGATTTATGAAAGCGGCGCACAATAGTTGGCCAGTTTATAAGGCCATGTGATTTCTTCTAATCACAGCCAGGGATCAGGTTTCTGAATTTGTATCTTATCTAAATTTCTATCTGTGCCTGAAGAATGCAAGACACAGCTCAAAGGCAGGGCAAAAGTGACCTACAGCAAGGTGAGGTGTAATTTCTCTGTAGATGCAAAGGTATACATAGCCACATGCTGCTTTCATATTGTGTGATTTCAAAAGCATTTCATACCCACTGGCTCTGTTGGAGAGGCTACAGTTGTTTCTGGTTGTCTACATTGGCTGGTTGTCTCTCAGGCTGTTAGAGCTGGGCACAACTGGTCTTCTCCCAACAAAAGATACAATACAGCCCATGAAGCACCAGGTGCAGGCTCTAGGGCTAGACTTTCAGTTCATTGCTGCTTCTGGGGGACATGCATCCACTCTCAAATCACCAGTACCACTGCTCATGAGAGCTCATATTTCCAGGTGTACCCCACGCCACTACTGTCAAGGCCAGTGGTTGAGGTTGTATGACAGCTAATAGGCTTGTTCCTTAAGCTAGAAATTGATCAGGATCCTTCATATGCAAAGCTGCTGATGTCAAAATCAGTCTTAAAATGCCAAACACCAAATGTTGTTTAAAACCTTAAATAAGTTCTTAGAAGTACAGATCCAAGTTTCCCTTTCTTTCCCCAGCAGTGAAGGCTGACCTCCACCTCCTATGGCAAACAGCCCTTTGCAGGGGAGCTGTGTGTTTCACAGCAACAGCCTCTAGAGTATGACCTATATTAGAAAGAAAGGCATGTTAAATCGTTATAGGGGATATGGCATAAATTATTCCTTCCAGGGTTAGAGAAGTGTTGCGCCAAAAGCCAGTGTAGAGTTGGCAATTCCTATGGGGGTTCCATCCTGTTGCTGGGATGTGCAGCTGTCTGCTCTCTTCCCCTCACAGAAATAGAAGGGAGCATATGGTTTCATATATCTGTCTTCTGTGGCATGACCCTTTTTCATCTGCATAAGGGAAAAGGAGTGTTAAAAAAATCTTACCTTTTTAGTGGTGTGTTAATCACCAAGTGCAAATTTGCAATCATCTAAACCAAACACTTGAGTCTGATTTTTATTTAACAGAAATCTTGGCCCAACAGATATGATTTGTGATTATCACATTTCCAGTGTACTAGATTAAAATGACAGCTTTAAAAAATCATCATAGAGTGCACTAGAAGCCCTCTCCTTTTATGACAATCTGGTTTTCCCTAAATAGGAATATGAATTCGTTGGAACATATTTCATTAAAATGGATGTTTATTGATAAATATTAGAGAACCACTGTAATATAGGAGTAGCATGCAATAAGGTTATTAATTGACCATTAGTATAGTTCTTGGATAGCTGAAATTATGTAATCTTGACCTTCTTAAAGCACATGAGGTCCATTTTAATAGACCATTAAAACATGACATGTCTTACTGCGATATCTTACAGAGTGAAACGAGTTGCATTTTACTGATAACATATTGGCTGCTTTTATTCTGGAAGAATGGATGAAAACACTGTGTTCCATACATGTTGGGAGAACCAGAAAATTGTGGCATTTCTCCCCAGTGACACAGGACTTTATGGGAAGATGTGAGTCATACTGAATAGGAATCTGTTGCCTAAACTGAGCCATTTTTTGACACTGCAGACAGCCTGTGTGGTGTACAGCTCTCTCTCCAGAAGGTGCCAGCCTCTTCTAGATCTCTCTTCCTCTTCACTGTCATCTCTGTGTAGGTATCTTACATAGTTTATATCATCTGAAGGACTTCAAATGCCTACTTGTTGGCACCTGAATGACTACCAGTGCAACCTCTACCTCCCATAATAAACCTGATAGACCAGTACATAAGTATTTCAGCCATGAACTATGGATAGACATATGGATAGACAGGTGGATAGGTAAACTCTCTGCAGCACAGTTTCCAAGACTTTTCATTACCAAAGTGTGTTGAGGTGTTTTGGTTCTTCCAAGGTGATAGGAAATAGGTTGCAGAGCTCTCTCAGTGCAGTTATCTCATCTGAGACAGCTGATGAACTTCTCACTAAGAGCTTTTATCATCTCAAATATTAGTTCCTGCAAGGCCTTCTCCATGACATCTTTGGCTCTTCCTCAGAAGAGGATGAGCTAAGGAAAACTGCCAGCTCTTCATGAAGCTTCTCAAGTATCTGTGTCCCCTCTGTGGATATCTAACAAGGACAGGAGTTTCAACACAATATGTTGAGATTTCCTCCTCTTGTCACAATTCAGGCAGTGTTATCAGAGCTCAGAATGAATGGCCACTACTGCTGCAGTTACTGTAAACAAAGGGGAAAAAAAGCTCTTAAACCAGAACAGATTAGTTTAGAAATATTCTAAATTTACCTGCTACTCTAGTGGTCTCAGTACACTTTTTCTTCTTTTAGTATATAAACTTTTACAGCAGAGAGTTGTCTATATTTGTGCCTAGTACTTTATCAGATCTTAATAAACACATAATAATAAAAGATCCCAAACTTTTATGCTGCAGTAACTTACAAATATGTCAATGCTCTTGAGTTTCCTAGTGCATTAAAAAAAAAAAAGATTACACTAGTTCCTGAAAAATAGTGTGAAATAAATAAGCTATGACAGTATAAAGAAATGTTGGAGAGAATAGAATCAAGTTAGTAAAAGAGCTTCTCTGTTTATTCAGAACACAGTTTGATGCGCTAGCTGTTAAACATTAACGTATTATCTTGATGGATTTTGTACCCACACACTGTAACATCACAGATGAAAAAGCTTTAAAAATGGTGCATTGTAATATGTGCTCTATTTATTAAAAATGTATGGGCAAAATAGATTGTAGTTTTCATCCTCTTCACATTCTTGTTATTGTTCTCATGCTGAAAATCACAAATTCTGTTTTGAAGCTGAAAATGAATTGCAGTTCTCATCAAATGTGGGTGTTTACAGATGTTATTAATTGAGAAAATAGTACACTGTTCTCAAACAGAGAATGCTTCATTTATATTCTGGAGAGCTGAAAGATAACCTAGAAGGAAAGAAGAGCACTTAGCAGCTTTTGAGACATTAAGAACATGGTACATGAAGAACATTATGTCTCTTCTACCTTTTCTTATTACTAACCTGAAATAGTTTTCACTGTCCTTCAAATTTCACTAATAACTTTGGCAGCCAAAACAAGAACTAGTCCTTCTGAGATTTTAATAACTCTTATGAAGTCTTGAAAACAGGCAATGTCCAAGGTAGATTATGGAATGGGCAGCATCCAAAAGCATCTACATCTCGTGTCCCCCTTTTAGTGTTGCTGGTGGCCTAAGCAGCTTTCCTGAGTTTCAGTAGGAGATTCAAACTCCATTCTTTTTATGGGATCAGGAAATTCATTTCCAGTGGAAATGTTTCATGCAAAATACAACTGTTCCTGTTAAAAAATAAAATCTTCCCTATTTAAAAAGTATTTTACTCCAGATTTTTTTTGTTTGAACTGCTTTGTATCAATGAAATCAGAATCAGCACTTTTAAGTTATGATAGAAAACTGAAGACATGATTGGCCTATAATTATCTTGCTCATTCCGAAATAATTTGAATCTTAATAGCATGCAATTGACTCTTCTCTTTCAGGAATCAAAATACAAGCTATTAAGACAGATGTTCCATTAAAGCAAGTATGCATGTAGATTTTGGCAGTTAATAGAGAAATGGGGAAAATACAGGATGAACAATGTCTATATTTAATTTTCAAATTAACTTGTTAAAGTTTTTCAAAACATTTTTGTTGGTTTAATATGAAAATACAGAACGCCTCTTGTGGTCAAAACATTATCTTTTTATTCCCTAGTGTGGTATCCTAAACTAGCACATTTGAGTAGTAACAGTATTTATCCTCTATACATTTCACTAGCACCAAATAGTGTTGCTATGATGAACATATATACCAGGATGTCCCTTACATTTTTTCTGTGTTTTTTATTATATCTTACTGCTTTCTGAAAAACAAATATAAAGGCAAAAAGTACCCTATATAAAAGTAGCCAAATAAGGAAAAAAAACCAATTCTGTGCACCAAGATGTATAGCTCCTATCTGCACTGCTTGACAGTGAAAACCACTTTCCAACATTGTGGTGTCTAATAAATATGTTTCACAGCTCAGTAGCAAAGTATATTCCCACTTTGGATGCAACATTGCGATTCCGCAGGATGTTGGTTCATTGTGAGTTTGTCCAGTTGGCAAGTTAATTAATGTCAATCAACAAGAAGAGTTATATATATCCTTATATACCACACTTTTCCTTTTGCTACTTCAGCCATAATAGTATGATGGTTTTGACCTTGGCATGATCATTAGGTTAGCTTGAATTGTGTCTTGCTGAAATTGATCATTTAAACAGTTAACCCTTGCTTAACATGGAGGCTTGTTACTGAAGGGCATCTCAAAGTACAGTCTTTTGTGGCTCAGCAGGGGCTTGCAGGTAGATAGTAGCTGCTTTTGTGCTGGAAAATGCTTGAAAAATCACAAAACAAAATGCTTAAACAAAGAATCCACTGTAGTCACATCATATTTCCTACGGAATTCTTTGACAGTGTTTCCAAAACGGGAGGGTCTGATGACGGCTTGGCTTCGCGAGCGAAGATTTGAGAAGGGCTTTACCCACTCTTACCACAAGCACGATGACTAAGGGCATGTGGGATAGGCAAATCTGGTTGGAAAAAATGGCTGCTTAGGCAATCAGGAAGTTTCTGATCAGGACTGTCATCTCCTGCAGCAATCTCGAGCAACCCATGCCCTGATCAGCCTGCATGCGAGGTTGGATCTGCATCCTGACTTTTTGGGTTTTAAGCAGGAGGTGTCAGAAAAGTTACCACAGGGATAACTGGCTTGTGGTGGGCTCTGATGAACCTTGTCAGGAAATGGCCCTACTGGGTTTGCAAAATCCTGGAATAAATGTAATCGCACCAAATTAAAGTGTTCTTAGATGAGATGGGAGCAGCTCAGTGCTTGCAGGACTGGACAGGATGAAGCACTGCAATTGTGTTTGTGTAGCAGCACTGGAAATGTCTTTTACTTGTATTCCATAGTTTGCAAAGACCCTGATTCATAAAAATATCTGCAGACATGTAATAGCAGCTCTTATGCTGTGCCCCTGCTAGGCTAGATGCCAGCTGGCAGCTCTAGGACTGCACCTTTGAGCTCAGCCAAACTAGGCTTAAATTCAGCTTGGGTGAAAGTGACCATATGAGTCTTCTCATGACCTGTTGGAGAAACTAGATCAACAGCAGTTTTAAGTGAGCTTTTCTATCTGGGCTCTTTCAGCTGAGACTTTCCTCCCAACAAGCTGATTTCATCTTGGTGCCTCTCTCTTATTTTAATGGAAAATACTGAGTGCTGCTCATGTCCCTGTATAGCAGCTAGAGGCACTTGGGCACGGGAAAGACTTGTGCGTGACCAGAGCTTTTCCTGTCAGCCAGTCCCAGGTGCCTGCGTGCTCTCTGTTCACTGCTGCAAATCCTTTCTGAGCAAGCCCCCTGCCTCCACACCGAGTTTAGGAGCTCAGGTATTTGCCACAGAGTACAGCCTCCCACTCTCTGGTCCGAATTCAGGAAAGACAAGCATTTCAATGCTTCAATCTAATTGTCCACATTATTTATTGGCTCCCACGTCTTTCCATTGATTCTGTGTCAGAATCTAATTTAACAGTAGTGGAGTGACAGGGAACAGAGGACACCCAGGGGTTTATGGCACTTACGTTGTTTTCCTAAAATATCCTGAATCATGCTGGTATTTGTTTTCTCTCTGAGGAATGGGAGAATATCAGGAATCAGAACTAAACACTTTGACGTATGATGTCAGAGAGAGTTTTGCCAACAGTTTCTGTGCAGCACGATTAAACGGTAGCTGGCCAGCTGCTAACAAGATAAAAACAGGTCCATGTGTTAATACATTTTCATGATGTCCAGATGTGTACATTTACAAGCCCAGGAAAGGGCAGCCTTGTTAATCTGAATTACAGTTGTCTTCTCTAAATTGACAGAAGTGCTACTCTTGCTGCTACTCTTCAATATGAGGTGGGTCCTGTCACCTGGCAGGAGGACATCTCTTCCCTATATCCCACTGTTTGAAATATTTATGTAGCATAGTAAGTAGGGAAGAGCTTTGTCAGTAGAAAAACCTAATAAACACACAAGTCTAAAGATGCAAATTCTAGGGGAAAGCCTGGCTTTCCCATGAGGAGAGCTTCACAGATCAGCTAAGTCAAATTATTAGAAATCTGAATGAAGAGTTTTTCTCACTAAACTAGAGAGTACGCTGGTCCTGCAAGCCAGCCAGCATCTGATGGGGCATCAGATGCATAACCCTCCCACTGAAAAAAACATCAGATTCTTTCATATCCTGACGTTAAAAGTCCTTCATTTGTATATAGAATCATATAATGGCTAGGGTTGGAAAGGACCTGAAGATCATAGACTGTTGTATCACTTTTTTAGTGCCTTATAGGAAGATGGGTCATTATGAGAAACTTGAACCTGAAGAAGGCTTGACACTGGCATGGGGAGGACAGTAATCATGAACATGGGTGACGAGATGGGAGGAGAAGGCAGAAGAGATGACTAGAGTATTGGTTTTGCCTGCAACTGACAGCCTCAGGAAAACTAATTAGAGTAGAGGAAGCTGATGAATTCCATATAAGAAAATTGAGTTTGAATATTAATAGACTCTGCTCTGTTATTGCCCAGGTTTAATTCCATTAAATTTGAAGGGGCTTAAAGTTTGAGAAAACACATTTTCTCATTCTTGTGACATGATGAATAATGCAAGGATTAGGAGAAACTACTTTTTGTAAGGGTGTGGACCCATGTGTAGCTGAGGGTTAGCACATAGCTAGTGCACAACTGAAGTCCTACTAAAATAATTTCTTTTTTGAGGGTTTCCATGGAACTTAAATGGTGAGCTGGGCTCTGTTTCTGCATAAGCTTGGCAGCGTCACTCAGTATTTGCCATCAGACAAGGAAAAAGCGTTGCACAGTGTATTTTTCATTTGTTTTGCTGTTATTCTGTTTTAAGAATAATGATTTGCCATTGCTTGGCTCTGTGATTCATTTGATTGTTTTCCCTTATTTCAAGACGAATTGTAGTTTTTAATCTGTTTGCTGTCATGTCTCATTTCACTGAAGCACACATACTGCTCTTACTGCCATGCAAATAGGTGCTATATAAATGAAATGTATTAGTATGATCATCAAAGTGAAAGAACCCAGAGTCATCTCTTACGCAGTGTGGTCTTTGCCAGACTCACAGTCCATCTCTTCACTTCTGCTAGCAGTGCTCTGGGGAGGTGGCATTCTGAGCCATATCAGCTGAGAAGCACCACGAGTACCAGAGTCAACAGAAGTAATGAGTCAGATTTATCCCCATTACAGAGAGTTACACCTTACATTCCTCAGGCAAAAACCAGTCATAAGAATACAGCTGTGAGTTCTGAGCTCGTCATACCTCAGAGGAATGGGGATAGCAGATTAGCACTTGGGTGGAAAGCCTCCTAGGAGCACCTATAGCTGCAGTCTGACAACCATATTCCCATGTCTCTCTCCTGCCCTTACCTTCTGGATGCTCTCCTGCTTCAGCTGCCTCCCAGAGGGGTAAAAGCTTCAAGTGCAGAGGCGCAGAAGCATCCTCCCCATCTGCCTTTGCCCAGCTTTCCTTCAGTCAGGCAGTGTGTAGAGAAGCTTGTGTAGGGAAATTGGATGCAATTCTGGGGAGGCTGTAGCTTGAGGGGCTATAGGTCCTCCTAGTCCTACCAACAATATATGCCGTAATGTGGATAGTATATGCACATCAGTATATACACATAGTATACACATATCATATATTACATAGTATATAGTATGTATTGTGAGGGTTCTTGTTTGGGTGATTGAATTGTAAACTGAACTCCTGGAGATACGAATGTGACAGCCAGCCATGTCTTGCTTTGCTCAGAAGGATGAGGATATCTGACATGTTCACTCCACAATGACATCTGCTTGAAGATAAGAAACCTCAAGAAATGTATTTTGGAGTGCTGTTGGCATGGTGTGTTGCGGGGTAGGAGGAAGATATCTGACTTACATTCTATTAAGTTGTTCTGCTTTAAAACAGATATATGTTGTGTTAAATTAGACCAAAAAATTAAATATGTTTCCTATATGCCTGGGTAAAAGGAGCTGATCTACATCGGTTCCTAACACATGGTAATTCACTGTATTCTCTGGACTCCTGAGAGAGGCTAGTTAGCCTGCATTCGTCACATCTTGCTGCTGCCACTTTCTGTGGTGGCATGTAATGTACCTACGGGCTCTAGATTTCCTAATCACTTGTGTTCCTACGGCAAGCCAAGACTAGTCATATTTTACAATGTTCCTGAGGGAATAAATATATTTAGCCTGTTGAAAATCAATGCTCTCTGGCTTCTTGAGGGTTTTCTTATCATTTACCCCAGCCACCAGCTGGGGTATATTATGATCTACTTCAATTGGACTTCTGCTGAGCCTCCTAAGGATGCCTAGATGCAGGCTCTACACGAGCGAGTTAGCCCATGCATACCAGGAGTATCTCAGAGTGGGAAGAAAAGCCTGGCTGGGTGTAGGGCACAAGGAGAAGGAAACTGCCAGACTGCAGCAGCCCTTCATGATAGGGATGTGTTATTTTAATGTTTAGGACAGGCTACATGGAAGATTTTAAAGCCCAGTATATATTTCATGGGACAGGGGAGCGTGAAAAGAAGGACAATTACAACATACGGCTCTTTAACACTGACCCATAGACACACATCGTATCACAGTTTTTCATTTCCTTCTAGGACTCCAAGCGCTGCTGGTGCCACCAACAGGCAGGGAGAAAACTGAGTCCTGTCTGTGTTGTTATGTCAGCTGCAATGGCAACCAATAGCATGTTTGCAGAGTGAATGCAATGTGGAGGACTTCTCACCTGAGTGTACTGGAGGCTGACAAGAAGTGTGTGGTGGAGATAAATCAGGTGACAAATGCCTTCATATACCTTTATGGTAGTGCAGAGGGGCTGCATGAACATGTTTGATGGGGGCCTGAAGCAAGCTCTGCATGCCAGGCACTGCAGTGTGGACACAACCGTGGGAAGCCAATTCATATGGTGAATTTGAGCCCTAATGCTTACTGCACCAGGAAGCATGGCTGAGTGACTCCCCACCGAGCTGCTCTCCCCACTGAGGCTGAGGGACACTGATGCTGGGAGCTGGGTAAGAAACAACCCAGCTTTTCTGGGCTTACTAACCATATCAGTACTGATTCAGTTCTCGTTCCTAACACCTCTGCAGCTCGAAGATACCAGATTACCAACATTGAGATCCACCTCAGCTATAAACCTCTGCTCTTCTGATGCATTTCTGTTCTGACATCTGCTGAATCCCTGAAGACACATTGTGTGATGAGCTGCAGCAGAAATAATAGTATATTTTTAGTAGTGAGAGCCTTTTTTACCTGGCTGTCAAGCCATCAAAAACACCTTTGGGGGTCAGAAGTGAAAGCTGCCGACTGACTTCTTTGACAACCTTATTCTTAGTTAATGTGTCCTACTATCCCCCAGTGTCAGCCTTGTCCCAGTTATTACAAAGTGATCCTCTTTAATCCAGTTTTTCATAACCACCCTCAGGGGGTGTTTTAACTCCAGTGGTTAACAGGTATCAGCTCCACAGCACCTGCTGCACCTTCCGCCTTCCCTGTCTCCGTGCTCTGCCTCCCGGCAATCAGAGGGCTGTGGCTTTTTGCTGGCAATCTCTGCTCAGCAAGGAAAAGGCATCCCAGGAATGCCAAGATGCCTGTCTTGCTAGTGTGCGGCTTGATTCATGCCAGGAGCATTCTGCAAATTGACTGAATTTCATTGATCTGCTGGAGGAAACAGCAGGCTTCCCTCATCCTAAGAAACTTTTCCCTTAGAAGGAATTTTCTATGAACAATACCACTACCCTTTTTGATGGGACCTTTAAACACATCCAGACAACATTAGATGCAAGGTAAAAAAACTATCAGAGAACAAAACCAATGGCTTCGGCTGCATTGCTGATCTAGGCAAACTGCTGCTGACTCATTGCCAGCTCATGTGGAACACAATCATAAAAATATACAATTTTAGCTGTTTCTTGGTTGGGTACAAAAAGTGGAGTTTCACACATCCACCGAGGCGTGGTGTACGATGTCAAGGGACGGATCAGTGCAGCTCCCAGCTGCTGAGCACATGCAAGGCATTTGTGCTGGCCTAAAGTAACATTTCATGTCTCAGAAAAGCCGTCTTACATGCCGCAGGAATTGCCTGGGGACTCGCTTTCGAGGTTGTACTGTTGGGTGTTTTATAAAAGCTGGTATTTTTCATTTTGGTTATCGAGGCATTGAAACAAACACCAACAAGAGATATTGAGATAGTCTCAGAAACAGCCCACGAGAAGGAAAGCTGAGCAAGGAGGATTTGTGGTAGAAGTTATCTGATACCAGCAATGCAAATGCCCATGCAAATGGCTGTGCTGCTTCAGAGCTCAGTCTCCGAAGCCAAGTGGCTTGAATTGGATAGATCCGTATGGACTGTGAAGGCAAAGCTTGGGCTTGCCTCTGCTCTTGGGTTTTCCTGCCAGGAAACCAGGATGCCTCCTACAGACTGGATGCAAAGGATGAGATAAAATTGCAGGCTACTATAGACAAGCAGGGAATGTGTGAGGTGAAGTGCAGCCATAGCCCCAGATGAACATGCCAGTGTGGGTGCACCTTCTGACTACATCAACCACTGTGAAACATGGGACTTGCTGAAAAGAAAACAAGGTTTAGGCAGGGGAAACAGATAATTAGCTTAGCTCTGGACTGAACAACAGGGAAGGAAGGCCCTTCTCTGTCATTTCATGGATAATCCTGCCTCTTGATGAAAGTGGTTATTTGACAGTGTGAAATCCCTTCCAAAATTTCTATTCATAACAAGTTATCAACAGCATGGCTGAAGATCCTTTCTTACCAGCAGATTTGGAGGAAAAAGGGAAAGATTTATCTGAAGTTGTTAAACTTTTACTTACCAGTGAATTTTAAATACAGCTTCAAACCCGCCATATTCTGACTTCTATGACAACTTGCTCAAGAACAAGGATATCCATCATTAAACAGATGCTCTAAAAAAATCCCTCTGCAGAACTTCAGCTACTTCAGCTGAGCAGTTCAGACTATCTATATCTCAGTAACATCTGGCATATGTGATAGTTGCTCAGCTTTGGTTTGTAAATATGTTTGCTCTTACCACCATTTGTTAATATAATTTTTCTTGTATGAGTGGATTATTTTCCACTGTGTGGCACACTTAAGAATTTCCCATTTGTAACAACTTAATTTGGCAGTTTTATCAAAATATATGCAATTAATAAAACCTAATAGGTAACTGGTATTAAATTGCATTGAGTGTTGGTATGTTCTAGATTTAAGTAACCCTGAGTAGAAGGTATTGATTTTACTGAGCTGTGAATGCTCAGCACTTCTGAGACTTGGGTCCATAAAGTGGTGTTGTTTTTGTAACTGTCCAAACTGATAGCCTCAATGCCTAAGAATTGTTCTTTCCTCTCCTGAAAATAACGATCACATTCCTATTGTGACCCTTACACTCCCTGAAGATTTGTTTGCCAAAGACCAGGGCAAATGACTACAATCTCTAGTGTATCAACCTTTAAAAATAGCACAACACCACCAGCCTGTACATACTCTGTCTTCATCTCATCAGAGACTGAACCTTCCTGGCAACTGGAGAAAAAGCCATTAATACTCATAGCCTTTTATTAGCCAGGCCAGATTTGTTTTAATTTTCCTTTGGCAATAGCAGTAGCTCCTTAAGACTGCACAAGCAGCTACACCTGAGCAGAATCCAAAGAGGACACCTTGCTTCCCCCGTTAACTCTTGCACAGTGGCTGGGAATGAGCTCCTGGTATTTCAGGGCAGGTGAATCCTCCTGACAGTCACACAGCTAAAACCGACTGAAATTCACAATGCAACCATTATTTTAGCCAACATAACTGTAAGTGTGAAGATTTACCTAACCTGCGCTGCACATTATTGCTGAAAATCTTCCAGTGCTTTTCCAAGGCAGGCACTCCTGTTTGATTCTGCTCACGAGAGAAGACAAAATGCAACCTTAAACCTCACAAAACAAATGTAAAAGTTATTGGTTGTACGAAATCAAGCATTTGTAGGGAAACCAATAATATCATGAGGTAATAATTTGCTGTGATTAAGCCCATTTCTACACAATTGATTTTTGCAGTCTGAAATGTCTCCCCCATGGAACATGATTTTTATGCTGGTTGTCAAAGCTGTGAGTTTGCAGAATCATTCGGGCCCTCCATCTTGGAGTCAGTTTACCTGACTTGTTGGGTAACGATGACTCCTTGGCAATTCCCTTCCCTGGCAGAGCTACCTTTAACCAGTCATTCCCCCCACCAACAACACCTATTTCTGTATTCTGTTCTCATCTCAATTCTAGTGAGAATCGTGCTTTGCAAACTAAATAGAGGGGAAAATGCAGTACTATCTGCTTTTGCTTCTATTTTGATCATAGTCCAACCATGCATCTTAAAAACTTTAAGCTTTTCATTTTGTTTGAAGCCAGCACATTAAGGTTCATTTATATTTATAAAAATATATACGTAGAAGTTGTCTTTGAGAGCAACTAATTGTTATTCTTTGACAGAGCTGTCACTAGAGGGTCCATTTTGAGCTCATTCATTGAAAGCCGTGGCAGCAACAGCAGCCAGCCTTAGCTCAGCTCTGCCTCCAGAGATTTGCAGAGAAGCTATTTGGAGTTTATCACACACTTTTGCAAAACACTACAGCCTCGGCAAGCTGTCATAAAGAGCCTCTCATTCCAACTGGGCTCGTTTACAAGTGGTATTTTATTACACTCTGCTCTGTTTTACCCTGCACCTTGCAAAATCTTTCTTCACCTCTTTTACTCTGCTGATAGATTAAAAAATTCCAAAATACGACTCTGAAAAATGCTTGGTATTTTTAATGCATTTATAATTCAAGAGCTATCCAGCTTCACTCAGACCAGAGCTCTTTGATGCTAAGCTGTTCCACGTCCTGAACCCCGCTGGCCACAGCCTGCAGCCAAAAGCCTTACCCTGAGCAGAGCTGCTTCCTAAAGCCACTCTGCAGGCCCACACTAATTCCCACCCATGACTCTGCCATTTCCTGGTGATCAGCCACTTCCAGATGCTCTTTTTAAGAGAATTTTTAACTTGAGCACCAAAAGCCACTGGTGTGTGAAAAGCAGTGCACCTTTCATCTCATGAGGAGGGCACCAGAGAAAATAAAGTTCCACGAGGCCAGTTTCACTCCTGTACCTTGCCCTTGTGCACGCTGGCTCAGACAAAAGTTCCCAGGGAGCTCTGCTGGGAGCAGGCGCAGCGGCTCCATGCCACCCTTTCCTCAGCATGGTGTGGCAAGGGATTGAGGGTAAGAAGCTTGAATTTGGGATTGTATCAGACTTGTCATTTTAAGTACACTAATCTGCATCAGAAGAAACCGAGGTGAGCCCTCCCCACCAGCTCCTGGCACTCCAAGCAGCAGTGCTGCCAAATCTCACAATTTTATTTCAGGGCACATAAACATTTGGTGATTTTCCCAAAGTCTCAGCTCCTCGAGTCAAATGATTATGTGCAGACATCAGCTTGTAAAGGTGAAGAGCCAAGTTCTTGCCACCACTCTTCCCTTTCCAGCAGAGCTAGAATGTCACCAGAAGGGAAGTAAAATGCCCCATTTGGCAGGTAAATGGTAGTGGATGATACGGTCTTGCAAGCCAGGTGCACACCGCCAGCACATCAACCAGGCTTGGAGTCACATTCGCCAGGAGCAAGAATAGAAATGAAGGAGCCAGGTTTGTGCAGCTGCCCGGCCCCCTGGGGATGCTCCGATTTTAGTTCCATGTTTGATGCAAACCCATCACACAACACTGTGTTTTCCTACTGGGAGGGAAAAGCAGCTGCCACCTTGAAGTTGCTATGTTGCGTGACTGCCTGCTAGCTAAGCTTCCCTCCCTTCCAGCCCTTATGGTTAACTCCTGCTCTGTTTTCCTGTGTCAACCCTCAGAGGCAGTGTATCCTCACATACTTTTCTAGTCAAGAAGGAACTGACTTCTTCCTATGCATCCATTTCATTGTCATTCATTCATTAATTCTGTATAAGACTTAAAAATCATTGGCTTGCATGGGATTCTTGTCCCTCTTTAGTGGCAGTAATTCAGATGATTTCCCTCTTCTACTTCTTGTTCATCCACATTAGTGGGTGACAGCCTGTAACAAATGCAGTCGTACCTAGCAGAGAGTATTTATTAGCCTAAATTCCAGTTGTTTCATAAGGTAATTAATAACAAATGTTTCTGTCATTTCTTAAGATCATAATTCTGAGAAACATTTTTTTTTTAACCATGTAAGCAATGATGATTTGCAGCTTTGCACATAGGTGACTGAAACCAACTCCTCTTTGTTATGCAGACGGTTCTGCTTATTGTAAAATGAAGTTTTCTCCAAATCTCGTCTATAAAGCAGAGTCAACCCACATTCATTTATTTTTCCTTGAAGACTTTCTCATACTTAAAATAGTAACTCCTTTTAAACCCATGTGTTTGAATCTCTGATGTCTGTTGATATTGCAGCAATTTCATGGTTGCCAGCAGTAAGTTTTCTGGGTAGCCACACCAAGAGTTTCACCTCATCAGAGGACCTCAGTTTCCTTCTCCAGCCCATCCTGGTCCTTCAAACTTTCGTGTTCTCTCACCAAGATACACTTTGTGTCCACACAGCTTGAAGAACCTAACAGGTACGTCTGCTCTCTCAAATTGCTTTTCTGACGCAAGAAAAATAAAGTTAAGAATATCATATCTGATTTAGAACACATTGAATACCCTCTGAAATGTACCATCTCATCCAGGAGCCCTGCTGCTGAGCACTGCCAGAAGCTCAGCCATAATTACAGTTAGTGCTAGCATTAACTGGAAGTTTTGTGTTTCCTCTCCTTCCCTCCCCTGTTAGCAATTTCTGCCTAATGAGAAGTGTAATTGATGGGATTGCTTGCACTTGTGAGAGGAAGGGCAGCGTTCCGCATTGCTGCATGAAGCCCTGTCCACCCAGATGTGTGTTTCTGGATCCCTTTCCTCATGCCTGTACCAGACTCTGGGGTGCAGTGCAGTGGATTGGTACACATCCTCTTCTGCTACCCATGTTGCCATAAAACCTATGGGTGCAACTTTCTTCTGAGGGGTTGTACAAACCCTTAGTGGGGAGGTGGTGATGTTAGGCAACCCAGGACCCCTCTGGGGACTCTGTGTCACAAGCGAAGGCTGACAGGGGTCTGGGCTGAGGAAGGCAGGCACAGGACCCTCCATCTGTTTCATGTGGAGTATTGAAGGGCTCCTCATACAACAGCTTTTGATCCCTACCCACTTTGGACGAGAGCCAGAAGCCATGACGTAGAGATGAAAGCTTCTGTATCCCAAAAGCAATCTGTATCCTCTAAGCCATTCAAGTCCCTCTAAAGCTCTGACTGTTTGCTAGCTGAAGAGTTTTAGGTTGGTTATGTAGCAAGGATAAGAGTGGAAACACTCCTGCAGAGAACACTTGTACTCTTTCTATTTTGGATGCTCAGTATTTTCTTTTCAAAGTATTTAGTTATTTGTTTGGTTATTTGTGCTGTACCACTGCCCTTTGATCCATGCCCACTCTATAGTAAGGGGATGTGCCTGGCTTAACTTCTAAAAATGTGCTACCTTGCGTGCCTGTTTTGTTAGTTCAAACAAAAGAGTCTTATTAGTATGGACTGTTCTATTTAAATTACGTGTTTATGCTGCTTGAATGTATTGACTGCCATTAGCTTTAATTCTTACACTGAAATAAGCAGTAAAATAAAGCTGAAAAACATCCAGTTCTGCCAGGGTCACATTTTTCAGCTGAGCTGCTGAGGGGATATTAAAGATGATCTGGCTTTTTTTGATAAATTGTGATTTCTCTTTCTCCCAAAGTCAACAGAGGAGGATTATTGTGTGTTTGTTTCTTCAGCCTCCTTCTAAAACTTGGTGTGTTTTTACAGTCTTTGGTACAGGGGGTCTAAGTCTGCAAAGCACTTATGCACGTACAAAAAAAAAAGCCAACCCTCAGCAACTCCTGAAAGCAGTTGATTAAAATCAGAGTGATTTAAGAGGCACAGAATATTCTGATCTGCCTGATTTTAATCAGCCTGTTTCAGGAGGTGGCCCTGATGCTCTGGGTTTTTTTTTTTTCAAATCCTTGATCCCCATACTACGTGAATTTGCTATTACAGCAGGGTAAGTAAAGCACTATCTCTGCTGAGATCGATGAGAGTTTTGCTACTGACTTCAGTGGAGTCATGATTCACCAGTGATATAGCTGGCGTTTATCTACTTTTGATTTGACGGCTGTAGCATTCCCCATTTCTCATACACATGTGGCACAGATATTTACATGTATTTGCCATCTGTGGGTACCATTGGCTTTCACCAGATAACCCTGGTGCAAGCATGAAGTTTAACACATAAGTGTCTGCCGTTTGATTCTGGAGCAGATGAGTCTTTGTGAAGAGATTTGGTGATCTCTGTGAAGGCCCTTAAAATCACTGTGCAGGATTTGAGCAAAACAAAACAGCTCACAGATCTGGACTTACACAGTGATTTGAGTTTGTGGAGCAAAAGGTACCCAGGAGCTGTTACCAAAATTTCATTTTTCCTTATCCCAGAAATATTTACATAAAATCACACTCCTTAGCACTCTCACCACCAGATTACAGTGTTGAAAAGATGCCTCTTCCAGTGCATGCCTAGGAACGTGCCAATTCACTGCTTGCTGGAGAAAGGAGCCACCCTTGCTGTTAGCGATCATTCTCTGATCTGGGCTACTTCTCAGATGAACCAGGCTGGGGCTGCATGCTATGTAGCTGGTAGAACTGCTCTAATTCCCTGAGATGATAGTTCAGAGAGTTTAAAGCAATAATCCTGCAGTAGAAAGTGTGGAAAGTCTACAAAGATAAATAATTTAATTTACACTTTATCTGTACAAGAATCGGAAGTAGAATTAAATTCATTAATAGGGACATTTGGCTACATTCACAGCAATATGCAAACCCATTAAAAGCTCCAAGTTAAAGTCTAAATAGAAACTTGAAGGTGGCTCTTCATTTAATTTAAAAGCATATATTTTTTAACTAAGACACTAACTGTACTGTGGGCGTTATGCTTCTACTGCTGAATAATTTCTGAGTCTCAGAGCCCTCAGCACTTCAAAAAAGGTGATCAGCACCTCAAAGAGCATGGACCTAACTCTAGCAAGCAAGAGGATTTTCATCATTTGAAGTTAAAGAAAAATGAATTTCCAGTAAACATTAAGCATGCTAATGAAATTCATTCAAGTGGCAGTGGATTTATGCTCTATTTATTATTTTAACTCAAGAAATTGCAATTACCTAAAGATAAAGGGAGATTCATACACACGAGTTTGAGTTGTGAAAATGAAAAAAAAAGATGAACCTTAAGAACTCTATAAATCTATTTGAGATTTCCTTTAGCTTTCGATTCCTATTGAGGAAAGTATTTTAATGAGGATATAAAACTGTAAGTATGTCATATCTGAAGTATTAATTGAGTTTATTGACATACTCTAGCAGCAGCAGCAGAGTGCAAGCAAGGACTTTGAAACAAAGGCAATGAGCCAGCCGTTACTGAATGGCAGCTTACATGCAATTGAATATATAATCAATCATATAGAATATTTTGTCCTTATTGTCCTTAATAGGGAAGTGTGTGTGTGTGTTAGCTCATGTTTGTGTGTGTGCATGTGTATATTTTCAGCTTGAGACTGAGACTCTGGAACCTGGTCCACAGTTAGAGAAGTGTGGATGTGGCTGTGGTCCTGATTCAGCTCTTGCTATTATTTATTTGTCAAGAATCACAGTACACAGAGAGGTCGTTCAGTTCAAGCTGCACCTATGGAAATGGTCAGAAATGGTTGGTGGGGAGATCGCAGCTGCCTGTGCTCCAGTGGCCAAAGGGCAGTTTCTCCAGACAGACACCCACATTACCGAATTTGCACTCATCTGCACTGTGTACCAAGGTCAGAGGCTGCTTTAGACAACGTTTGCTTGAACTGTTTGTTCAGGATTTGTTACGTTTGTCCAATCAAATAAGCACATTAGCTAGTGCCCCAATCACTAGTAGGGGCATGAAGTCAATGGAATAAGGTACACCACTAAAAGTGCTGTTCAAAAGGGCACATTCAGCACCCAGAAGAAAGAACTCTGAAAAACATGGCATGATATCTCTGAACATTGCCGGTGGTGCTTCTCATGTACTAAACACAGGCAGGATCAAAACAAATGACTGGAAATATCAAACTATTTATAAACATAAACACTACTAACCAGTAGACTTACAGCTCAGTCAAAGAGGAATCACAGTTTTCACACAATTCCAAGTCTCACGTAAAATACCAGCTGCTTCTGGCTTCAGAGTAAATATGTGCTTTTATTATCAGGCACCGGACATTCACAGGATGAATCCTGGGTGAATTTTAAAATCGAGAATGAAAGTGAAAATCTTTCTGATTTGAAGAAAGGTAAACTGAGCAATTCCTGGGAAGATTGCAATTTTCTGCTCCTGAAAAGAAGCGCCTGGGTATTGTCTTAATTGTCTGTTTCCAGCAGATAACCAGAAATGAACGCTACAAAGCTCTGTTTGTGTCACCAATGCAGATCACCAATCTTTTCCATAGAACTGGGTGTTGCTGAGATTACTCAGAAAACTACTTTTATTTCAGGTCTCCTTGAAACATCGTGTT
Organism: Pezoporus wallicus; assembly: GCF_028554395.1. Classification (NCBI taxonomy): domain Eukaryota; kingdom Metazoa; phylum Chordata; class Aves; order Psittaciformes; family Psittacidae; genus Pezoporus; species Pezoporus wallicus. The sequence goes on from NW_026640767.1 coordinate 208,569, forward strand.
AAAAACTTCCAGGCCTATATCACAAGATAGCCGAGAAGGAATGAATGGTAGCAATTTCCAAGTTCATTTGATTTTTAACTCAGAACTGTAATGATTACTTCAATCCTTTCATATTCCTGTCCTGAGAGATAGAAAATATTTCTGTGTAAACAGGTAGGATGAGAAATAGATAGCATTTAAATCTTGTTTTAAAGATCTCATGAATTTTACCTCATGGCCACCATGGGTTTGAAACCATTGTCTTGTCCTGGCACAACGGAAGGAACAAGTGAATGAAATTGCATTTCTATAGAATAGGGAGATAGAGACCTGCAAAGGAAAAATGTTAGCAGCTCCCTGCTGATGTGACTCCATCAGAGCTAATGAAGCAGCAAATGTGGCCATTTTTCCTGACAAAAATGGTTAATTCCTGTAGAAAAATTCCTATCACAAAAAAAAGATAATGCCATATTTTTAAAAGACAGGGGCATCCCACTTCACATCAGTAAAATTAGTGTTAGAAATTGTATTTTTGATACTGTGAAAGTTCCGTATCCAACCAGAAGATAACTACAATTAAACAGGATAGAATTACGTTTTGATCCTAATTACCAGTAGAATCAGCAATGTATTAATGCAAGACCTGCGTGTGGCAAAAACTGAAGCCCTGATGACCTGAGATTAATAGTCATGTATTTAGATTGCTGTCAGTTCCCAGGATTTAAGAAAGCCCTGAGATTTAATAAGGTGGTTGGAGCAATTCTAAACAGCTGCTGTTAGAAACACCGGACTGAACTTGAACTGTCAACCGTTTCTAAAAGTAATGTACATATATAAACAGGGTTATCAGGCGACCATGAAATGTCTTTTGTCATCAGCTAGGGAGACCTTCAGGAACTATAGGCTCTTGAAGTAACAAAACTCTTGGAGGCTGGGTCAGAGGAAGGGCTTGGAAAGCCCTGCAGCTTCCGCAGTGCGGGCTGAAGAGAGATGTCTATACTCCTGGCTGCGTCTGCTGTAAACATTGTTTGGGTTCTTTCTCAGCTGGAATGGTTCTTTGGAGGTGCCTGTGTTAACAAGAGAGTTGTAGGAAATCCAAGCTGCTTCCTTCATAGGAAAAACTTCAGCCATGCATCTTCATGGGGAAGGAGTGACATTACTGCTTGTACAGTATCAGATATAAAGCTTCATACAGAGAACATTTCTGCTCCAACTGGCTCACGTGTCAATGTAGTCATAATGGGAAAAAAAAACCTGAAAGAAATACTAGTGTCCTGGTTTCAGCTGGGATAGAGTTGATTTTCTTCCTCATAGTTGGTACAGTGCTGTTTTGGATTTAGTATGACAATAATGTTGATAACACACCGATGTTTTAGTTGTTGCTAAGTAGTGTTTATACTCAGTCAAGGACTCATGCCCCACCAGTGAGTTTGCTGGAGAGGCACAAGAACTTGGGAGGGGACAAAGCCAGGGCAGCTGACCTTAACTGACCCAAGGGATATTCCATACCATAGGATGTCAGGCTCAGTATATAAACTAGGGGGGAAAAGCTGGCTGAGGGCCGCTGCTTGGGAACCGCTGGCTGGGCATCGGTGAGCATTGTGCATCACTTGTTTTGTATTTTAATTCTAATGTTGTTGTTACTATTATTATTACTATTATTATAATTAGTATCTTCTTCTTCTATATCATTAATCTCGCCTTATCTCAGTCCACAAGTTTTCTCAGTTTTACTTTTCAAATTCTATTCCTTATCCCACTGGGGAGAGAGTGGGTAGCTTTGTAGTGCTTACTTGCCATTTGGGGATAAACCATGGGAATTAGGAGAAGTATGTGGAGGAAAAATACACTTGGATTTCTTTTACTGAAGTACTGTACTACAAGCTTCAGTATCGAACTGTTCCCTCTGACTTTGAGTGGGAAGGGATGAAAGCCTGACATAAGCTTGGGCAGCGGCAGGGACCATAATTCCTCCATAGCACTGTCCCTCCATCAGCTGGATACAAAATAAGATCCCCTGAGATATTTCAGTGTGCCTGGAGTAATCAGTGAGGCAGGAGAGACAGATCAGGAGACCAACTCCTGTCTGTAGCACTGTCCTCAGCTGACCCCAGGGATTTCTGACTGGAAATCAGAGCTACAGCTAATGCTGCTTGACATAGAATTAACTCTCTCAGGGCCTCCTCCTTGCTTCTGCACAGCTGCCATGGAAAAAACAAAATATCAGAGCTGGATGGCGTGCTCCCCACAGGATCGTGCTGCGAGGAGGCCTAGAAAGATGGAGGAGAAGCGTGAAAGTGGAGACCCTTAAAAGATCCATCTTGCAGCCCCATAGGATACAGCCTGAGAGAGAGGCTATAGTTTAAACTTGTGTAAATATCATATATCTCCTGTATCTTGCCCACAGGAATAACAAGGGTCTGCAGCAAAAAGCAGCAAGAGTTCTGTATTGTCTTTCATGCTGGTGTATTTGGATAGGAACTAGAAAATAAACTTTGAATTTCATCGCCTTTTCAGGCTTCAAACATATATATAGTACTGCTTTCCCTCTTTCGGAATTGCAAGCTGAAGAAAGTGTTTCATCTGTTATAACCAACTTAGCACCACTCAAGAGCATAACAATTGTTTCCTCCTCAATCATTTTAACATCGTACATTTTAGGTGCAAGTCATTGGTTTGTAGATTGGCTAATTTAACATGCACATATGTCTCCAGTGGAAAATGGTAACACTAACTTTTACATCTAGAATAATATGAAATTGCTCTGAACCAAGATGTGAGAGAGACTCATGGTGTGGAGCCCCTAGGATTTCCTCACATCACCTCTGCAGCATCACCTAACCCAGGTACCTCCCAGGGAGGCAGCAACCACATCACAGGAGGAAACCCAACCTCACAGCCTTCCTAGGTATGATAGCCTCCTTCCAGGCGAGAACAGCTGGTCCTACAGTGTCTGTCATCAAGAAGAGTGCAGGCAGCCAGGCATTTCTTGAGGTCAATGGGGAGTATAGCATTTCAGACCGGGAAAAGGAGCCCTTCCCAGAACCGGGGCAGGCAGAGAGATGTCGAGGAACTTCAGGCAGCAGAACCTTTAGCTGGATGCTTTCTCCCCTTTGCAGAGAGATGGATGTTTTCTGCCCTGTGAACAAGCCAAGAGCTATTTACCAGGAGCTCAGTACAGTGCTGGACCTCCAGTTAACAAGAGCGTTGTCAAGCCTAGATGAACCCAGAGCTGCCTCAGCAGTTGCAAGAGGTTAACCTTTGCCCATGGATCTCCAGCTCAAACCTGTTAAAATCTGCAATCAGTAGTGTGACAGCACAAATTCTTCCAATGATGCAGAATGAAGAACTTCCAAGGGATGTTGAGCATGGGTTAGACATTGCCCTGGAAGCAGCCCTGGAGCTCCCTTCACATGCGGCTTTATCTTATCTTCCTGAAAAAGAGGTTTTACGAGTCATACGAAGGAGTGAATTCAGCATGTAATTCCAGAGCAGTATTCAGCTCTTCTCTTGCCATATACACCAACAGTGTTTTTAGTGCACATCGTCACATAGTGATTAATGGCAACATGGCATTTACTCCAGGGATCACAGCCAACTTAAACATGAAAACCCACGTTGACTCAGATGGACAGAGAAGCACATAAACTTTATTTATTTTGTCAGCCAAATAAGCAAACTGTAAAACTAAGAATACAAAAATCTGCTCTGATGTTTGCTTTATGCAGGGATAAAGTGATTTAACAAAATTACCAGCCATGATTTTTTCTGAATAGGGTTGCACATGCTGGCCTGTTACCACTGCTGTAGCTAAGCTGCACTCGGCACAGTACCAAATGCAAGAAAGAGCAAAGAGAGAGGGACTTCCAACTGTCTCTTTATTCCATTCTTGTGGTGTCCTCAAGGGATACCATAAAGATACCGGCCCCAAGAATGACCTCAGTTATGGTCAAACCTAAGGGGCTGTTGCAACAGCAAGGGGTCACTGCCCTGCAGTAGCATTTACATTGTGTTGCCTCCTCCTCGCCTGGCTGGTTCATGGCAAGGGCTGTCACCCGGGGGCCTGCTGGGATGGAAAGGCTCCTCAGAAGACCAGTTAAGTTGCTTTATGGCCCTTTCTGTTACACTGGAGTTTCAGAAGTGCTATATATATTATGAGACTAACATTCTGGTCCCATATTTGTGTTCCATATATATTTCACCTTTCAGAGCCGTTGGAGACTCTCTTAGATGACAGACTGGCTCTCCAGATATTAAAGGCTTAGTGCCACTGATGCAAATAAATGAAAAGGACAAAGGTTTGTGCTATAAATGTGAAATACACAGTGCAATTGAATTAGGTTATTTTTACATCTTAGATTAAAATTGCCCTTTCCCCTTAAATCTTTCAAGTCAGTGGTTCTCTGGGGGTAGTTCTGTGTTATCTGATACACCCTTTCGTGGCTTTCTCAATGGTGTTCCTCAAAAGGATTTTCTCCTAACATTTTGTCTTCTTTAATACAGTTTTCTTTTTCTCTCAAAATTGTTTCAAGAGAAGCAGATAAATCTCTTTTAAGAAGTGGTGCTTTTTTTAGAGAAAGATTGCTTTCTGTCAGAATCGTTCTATGTAGCATGACATTATAATTCAGTTTTGCTAGCCAGCTACAAAAAGAAGTATTTGTGAACAGGGTTGAAAGGACAAGAAAACAGAAACCAGAAGTCTAATGCCATTCAAATGTACTACTCTGTAATATTTTTGTGATCATTTTCCCCTACTATGTTGGACTAGATGGGAGTTTCAGAAGCAATAAAATATATATAAATATTGAAATATTTATATATTTAATATTTAAATCTTAGTTAAAATCCTTTTGATGGAACATAAGATCCTCCATTTATTTAGTTTACATGAGTTAACATAAGCATATCAAAGGAGCAACATTTATTCATGCTGGGAGGGAGGGGGGAGGCTTTGTTTTCATCATCAGAGATACTTTTAAATAGCTGTCCATTTATGGCTGAATTTTAGGATATCAGACATCCAAGGGAGTTAAAGGCAAATATAAAACCCTTTACATGATTCAGGCACACCCTTGCCTTGATCTGTGCAAATATTTGTCTATCTTGGGAAATTTTTCTCTTTTAAATCAAGTGCGTGTGGAAAAATAAGACTAACCGGATTATCACACTGTGCTACATTTCTTTACACAAACACTGCCATCATTTTTAGGATAATAGGAAATTATAATGAACTCTTTTATAATATAAACCCCACATTCTGTGCAAATGGCAGTATTAACAGGAAGCTACATTTCTTACTAATACATCATTGAATTCTCAGCTATTTGCATGTAGCAAGGGTATTCGAATGATAGTATTTTAAAAATAGACTCACATAACATTTTTTAGTGTAATCAACCATGGATGAGGCCCATCTGTCATATCTAGTCTGTATGACTAATTGTTAGTGGTCTCTAATTGAAATTGAGATTTATTAAATAAACAGAGATGCCAGTATAAATGCAGTAATTCAATATGTGGAGGGGGGAGGGCAGGATATGAAACTGGACAGTAGCTTCTGAGCATTGTTTATGTTTATACATATACAGATTAATATTTTCCTGTCTACTACTGGGCCAATCCTTCTGCGAGGCACATCAGAGCAGGCTGGCAGATGCCTAAATCACTGCAAACATTCTCCTCCTCATTTTTCCACACTTCAAAGAGGGTTGTGAATGGAAGATGGGCTTAGGCTTTTTTCTAGGAGCCCCTAGGGAAAAAAAAAAGGTTCCTTGTTATGATTATAAAATATGGTAAGCTTCAAAACACGACCTGTGGTTTTATATACACCATAACAGTGGCCAAGGCTAGCAGAGTATCAAAGAATATGTATGCAGACAGCTGACAGATCTGTGTTACAGACCTAGGATGAAATCTTAGCCATACTGATGGCAAAACTCCCATTAAGTTCAAGAGTCAGGGTTTCACGCCTTGGAAGTGAAATGTATTTCCGTGATGCATCCTCAGCTGGCATCAGGCAAGTTCATCGAGGAAGGAGGTTGCTCAACCCCTGCGAAGTTGAGTTCCTCATCCCTAGAAAGCAAAGCAGCATTTTTATGCTCTATGGGAAAGTGTTTTCAGTATGACTATATAGCTAATTTTTCTTCAGTGGAATAAAGAAGCACTGAACATACACAGATGTCATCAACCAGATGCATGTAGAAGCTAGAAGCAGAAAACTCACCAGTGAGCTCCACATTGCTTTATTTTTGCTCTATGTCATCACTTATTTTAGAAACATCATACTTTCTCCATACTTTCAATATGGAGGTGTTTTGTCTTTCTGTTTGGAAAATAAGGCTAAGCATCAGATTTAATCCGAAAGATGCAAGATCATGCCCTCTGTGAAGCCTATAATTCTTTAATGACTGCAGCATCGGCATGCAGGGTATGTGCATGGGCAAGAAGTGGGGCATATTTTTTAGCAGCTAGTAGCTTGATCCTGCAGCCTCCTGAGAAGCTTTAAATTGCAAGCACTATCCTGAGAACTGAGGGCACTCAGTGCCCTGCAGGGACTGCCAAGGATTTCACAGAACTGGCACTTTCATAAGAGTGCAGCTCTGTGTGTTTTCAGAGATGAATTTTGGGACTTCTGCCACACAGAGGGTTTGAGGTTTTTTTCCTGAGTTTTTCTTGTTATTTTGAAAGAGCTGCTTTTTTTTTTTTTTTTTTTTTAAATCCAAGTCCAATCCACTCCAAGTAAAAAATGCTCATTTAAACAGATAACCACTTACAGCAGATGTACCAGAGACTACTGTCAGAAAAAGGCTGGAAATGCTAAGGCTATTAACATAAGAGGTCAAATCAGACACTGCTCTTGGATTCAGCAGAGCCTCCAAAAGCAGTTTACGACTAGAAACGTTTCCCTTTTGCTTAGGTATGTCACTTTTGCTTCTCAGCTCTGTCTTGACTCTGTTTATATTGGCTATGGCAGAGCTTCTTTCCAGAGCACACTTGCAATTAGGAAATTTTGTGGGGCTGTTCAGAGACTGCAAGCAGTTTTTACATGGAAACAACCAAGACCAAGGGCGAAGTTTTGGAATAAAAAATAGCATATGAATATGGATGTGGTGGTTGCTTAGTTGAGAGGAATGAGAAGCCAGATCCTATCTTTAAAGCATTAATGCCCCGATCCTGACTGCTGAACATAGAGCGGGATCCACAGTCATTGCCCATAATTATAATGATCGTGTCTGTATAGTTGCACCTTAAAATGGTACTTTTATATTCTACTAAACATGCCCACTGCTGATGACAGACATTCTTCTTTAAGAATGAGCAACACTGTCCTTGAAGCTGAGTTATTGTATCAGCTGAAACTGTGGATAAATCCTGCTCTTCTTCCCACCTAAGCACGTAACTAGGGAAGAAAGAGCAGCACAGGCTCTTGCTGAAGAGGAAGCACATCAAACAACTTCACTTTTCTGTTCATACCATCCAAGACTGCAATAACTGTTTGCTTTATGGTCTAGCAGGCATTTCCCTCACTTTGCAGCATGCAGCCTTCCTTTCGGTGCAGAGCTGATACAAGGCATCGCTCTCACCCAGGACTGCTGAACTGTCGCATTTGTTATTCTGTCTGGAAGACAGAAACTCTGACATTCCAAGTAATCATCTGTACATCCTTCTCTGCATACTTCTTTTTGGCTTCCTGTTTTATACAGCTGATGATGCTTTTTCTTTGTAAAGAAGTGGCACATAGCAGCCTAGGTCTGGTCTTCATTATTCTTTTGTCCCTTTTCCAAAAACTGATTTCCTCTCCTTGGCTCTTTATCACTTTTATGGTGACTTGCTCATATTTTGAATACTAGGATTTTGCTTGCTGTATGCTGGCAATCCCTCCTTGTGGCTTGCTGTAAATTACAAATTATCAAAACAACCTAATATTTCAGAAAAGTATGTGGGATGAACAGAGTGAAGGAAGGGATTTTTGTTTCTCTGTTTTAAAACCTCTGTCTCCTGCCTGCTTTGCTGTCTCACTCTTCTATCAGGCTCTGCCTCCCTGAACCCGAGGCATATTGTTTTAAAAACCGTCCAAGCAACTCGGGAGCAAAACCTAAGGAACTAGAGAAACCTGAGCTGCTAATTCACAACAGCATTTGAAAATGTTACTGTCAGCGTCAAAGAAACCCCTAATTTAGCTGCTGTCCTGGTGTCAGCTCATGCGATCTCCCACGGCGGGTCTGTGCTAATGCCTTTCGTTTCGCCAAGCTGCGTGCCACAGAATCCAGCCTTCTCAGCCTTCTGTCTCTGTAGGATCCATTGCCTCTCACCAACACCCAAGCAGAGGCCAAATTCACCTTCCAAATTGTGCAGGCTAGATGCTCAGCTACATAAACAGGCATCACAGCGCTGACTCAAAACCACGAAAGACAGCAAAAAGGGTAATACTTTAGACAGAAAAGTCATGCAGTATTGATGCAGTGTTTAGGGCTGGGAAGGATCTTTTGCCTTATGCCTCAGTCCCTGAAATGCAACTGAGATCTGTTCCATCAATAAGCCATGAATGAACTCTCCGATACTTTTTTTTGTAGCTATTTTAAGTCGGTTTTCCCAAAAGCACAAGCCTGGTTTGCTCTGCCCGAGCCACCTGCTGGGAAGTTGTGTGCCCTGCAGCTCGGCTTTGCAGCCTGTCAATCAGTGTTCGCTGTCACAGGACATCAACATCTCGAGATCTGGTAAATAAAAATGAGGTCAAGCCTATAAAGTTTTCCACTGAGTGCAGATACATAAACGTTGCCACTGTGATTAAACTCTCTCCTGTCTCCGCTTGTCCTAGGGATTTATTGCTTGCACGCAAGCTTATCAGAACCATAACTTGTTCAGTTTTGCACCTATGCCTCCTAGTTTTTATCCAATTATTTCAGCTTTCTGGTTTTGTAAACTTCTATTTCTCAGATTGTGCCCCTTCCCGTCAGGAAATGTCTTCTGGGGTCAGTTTTGAAAGCAATGCACTATGATTTAGCCTCATGCCTGCCATTAGTGTCAGTGGGAATCAGGCTGCTGAACCTCCGAACACCGTCTTTCAAATGTACCCCGTAGTACTTGAGCTCTCACTGCATTTATAAGCATTCCTGTATAAGATGTCTCACATCAGACACATATACACTGGTGTACTAGCCGATGAAAATGTGCTTTTTTCTCCTTTCTTAATTGAACTGGCGGAGGGGTTGAGAAAAGCCCAGGGGGAGTGCAAATAAAAGGGTCAGGGTCAGACAAAGAAGGTTAATGCTTTCTGCAGAATCTCATCACAGGACTTAGGAGCACTACGGCATAACCATGGGGGAGATTACGCGGCTTGGTCAGCAGCGTAAACAGGACAACAACATCAACACTGAGCTGATTAAATGAACACAAATTACGACAGCTTTCAGGATCAACAACTCGTCTGGTAGCTTGTGTTTAAAACTGATTTCAGATGTTCCCAGAATGAGCAGCTTCACATAAGACCAAGCCCGTTATATTTACAAAACTGCCTACTACTTCCTTGTGTTTCCCCCCATACCCTATTCTACATAGGGTTTGCATACGAAAATTTACATAAAGCTGTCAATAGTCCTTAGTAATGTTTCTGTCATGATCAGCCTGCCTAGATACCCCATTCTTCTGCCAGGGAAAACTGAATGTGGCAAGGATACTGAGTCACAGAAATGTTTTAAAAGATTTGCATGGTATTTGCTAGCATCCCAATATTCAGCTCTGTAACTGCGCATTTTATTAAGATCCCACATGTTTATCTAAGCTGATGGAGTTCTGCTTAATTAGCAGAAGAGAGGAAGGCAAGGTCCTGCTTTCAACTTACAAGTCCAGACCAGAACCCTGTAAATTCCTGTGCACCCACTTCATTTTGTATACCTGAATCGCCCCTCAGGGGCCAGAGCTACCCAGCTGTGTCGTTACATAGGGGTACTCCACTGACAGAGATTCACACTGAAGAACCTGCAGGCTCTTGAAAGTGCCCCAGGCACATCTAAGTTTCTGACTTGAGATTCATTTGGCTCCACTTGTATTTCTGCAGGTTTTGTGATGCTGGAGGGGGCAGGTGCCCTCCTGCAGCACCTGCGGCCATGGGAGGTACACACAATGCTTGGACAAATGCAGGGAGGGATATAAAGATCAGTGGGATCATTCAGACAAGAAACCCTGTTTAAGGAGCCACAGCCTCTGTGTGTAGACAGCATCCAGCAGAAAAGGGGAGGACTTCATGAGGAGCCCTGATCAGCTCCTAGGAAGCTCTGGAGAGGACTAGATGGCTGTGGTCCATGTGAATAGCAATGCTGTAGGAGAGGAAAGGCAAGGAGACGGGAGAGTGGGAGAGAGGTGATGTAAGATGCTATAGGTGAAGCTGAAGCTCTGTGGTGCTGACAACCAGGATTTCTATAGTAGCTGTTTCTGAAATGCCCCTAGTACCCACACACTATCAGGAAAAGAGAGGCAAAAAGACAGAACATTTAATACCTGGCTAAGAAATAAGGTAAAGGCATGTGTAGTCTAAGTGAACGCCATCAATGTAGCAGGTATCAGAAATAACACTGGAAAGAGAACGGTAAGTGTGACACAGTAACAATCAAATATTCATCAAGTTTAGAGTAGGCCATACAAGAATCAGTAAAATTAATGAACATCAGTATGAAACATAAAATCCATGTGTATCGAAATTCCAGACCTAAATACGAAGAACATAGCATTATCACTATATCACAGGAAGAACAGGATGTCAACATCAGCTGCAGTATATAGGGGAGTTCTGAGATACCAGAGCAGCAGGAAAGGCAATACCAAACATCAGAATTCAGCTATTTCCATGCAAATTGGGTAGATAACACAGGATGTAACTTGGAACAGTTGATAACCGTTGCATGGAGGAACTGGTTAGGGATATTGATGAGAAAACAGGCAATTCTGGAATTGGCTTGGAGCAAAAATGTATATAAATGAAGCATTTTGTTTAAAAGAAGCAAAATGTGACAACAAAGAAAATGAATTCTTTCCTGCAGGCAAGGAGTCTGCTAAAGGACACTGCGCTGGAAGTGCAAGGCCAGGGCATATGGGAGTACTTAATGGCTTTGCAAGAGAGCAAGACAGCAAGACAAGGGAGGATATTAGAAGAATAACTGCAAATCCTTCAAACAGCTAAAGTTGGATCCAAATGAATAAGTTAGAAAGTAACAGACACTCTGGAAGATTACATGGAGAAAAATAATTAGGCGGCCAAAAAGGAGTTTGATAAGTTTTTAGCAAAAGGAATCAAAACTAGCAATAAATATTTTTTTTCCCACACATCAGGATCGGGAAGCATGCCAGAAAATATGTGGCATCCATTGATTGCCAGAGTTCAAAGGAAGCACTCAGGGAAAATAAAGCTATTAGAAAAACTAAATAGATCCTTTGCATCACTTTTTCACTGTAGAAGAGTAGATTCCTGTATCAGAAATCTTTTTGGGACAGGGTGACCCTCACTGGCAATTCTGTCTGAAATAGCTGTGCCCAGGAACACTGCAACACTGAGAACACTGCAACAAAACGATCAGCAACTCTTTGTCAAAAACCAGATGATATCACCAGGAGTTTCAGTACCCTCAAGGATGAAATCACCAAATGACTAATAGCAGATTATAACCCTGTTCTTAAAACTCCTTTGATATCAAGAGAGGGGTTATCAAATATCAAAAGCCAGGCCAACTTTTGTGGAAAGGTTCCAGGGGAGATGTGAGAAACAGCAGAATTGAAAGTCTGAAATCTGCAGTAGGTAAATTAGTAGAAAATGTAATGAAGAACAAAATTCATTGACACTTTAATAAATTAGATTTACTTCACTCTAATAAATTAGATTTACTTGGAAAAAGTCAGCATGACCTCTGCCATTTTAGGTATTGGAGCTGCTTGATGAGATCAACGACATAAAGATAAGAGCAATTCAGCTGCTAGAGCCTACTTAGATGTCCAAAGGCTTTCAGCAAATATGTCTCTTGATTCCCCACTACACATTTTTAAGGGAATCAAGCAGCTATGTCAGGAGAAGGAAAGTCATTGCATGATAAAAAGACAATTAAAAGGTAGGAAACAGAGGAGGGGACCAGAGGAATTCTGCAGGGTTGCACAGTCAAGTTATTTGGAAGCAACCTGGAAAAGGGAGTGAGCAGACAGGAGAGAAAGTTTGCAAGAGCCAAATATTTCACAGAATCCCAGAATGGTTGGGGTTGGAATGGACCTCTGGAGATCATTTCATCCAGCCCACTGCTAAAGCAGGTTCACCTAAAGCAGGCTCCACAGGATTGCATTCAGGTGGATTTTGAATATTGCCAAAGAAGGAGATGTGCTGTTAAGGACTAGGACTGACTTCATGAGTAGTACTTTGGTAGTACTTTATGAAACGTAGTGATAGACAATAAAAAGGTAAATGAGATGCAGTGCGGGTAAATATAGACTAATATATAGGGGAGGAAAACAACCATAGTTTCACAGCTAAAATGAAATGCTCTGAGCTGACCATTAGTGCTCAGGAGCAAGATCTTGGGACCTGTTTGGCAGCCCCATGAATATGGCAGCTCAGCACTCAGTAGTGGTCAAAAGAAACTAAACAACCCAAATAAAGTATTAGGGCTTAGTAGGATAGGAATAAAGAACAAAAGAGGGAAGAACATTATGCTAGTGTGTAAACTCATGACTGACCCATGTTTGAATAGGGTTAGACTACAGAGAATAGAGAGACAACTTGATGAAAGCAGACTACAGCCCTAAGAGTGGCATGGAGAGGATCATGTCAGTCAAATCAGTCACTCACTCTCTTCTCCAACACAAGGGCTAGGAAAGGGGCGGGGGGGAGGGAACAAGGGGGCATTAATACAGAGTTACAAGGAGCCACAATAAGTTCAAGGGACATTGGAGACACTCATGGATGGAAAAGCCTTTGGAAGCTAGTGAATGCAGAGAAACCACAGCTATCTCAGGACATTTCCAACAGAAAATAGCTTGAGAGTACCGTTTTGGGTATCTGGGGAAAATGCTATATATGTTCATCCTGCTCTTATTCTTCGTTAGGCATCCACCTATGGCCTCTGTTAGAGAGAGGGTACTGGCCAGCTCTGTTTTTCATTTGACTAGGTGCAGCCATCTGTGTGCTTTTAAGCAAAATCAGCTACACACACCTAGTCCATCCTAGGTTGGGCTTTCCTGTGTGAGAGCCTACACCAGGAGGAGCATAACCTGTACCCCACACAACTACACCTCCATCCTGTCCACCTCTCCCACTGTCATGCAGGAACTATGGCTCTTGGTGTAGAGCCAGGAGGAGGGTGAGATAAGCGAACAGCACAAAAAGAAGGGGGCAAATGCTCCATAGAGCTGCTGAAATGCTGACACCTGCCTGGAGAATGCTATTTATGCCCTTCCCCAGTCCTCTGCCCCATCTCTTGGCAACCTCCTCCAGATAGGTGGTGGCTTGGGGGTCCAACTCTTCTGCCAGCAGCTAACAGCCTGACTGGGAGTGCAGGGCTGTCCTCCTTATCCAGGACATGATGGGTCTGCCCAAACGTTGCTGAGCCATCAGGATAAACATGTAATAAAACCCAGAAATAACATACTGTTGTCAGTGTAAAAACCTTTCCTTACCACGCGGCAAGCTGAACTGGCCTCACCCAAGGGCTGCGGGCAAGCATTAAGCCTTGAAAGCCAGCCCACCAGTCACAGCCCAATCCACAGGGTGCTCATCCCATCATCAGAAGATTTCAAACAACAACAGAAAATGTTTGCATACAGGCTTAAGCCCCTTTATGGAGCCCAGACCAACCACTCAAAGCCTACAGTTAGGAATTATCTTTAGACTGATGCATCTTTGCTTTTTTAAGGCCAGCTCAGACAAGCCCCAGGGTTAGCCTTTTGAATCCACTCCACCTTTCTCCTTTATTTCTCTTTGGGCTTATAGAGAATACTTGAAGTTCTTTATTGGCACCATCTTATATCTTACTGTAACAAGTCCGGAGGACATCAGAGCTCCACACCCTACAGAGCTTTGTTTAAAACTTCAGCTTAAATTGAGCCAAACTGTCTCTCTTTTTCTTTTTTTAAGTCATTATCCATTTTTCAATAGAAGCAGATAATGACATGTGCAAGACTTGTTCCTCCAGGATTTCCATTCTTCCTGGCAGCAAAAAGTATGGGAACTCACATGGGAGCGCCTGTCCGTATGAAATCCTGAGCTTCATTTTCAGTCTCAAGTGATTAAACCTAGTCATGACGTGGTTCAGATTAGTAGGTGTGCTTGGGGTACTTATCTAATTGACCTAAGCTTGGCAAGCTTCTGATGTTCCCTCATCAGTGACACTGCTACTAAGGATGTAGCCCAGTAATCATAGATTTAATTAAACTGAAAAGTACTTTGGCTTTTATGATTTTTTTTCTCCAAAAGAATGAAATCTTCCTTCTCATGAAACAAAATTGATGACATCAAGGATTAGTCCTGATCTTACATCAGGTACTGAGGTCTTGTGACTACATCCTCCTAAAGTACCTGAAAGAGCCTATTGGCAGCTTCATCTTCAAGGCTGAAGGATTTTTCCTCCTCGCTAAAACAATACTTCTGATATAGAGCCCTGCAGCTGATTGAACTACAGCCTCTCTGAAAAGAGTGGATGAGAGGATATAAATATGGTCCAGCAGTTGCAACATGGCTCTGAGCCCTGGAGAGGGAGTTTATTTCCACTAACTGGTTGCCAAAAGTCTCCCTCCTGTCAAAACACAACAGATGAATTCACAAATTCCAGATTTACTTTCCCTCACATTTGCGGGCAGGTGATCAACTGCAATCATCCTGCAAAAGGCTAAATAATAACCACTGTGGCAGCCAACTCCTGAGCTAAGTATCCTTGAGCTCTCTTCTGTCGCAGCCTTCGCACACTAGCAATCAAGTGGGCTGAGTAAGAGGTTTTGTGACAACAGCATTAACTTCTGTGAGCACATAGGAGCTTCCTATCCCTCCATTCCAATGCATCAGAGGTGGCTTTTTACCTTCCTTCTTCTTCCTAGAAACCTGGCAGAGGGAGGAGAAGAATTCTTCTCAGGGTTGAAGACAGTCTTCTGGATGTGGATGTTTGCTCTCTCCTTTGCCAAGGCTATGGATGCTGCTGGCAGTAATGGTGATGTTAAAGGGACTGTATTTTAATAGCAAGGAATTTTATTTTTTTTATTGAAATAAATATATTCTTTTGTGAAAGAAGATACACTTGCAATGGAAATGTTAAATATTTCATTAAATTCTGAGCATCCCAAACCCATAAAATATTCATTTCTTTTTATTTTTTACTTTGTTGAAAAGTTAAGATTTCTAACAGTCATATACCAGATGCATTCTCTGATCAGTCTTTCAGTAACAAATTGCTCCTTTCCTTCAAATGGTGGGAAAAAGCTATGATTTTTAGCTCATGCAAGTTTAACAGGTTGTATATTGCTCTGGCTACAAGTATAACTTCCTGAGGATTTGGTTTGGGCTTTTTTTCCATAATATGCCTCATTTACTTCTCTTCATAAAGTAAGAAGAAAGAACTTCTTATTAACAGTTCTTACATTTAAAAGCACGTTATAAACCTTGCAATGCCAAAATTATCCTTCTGAAAGTTATGTCTTTCTTTAATCAGTCTTTAGGTATAATGTTCCTCTTATTTGCCTTCCTTAAGAGTGCATTCATAGTTCTAAAAGCCTGGGAAGAAAATTGCTCTTTCAGAGGGCAAAGCATGAGAATTCTTCTCTTTCCCTGACAACCAGATACACAGCAAGTGTTGCTCTTGCTTTTTTCCTGGTGAAGCTCCAGGCTTTTATATCTCTTCTGCCAAACCAAGAGAGGCAACAGGAGTGACCCTGTCATTCACTGCTCTATTTGCTGCAATGTCTACCAGGTTTTGCTCTTCCTTTTCTTCCTTGGTGAAGCTCCTGATTACTTCAGGCTTCTATCTTCCTTCAACCAGAAGGGCAATCGGAAATGTTAGCTTTCAGGCAAAAGTCTCTGGCTGAAAACTTGGGAAGGTTGATTTTTGCCTGGAAAAATCCACCTGTCAGAGGGTTAACTCTGATGTGAAACATGTTTTCATCACATTTTTTCTGCAAAAACAGGAGGTGTTTTACAGCCACACATATCAAATCACATTTCAAAAGACTTGATTATAGAATGTTTACTATATTGTCTATAGAATCTATTTTACTTCAGAATGTTTACTATATAAGTTGAAATTCTTCCATAGAATATCAGACATAAGCAAACTAGGTGCCTGATCATTACTTATTAGTAATGCAAAAGATTAGATAATGGGGTATTTGCAGAAGAAGAAAATAGATAAATGCAATTATTTTAATTCTTTCAATTTTTTTCACCCCCACTTCTTACCGAGTAGTTCCTGACTTCAGGAAAATAAATTCTTATCTGTAAATTGGGTTTCTACGAAACAGTTTTCCATACATCAGTGGATGTGTTGGTTTATTTTGCATTTATATCAGGAAAAGATCTGCATTAAGTTTTGCATCTGGAGCAAAATGTCTTTCTGGGTGCTGTATGAAAAGCAGCCCATGAACAGGAAGAGGATTTTTTTTTCAGCTGAGGTGGTCTTACCTGAAAGCCAGGGAGAGAAGATACCAAGCTTGATTTGCAAGCCTGATTCCTGGAAATCACTTACAGGTAAAGGTGTTCCCTTTGCCTTCACTCAGGTGTTTCATTTTAACCATGATGGTGATTATCCTGTGTTCATCATGCAGCCAAAGTCTGCCTGAATTCAGAGCGCTCCAGGCAAACAAAAGATGCAGTCAAGGTCAGTGTAGTTTTGCCATGTGATAGTAGTAGACAAAGGTAAGTTGCTTTCTCCCATTTCAATCTAAATGCTAAGTGCTCCAAGCACTAAAAATTTGTGTGCTCTCTTCTATAGAAGAGGTGCCAACAAGGACAGCAAGTGCATTGCAACTTAGCCAAGAAACAGTGCTTTAGCAGGGACCCAGGAAAGGAGTTAGTATTGTATGTTCTCCACAGTGGGTCTGGCTCAGTACTGCTCTGCCTGATCAACCCTTCTGTGAGCGCTAAACTTGGTGACAAATCCAAAAAGCATTCATTTTCCGTGATGAGAGGAAGTACCACAACTGGCTGGAATCGGTCCCTGCTGAATATCTTTGGATATTTGATATCCTCTCCTTCTCAAATATCTTGGGAAAAATGTAAAAGCTAAATATCTCAATTACCCAAGTTCTAACACTGCAGGCTGTTGGCAGGGCTTGCAGCTTTGCTTGGGTTAGGTGGAATGGACTAGAACATTCTTACATCTCCCTGTATGAATTAAGTGATTTTTTCAAAAGTCAGCACACATCATACAGCCAATCAAGAAGACCAATTTCATCAGCAGAATAAAACACAGAACATAAAAAAATGTAGAAAAAATGAATGTAACCAGGAACCATGAGAGATACAGATGCATTAATACATCAATATCTGTAGATAGGTGAATTTCAATATAGCTAAGTACAACTAAGGGGAAAATGTCAGTGCAAGCTAGGTAAGGGGGAGGTAGGTTGCGTCATTCCCTTTGTTGGGGGGAGCTGCTGCAACAAGGGGAAGGTGGAAGGTGCAGTGTTCTTATATGGGATTCCCAGCCACGGGTTATGAATGTGCTATCATGGGCACAGCAAGGTGGACCACAGTCACAGAGCACCAAACCTGTACATGTTCCTCATCGCATACTTAAATGCACCAAGCTATGCAAAAATCTGTTTCTGTGCCACTAGCCGCACATAAAAACTAAGCATCTCTGCCTTTAACTCATGAACACTGGACACTGGGGTTATTTCTTCACTGCCAGGCTGCTCAGTGTCTGCTTCCCAAGCAGTCAGGTCCCATGACAGTGCTGCTGTATTTTTCATTATGATATTCTGCACATGTAGTTTTACATAAAAACATATCACTTTGTCCCTGAGGCTTTTTCTCTTCCCAGGCTTTCATCTGCTCCGTTTTTGTTTTTTTTTTTCTCTTTCTAAAACTAGACATGGCCTTTCACTCCCCTTCCTCTGCTCATTTTTTTTATCCCCCTTTCCACTCCCCCTCTTTTTAATAAGGTCTGGGTTTCGTTTCTGTGACCCATCCTACACTGTTTGACCCAGGTGTCTCACAATCTTTTAATAAGTCTTTTCTCACAACGTGTAGAGATATTTCCCTTATTTGACAGATGAGAGGCTCGGCTGTTTCAAGGCTTAGGTGTTCAGATGCCAGTAAAGCTGAATTCAGTGAGGAGGTAGCTGCCTCAATTCTTTCATGCTCCTGGGTTGCAGTTGTTTCCTTGGAACCATAACAAAGCATCCTGGGACTGGGCAGGTCACTGACGTCTTTGCTAGCGGTGCCACTCTCCTTTTTCACTTTTCCTTAGC
The DNA here is from genome assembly GCF_028554395.1 of Pezoporus wallicus. NCBI lineage: Eukaryota > Metazoa > Chordata > Aves > Psittaciformes > Psittacidae > Pezoporus > Pezoporus wallicus. The sequence goes on from NW_026640767.1 coordinate 226,977, forward strand.
CCCCAATCTTTTTTACTGGTTTTTGTGCTTCCTTTTGTGAAAAAGAAAGACAAAGAAGGAAAAAGGATGCTGCCCCCACCCTGCCTTCTCATTTCCATTCTCCTTTATGCACTTACAGTAAGATGACATATTAGTGGGCTGTTTAACTTTTCCCCTCTATGGTATTCCATACCATTCACATCATGCTCCGATCCCACATTTTTCGTTATACCATCACTCTTGTCATATGTATATATATATACGTACATACACACACACAAGAAGAGAGAGATATCATTCCTTAGTCAACCACGCACCAAGTGTGAAGTTGCTGGAGAAGGACTGGCAGCTCCAAAGGGATATATATCATGTGTCCCTCAAAATGGCCAAATATTTGCCTGACAAAATTTTAACAAAGTAGTCCATTACCCTACACACACTTCTCTCCTGAGGAGGGAAGCAGCAATTCTCTTAGTGCACAAGGTATTCACGTCTTTAAAGGTGTTACAGAAGGGTACTCATTAACCAGCTGAAATAAGAACGTCAAGGAATTAGATGCCAAGCCTACCTCCTCATTTATGTCAAACCTCTTGTCGTGTTGCAGAAGGGGATGGAGGCACAAGGGAAGCAAAGAGATGTCGAGTCTTGGAGTATGATCTTTCAAGAGTAGTCTGTTCAGTTTCTACCCCACATGAAATTTTGACATAAGAGAGGAGATAGATGATGTGCTCTGGTGTTCAGGTAGACACCGAATACTGTGTTTGATCACCCTTTTATGATTCTTTTGTTCTTTCTGAATCTATACACAGGAGAAAGAAAAAACGTATTTTCAATGGGTAGCAGTTGAAAGGAAGAGAAATATTTCACGTCTGAGCAAAAGAGACAGGAAGGTTCTGATGTCTAACAGTAGATGCTCCCTGCATAGCTCAGATCTTGCTTTTCTTATACATAACCAAACCTCACTGCCAGTTTTGTGCATGCAAAGAGAAGAAACCTCCAAATGCAGCTGCACTGCACTATATGGATTCTTCAGGCTCCCAAGGGGCAGCCTTGATTTCTCCGTAACAAATCATTGCCCAAGTGCTAGAAAACATTTGTGGGAATGAGACCCAGCTCCTGAAATCTCAAGCACAAGTAGGGTCCTTCCCAGGAGTGAAGAGCTGCTGGGGCTTGTTTCTCGGGAAGCCCTGGAGGCTGAGGGGCCACCCGTTAGCAAGGAGGGAATTGCTGACTGGAGCAATGCAGGGAGGGGAAGAAGATTTTGAGATTTTGCCTCTCTTAGTAGTTGAGCTCTCTCAGCCTAGACCTGTGTGTTTGTGGGTGGACTAAAGCGTAAAGACAGCCCTTCATTGGTATGGCTTTAGTATTTGGTGGCTGTGGTTGGCAGGAGACAAGGTCCACCCACAAACATTACAGTATTTTCACACTTGGCTTGAATATCTGTCCCAAAACCACTGTGAGGCAAACCAAATCCTTCCTTAAGATATTAGAACTTATTTTCAAAGCAGTGTAATTTAACTGCATAATATTCTCTAATGGGATGAATTGCTTAAGTTATTCAATTGCTTTAATAACTGCTGTCACAGATGGGCTGAAGGAGGCCTTGGTGGAAGAATTCAGAAGCTGTTGGCATGTATAGTGGTAACGAGGTGATAGCATTTTCAGAATTGACCTTGTTTCCATCATTTAAAAGAAATCCTCCCCATGATAAAGAGAGTTCTAGGACATGTCTGTATCAGATAATTGCACTCTAATGGAGATAAGCATGCAATAAACGCTGTCGCGTGCTGCGAGTTAGACTAATCTCACATGAAAATCAAGATGCTTGGGCTGCAAAACCATCCCGGTTGTCCTGGACGACAGCATTTGTATTTTCCTTGCAACTTTATTAATATTTTACTAGGAGGACAAGATGATCTGCTTCAGCATGTGTGAGAGCCTCTGCCAGAGGCAGCAGGGACTGTTCTGCATGGCCTCTCACCCTACAGGGGCAAGGGAGCTCTTTCTGCCCACACCACCCTGCAAAGGGTGTAGTCTTCACGTCAGTCTGAGCCTGACTCACCTCCTGCATATGGGGACTGGAGAAAGAGTCACAAAGTCACAGCAACACGTCTATCCAATTACACAAAAAACACAGCGCTGAAGTCACCGGCAACCTTTGTGGTTTGGAAAAAGAGCCGTGCAAGGGCATCATGTAGCTTAACAACCTGTTGTAGCCAGACACAGTCTGTGAGCCTAGGTGAGGGTACACAGAGGGCATGGTCTTACTCTTCTGCCACAGGCTCCCACTGCTCGGTGGGGGCATCTCTCCTCCTCTCTGCACCTTTTTTCCAGCCATAAAACAGGATAGTGCTTCTTCCCTAGCTCCCAGGCTCACTGAGAGGGTAAACACATGGGAGAGATCACAGCTATTCAAGCACCACAGTGGCTGTGGGGAACAGTGGGAGTATAGCAGCATCAGAGATAGAAACCTGTGGGCACAGATGTCTGTGTATGTTATCCCGTGGGCTGGTTACTTACCCCATGTGTTCAGACTCGATAGACACAGACACTCAAATTGAGCACAGGCTGTTTGGTTATCTGCCCCACAATAGCTTTTACAGACACCAGTTGCATAACCTACCTAGATAAGGGTAACACGTAATGCGGCTTCTCACCTTTTTTAAAAAAGTGAAACTTGAAGGGAGAGAATAAGTTCTCCTCGACTATTTCTGCTTTTCCCTTTTTGATACATTTTCTATTTCAAAAGCAAGGCCTTTTTTATTATTTTCATAAAATAAATTATGTACTCCCTCTAGTGTCAGAAATTGTATATGAGCTTAAACCACGTTTGATCAAATGCTGCTATAAATGCTAAAGCAAGGTTCCATTTCATTTCTCCACATTTCAAGGTTAATAGGTTACAGTGATATGTAGAATTAACAACAGTCCTACACACTGCTGTTCTGCCTCCTCAGCACTGCGGCTATAGAAAAGAAATATACTATTAAACAGTGAAATAAAATAAGTACTTGCCTTACGTATAAAGCCAGGTCTCTGATTAAGGCTTTTTGCCACCTTCTTTAATTCTAGTTCCAAACTGCTGCTTTGAAAGGGAACATCTGAAAAGCCAAATTGTGCAACAGAAATGCTTCAAAGTGAGGAGCTGGAATAAGATGAAAATACTGGGAAGGACTATTGAAATTCATCAGAGGAGAAAAAGGGAGCCTCCTTAGTGCCTTGAGATCTATCATGCTCTCATGGGCTTTCCCAGGTCTTATTTTACCATAAGTTGTGAGCATTTGGAGACCTCTCCAAGCACCCAGGGCAGTTCCGCAGGGTTGAACCCCTCAGCTGCACAAGGTGCTCAGTGCATTGCTGCTTCTGCTCGAGGGGAGTCAAAGCCAGTCACATTTCAAGGCCCGTGCTCCCCTACCCAGCTTTTCTGAAGTATCATTGCTAGGGTTTTGCCAAAAGTCTGGGGGGAGGAGTGTTCTCTGTTGCACACAGGAAATCACTGCTGGCTTCTAACTGCGACATATTGACCAGGATATTGGATGCCCTCTATGGGTTTCTTCTCTGCTGCTGTTTTTAAATCATGGGTAGAGGTAACAGCCTCTGTTTCCACTAATTGGAAAAATTAATGTCCCTGGCAGCTGGCTGCCTGCAGAGGCTCTGGCCTTCCTGCCAAGCAAGGTCGCAGAAAGGTACAGCTTGGTCCAGTGAGCAGTGGCAGGTGGAAATGGAAAACAGAGGAGACATCCCAGCTCCAAGGGAGCCTCAGCCCCTGCGACTGGCCCTGGTGAGTTATCATGCTGAGGTGCCTAAAGGCAAGCGCACAAATACCGAGGCCATGAGTCTGTATGTCAGTAGCTGCTGACCACTCACATACAAAGCTCCTTTTCTGACTGCTGATTATATGCGTCTAATTTTATCCAGCTGGTTTGCAAGAACTATCATTACTCCTTCCCTAATCCTCCCTCTAAACATTCTGTGCCAGACTGGCAGGCTGTGGCTGTGGGCAGTGCAAGAACAAACTGCAGAAGGGCAAGGATGGATGCTACATCCTCAGGGATGGACTGTGGCCCCAGGGAGGTCTGCAGGAGACCCAGGAGGTGCATCAGTGCTCACCTGGGATCCACATCTATCCAGGTATCAGCAGCTTCAAAGCCTCACCTTAAGGAAGTAAAAGAAAACAGTAGACTTTAATGCTGTTGATTTCCTGAAAATATACAAAACTGTGCCCTGAAAATTGTGCCATGGTGTGGCTGGCCCACCTCCTTACCAAAAATACCCCCAGCACTATGCTGTGCATCCCCCACCACGCACCATGATGGGTGCCATCAGCTGGAAAGGGAAAAGGCAAAAACAACCATTTGTTCTTTCCCTTTTCATGGTGAGAGACCAGCCAGAGCTGAACTGCCAGGAAATCTTTTGAAGGCCTGGAAAACATTACTACAATTTTGCCTTTATGGATAAGCATCTCTAGGGCCAGATCATGCTATCTCCTCTTCATCTGTTTGCTGCAGCCAGGTAATGAATAGGCAGCAAGTAGGGATCACCACCAGCTGGGAGTTCACCATTCTCTTGGGTGACCTTCTGGTTCTCCAGACCTTGCTCACATCTCAGCTGTTTCCTACTTTGGACCATAACCGTCTCCTTCCCATCTAAACAATGTCATTTATTTATTTGCTTGTTTGTTTAGTATTTGTTAATTATTATACTGCTGATGAAGCTGGTGCTCTGTACTGGGTGCTCTCCTCAAAGCTGTAGGAGTACTCTAGAGCACCCACTCCTACCTGCCTTCAGCTCAGTGGTTAGCCTCAGTCAGGACCTCACAGCTGTTTCCTTTAAAAAGAGAAATGAGTAAGCTGCTTTGAAGCTGTTGTGTTTCTTTACAAATCACCTACAAAATGTCCTTTCCCTGCACAGGGGAACAAAGAGGGCTTTCTTTACTACAACCGTAATTCACTGTCAGCCAACACTTGGACCAAAAGCTTTCTCTCTCTTCCAGTGCTTTTTTATTTCCCTCAAGGATATGCTCCCACTGGTTATTCAAGCAGCATCCAGCAGCACCTTGGTTTGTGCGTTTTCAAGTCTTCCTGTTGCTGTTTGTTGCAGACATGTGGTTGCACGCGTTTTCAGCAAAATGCTCTTCTACCTCCATTGCCTGATGCTATCCACATAGAGGTCCTCTCCAGCTGTATGTGAGTGCTTATAAATGCATGTTTTACCATGTGCCTATGTTCTGGAGGGTGATATCTGTTGTTTCAACTACATGATCTGGAGAAGGCACTCACTGGCTTCTTCATATGCAATCTCTGTGGAAAAGCGGTTGATACGTTCCCTAGCTTCAACAAAGCTACCGATTCTTGGTTATACTTGGGTTGTTTTAAAATCCAGTTCAAGATTATGTTCTCCTTTGCTTAATAAGTGGCAAGACTAGTCAGGGAGTTGTAAAGTATCACATAAAAGTGTTGCAGTTATGATATTTGGTCCAGGTCCCACAAGCAGCTGTGCAAGCCTATGTCTTTTAGACTTTTTAAAGCAGACCCTTAAATTGGAAATAACTTGGCAAGATGAACTTCTTGCAGAATGAGGGTCCCAGCACGAGAACAAAAAGTAATCTGCCTTATTGTGCCAGGAGTGCTGCATCTAACAGTATCATGCTTTATCTCCAACGATTCACTGTTGTTTAGGAAGGTGTTAATGAACAAAAAATATCCAGAGGTGACTGAATATTTTTTTGCAGTATTTCAAGATGATGACATTGTAAAGACCCTGAGAAACTATGTAGGCTGAGAGGCAACAGAGAGAAGTTGCAACAAGGGGAATTCTGTTTAGCAATGAGGAATTTTTTCCACCATGATGATGGTCAAATACCGGAATATTGTGCAGAGCTGTTGTGCAACACCCGTTGTGGAGATACTCCAGACTCAGCTGGAAATAGCCACAAGCCACCTGATATACTTGAACCTTCTCTGAGCAGGTTAGATGAGATGACCTTTGAAGGTCCCCGACCAAAATAATGCTATTGTCTGTGACTAAATGCAATGAAATCACACAGCCACCTTTCAGATCTTACAGTGAGTACTGCATGTTCCATGGCCAGAGAAAACATTGGCTAAACTAAAGACACAGTGTGTTTGCTTATTCCCACCATTATCCAGCCTTTTACTTGGCTATTCTCTAACATGCAGAGTGATTACCACGTCCAATGCAAAAACAACTCTTCTGTTATTGCCCCACTAGAGGGTGCTTTAGCAATATAAATCTTGAATACTTGATTTAACGCTTTGTAACAGCCATTATGCTGGAGAACTACTTTGCATCTTGGAGACTGACAATTCTTTGAGACAGTCTGAAAAACTCTGCAATAATGGATCCAGGATGCTGCATGTGTGTGTGTGTGTGTGTGTGTGTGTGTGTGTGTGTGATAGGCATGCAAACAATGCAAATAAACACAACAAATTTGTTAGGGATTGTTTCCCGAAAGCCAAGAAACTGGAAAAGGCTTTGCACTAATCCATTCCACATCAGCTGCCCTGCAACGTGGAAATTTTCATGGTTTTTCTTCAGTTTGCTGGTATCTGGTATCTTGGGTCAGCCCTCCACAACTAGACATAAAAGCCAGTCTATATTCAGATCATTTGAGTTGCTGTTGACAGGATCCGCATGGTTGTTAACTTTTGTGATTTTACTGTGAGTGTCCTGATAGTAAGAGTTTTCGCTTTTGCCCCTGTTTTTAAAGGACAGCCCTTACAGCATGCTGTTCTCTTGGAAGTGTTAATGCTCCTTGGCACAAAAAATAATGATGCTCTGAATCCATCAGCAAAATACTTATGAACGTCTGTGGAGCCACCACTGGCAGACAGGCTTAAGTAGTAATACTCTTAAGTATTCATAGAAGGCAAATACAAACAGGCCCATTCTTGGTAACTCTCCTGAAGATCCCTGGGTACACAAGAATGGAAGGGAAAGGTTCCTTTAGCTCTTATTGTAGGAGTGGTTGCAGTTGTCGTGCACAATCTTTTTGTATTATGAAAAAACGTGATGGGTCACACAGAGTCAGATTCTTGGCGATGCTGTTTCACCCAAGCTCTTCTTACCAATATCTGCTCTGTTGCTGAAACTCAACAGGGACCCAACATTTATCATCAGGTAAATATGGCAAATAGTGGCTGGGGCATTGTTCAGGTTCAGTCTACTGTAGCTTTTGACATGCATGGCAGCACAGTAATAAACCTGCAGGCAGTTTTATAGTAACCTACAAATCTGTCATTTAGCCCCATGAGCAAAGCATTCTGCTACTGGCATGTGGTAGTCCTGGCTTCAACAGTAAACTGAAAAACTGAACTTCAGAAAACTGAATTAAAACCAAACTAGGTTGTTTTTGGTTTTTTTTTTTCCACGAGTTGTGAAAACTTGGTCAGAATTATATATATGTATAAAATAACGTGAGAAATGGTGGGATGAATAAAAGGAGTAGGAACACTTTTTATTCATCAACAGTGGCTGAGCTCCAATGCATCCAGATGAGAGGAGAGAGAATTCCACTTTAAGTTCTCTGGTGTATCTGCCTTCATGTGGTTCTCCTGGAAGCTAATCTACTTACCTAATGATGGGCTAAAATAATCTCTGACTCCATTTCAGACACAAAAATGTCCCTGGCTATGTCTCAGCTAGTCTTATTTTTCTCTTGAAAACACCTCTTTGCGTGTTAGCACCTTGTCCAGCTCCCTCAGTAGCACACAGTTAAGTGTTCAGGCATTGGTTCAAGACAAGAGGCAGATGAAAATGGGAAGACAAAGGGCAATGTGCAGTCTGAGGGGGTTCACAAACTGCAAAAAGAAAGTGAAACTGATATGGTAAAAATAATGGATTTCACAGGAGTGGAAACCTCTTGCAGGTAAGTAATCTCCTACTGAAAGTCTTGGAGGCAAATGAGCTCACAGGTCTTGGCACCTCCTTGAAGAAGCTGTCTGAAGGACAGACGTGCAAACTTCTTCCTGACAGAGAAGGGTGTGTGGCACAGTGTTGTGGTATAAGCCCAGCTGTAAATCAGGGCCATGCAGCCGCTCTCTCACTCCACCCCTTCCTCCCCCCTGCTCCCGGAGGGCTGGGGAGAATCAAAAGAATGTAACTCCCACGGGCTGAGATAAGAGCAGTCCAGTAACTAAGGTATAACACAAACCTCTACTGCTACCACCAATAATAATAATGATAAAGGAAATAACAGGGGAAGAGAACACAACCGCTCACCACCCGCAGACCTATACCCAGCCCGACCCTAGCAGTGATCTAGCCCTTCTGGGTAACTGCCCCCAGTTACATCCTGGACATGATGTACTGTGGTACAGAATACCTCTTTGGTTAGTTTGGATCAGGTGTCCTGTCTCTGCTTCCTCACGGCTTCCCCTCCTCCCTGGCGGAGCATGAGACTCACAAAGTCCTTGGTCAGACTAAACGTTACTGAGCAGCAACTAAAAACATCAGTGTTATTAGTGCTGTTTTCAGGCTGAGAGTCAAACCCACAGCACTGCATCAGCAACTAAGAAGGAGAAAAATGACTGCTACTGCTGAACCCAGGACACACAGTCATGGACCAACAGCGCCAGCCACAATCTCTTCTGCCATCTCAAGAGAAGAAGGAAGAAAGGTCCCAGAAATCTCACATTATTATGGACAAATATAGAAGATTTTAAATATAGAAGTTGTGTAGGGACACAATTATAAAAGCTCAGGAGCAAGCCAAGATACAGCTCCTGAGGGACACAGGTAAACAGGACATATTAATACTTTCATAATATTGAACAAAATAAGGCAAGAGTCATCCTAACTTGATGGGGCAGGAAAACTATCTACTAATTACATTATGAAAAGTTTAACCAGTTGTCAAGATCAGGTTTTCAATGTGGTTAACACCAGCAGCCAAACACAAGAAATCAGGCTGCAGCAGAGAATGGGTAGATTGCCAGTGTCCATGCAAGTTAGAGGCTCTCAGACCTGGTGCTTCAGAAATCCCCAGCAGGGTATTGGGCTCCAGTCACAGGTTTCAGCTGAAGGGGCATTGCTTGAGCCAGGTGAGGTATTCACAGTCCCCTGCCAGCTCCCCTCCAGCTCAGAGCCAGGAACTCCTGCAGCTGTGTCCCCATAATGAAAAGGCTGTTTTTCAGCCTGGTCACAATCCCTGGTCCAGCTCCCTGCTCAGCTGCGCCAAGGAGAGAGAGGCTAATGGGCAGCAACCAAAGGCTGTGACCACAATCTCTTCTCGGAAGTCACCCTGCAAAGCCACCCTTCAGAACCCAGACAGAGCAGTCTCAGAGCTTTAGAGAGCCTCGATAATAAAAGAGATTTCACAGCAGAGGACAATTAATGTTCTTCCTATCTCTGAAAAGGAGAGGAAACGAGGGACAAAGAAATTATTGACTAGTCAGTTTATCTTGTTTTCCTCTCCCAAATCTGGAGGAAATAATAAAGCAACCTGTAACCATCTAAAGGAGATCAATGATAGTCAGCATGGATTTGTCAAGAATAAATCATGAAAAGTTTATTTCCTCCTATGACAAGGAAACAAGCTGTGTGAATTGGAGAGAAGCACTGTCGTCACTTTCATACCTTCACTGTTGCTACCCTCTCTTCACTGGCCTATACAACAGACCCATAAACAAGCGAGTGAAATGTATACTAGCTGAAGGTGTTTCCTGTGGTATATAACTGGCTAGTGAACCCATACTTGGGTACTAGCTACCTACAGTTCACAATTAACACGGAATGATGTATCAAGCAAGATTTCCCAAGGATCTGCCCTCCATCCTGCATTATTCAATATTTTCATTAATGACTTAGATGATGAATTAATAAGTATACTTTATTAAATTTTCAAGCAACACCAGTGCTGGAAAGGCTACAAGCACATAGGAGGGCAGAGCTAGAATTTAAAACATTCTTGATAAATTAGGAAAGTTGCCTGAAAGTAATAGGCAAAAATTCAATAAGGACATGCAAAGTTCTATGTTTATTTCTCAAAATGGAGAATAGAAAATGCCTGTCTGTGCAACAGTACTGTGTACTGCTTTACAGTGAATAAAGCTAAAGTACAGCTTTACAGTGGATCACAAACTCATCCTGTTGAAAGTTGAAAGTACCACACAGTTGCAAAACAGACAAAGAGCATCCTGGCGTATCTGAGGTAGACTTCTGTCCCTGATCCTGATGAAGAAATTTCTGTCTGTACTTGTAAGCAGTAAGTGTCCAGTTTTGGACAGCACTAGTCATGAAAAATACCGGTCAACTGGAGATGGACTGCATAAGAATGGTGAGGATGAAAAGAAGTCTAGAAGGCATGATCTATGCTAAGAGAAGACATTGAAGAAAATGAGGCTGTTTAACCTAGTGGAACGGACAGAAATTGTACTGGCTCTCCAATATGCAAGAAACAGCCAAATATAGAGTACAAGTAAACTGTTTTCCATGTCCATGCTGAGAAAGCAATAATGAGTTGAAATAAAAAGAATTTAGAATGGGTACCGGCAGAAACAGTAAGGCAAGCAAAGCTTGGATCAGATTGCTTAATGAGGATGTAGACTTTGTCTTCAGAGGTTTTGAAAGACAGTATAGACACCTACCGAGAATGAAACAGATCTAGGTTACACCGCCTGTGACAAGGGAATAGCCTCTTTCTCTTAAGGAAACCTCATAAGCTCAGCTCTCTAAGACTTTTGACTGATGCTATGGAAGTTTTCAATGAAAATGTTTAACACAGATAAAACTGGTTTGAACTCTTTCTAGAAAAAAACATTCATCACAAGCTTAAGGGAAGATGCATTGTTCCACTCACACCACCCCATGAAGTACTTTAAAAAACAGAAAGTGCCTGTACCCCAAAAATTTGGATCTGTAAATTGAAAGCAGCTAATTTTTCACTCCTTCAGCCTGGGCTGAAGAAGTAGGAAGGTAACTGGAACGGCAAAAACTTCCTAACCTTCTGGAGAAGTTTAAGCTGCCTCCTCTCTTGGGAAACTACTCATTCCTCATTGTTTAGGTATCACTATGCAGAGTACATCCAGGGAAAAGAAATGTCAAACAAATCCTTTCATTAAAAATGTAAGTCTCTCTTCCCCCTAAACTGCTCATCCTATTTGAACAAAGGATGCTGGAGCAATCAGATTCTGCAACCAAGTCATACTTTCGCATGCATAATTGTTTACCATGACACCATAGGTCCTGTCTTGCCTCTGAAAACAGCGATAGGCTCCACCTGATGTTATTTCAGATTGCTAATGTAATCCCACCTCGTCAAAACAAAGATTAATTCCCTGCAATTACTAGTCCGATTTCCTATCAGTAGTTTCAATAAATTGACTCAATTTACTTTAAAACACTTACTTAGACCTCTGCCACACAGTAACCAAGAAACTGCATTGGGCAATCTCTGCCAACATTTCTGACTTCAATGAACTCCAAAACTAAGGGACATGCCTGTATTACTTCATTTTAGCATGCTTTTGTGCATCCTCAGTATGGTACAGCGTTTAATTACAGGGTCGCATACTATTTTACCCATGGTACTGCTGGGTGACTTATTGTCCTGAATGGACAGCAATTGATTAATGAGCAATTTTATCTGGGCTCTATCAGTATGTGGCTTCATGCACGTGTTGCATCCTGACCTGAAACAAGTTTTTTAAATTTTCTTATGTGTTTTCTGTGTGTTGTCCTCTTAATACCTTAGGGCTCAATTCACCATCAGATTTAGGTGTCAAAGTGGTCTGAGGAACTGACTAATGAAATTGCCACATTTAAAAGCCTGCTTTCCTGTCAGCTGAGCCACAGCATCACATATCTTCTCTTGGCCTAAATAACTTCTTACACAAATAGATTACCTTCTGATCCTTTTGTAACACAGGTCAGCTGAAGTATTCAGTTCGTCTGTGGGAAGATCTTAACATAAAGCAACTCAATCACATATGATAATGTCAGCTTACAGAGAGAACTGAAAGCGACTTTACAGACACCTTTCAGGATGGGTAGGGAAGGAGATGATGGGATTTGGGGGTGCCTGAAGCAGACCTAAGGAGTCTGGGTTGTATAGAAAAGCTTCTCCAAGGGCACTGGGAGGAGGCAGATTAGTTGTCCCTTGAGTTTGGGATGGGTGCTATGAGGCATGTGGGAGTGAGGGAGTGAATTACCTCTTAGCCTCCTTGGCCAAGTACAACAAGAATTCATTTGGAAGAGACCCAGACATTTCAGAAGGGGGAATCCATCTCTATCAACATCCTTTATCACTTCTGCATCCATTCCCAAACACAACAGACTGTGTCCTCATCTTCACTGGCAGAACTATGTGTACTGTAATTAGGTTCAGTCACAACTGAATACAATAAGCCCTTAGTGAAAACAAAAATCACTGCATTTATTAAGGAAACCTCACTAGAAGGCTTCTTTACTTTTAATAAGTTTTAAAACTATATATTCTAATCCTGTGTGATGAGCTACACAGATGTGTGTGTATATCACAAGAGCCTAGTCATCTAGTCATCAGGGCACCTCTAAGCATGAATTGAGTACGGGGATTATTACACCAGGGACTTTGAATGTGTTCTCTACAAATAGGAAAAGGAATAACAGTTTTCACTGTTGCACACTGTAAGTGCAGTCTTTCAGCATGTAAAGAGTGGAATTAATGTGGCATTTTGTTTGATAAACTGTGTAATATTGCAATACATAAGCTATTGGTTACAGTATTTTGGTAGGAGTATAAGTCGTGACCACTACTGAAGTGTGAAGAAAACATCATATGTCATTATTTTACCTTTTCTGTAAAGGAAAAAAAAAAAAGTAAGAAGCAGTTGTTCAGCTTAATTGTTGTATTTGGTTGTGATTTCTATGCCTGTCAGATAGCAGTTAGCAGGACTATTAAAGTGCATTAGCTCTCTGCTGGTGTTTAATGACAAACAGACATGGTCCATATTCATCAAGCAATTATTTATATCACGACCTTTTAGAAAGCTGTGAATTACCCTTAAGACTTTTGCAGTGAATGATATTTCTAATAAACTGTTAATTTTGCTCCATAAATTGTTCATATTTTTAAGCTGGGAAACTAAAAACTGTGAAATTAAACCTACAGTGCAAGCTGTGCAAATGGCATCTATGAGACTAGGACACAGTTTCAGGTCACTCTAATGTAATAAAAGTGCATCGTTACAACTGAAATTAAAGGGAGCTGCAGATATTAATATCTGCACAATAGACTTTTATGAGAATAAATGTTTGTGACCTGCCAAGGTAAAGAATGTACACAGATTTCTTCAGTGCTACCACAGAGACAGGCCCAGAGATGGCATCTGTATCAGGCTTACCCTCAGACCTTCAGCTGCAGTGGCTTTGTTAGACACCTTTACCCCTCACTGCTGCTCTGCCAGCTCCCTGCCATCAGGATGGCACTGACACACACACTCTAAAGCTTCTTTGTGTTAGCAATACATTTCTGTTGCGATTTTAAAAGTAGAAGGAAATTCTGGGGGGCCCAGACACACACTTCTACACTTCTCGGTAAGACCAAATACTCTGCTGCTATTGGCAGTGGTGTCCCAAAGAGAGGCACACACTCCAGACACACCTGGCTCCTGTCACAGCATGCTTGTCCCAGGTTAGGAACTTGTTGAGGCTTTATTCAGTTCTGCCAAGGGGCCTGATTTTACAGGTACTTCACAAACTAATGGTGCAGACAGGCATCTGGCAAGCTTATCATGAAGACCTTGGAGCTTAATTTCCCTCATTAAGACACCTAAATGCTTTAAGGAAAAAAATCTGGTCCTAAGTGACTGTGAGTGGCTTTGCCTCACTTTAAGAAGTGATGGAGGCTCTGCAGACTCTATTCACCAGCCAGCAGATAGGCATCTCCTTTCACCTGGGTTTCCTCAAGATGAGCCTACCAACTCCCTACTGATGGCCATGAAATGCTGTTGATGTCCAAGCCCCACCTGCAAGGTGGACCAAGCCACATAGGAGCCCAGGTGCTACTGAGACTCAAACAGCCTCTGGCTTCTAAAGCTGGAATCACAGAGGGGACTGGCACTGACCATTGTACCATGCTGGGTCATAACCCATGCATATTTCTCCTTAGACACAATTACCCGCTGGTGGATGTACATGCTGGGTAATGTATCAATACAATCAGAAATCAAGCACTTTGCCAAAAACATTAGAATGGATCTTCAAGTAATAAATTTTTACATTTCTCTAGCAGGAACCAAGACCAGAAGAATATGATGACACTTCCCCAGGACTATCATCTTTATTGCAACATTCCAGCACAAAGCAATTTTTCAGAAACAAGGAACAACTTCCAGACATACAGTTCAGCGCAGAAACACTAATTTTACTGTTTTGAACAAGAACCTTATCATTACTGCTTCTTAGGAATGTTTTATATCTCAACAATATCTGGTCCTCAGCAATGTACACAACTAGAAAACTTACCTCATTATGTGCCTTCAAAATGGATTTTCCCCTTCTTCTCAATGCAGTAATGCCTCATAGCATGTGACTGATTTAGCAAAATAAAGTTTTATGCAGGGCATTAAAATGTAGTTTATATTCACTCAACAGAAACTCATTTCTTTTGTTACCTGTTGTCTTGTTGCCATCCAAAAGAACCTGCAGCATTTCACCAGTCCCAGGGCACAGGGGCTTCCTGAGTGTTGAGCTGAAATAACAATTAATTAATTAATTTTGAAGCCTACAGCTCCTTTTTGACAATACACTCAGATCCACAAAAGATCATCATAAAGAAGGGCTCTTATTTTACCTTGATCGGTGCCATCTAGCACTGTGGAAAGTAATGAAAGATCATGCTTCACCCTGTAGAGAAAGTATCGGGCAAAACCTAAGTTCATTTTATCTATATGCATAAAAAAGCATTCAGAGAGAAAGTCACCTGAAGCAAAGCACCTATTCCATCCACTCCAGCTCACATAATCATTTCAAATTGGCATTTATTGGTGAGAAGGTACTGGCAGAGTTAGCTGCTCTAGTGTTTAATTGCTAGCAATATGCAACCATGAAAATAATGATTCAGAAATGTGTGTGTGTGTGTGTGTGTGTGTGTGCGTGTGTTCTTCCAATGTACCCACCAGGAAGAAAATTAGAGTACCACAGTAAAAGCTGCAAACCCAGGCTGTTATGTTGTTTAGCTGTCCACAGAGAAAAGTAAAAATCATCTTTTTTTTTTTTAATCCACAAAAGTGCTTTTGTACAATCTTGCAATATCTCACAATCTAATTTTGTGTAACATCCCGTCTCCCAAGAAAGTACCAGTAAGAACTTACAAGAGAGTACGGTACAGAGCATTTTTCTGTCGTGAAGAAAAATCCTAATATACTTTCAAGGCTGTGGCGGTTCTAGTTTTCAGAAAGAAACTGAATTACAGCACATGTAGGTTAGGTGGTGGGTAACTGGAGGAGATTGATACTTGTGCCTTACAGTTAATGGAGTGGTATACTCCACTTGCTTAAGAATAGAGTAATAATATTGAGCACAGCTTGCTTGCTATTGCTCATTGAAATATGGGATAAAATGACAAAGAGGGAAAAGATTTCTCACTTTGAAACCCGTCAGGTGAATGAGGAAGTGTCAGTAACGTTTTGTAACTTCAGCTACTGATGTTATTTCTAAGTAACAGAGCTGGCCTTCCTGGCGGCATTTTTCAGACTGTAGCGTTGACACTGTAGATGTTTGTGGACACAAACGTGAAGGTGCGTCTCCTTAGAGTGACATGACACTCCAGGAATTCTTATTTATTTGGGTTTTTAATTAATTTATTAATGCCATTTAATTTTTACACCAATTAATGATTTACTAGATAAGATGGTGGCGCTGGCCACTTCTCTGCATAGGAGCACAGGCCTCACATGTTCATGCTTGCTGTTTACTAATGGCCACACTGACCACAAACTGGGGAGGCTTAATGTGTCATGCTGAACGCATTCTCACATAGGTGCTCAGTTCTGTGTTTCACAGTGCCAGAAAGGACTTAATTTTAGTAGCTGGCTAAAAGGACGCCATGCAACAAAGACCTGTGTACCTGGCTTTGGGAAAGGAGGCACCAATGTTCTCCTGCTGCACTCGGGGGTGGATAAGAATGCTATGAGTCATAAAAACCTAAAATAATTCAGGTTGAAAAGAACTTCCACAGGTCATCTGATCCCACCCTCCACTTGAAGCAAGACCAACTTAGGTCAGACTGCCCAGAGCCTTGCCCAGTCACACTGAATATCTCCGGGAGTGGAGATTTCACAGCCTCATTGGGTAGCTTGTTCCAGAGTTTGACTATCCCTATGATAAAAAAAATTCTTCCTGTTAATCTGATTGAAATATTTCTATCTGCAAAATTTCCTTCCCCTTGCCCTACCCCTGTGCACTTCTGAGAAGGGTCAGGCCAGAGTTCAAAAGACAGAAAATTGGTAGACAACCTTGAAACAAATATATTTCTAATAAGGTGCCTAGACAGGTACTGTAACAGGCATTTTGAAGGCCAAGAGATACAAATTTCCCTGAATGGTCATGAAAACTGAGGTAATGTCAGTTCTGAGTCTGAGCCGGTGAAGAGGTACAGGTTTCTAAGTCCAGTAGGGATTACCACCCTTCAGTCTGTTCTGCCATTAAAAATAACCACCATTGTAAAACTTTGCTCTTTGTCTCTGAGGTGCAAGAAACTGAGTTTTATTGCAGTCAAGGCCTGTACAGAGTTCACTTGCTGCCAAACGAGGCCCATCTGAGAGAAATTTCTGAGAATAAAAGGAGCAGATGATAGATTTCAGGGCAGGAAAGACAGAGACTTGTTTAGCCAGCCTCTGGCAATGGTGTCTAAGATCCTGCCCTCTGAAATGATGGAGTGTCTTTCTGAATGGAAGCACACGAACTTCTCCCAGGAGAGATGTGAGTAGGAGGAAAGCAGGGTTAAAAAGAAAGTTCATAGCTTCTGTTTGTCTCTTTGTGGTACCAGCAAATGAGGACAGTTAGATGCAAGTCTTACTTAGGTGGTGCCTTCCATGGGTTCTGTGCTGTTCTGCTTGCCACAACTAGCAGGAGACTGAGACCTTACACAAGCTGTCCCCTTGCTAGTGTCAGTGGGAACAAGACTGATCAATGCGGCCTGAGTGATGATCAGACACACGAGCACAAGTCTGGTAATTCATTAGGTGGCGCTGCAACAGGGCAAGAAGAAAAAGAGAAAAAAAATACTTAATCTATGTAAATCTTTAGGAAAAGAGATGCCCATTCCTCCCCACGTGTCAGACAGTGACCCGCGTACTCTGCCTTATGTACTCACAAACATGAGTTACGTAGTGCGCGTGAGAAATAGGTATGAACCCAGCTTTATGGGTACTGAGAAAATAAAAATAATAATCTGGTCTTTAGTAATAGTTATTGAAGGCATATGTATCTTCACAACAGGAATTCAGGTCTGGTTTATCTCTTGAAGATGGACCTAATTAAGCTGATACTGAAAATACCTTTCTTCTGAGATACTTTCCTGTATGGAGGTTGAAAGTGAACAGACTGGATTCCTCCAAATTTCTTCCCGGTTAAGCATATTTGAATGTTAATTTGTGTAGATACACTTCAGACCTTGAATTAGTTTGAAGCTATTTGCTGGCAGGACTTATTCTTGTAGCCAAATTTCAGCTTTTGGACTGAACTGGGAGCTTCCCCAGCCAGTCTATAGCTCTGTGTGTGGGTCTCAAGTGACTGTTCTGGAACCACCTGAATTTTAAGAAGTAAAAAGGTCAAAGTTGGAGCAATGGTTACATGTCAGGTGGCAGAAATACCCCTGACAGACTGTCACCCAAACTCTCATTCATTCTGAAAGCTGGTCTACCTTAAAGGAGGTGAGTTTGATTAGGACCGTTTGATTAGCCGTCATTGCTGACTAGCCAGAGTTCCATGTAGGAGGTAGTAAGTCCTCACTGTTAATCAAACATCAGCAGTGGTACAACTTGAGAAATGACAGGCTTTACAGAATATATGAAGTTTCAAAATTACATGTGCATTGTCAATCCTGTTGAGGAAATTAGCATTTGTGTTGACTGGATATTGTTCCAGAAGAAAGTGTCACCTTCCTGTGACCTAGCAGCAGGCAAACATAGCGTCATAAAATCACAAAGTACTGTGCATTGCTGGCCCTGTGCCTGTAGAGGAAAAAGAAACAAAACAGTCAAAGCAGAATTACCGGATTTATTAATGTACTAACTTTATATGAAGGATTGCTATCTAAATGTTCTGAATATCAGCCTGGGAGAAAGGAAGTAGCACCACATCTATAAATTTATTTATAAATGCCATGGTTTAAGTAGAGAATCACATGATCAATACAGAACTACTTGAGGCTCTCAGATATGCCTCACAAATGTCAACTCTCTCAAAAACTCTGTGATTTAGAGAAAACCACTCTCATCTCCATTTTTTGGGGGGGAGAGGGGGGCGGCTAAAGTCTTTGGAAGCAGAAGCCAAGAATCACCTTCCTGACCATCAGGCCTTCGACTACCCTGTGACCAGTACAGGGAGAGACAGCTCCAAAGAATAAGCATCTCATTTAGGTTCTTAATTACACCTCATGAATCTCAACATAAAAGTCTTTCCAAAGTGATAGGAGCACGGTGGTCCTACAAACAATAGAATACGGTTGTTCCAGTCTCTAATACTTGATTCATTATTGCTTCTTTCTACAAAGAACAGGTTTTGGGTTTGTTTTTTTTTCCATAATCATATTTCTCATCCAAATAGAAAGCAGACAAATACATTTGGCTTTTAGTTCTCCCCTGCTATTACTGTACAGACTGCTTATTGGTATTACTTGCGTGAGAGTAGAAGAATGATTTAAACATTTGCTGTCTCTGGTTTCTGACTTTTTCACAAAGTATTGGCTGTAAAGGATTTGCC
This sequence comes from Pezoporus wallicus, assembly GCF_028554395.1. Lineage (NCBI taxonomy): Eukaryota > Metazoa > Chordata > Aves > Psittaciformes > Psittacidae > Pezoporus > Pezoporus wallicus. Next base: position 245,883 of record NW_026640767.1, read on the forward strand.
ACTGGCTTCTCAGAGAAAACATATGGGTCCAGGAATGGTGTTTTGCTTTTAGCTCTCAGCTTTAAATTAAACTTCTTCACGTTGTTGGCTTGGAAGTAGCAGTGAACTGGCATCAGCCTCTGATGCTCTTCAGATCGGCTTATCTCAAACCTGCATTTCAGACCTGCAGTCAGTTTATTTCTGCTTCATCTAACAAGGAGGCTACATATGCTAAGACTAGGTACTGTTACTGTTACTCCTCTAATGGAGGAAGAAGCATCTCTTCAGGCACAGCAGAATCCCCTGGAGTGACCAACAAGCCTCTTTTCAAACATCCCTGAAAGACACACATGCCATTATCAGTATTTTAAGTACATTTCATACTATTATAGGACAATTCAGGTTGGAATGGATAAGCAAGAGTGATGCTTTTCAAAGGCTTTTCCTTGTTGAGGTCTTTTAAAGGGGGTCCTATGCTGGCAGGGGAGCAGCCTACCCCAATATCCCTTTAGATTCAGCATGGACCACCCACCAGTGCAACACAGACAACTGTGCAAAGGACCTCTGGGAAAGTGTTTTTCTTTGAACATTTGTGCCGTAAATTGAAAAGTCAGTTTGCAGCACAAAAGAGCTTTTCAGGAACTTGCAGTAAAACACAAAATGCCTTAGTCGCAGGCTTACAAAGCTTGGATTGCAGCAAGGAAGTAAAATGGATATTGGGATTGCGTTATTCTCTTCAATAATAAAGGGGCTAAATCTGGATGTAAAATTGTTCTGCCCTGTCCTGTCCCCCGCTTTAAACAAACAAACAGCTTTGTTGCTTTAATGTCGTGATTTTTTCGCTTTTAATTCTATTATTTTTAAACACAATTCCCTATGAAGTACTGAGGACTCTGCATTAGAAGCTGAAGCTCCCAGAAGACAAGATCAGAAACAGTTTAATACCTCTACAAATATATCTAACTCCTGTAAAAGGCAAGGGATTTGATATATTTTGTGGATTAAGAAATACACGAGCATTCATAATTGAAACAAGTGTGTAAATCATACTGGTCTCCAAAGGCTTGATCCAAAATTTGCAGAAGTCAGTGAAGTCTTTTCACCAAATTAGTTCAACTTGGAATTCAAGACTAAGTTTTACTATTTCTAAAATAATTAAGATTAATTTTAAATAACTAAAATGAGTAATCTGAAATAATTGGGGAATAATTTGAAGATAATTAGAAATGTTAGGAATAATATCATTATTCCTAAAATAATATATTCCTAAAATATGCAATAAACATAATAATTCCTAAATAAGATGGTGCCTAGAATCATTAATTATAGCCATTAATATAACCAAACATAAGCAGCTATAAACCTCTTTAAATCCTTTCCAGGCTTGTGGGTATTTTTCCTTACTGGTGCAATTTATGGCCTGTTCTGGGGTAATTCTGTGGTTCACTAGCTCATTTCATTCAGTCAATTCAACAGCCATCAAAAGCTACAACATCTGAACAAAGCGCGTAATTCTCAAGTGAAAAGGAACACACGCCATTTTCAACCTCCTTAGCCATCTGCTTTCTCATCACCAGATTATCTTTAATATTCACAGACCGCAGCCATAAAACCTGCTTGGGGAATAGAGAAAAATATAATTAATTGCCATGACCTGAACTATGTTTTTTCTACATGGAGGACGCTGTTTGTTCAATTAACTTTTCTCTTGATTGTCCTGAAAGGCCAGAGGGATTATCTACACTTGACGGCCAGCATTTCATAAAGCACTACATATTCTGATCAGAAATGCTTACAAATTGATGAACTGATGCAGTAGCTCTGTTGGTGGACAAGTTTGTAACTCCTAATTAGATGGGCCAAAACAAAGCTTAGCATGGTAATGACATGGTAGGCACCCACAAGGATGACATAATTGCCTCTGTAAAAACAGAGTGATGGAGCATTGTACCATTTTCTGCTCCTTGCACAAGGCATGTGCTCCATCATATAAGAAAGAAGTGCGTGCACATGCACACGTGTGTGTGTGCAAACCGCATGTACGACAGAGCATCAGCTCTGCACCAGAAACATCACAGAAACTGAAGGTCATGTGTACAGTGTTGTCCTTGGAGGTCCCAAGGGAAAACAGCCCAAGGCTGGACCTGAGCCAGAAGTGATTTATCCAGATGAAGCTGTGGTCACTGAGCAGACTTGAATGCCCAGGACCAGACAGATTACAGCGTCACTGGCCAGGGGCTCACAGCCATTCCTGGGCACATGCCACTTGAAGAGCTGTGGCCTGTGAAGGGCATGGATCTCATCCATCAAAACTGTTTGCTAGCCTGTGTGCTTATGGCCCACCATCAGATGAAGAAAGGTGGACCCTTATGCTGATGCATAAGCCAGGTTAGTGGTCCTTGAGTTGTAGAGTGTGCCTGTGTGGGTGAAAGCAAGAAAAGGATGGGAAGGATACAGCAGCTCAGTGTAAATCCATGGCACAGAAGATAGACAGGGCTTTCCTGATGTGCCTCTGGTGCCATGGTCAGCATATTGACCTCAACCAAGATCTCATCTTAGTGCCTGAACTGGTTTTGGGGCAGGGCTGGCCGCCGCGATCATCTCCCTTTGCCAGGTCTCCACAGAGAGATCTGCAGACTCTCCACCTCATGGGGACCTCCTGCCCCTACTCCAGGTCTTTCCCCTCAACAGCACACCTTTTCCTTGTCCTCCAGGCCATGGCACAGGCAAATGGCATACTGCAAACACAGTAGTTATGTTCTTTGAAGTTTGCATTGGGTCCTTGGATGGTTACAGAGCAGAGCTGGTGTGCAACACCACAGAGTGCAGCAGGCTCTCACAGAGCAGGGATTGGACCCATGGGATGCGCTTCTGCTGGTGGGCTGCTTGAAGGGTGTATGGGTTCAGCTGTGTTGCAGGGAGCACAGCTACCATGGACACATGTCCCTCCCAGCCAAGACCAGACTCTGTCTGCATGTTTGCATCCAAGCAAGATCCCAGGATTTTAGTACCAGTGTCTGTACCATGAAGCTGACTCTCCCTGACAGCCATCACATCGACACCACAGGTCCCTGATGTTGCCAACTCTTCCTCTCCTGGAGCTCAGCAGCATCCCTTGCTCCCGGCAGACACTGCACATAGCTCCCTCCGTTTTCACAGGCTCTGCAACATCTCAGGCTCTGCCTTGCTCTTCAGAGGGGTGGGGAGAAGGGGAGGAGGGGAGGCTGTCATGACTGGTCTCTTGCAAAATGCTGTGTGTAATTCTGGGGTTGAGAAGAGCCCTCAGGAGGCAGATCTGAAATCAGATGGGTTTCTTAATGAACTCTTGCGTGGCTTTAGCAAGGCACTTCTGGGAAGACCTGATTAGACATAGTAACTTGATTTCAAATACCAAGATTAGACAATCTAAAGATAGCTATAGTTACAGGGCTCTGTGGCATCTCAAAGTTAAGTAAGGCAGAAAGGATATTTTTGTTAAAAATCAATATTATGACAAAGAGGTTAACCATGAAGAGACTGACAAAACGCTGTACAGCCTTCGGGTACAGTGAAGTGGTTAGTAATCTGACTCACTTCAGGGGGAAGGGAACAAAATGATTAAGTGATCTCTGAAAATATGAAGATCTATGGTCTGACTTCCTAGAATAATGTGATTAATACATTTCCTATTTATTATGAATATCTGCACTGCCCTTCCCCCCAGATAGATACTCAAATTTTTAAAGCTAAAAATAAATAAAAAATGGGAGTTAAGAGAACACAAAAGAAGGGAAGGGAAGGGACGGGAAGGGAAGGGAAGGGAAGTTTTTCTTACTACCCTTTAAGAAATACAGCTTCCTTCAAAATGAGATTTCTTGTTTTACTATCTTCTTTCTGATACACCTTTCTGATAGTATGACTAATGGCTTCATTAGCCCAAATAAGCCATGTTTCCTTTTTATTGTGCTCTGAAACCAGTTCCTCTCCAGGTTGCATTTAAATTGTTCAATATGTGGTCATCTGACCTGGTGTCACCTTGTGTTTGTTTCCTCTAGTGGAAGGCTATATGCATACATGCATACAGTCCCTTCTTCACTGAGGGATTTTAATACCTGTTTGCAGCAATGTTAAAGGTAGTTATCAGACTTATTTACTCAGATTCATCCAATTCTCTTCAGACTACTACACCGCTGACAACCTAAGCTGCTGCATATCCCTCTCTGCTTTTTGTCTGTGGAGAAGTTGCACAACTTGACCAGAGCATATCCTTGCTGGGTGCTTTTGTTTCACACAGAAAGGAGTGACTTCGGTTACAGGCAGCTGGACAATTGCTGTGCCCTGCGTACAACCATGGGTCCCTGGTGACAACCTTTGGTCATGTTTGTACCCACACGAGGTACCCACGTGCTGCAGGAGGGCTGACATACTACCAGTCCACCCTGTGTCACCTCACTGTAGTGTGTTCACCTCTCCCTCCCTTTCACTAGATTAGCTTAAATAGCATAAGCTGTGGGAAGCAGCTTCCCCAGTTCTATCAAGGAAACTGGAGAACCCAATTTATAGAGGCAGAGCTGCTTGATTGTGTTTCCAGAACATACTCAGGTTTCAATGGATGTAATTGGTGATTTGTGCATAGATTTGGTTGAAATCATGCTAATTTAGGTATGGGCCAGATATTCACGATCAGGAATAAGAGTGATTTAAATAAAAAGAAGACTCTCTACAGAGGAGACTGCAGCAGGGTAACTAAATCAGACCCAAATCACACCTGGAAGCTTGGCTTTTTTAATCTGTTCCATAGTTTAACTGAGTGAAACTGAGCTACAAAGCTGATGCCAGGCTGTGATTCACACTCTTTTTATTAAAAATACTGTTTGCTTTTAAGTTTGCTACTTCCATTTTCTTGTCTTCCTATTTGTTTCTTCCATTTTCCTATTTTTCCCTCCTTTGCTGCGTTTTCTCTTCAGTGGCTCACTGATGGGAGAAGTACTGTGCCAATTATCTAATAAAATTCTGGCAGCAATTCAATCACACTCAAAATGTATGACATTTAAAGAAAAAAATCTAAATTATGATTGAAAAGTCAGGAATCTGGTTATTCCCAGAGCGATAAAATAGCAGACTTCCTTTTGTTAGCACTCTCGTCTTCAGAAAGGAGTGGGAAAGGACACAAAGGTGGTTTTCATAAATGCAATTATCCAAATATATTTATAAAAGACAGATCTTTTTTCTCCCCACCACCCACCTCCTGTAAGACAACATAGCTTGAGCTCAGCTTGTCAGTACCCGCAGTATCACTGCTGACAGTGCAGATAGCAGGCATGGAACCCAAAACTGTTTTAGAGTTCTGCTCAAAACCCTAAAATCACTGGTGTAACTCATTACTAGGTACCTGACATACAGTGCTGAATGGGAAACAACCCAAAGTTTCCAGGGAGCTGAGTCTGTGCCGTGATGGGCACCAGGGGGAAGGTGGGGTTTGCTCCAAAAAGCATTGTGCCCTCAGGTATTCAATCACAGATTGTTAGTTGTACTTATGTAATACTTCAAGTACAAATACTGATTAAAAAAGACCTAAACGGTATGTCAGAATGGTGCAACTACGTGCCACCATGGCTTCACGATGATAAAGAGGTCTTCTTCTGACCCTGTCTAGCTCTGGGTGGCACTGAGTGCAGTACTGCCCCAAAAGAGCCCTGCTTGGGGCCAACCAGGGGAGAGCAAACCCTTCTCCAACCCTCAGAAGCCCTTACTCCACCACACCTGGCAAAACACATGGCCCTAGACAGCAAGCAGGGAGTTTCATGGTCAATGGGAATACAAGTGGTGCTCATGGATGCTGAAAGTCCACCTGGTAAAATGCAGATGCTCTCCCCTTTGCTTGCAGCCCAGCTCTAGCATGGGGACTGATGGCAGCTTCTCTGCAAAGTGTAAAGCTGTTTAGAAAATGTCAGAAAAAGACAGCTCAGTGACCATATTTTTCAATCCTGACTGGCAAGTGAAAAGAAACATTAATTGTCTGTTTATGTCATCTCCTCCCACAGCTGACTGATGCAGAATACAGTTTAAGGTGGCATTAAAATTGTAAGGTGGGTGTTATAATTTGCCTCAAGTACTTTAGCGGTTTTTAGGTTTTGTTCCAGAAATTACCTAAAGATTGTCATTCTACCAATACCGTTGTAAGTCACCTTCATCCTCTGCCATTCAACATGGGAGTGTACAGCCCCGTGATCTACACAGTGTTTCCAGCAATGACAGTCTTTTAGTACACGATGTTTGTTATTTTGCATAAAAAGCGTATCAGAGGCGGGTAAGTACCAGTCTGGTACTCTGCAAGCCTTAGAGCCAAATTCTGCCCTGGGCTCGTCAACACCTCCAGTCTCCAGCCCTCTTTCACTGCCATGGTACCTGTGCATAGGCAGCAATACTCAGACTGCATGGGCTGGGGCCCACCATGTCTCTCTGGAAGTGGATATCGGATCCTTATTTAAAAACACAGGAACTTGCTTGATACTCCTTAAGCAGGCATGTTTCTGGCCTCCTTTAACCCGATCAGTAGAAACTTGGCCTCTTGCTGCTTTTTTTTGCATCACTGATGGGTTTTCTGCAGCCTCAAAACAGTTCTTCCAGGCCAGAGCATGGATGTGCCTCCTCCTGCAGCACTGAGATGCTCTGGCTGAGTACCCCAAACCTGCCAATGCCACAGGGAGTGCAGGAGGGTACAGAAGAGCAGCTCACAGCAAACCAAATGCAAGAGTGATCTTTTCCCGTGCATGAATCACCCCTCCTGCCTGTGCTGGCACAAAGGAAACAGCTGCAGCCACAAATCAGGCAACTTAATAGGTCATTGCACTCTCCAAGTATTTCCCTTAGAGCTTTTCTCTAAACAATACAGAAGAAACATCTGATCACATTCCCTTCATTAAGAGGCATAAATGAAATGAGTAAATCTGCCAAAATAGGCCATCCACTCACTGAGCAGCAAGGTGTAACATCCAGATCCTGTTAACATCATTTACAGTAATGTCACCACCAAAAATGCTCAGGTTTGTGAACTGACTGTATTTTATTTTTTTTCCAGGCAGGCAGCTGATAATGGGGGGGATTTGCAAAAATCCTTCTTCATGCAAGCATAAAAACAATTAGGTCTAATTATCTCAGTGGCAGTAGATGCACCATACTGTACCCAGATAGGGGGTTAGTGCTCCTCTGAGCATCACCTGGTGCTGCCCAGTGCAGCGCTGACTGGTGATGCTGTGCCAGGTGAACCAGCACTGATGGGCTACATCTACTGTACCCACCCTGAAGTTGTGTGAAATGTACTCATGGATCCCTACTAGGCTTCCTTTCACCATTTCACTGCTGCAGTGGGAGCCAAGTTGGCTTTGACTGTTCCTTGGCAAAGGAGTCACAGGTCTGTGGTCTCTCTTCAAACAATTTCCTCTCCAGGAAATGCCTCATTGTCCCCCTATTCCTCAAAAATCCCCCCCTTTCTGCAGTCCCTGAGGGGTGAGGGCAACTAGGGATTGAGGAGTGAAACAGTAATTTCCACCCCTCTCCACACATACTCTTCTCTGCCCACTTCTGCTTGCTACTAAAGATCCCACAAGGCAGTGAAGCTGCTGCCTCCACTGAGCATGGAGCAGTTTTAGGGCCCTGAGCAGAGCAGGCCCAGCCCTTGGTCAGAGCAGAAAAGGAGTGAGCATTGTGCCATCCCTGGTTAAAATGTAAAAAGAGAAAACATCGATGCCGAAGTGAAATTCGAGTCCATAACTTCCAAGACTGGAATCCGAAGAGGTTCTTCCCAAGAAAATTTAAATCTGCTACATGTCCTGGGGAGGGTCCTTTTTAAATATAACTCTCAGGTATCCTGTTACTGAAACCTTTAGGTTTCAAAGAACATCTCTGCAACATGAGGTGCAATTTCATACCAGTTAGGGTCCAGCGGAATGCAGAATATTGGAGGCCACATAAAATTACTATCAAGTGGCTTTTATATGCTATTACACCTGTTTTTCTGGAAGCATCTCTTCATCATGGAAATGTTCCCAATGCCATTTATGTTACAGCCCAGTGAAAGGTCAATTCTATGTTTTATATTCTTTTCCTGGGCTGTACTTTTCAAACCAGCACTTATTAGAGCAGAGATGGGAAGAAAGCAGGGCTGTTTACACAGACCATACACACTATTAATGAAACTGCTTACCTAGACAGAGATAGGAATTGCCACAAGACTCACAAAGGGTCAGCTGAATTCAGTGCTGTGTCTCTAATAGCAGACTATGATAGACAGACTAAGAAAGAGGCGTAAAACCCCTGAGGTGTGCCAATATGTTTTCCTCTATCTGATTCACTGAATGATCCCACTGGGTTTTTATTCTTTGTTTTATTGTACAAAACTATTTTAGCAAGCAAACAGTAACATAAAAAAGGCAAAACCCCATTATTTTATATGGCATCTTCTTAGAATAAAAAACAGCCACATAAGATCCACAGAAGAAAGAAATGCTCTTTTCAGAGTGCACATACTGATTATCTGAGCTGCTGTGGCTTATGTTTATGTGCTTTTCATTACAGCTTTTCTGGTGATGTTTACTTCCACACTGTAGGCAAGGGTAGTCCAAAAAGCCAAAGAGCCGAGATGTGAGAACAGGAGTTGGAATTACCATTGCTGAGAAAACACAGGGATTCAGCAGCAGTCCTAGTTTGGACACTGAATGTCCAAACTTGGTCAGCTGAGCTGTTTTGGTGAGGTGAGAGCTGTGAACAGCTACCTTTCATGAGCCAGCATGCATTTGACAGAGAAAGATTTCTGGGCCCTTTCTTTACAACTGACCAAAAGATTACACAGGGGAGAGGGAAGAAGATGGAATAGAAACGTCTGTCTTCCAGCTGAGCACTCAAAACTCATGAATCAGCTCCCATTTCTCTCTTTCCACATCCACTATATAGAATTAAAACCCAGCATATTTTAGCAAGTAGCAGGCCAGGTCTTTTTACAAGCTTTCCATCCTGAGCATCTAGGTGTGCATTTCACAGCTCCCTCCACGTGCAGCTAGAAATATCCTTGCTGAGAAAGGCAGATAGAATGACTAATTGACTGCTGATGTTCTTCTGTTACTATGATTTTCATAATACACATGACTGTAGATGCTGGTGCTACTCCAGCACTGATGGCCAAACCAGTCACAGGAGGAGGAAGAAGATGGGAGGAAAGGGGCAAGAAAGCTCATTCATGTTTCTGTCCCTCAGACCTGCCAATTGCTTGGTGGCCACTTGAGGATGAGTCCCTCATTTATGTTTAGTCTTGTTTCATCTTTGATATTTGCTGTCTCTCAACGAAATGTCTCCCCTTTGAGTTTACATAGGCAAAAAGACGTGGTCACAAAAAGTCACAGGACACAATGGTTTCTTAAAATAACTTTTTACCCCTCTGTGAGCTCCAATGGGGTTTTGCTAACAAGGTTTCCGTGGCCAACACAGCTGCTGGTCAGAGGTGTGTTGTGCGTTGTAATAAAGCTCGGAGGACTTTTGCCAGCCTTCACCACGGTCTCCACTCTGAATTGCAAGGAGCTCCTAGCAACCTGTGTTAAACAAAGCTTTTTAATGTACCTTTCAAGTGCCAGCTGCCTGGAACGTGTAATTTCCACAGAGAGACTAACACAAAATCTTGCTAAGACAGTAAGGCAACCACATTATGTTGATGCAGTACAACAAGGAGCTGATTCTCTGCTACATCTGGTTTTGGGCCCCCAACACAAGAGGGACGTGGACCTGCTTGTGTGAGTCCATAGAGGTCCACGAAGATGCTCAGAGGACTGGAGCACTTCTGCTATGGAGACAGGCTGAGAGAGTTTGGTTTGTTCAGCCTGGAGAACAGAAAGCTCAGAGAATACCTTAGAGCAGCTTCCAGTGCCTAAAGGGTACCTACAAGAAATCTGGAGAGGGACCTCTTATAAGGGAAGTAGGGATAGGACAAGCGGGAAAGGCTTTAAACTGACAGAGAGGAGATTAGGTATTATGAAGAAATTCATCACTATGAGGGTGGTGAGACACTGTCACAGGGTGCTCAGAGAAGCTGTGGCTGCCCCATCCCTGGCAGTGTTCAAGGCCAGGTTGAATGGGGCTTGCAGCAACCTGCTCTAGTGGAAGGTGTCCCTGCCCATGGCAGGGGGTTGGAACTGGATGAGCTTTCCAGCCCTTCCAGCTGAAACCATTCTATGATTCTATGATTAAGTATATGTCACAATTCAGTGTTCACCTTATAAACCACTTCCAACCATAGTGAAAAATGGCAAACACATGTCCTTAATCACTTCTTGATATAGTGCACAGATCTCCATTTAACCACGGTCTATGGTAAAATCCCTTACAACCACTTAAAAAAAAAAAAAAAAATCCCATCAATTCATTCATTTTTGACATTTCAAAGTGACAATTTTTCCATCTGATTTAGCTTTGCCTCAAGTTATATAATTAGATCAATGAATGGGAATTGTCATTACAGTGCAGGTTTGACAGGGAGATGTCTGAACAGATTTCTTAAAGGAGAGGAACAACTAGGGGGTCACAGTACCAGGGAAAAGCTCACTCTACTGCAGTGTATGTGAAGTAAGGTACTGCACGTTTAAAGAAGATGACTTTAGCATAAAACCTGTGTGGCTGGCAAAATCACATGGTCATCCCTTCTTACTTCTGAGTAACATTAAACAGGTAAAAAAAGTGCATTAGACATGCATATTTTCCATGTAAAAACTGTTCTCTTTGTTAGCCACTGTGTGATAATGAACAGGGAAGGCAAGCTACTGGGTAGATGCAATGCCTGTAAGCCAGCCTCACTCAGATAATAGCTATCCAGCTGGTGAAGAAATAGGAAACATCAATCTAAGGCACCTTAACTACATTTTAAAGCAGGAATATACTTGTAGATCCTCAGGTACGCTACAAGAGGAAGAGCTTGTATTTTTGCACATTTGGTTGTTCAGCTGTAGGGTAGCAGATGTTTCTCTGTGTGACATGGGCCTAGGGACAGCCAATGTCCCTTTGAAAACCTTTGAAGTTTGCAGTAGGCTCCCCATCAAATGATATAAAGGAGAAAAGGAGCATTAACAGTCTAAGGAGAGAAGGAGGGTGATATGGAGAGAAGCTGCATTAACTGAATGCCTGGAGTAACATCTGGCCAGGGAGAAACATGCTGAAGAAAATTTAACACGTACATTGTCTCAGCCCCTTTCCTTGTTAGAACATAAAGCTGAACCTCTTTTTTTGTTGCAGGTGATTTTCAGGGGGTTTGAGTACGTTTCCTTTTTAAAGAAGCTGGTAAATCAGAGCTGATAACTGAAGAATTATTTCTTCCCACTTAAATGCAACTCATTATTAATACCCAGGTCTGACTCACGGTACAGGAAATGTATTTTAGTCCTTTCAGTGTAGGTATTGTGACAGTCACAGCGAATGCTGAAGCACAGACACTGTGACGTGCGCTGAGCTGCAGCAGGCCCGGGTACCACCATTGGCCACTGGAGAAATGTAAAACGTACTGCTGGCTTAGACAGATAAGGCAGCCAATTTAAGATGCGTTTTTAAGCAGTTCTAAATGCATTTCATCTTTTAAAAGCAGATTTAAGTTAAGGCCCTGGTACCATAACACAAAACTTCACATCAAAAGTCAGTAATTTTCTGCCTTTTTCTGATTGCTGATTTGAAAGCAGCAAACAACTACATCAAAGTTAAAATGTTTCAATTATGAATGCATCAAAAGCAAGTTAATGTTTCTGATTAATCTGATTTAACCATTCTGCTTAGAAAAAGCTGACCGCACCAAAAAGTGTCCAAGCCTTTGGACTATTTATATTCAATTAATAAAGTTTATTTCCTGGTTTAGATGACTTAGTTGAAATCTACCTCCAAGTTTTATAATGAGTGAAACAAGTACTGGAGCAATTGTTAAGAAAAAATAAGTAAAATCTGTACAAATCTGTGCCATTACTGATGGAACAGGATTTGTAAAAGGGTGTGTTGAAAGACAGCAATTCCAGCTGATTTCAGTGGGGAAGAGCTGACCCACAGTAATGGTCAGAAACACGGTGGAGTGAATGAATGGATAAATTCAGGAAAATTATCCCTGGCTATGAAAATAATTCGCATCATAAATGCAGAATAACATCAAATTGCAGTCCTTCTTTTCTTCCGTATAAAAGAAACCCAACCACGAACAGAAAACTAGAAAGGTGCTTTTTAAAGGAAGAGATGCTTAAAGATGGGACACAGAAACTTGTGCAAAGACAAGTATGAAAGAACTCTTAAAGAGCCAGTCACCTACTTAGCACAGAATCTCCTAAACCCTCATTCTTAATTGATACAAACATGTTTCTTTGACAAAGAACTGCTAAAGCCATGTTCAGTAATGTTACAGTCACCATTAGCTGTATCTGCAAGAATATCTCATGGCTCTCCCCATCCATCCCACTTTGTCGAAACTGGGATCCCTCCAGCCACATATCCAAAGGTACTTAAATACTTTAAGACCCACATCTGGAAGGCACTGCATTGCCAGCATCAACAGCCCATGGACCAGGACCCTCTATCCAGTGCATGGGAAAAGAAGAAAAGTCTGAAATTTGAGCTGATCACCAGTCTCTGTGTGACAGTCTGTAACATAGATCCATAACCCACAAAGCTTATTGTGAATTTAGGTACAATCCTATGTCTCAAAGTGGCCCATGGACTTTTCCCAAGCATTTAAAGCAGTCATTGATCATTACAAATCAGGCAACACGTGTGAAAAAAAAAGAACAGTGATCCTCTATCTGCATACATGGCCATGTAAGTGGTTTTGACTCTCTGGTCCAGGTTCTCTTGTGATAATTCAGGAGTTTTGCTCTTCTTGTCCCCATTATCTGACTTGGTTGCTGGCCCCATATAGGGCTCCAGGTGGAGATACCACCTGTGAACCCTGCTCTTTCCCCTTCACCAAAGAGCCCTTGTGAACAGCATTTCATGTGGACAGAAAAGCATCTAACAAATCAAGGACAAGAAGTAAATCTGCCATCACACACTACAGACTAACCTGTCTAAAATGCAGGTCCAACCCTGCCTTAACCCAAACTCTAAAAATGGTCCTAGACCTAAACAACTAGCAATAATAAGTCTCTAAACTGCACAAAAGTTATCTCCAGTCAGTTTCTCAAACTCAGAGTGTATCCAGTTACCACTACAGTCTGGTGGTTGGTACTCTTTGTAATCAGCATTGACAGCCTGGCCCCAGGCTCACCCTTTACCTCCAGGACTGAATCGCCCTAGGGTATGTTTATAGTCTTGAATTTAGGCTGAGTTTAGTGGGAGTTCACGGTCTACAGCAAGCGCAAGATGAGCTGGGTGTCTATCGCAGGTGGGATATTCTTGTGGGTCCAGACTAAATATAGCTTGGAAGCTCTCTGCGCCTGGCAAAGACCTGGTCATTAAAGAAAAGCAAATAAATTAGATAAGAGAGAGCTTAGCAGACACATATATTAACCGGAAACAAGATAACATTGCACTACCCATTTTATAGCCCAGTCTTAATGGCTGTAATGAGAGAGATTATAAGGACAAGCCTGCAGGTGCAGGAGGATCACTATAACTTACTTACCATGTTTATCTGTGAGCCCAAGTTTCCTCCCATTTTCTTTCTTTGCATGTGGATTGAATATTTCTCTAGTCTAGGCTTATACTTTTGTTATGGTCTTACAGACTGGAGCACAAAGAGTCCCATATCTGGAGTCTCCAGGTGCTGCTGTAATACAGATTAATAAATGACTGATAACAATACAGCCAGATAAACAAAATACACTCAGTTGATAAGAATTACTGCATTAGTTAGGCAATTTCCTCTCAGTAGTAATGTCGCACTTAGGGTACTAACCCAGCAGAACAAAGCAAGGGGGGGGGGTTAATTTTCATTATTGTGTGTGTTAAATTACTCATTGATCTTTTTTAACAGGAAAACTTTATTGAAAGTTAAAATTAAACAGCCAGCTCTGAGATAATTTCAAATTCTGATGTGATAATCCAGAATTTGTGAGCTGTTGACTGGAAGCTAGACACTGATTTATAACCTTATTAATGATTTATAACCCTGGGGGTCTTGAGAAGTAAGCATTCGCTTTTCTGACTTCACTAAAATCCATACAGAAACTCTTTTTCCCTTGGTTAGAATCCACCTATTTGGTTCACATACAAGACATCCCAGCTACTGTATAGCTGCCATAGCTCTGGTTTGCTTTGCTTTTTGCTGGTTTAAATAGCAACATGGGGATTGATATAAACCACTCGCTTTTTGCCAAACTGAATCTCTTTTAAGGGCTACGCTTTCACACCCATGAAAGGTGTTTCTCAGAGCTGTGTATCTGCACTGGGGGCAGTCCCAGGAGATGCTTTACCTTTTCTTATTCCTAGACATACACTGTGCAGATCCAGTAACAGTTACTCTGCTTGTGAAACAGCTGACTCGTGCAGGGTGGGGAGGAAGATGATGGCTTGTTTTCCTTTCCATTAATATCTAGAGAAGAATATTCTGGACTGAACCTTGAAAGCAATTAAAACCTGTAATGCTTTTGATTTCATGAGAAAACATAAATTAATGAAAGAAAAGGTGTTCTAGGAAATATTTCCTAATACAAGTTTTCCTATCACTTGAAAAATGAAAGCCTTCCTGAAAGGAATTTATTCTTACCAGGGTTTTGTTGTGTTTTTTTTAATCTGAAGAGTTTTTGGGGAAAATTGAGGGGGTGTTATAAAGCATCTGCACAAAGGAAAATGAAGAGCACCCACATCTTACAATAGTTCAGCTTGGAAATGCAAAGGAGGCATGTTCTCCTCTTGATTTTTGCATTACAAAGCCATGGCCGCTCATTCCTGGTATTCTGCTCTTTCTCTTCTTCTGACTTCAGAAATATTCCCAGGGAAAATTCACAGGATAAATAGAGTCCCTGTCACAACAAATTCTGGCCTATCTTCTGCTGGATTTTGCTTTAAAGTGTTTTGTTGACTTTCAGTGGCTAATGGTTACCAGCTGGTAACACAAGCACTGGGGCTCTGTAGTGGGTCCCCTGCTTCCCTCCTCATACCCGTGACGAAGAGCAGCTGCCTGCCTGTGGCAACCAGTGCTGCAGCCTCCAGGGTCTGATCTGGGCCAGGACATTTGTTAAGATCACTAGCACATACTCTCCAGTTCTATACCACCAGCACCTCCCTGCTTCCCTGTGTCTTCTGGCAGGTGATGGTGGAGGTCGCAATGGGGATGTCTTCTCCTTCCTGATCAGTCATAGTCACAGAATCACAGGAGTTTGGGTTGGAATGGACCTTAAAGATCATCTGGTTACAACCCCCCGCCAAGAGCAAAGACACCGTGATCCCCTGTGTTCAGGATGGTCTGGCAGAGCAAAGCTGCCCTGCCTTGCAGAAGGCTGTCCATGCCTTCTTGCTACCGGGGCAGGGTTTCCACCTCTCAAATGACAAGTGAGGAAAATTCAGCTTGACAGATGGTTCTTTTCCCCTTTGCCAGAGAAGGGGGGGAGCAGCAGGACAGGAGGAGGGCAGTGGGCAACCAGGTGACCCAGTTGGGTCAAACACCAGTCGCAGGGACGTTTCACTCCATGGGCAGGAAGAAGTGAAATAGCCATCAGAGGAGGACTGGGGTATTTGTGCCTTTTGGCACAGAAGACTTTCAGAGCTGAAAGCATTGCAATGGATTAGGCTTCTAGGGATGGAGAGAGAAAAGGATAAGGAGAATTTCATCTCTCAGAAGTGAAGACACATGGGATCATCTAGATCCCCTCTTTGTTTGAATCAAAGTTGGGCATAACCATGATGTAAATTACAGAAATTGCCAAAGGTAAAAGTGGACTCTCTTAGGTGTTTTACTCCTATCTATGTACATTCCTTATGATTTCAAACCTGCACTAAATAAAGGAGAAAATGCTATCACCTTTCATGGTTCTCATGTCTTGTTTTTCCTGGCATTTCTTCACATTCTGACATAAATTTCAGCCTTTATTCTGTTTCTCATGGTTAGAGAGAAAAAGATGAAAAGGTTAACCCTAAAGTCAAAATGCAGAAGCTACACCAAAAAATCCAGCATTTATCTTCCTTGCACAGCTCATTTTCTAAGCCTGTCCTGCAGTTTGGAGAGCTAATCCACCATTTTCAATGTTCTGACCTGTCAAGATTGCTATATGAAGTACACAAGGAAGCACTGGATTTCTACAGCAATATTGTGTCTGCCCCAGTGAACACAGGAAGATTTTAGAAAGAAAATCATAGCACATTGTGGATAGATAAACACTGTGAGAGTGCTTTGCCTTCCTTCTGGTTTTGACAGCTCATGAGATGATAAACCTGACATTTTTTAGATTTTTCTAGCTGTTCTACACAGATGGGTGTTTTTGAAGTTCAAGAAAACTCAGGTAATTGAGTGGAACAGCTCAATTAGCATTCACTGATGCTCCTTTAACTCACACTTTCTCCACTAAGATTTGTAACGATAGTGCTAAGCAATGTGAGTTAATCTACTGGCTTTATCATTTACGTGGTCATTAATATATAGAGAGATTCTAGGAACTACCAGGAGCTGGAGATATTGTATAGCAGACACCTCACTAATTTCCAGTTTTCATTTTAATAATTATTCAAAGCAGAACTTTATGTGGACTCTAACCCAGCAGGTCCTGCCTGGCAGTTGATGGGCACCTGCTAAGCCCAACCACCTGTGGCCATCCTGAAGTCCCTCTGAACTTTATCACTTACTGTCTTGGGTGGCCATGGTTTATACAACTGCTGAGAGCAAAATCTGCCCATTCCAATAACACCCATGTGTTTTATGAAAAGGAAAAATACGCTATGCTCTACTGAAAACAGTGTGGCCACAAAAGCTGGCCAGTCCTGGTAATGCTTTGTGAATGTACTCAGTGTGCATTTATGGAAATCTGGAACTTACTTGTGCTGACACATCTCTCCTGGGGATAAGAAACATGCGGAAACATTTGAAAAGCAGGAAGGAGATGTAAATACATTAAACCTTCATGCTGATTCTTTTCCAGTTTGGAACTTTTTAATGTGCTTTATTATACAGTGTTTAGTCACAGTGTCTAATTAAAAGAAGTTGTACCTAAATATCAGGAACCAAGGACCAACATTTATGTCATACCCAGTGTGGATCCTCAATATACTGCAAGATATATATCTGTGAATTAAACCCATTTAAGAACAAGGGTAACGTGCTGCTATTATATTATGTTACTTGGAACAGGAGTTTTGAGATCATGTCTGTCCCTCATTAGGCCAGTGATGGAATAAATACAATGAAAAAAAAAAAGAAAATGAAAACCTGAAAACAGTTTCCCTAATCCCTGTTCCAAGTAAGCTTCCTGGGTTTGAAACAGAAACCACAAATGGCTCCAAATAAGAAAGGTTCAGATTGCAGGTACGCAAAGAGTTGTGATTTATCAGTGTGCTCCTTTACAAGGGCTTTGGCAATGTTAGACACATTTTTGCTGGCACAAATAGCTGTAGATTTGTCTTGGTTTATGAATTACTTTAGAAGTTTCCTACTGCTTTGCGAATTGCCAAAACAAAGATCTTACATCTGTTTCATTTAAAATTCATAATTCAGGCTTACAGCCAAGCTTCAAACCAGTTTTGAGGAGTTAGCAGAATAAGGCAGTGACTTATTCCTTTGTAATTTGAAAATGATATTAATCTTAATTCATTTGTCAATGTAAGTACTCAGTAAGTTTTTAGTCTGGTCATTCTGAAAAATCACCTCTCGGAACAATATTTTCCTAGATTATGTAGTCTATGATAAATTATTTCAAAGTTTTGCATAAATCAAGCAGCTGAGCTGAGTTTGAGGCCACAATAAATGATGTCTTTATCTTACTTTGCACACCAATTGCTATAATAACTGTGACACTATTGTTGTTGGCAATGCATTAAACTGCAGGGAGATTATAATTCAGTTTTAATCGTTTAAAACAACTCTTTGTTATACCAATGACACAGTTGACTGTTTTCATTTAGGATGTTATATTTTGGAATGCACAATAATTTATTTAAATAAAGGTATATACAAATATGATGAAGGAAAAACTCTACAGAATTCAGTACAATGGTTGCATGCACTGGGAATGACGCTATGATTTGCTTCATAGGTGTGCTGTATGAAGTGAAAACTAGGAAAAGTTTTGACGGAGTGCTGAAAATCCCATCACCACATCGAAGGGTCTTCAAACCTGCAATATATATTATGAAAAAAAAACACCTCATTAAACACATTTAAAGCCCCTTCTGAAAAATCCTTTCAGAACTATATAAAATTTTCATGTTAATAATAGCAGCAATAAGGAATACATATGCATATTTGCAGTTGTAGATGGTATAAGCAATTCCCATCAAAGCAGATGCATTGTGTATGGCCAGAAGTCTGTATTTCGGGACCAGAACTTCCCCCTCCATATTGCTGCTTAGTGTCATATTTTATTCCACTGAGATTCACTGCAAAGCTGCTTTATGCCACCAAGTAGCACTTACTGAGATTCAGCTGGAAAACTATGACACGTTGAAATACAATCACTTTTTTGAAGATATATTTTTCACTCTGGCTCAGGAGTAAACAATTTCCAAAGAGAATTCACTGAGCCAAAAAAAAACATGTTGTGCTGTAAACACCTTCAAACAAAACTCATGTTCACAGCCACCATCCTAAAATACTATCATGGTATTCCACTGCTCAATATCAAACATTTGAAATGTATTGAAAGGGGTGCTGAGAGCAAGATTTGATCCAGAGGCCCTCTGCTTGCAAACAGCTGTTACGTCTACACAGAAAGAAAAGTCAGCAAGTGAAAGAACATGGAGAAAGACCAGAGAAAATGCATGTGCCATCGTTTTTCCCATCTAAAAGCTGGACATCTAGTCTTGATTAAACATCTAGTCTGCCTCCACAGTCCTTGGAGAGACACTGACACCTTGAGGGGGCAACTGATATCCTGCCCGTTTTAGGATGGAAGGCTCATTTTGGGGATAACCGTATCTCTGACTGGCTGCAAAGGCAGCCTAGACAACTATTTCACACTAGATACCTAACTTTTTAAAAGGCAGTATCAGAAGGAACACATCCTGGTTTTGAGCATTCAATGTTTTCTCACGACTCCACAAGATCAGAAACATGCCATATCAAGTTTTTGTCTGAAGAATTTACTCGTAAATCTGCTCCATTAACTGGCTGCATATGTAACTATTTCTAAAACAATTACTGCATTAATTTCAGTTTAGAACAATAGCAGGTGCCTTTCATTCATTCAGCCTGGCTTTCTCCAGAAAGAAGGCTTAGGCAGCCGTGTTGTACCTAGGCATACATGCTGTGTGTCAGCAGTTCATCCCTGTGGACTCCCCTAACTGTGGGACTCCCCCTAACTGTGCCTCCCCTAACTGTGCCTCCCCTAACTTCCCCACCAGCTTTCAAATGCTCTGGATGATTTCAACCAATTCAGAGAGAGGCACAGATATCTCAAGGAAATTAAGTTCCTGATGTACCATGAAAACAGAACTGGGTAGAAAGAAGACTTAATTATGTCCACACATGGAGGAAAATCTGGAGTGGGGTTCAGAATCCATGGAGGATTTTATCCTAGAAAACATATCGATAGGAAGCTAGACATCACTGTTCCCAGTACTCCCATAATTGTCATCGATGAATGACAAATACCATACTCAGTTTAAAGTGCTGTTACAGTGTTACAGGGGGTATGAAATAAAAATCTGTTTCTCATCAATTCTTCATCTTAAATGCAGACTAGTTTGTTATTTTGCTCATGAGTTTTTGCTCCCTGGTGTGTTATAAATAGCATTATTGAAACAATAATAATAACCATAAAGTTTTCTTATGAAAGGGTGAAAATTACAGAGAGTATTGGAATTTGTACTACCCTGTGTGTTGCCTCAAATTCATGGCAGCGGAAATTTCCCATTATGTGAAGGCTCTGCCTTGTCATTACCAAACACAAAATAGTCTAATACATTTCACTGCACTCCATGCAGTTTTTACATAAGCATCTGCAGAGAAAACTGCATCCCCACAGCTGTGGTTAGTCATCAAACTATAAGTCAATGGTCTCCCTATGCACAGATCTGCAAATCTCATGGACAATCTCCCTTGATGGCAGTAGAGATTTTGGTCACCTTTCAGTAAGAAGATCAATGCCCCAAGTTCAGTGCTACAAACTATTACATTTCAGTATTTAAACTTCTCTAATTGAGCCTTTGCAAAGCTAATGAAAGTGCAGAGCATTTGCTTGTAGACTCCTGAGGAGACTACTGCATAAAACATTTATTTCTGCAGTAGATATAATATCAGCAAACTTCAGGCTACCAGTAAAGGCTTAAACTGAGCTTGATTGTGAATAAAATTGAAACCAGTATTTTTTTTCCATGAGCTAAAACTCCCTCTACATCTTACATACTCCTTATCTGTGTAAACTGTAGTCACTACTACAGTATCTTACATTATAGCTATAGTATTGTTACCTAACTAGATAAATACAGCATGTACATTTGAAATCCCACTGTTACTTGTAACACCACTCTTATTTTGAACTGAGTGCAAATGGAAATGTAAAGGCCTTTCTTCCCTTTGTAAAATAATAGGTACAAACCCAATGTGAAATAGCTTCTTTTAAAAACCAGTCCTAGCCATGCATTTGTGTATAAGTTAACCTATATACATATTTACCACTTATATATCTTTGGAGGAAAAAAACTAAACCTGTTTGAGTAGCAAGTAAGTAGAAATGGGCCATCTTTGGGGCTACAGTACGTAAGGAATCATCATCAAGCATCAGCATACAATTCTGTGTAATAAAGGCCAGTATAGGACCAATGTGAGGGAATGCTTCCCTTCACTCAAAGAGCAGGAATGGCCTGCTCCCAAAGTCAGGAAACAAGGAGTTTGGACTATATTGTATCTGGTAAGGCATTTATTGCATTCATGGGTGGTTCTAGCTCTTAACAAAACAGGAATTTATGCTTTTAAGGACATGCTTACCCATCTGTTGCTGGCATATGTTTTCTCCCTGTGAAACATATTTATTGATAACAAATGAAACTGTTAAATCTAAATGAGAACTCTATGCCACTAAAAAACTCTTCATACGTACCTGGATCTAGGAATGTTTTCTGTGCTTTCCCTCAACAAGAGGTCTGAGATCAGTGTCTCTGGGCTTGATCTCTTTCCATATCTAAGGAAAGATTAAAAAAATGATATTTTGACATATGTCAGTTTTTAAAAATAAAGATTAAGACCAGAACCATTGGTCAATATTTTGTTTTTTCAGAAAAAAATATTGGTAGAGCAGACATAATACAACTTTTCAGCAAGTATTTTAGATTAACTTGACTTAGCCATGTGAGAAAATGTTCATTTTTCAGTACTTCTTTTTTTTCTGTATTTTTTCATGACCATTTTGAATTATAGCATTGAGAAACCTAAATATTTCTCAATTTGGTAGCTGTTGCTGGATACTTTAGAACCTTGCACATTACCAGTGTGAGCATGAAGAGGAGGGAAGCTGCACATGATGTGACCTCAGAGCACGTCACTCTTGCCCTCAAACCCAGTTCCATCATTTTATTAACTTTCTCACTGGTTTAGGTGCTACTGTACCCTTCCTCAGGATATACATGTAAATGAGGAGGTACCGTTATCTATGAAGTTAACAGAAAACAAAGCTCAGTATGCCATATTAGCCAAGGAATCAGCCAAGATTTTTTAAGATAGCTAGTACATTTGGGGCTGCCCTACACATAGTACATTAGGTCATAAAAACTGAGCTACCCCCAAGGTGATCGTCACTCTGGAGCTATGTGGCTGTGTGAAAGAAAACTCTGATTCGGAATTCTTCTCCAATTAAATGGGATGCCACTGGCTACCTTTATTTACATAGCAGATGTCCTTCTATTTGCAATTCCTGGTTGTTGGCTCTCTTTTGCCAGGAAAACAGAAGTGACAATGAGCAGCTGGCTTGACAGACATTTCATCACTATAAGGATTCATTAGCCTAAGAGCGATAACTCTTAGGAGCAAACACTCCTTTGGTTAGAAAGCATTAAGATCATGATTTATAACTTGTGTATGTAATCAGTCTGAATCACAAGGCGCATTAACAGACAACAGCTTTGTGAATGCCACTTGAGGGAATTCTAATTCCAGAAAAATCAAAGGTGTAAGTAAGGACTTACATTTTATCCATTGCTATCAAGATGTTTCTCTTGTAACTTGATCTAAACTTGGCAGAAAAAAATCCAACAAACTCTTCCTAAACTATACCTAAAACTCCAGCAGTTTTACCTGTTGATGGCATAATTTCCTGAAAATTAGAAACACATGTCACTTTTCAATCATTTTATTCAACTCTTTGTATTTTTACATTGCCTCATTCATTCTAGTACACCGTCTATGCTCCAGAAAGACAAAGCATCAGTTTCAGAAATCTAAAGTAAATTTCTTAATCTCATAAATTTAGAAAGAAGAAATTCAGTCAGATACCTGACTGAAAGCAGGTATCTGAAAAGAACCAGCCATACATAGTAAAATGCTATTACAATAACGCAATCAAGCATGATGCTGAATCAAATACCTTGCACTTCATCACCACAAAGGGATTTATTTCTTTCTGGTTCCCTACTATGATTAATATGGATGTGACCTGGACTTCAACTGAGGGGGAATCTAATCTGCTGTTATGTTAAAGAAATTGATTTAAGAAATCAACAACTTGCTCCAACAGCTCACACTTGAGCAAAACTCCTGCTAACCTCTCAGAAAGTTTTGTCTGAATCACAAATAGATGGCAGCCACCCGGAGTGCAGAGATTTGGTCAAATCATGAAGACAGCTGTGTTGGGGAGATACCTTTTCTATGAATGCCTTCTGCGCCTTGGCTAGACCAGTGCTGCTGCCGGTGCTGGATGGACCTGCGATGTCCTCACACAGCAGAGCTGCACACAAGGTGGTCACCGCCTGTGACCAACTGGCTGATTTTCCTGTATCAGATGCCTGAGCCTCCTGTCTGCCCTGTTATTTTGCCACTGCAAAACAAGCACTCTACAGACATACTAAAATGAGGCCATGGACAAAGTCTTCTTACTGAAGCAAATGCCTTGGAAGATCTTTGCTCCAGCTGCTTCATGCTTTGCTCCTTGTCTACCCTGCCCAGCCCTGAGAAAACACGAACACAGAAAGCCTTTGTTTGCTGTTTGGGAAAAACTTATCAAATTATCATCACTGTTTTAGAAGAATGGGGCTCCAAGCTTTGTGACATTACCTGGTTATATTTTATGATCAGCTTGAGATATCAAGGTCTTTTTTCAGGCATGCTGAAAACCCACAACTCAAGCTGAAGTCAAAGGGATGGAAGAATAAACATACTTATTCTGATTAGGGACATAGTATCTCAGATTTCAGTGAGGTCTCAAAGTTTCTTATGAGAACTTGGGTCTTGGGAGTCAAATCCCATCAATGTTCAAGACCAGGAACAGCAGGTGAGGGATTCCAGAAGCATTTCATGGGTCTGATTCAGAAAACTGATTAAAAAAAACAAGCTCTCAAAATCTGCTTCATTCTCCATTAAAGGGTGTTGACATGAAGCAGGAGCATCAGTACTGCCTAACTCAGACACACTTTCAGATATTCTCTGCCCTGGCTATAGTTCAAGCCACTTCCAGGAGAAATGGCCTTACTGTTTTGCTACAGCACTGAACAGCCACAGACTCATGAACAAGCTACAGCATCCTGGAGACCTCCATTCTACAAGTTTCCCTCAGCTAACCTCAAAGGAGCGTAAAGCTAATGGGCACAGTTGTCTAAAGCTGAGTGAGATGGCTCTGAAGAAGGATCTCAAAGGAGAGAGGTAGCAAAGCAGCCACACAGACAAGGTCTAAGGAAAAGAAGAAGAAAAAGGTGGTCTGGAAGGAAGAAGCTTCATAGGAGCTGGTGTAAAGACCCTGTGTGTTAGAGGGGAATGACACTCAAATACCTGGCTAGGTCAGAAGCAGAAGGCAAGAGGATGAGCCAAAAGGTTATTCATAATCACAGAAACATCAAACAAGACAAAACAGATGAACCTGAAGAGAAAGAAAAGATTAACTTCCTTATCAATGTGCTCTTAGTGCTCCATCTTACCAGTTGCACGGTGACCAGGCTACAGGCACACGGTCTGGCTAGAGGCCAAGCATGGCTTGCTCACAGACCCTCACAAGAAGCAGGGCAAGCTCATGGACATCCCCCCAGTTACAGGGCTCCCAAGCAGCACCATGGACAAAAGTCAAAGCTAAAAAGCTGTAAGAAGATAGAAAGCTTTGAGCACATCTGAAACGGACCAGTCCTAAATGCTGTCAAAGTTATTGATCTTTTTGCAAGTGCCTGTGCCACTGTCAGAACACAGAACCTCCAGGAGCTCGACTGAGCTTTCCAAACGGAGGTGGCAATTACTTTATTTCTGCACTGTTAATTCCCCACACAGTGGAAACAGCACAGCTTTTCTTTTTCAGTTAACCTATGCAGTTAACTTTGAAATGTGTGCCATGAAATGTGTTGCTGTTGAGGTGCGGGTTTTCTGCCAGCTTTCTTGTGCTTCCAGATCAATTCTGTTCCCTTCAAATACGAGAGGGAGGGTGAGAAATCTAGGTAAGATCTGAAGAACAAAATTTGTATTCTGCTTTGTTTTCTCCATCAGCAACAATAACTATTTCTGCTCCTTTCAGAACCCAGACCCACACAGAAGAATAAAAGAGTCTCAGTCTCTGAGCTGGGTACTTGTACCCCAGAAATTAGGGGAAAAAAGCTACACAGTCAACATTAAAGCAAGCATACAGGGCACACACCAGAAACAGATGTTGAATACAGAAAGAAGGGCTCATTTTGCTAGGTTGGTGTTCTCTTGTATATATATTTATATATATATTTTTGTATATATATTTTTAAATATAAACTGCTTTTGGAGAGGAACCACCTTTGAAATCAGAGATGAAAGGAACAAAAGAAGAGATGAGAGACCAGCCTGGACATCCCACCACATGCAAGGGAAATAGGCAGCAGGGGCAAAACTCAAGGATCAGATTATTATAGCAGGAATCTTGGGAAGAAGTTATCTGAGCACAGAACTATCACAAAGAAGCATGTCATACACATGAACGAGTTGTGAATACTGCTTTAAAAGTTCAGAACTGAAGAACTGTGTTTCTATCAGCCTCCTCATCTCTTTTGTGCTATTAGTGCACTGGCAGACAGCGTTATGGGTTTGCTGGGAAAGCTCTCAGTTACATGATAGCCTCCCTTCTAATTTAATTCTTCAGACTTCTAGAAGAACAAATGAAAGCCTAATTTTAGACCTCCCATCTGGTTTTGATATTAAACAAATAGATAAATATGTCTAAGTCCTTATGGGTCACACACTGTTCAGGGACCTCAGGGAAAACTTCTGTTTAATCACACAGTCTAAAATGGACAGATGCTCCCAAAGAAAACAGTTTCTGAATAATAACTGGCACTTTTTTAGGTGGAGCCTTTATCCCTACTTTAACAAGCACGGTCATCCCTGGAAAGCCAGTTTAGAGCCAGGCAAGTTCAGGTCACACTCTTTCAGCTTGGGCTGGGGTTTTTGCCTGTGGTTCTGGGAGAGGTTTTGTGGGTACTAGTGCTTTTGTTGCACTCACAGCTGCATGAGGTAGCTGGCAAACCACAAAGCATCTGGGCTACGACACCTCCTCACTAAGGCTAGAAGGGCACTTCTCCTCATCAAGATATTCACCAAAGTCGGCGGCAGCAACAGCAGTGTGACACTGCTCCTCCTGCCCTAACTCTCTCCATCTCTCAGATTAGTTATGTTTTGTCCCTCTTCTGGGGGACTCTCCTCATGCACACTGCCCTGCAGTGTGTGCTCCTTCCTGCCAGCCTGTCTGTGCCAGGGCTACAAAGGGCTATGAGAGCAGAGGCAGCACTGACACCCCTGCCCCTTCTGCCAGCGTGGATGGTGGAAGTTCAGCTCCGGACCCAGAGGCCACTCCGAGTGCTGCCCCTCTCTAAAGGAAGCCTGTGTACCACGTCTGCCTCCGTGTTGGTGGGGGAAGCAGGGCGAGACACCCGTGTGTGGGAGCACCCCGCTTTCCTCCCCTCAGCCTCGTCAAGAAAAACGGTATCTCAGGGAGCGGGAAAGAGGGATGCTGGCCCGGCCGCTCTGCCTACCTCTGCCTGGTGATGAGGTTGATGTAGTGCCTCAGCGCCGAGTAGTATCTGGCCATGTCCTCTGCGGGAGCGTCCTCGCCGGGGCTGTCCGGTTTGGAGGGGTACGCCTCTGCCAGCGTCCCCAGGCAGACCAGCAGCGACAGGGCGAAAGTCAGCACCGACACCCACAGCCTCACAGTGCCCTGCATCTGCACGGCGGGGTTGGATGGAGGAGAGCAGCTGTCAGCGCCTGACCCGACGGCGGCACCAGCGCGGCCTCCCCAGCTCCCCCCGGGGCCGCCCCCTGGCCCTCTCCCGTCCCGTCCCGTCCCGTTACCATGCCCTTGCCCGTGCCCGTGCCCGTCCCCAGCCCGCCCCGTCGCGGCACTCACGGCGGCGGCTGCAGCGGAGCGGCTCTCGGCTCAGAGAGGCGCTTCTTTCCGCCCGTGGGTCGGGGCTCCCGAGTGCGAGGCTCTGCTCTTCGCCGGGGTGTTTTAAGGCTTCCCCGCAGGCGGGAGGGGCTTCGGGCGATCACGCCTCGCCGGCTCCGACCCCCTCTCCCCCGCCCCGCTCCGCCTGCCCCAGCCCCAGCCCCTGCCCCGGGAGGGGCACGGCGGCCGCGGTCAGGCGGGGCCGAGAGGGACCGAGGGGGCGAGATCTGGCGCTGTGTGTCCCCCCCCTCCACTGCACCTCTCAGCCCGCACCCCCTGACCTCCCGGGGCTCTGTCCCCAGGGCTTTGCATCGGGCCCGGGCCCAGCCGCGGGACCCCGGTGGCAGTCACTGCGGAGCCGCCGTGCCCTCCGGTGCCCGCAGGGGAAGGAAGCGAGTTCAGGGAACGGGTTTACCCCGCTCCTACGGCTCCAGAGGGGCCCCAAGGTTGAGCTTCCTGGCAGGAGTGCAGCCGGACATACAGCCAACAGAGAAAGGCAGTTTGGGGCAACCGGAAATAACCAAATCAGTGCCACAGGCTTGGACGTTATACCTATTAAATGGGTAAATCTTGATGCTTAACTCCCCAGGGCACTGGCAGCAGAGCTGAAGCAATGAAAACATACCTCCCTCCATGCCCACTCTACCAGGGAGACCCCCTACACCCTGCCCAGGGCTACCTTTTGAGTGGCTTTTCTGAGTGACTTTATTCGTTTTATTCCTGTGCCTAAGCCACATGCTACAAAAAACAGCTCACCAATGCCATGGGATCACGACAGCATTTCCTGACCCAAGAGAACCGCTGCTGAACCTGGGACATGTAACTTTTCTCAGCAACACGGGCCTACAGGGACTGATGTGGCCAAGGTGCCAGACTTGCATGTCTCCCTAAACTTGCCCAGACCTAGACTCAGTGAGGAGAGATGGGCACCCTGACAGTCATCTGATCCCTTGAACGACAGAGGTTTGAGATTAGCAGAGTGGGACATATGGCAACATACCCTTCTCCACCGATTATGGCAGCAGCCTAGATCACTAAGCTAGGCTAGATACCTGACTACCAGAGTGCCTGAAGCTGGGTAAGATAACACAAACCCAGACAAAGTTTCAGAACTGATAAGAGTTGGAAACCATTCATGCATGTTAGTAAAACCAGTTCTTTAGAAACAGGTAATTTGATTAGCATCTTGATGACCAATTCCAATTGGAATGACAAATCATGACTCTGATCTTATCTTATTTTTACTTTAAATCAAAGGTAAAATAACAGTCACCCAAGCAGGAACATTAGACATACTGATGGAAAGTTTAAAGACATATTCTAAAATTATACCATACATACGCTACTGCAAATGTAGTTATGAATTTCTGTATTTTTTATCATATGCAGTTATTGTCTTATTACTAATCCAGCAGATACTGAAAATGAATATTCAATTCACAAGAGCAAAGACAGAAATGATTTTCATCACTCCAGAAACAGAATCTCATCATTATCTGAAAAAAAAAAAAACAAAACCACTCCCTAGCAAATAAATGGCTCTTGAGGAGTGTGAGGAAGCTCAGTGGGAGATGTTCATTTCAAGATATGGAAGCAAAGGGAATTTCAGAGCTCTTAATGTCAAGAAATATTTTGAAATCTTCATGACTCCATAGTGCACTGCCACAAACTTCAGATCAAGTTCACAGGCTGCCAGTTAACACAGGGAAGACTCTTCATGTGTGTGAATAATCAGCAATTCTAGCCTCTAATTTCAGCAGATCTGTGTGTAGCTGACTTCATGTCTTACAAAGTGGCCTCACTCCATCCCTGTGCTCTGTCCTCCCACCAGCAGCACTCCTGCACATTTGGTGTTCATGTTGTTCTCACATTGGCTCAATAGAAGCAACTGATGTGACAGCCAGACACCTGTGACACTGCAAATGCCCTAGAGAGCAACTGTGCTCTGGCTCCACCACTTTCCCTTTGCGACGCTGAATCCAATAAGCTGCCTTATCCAAAGCTTGCACTGATCCAGTTTACCAGCTTTTATGGGGGGTAAGGAACAAGCACTTACAGCACCAGAGACTGAAGCATCTGGGTAGGTGTGCCAGAGAGACAGCTCTCACCACCTTCAGCCTGATTCTGCCACAACCATCTCCCACCAGCTCACAGGAGCAGAGGTGACTTACTCATCATTAAGCTCTTTCTCCATGTATAAATGAGACTGCTTCTCTCCCACCAGCACCACTCTTTTTACACTATCAATCTTCAAGGCAGTTCAAAGAAAGAGGAATAAGCAAATAGACTAGAAGGCACAGCAAGACAAACACGAAGTCTGGCATCTACATGCTTACTTAGGCTACAGGGGGCAAAAACATTCCCTCGTCATAGGTATGTCTGTACTGCTTGACTCAGCGGTAATGTTATGTTGCCCATCTTGTCACAGACCACCACCCAGGCAGAAATCATGGACAAATGCCTGCTCTTGTCCTAGTGAGGAGGTACAAGCAGTAAGCTGCTCCCTCTGGGGAAATGATTAACAAGTCATACCTGCTAAGTCCCTCTACAAAACGCTTGGTCTGGAGCAACAGGTCCCCACAAAAATAATGCTCCACACAGCATGAGGAGTGAGGGAAGCCCCACTGTCCCTTACACAGGAGGAGGAATCACATTCACCTCCCATGTGAGACAGCAGCTCCTGCAACTGCAGGCTGCTTGGCAGGGTCTGGAGAAACACTTTTTTCCCTTTGGAACCATGACCCCAATCAACTCATGGGTTGTGTCTTACCTTTGAACAAAGTAGCATCTCCCAGCTTGTGCCTTAAGGTGGCCTAAAGGTTCATGAGATGTCAGACCTTACCATTTTTGCTGCACCTCCATAGTAACAGTTCTTTCTCTACAGTTCCAGCATTGAATTTGGGAAACCCAAAACACTGAACCCAAAATTCTAATCACCCTGCTTTCTACAGTGTCTATTTCTGTAGCAGTATAAGTACCAGGTGTGTACTTATGCCCCACTTCATCATTTAAGATGAATCATACAACTTAGACCTTTCTTGAGTCCAGAAACTATCGTGTTTAGAGCCATTCTGTAAGTTCTCACAAAAATTTCCTCTGTTTTGAAACACTAAAAATCCATATAGGCTCATCCATTTCCTACCACAAAACATATATTAATCTTAAGTAACACAGATGAAACATACTTTAGATACATAATACAATCATCCATATAATGTCAATGCAACAACTGTTGGCATTTTTTTATTTGATGAAACAAACCCTATACCTGAAGCTACAGACACATATAGAAACTGGTTTATCAGTGACACTGAGTGTCCCTGGGTCTCAGTGATCTTAATGGATGTTTTACAAGTGGTTTCCAAAATCAAGGTCTCCTGCACCTTTGATGGTGCCTCTTGATGATTACTCCATATGGGTGTTTGCCCAGCATCCTTGTATTCTGGCAAATGGCAAAGACGCGCTTTCCACAAGCAGCTTTAGGATGGGCTATAAAGGTGAACAGGAAGGCAGGGAGGGTAACTGGAAAGAAGACTCAGAAAGACTGATGTATTTCTGACAGTGAGACTCAGAAAAGCTGATGAAGAAAGTCAGGAAGAACCTAACTGAGTTAAAGAATGAAGCCTAGGAGGGAGAGCAGAATGACACACATAGCTCAGCTACAGCTCCACATAGATATCCACATTTTTGCTTTGCCAAGCATTATGGGCTTACAGATGTGCGACTCCTAGCTACATTACAGCAATCAAGAGCTTGAAGAGTATTTAACTACACTCAGAGAGAAATATCAGTGTTTCAAAGCTCTGAGCAGGTATCAATGCCAGGTACAGCACCATGGGAGAAAAGTGAAAAGAAACAGGACAGTCAACTTTTGCCTATGTTTTAGTGCCATGACATTTAAAGATTCAACAGACAGCTGTTTACCCTACACATTTCAGACTACACTGAGGATGGAAAAAAATTCCAAGATACCAGCATATTAAAAGTAAGATAATATTGTTCTACAAGCAGCTTAAATGTAAAAGAAAATTCAAGCCATTTATTAATGGTAATATATATGATTTCATTAAACAAGGACGTGATATTTGCCTTAATTAAAACAAAATTTAGTGTGATTAACTTTGCGCAGATTATTATTCATAGTGTGCTTTCTGTAGTAGGCATGGAATTAAAGCTGTTCTTGATTATTACAAATACACATAATGTCATTTTCTCACTATAACAAAGTAAGGTTGTGTGCATCACTGGTTCTAAACTAATACTCCATAACAGCCCATTAATAACCCTTGGTTTAAATACAAGAACAA
Organism: Pezoporus wallicus; assembly: GCF_028554395.1. Taxonomy (NCBI): domain Eukaryota; kingdom Metazoa; phylum Chordata; class Aves; order Psittaciformes; family Psittacidae; genus Pezoporus; species Pezoporus wallicus. The sequence continues at coordinate 276,832 of NW_026640767.1, forward strand.
GTTCAGTGTCCTATTAGAGGGAAAGTGTTAAAAACTGGTGCCCCGATTAAGTGATTCTGGAGACCTGGAAACAGCAGATTTTATCAGCTGATGCTGTGTGTGCTCTTGCAGTTAAAATGTCTCTCTAAAGGTTTCCATAGTTGAGCAAACCTTCCAGATACACTGAATCTTTAGGACTGGAAGTTCAGTCAGATAACAGTGGATAATTACTCAGTAGTCCTGTGAATTTATCTGAACCTATCTGAACAGAAAACAGGGCTGTTAATCTCACAAAACCAGACTCTCACTTTACAGTACTGCTGATTTCAAGCCACTTAGCAATACTTTCAGAAAAGCTTCTCATTGTGCTTTGATACATGACACCAGTGCCCACATTTCCAAACTTTCATGTGTCTCTTCCAGTGCTTTTATTCACCTCCCCTTGTATATACCAGTAAGAGCTGAACAGAACCACCTAAAGCGATCACCCCTTTCTGTCTGCCCAGCAGCAGTACTGTCTTCAAGAGGCATCATTCTGAGTCCTGCAAACATTAAGCAGATTTGCAATACTCCACGAAGAAGTAGAGCTCTAGGGTAGTTAGGCACAAACAACATGGACCATAAGAGAAAGGAAAAAAAAAACCCACTATTAGATCAAACCAAAGGCCCATCTATGTTGCACTCAATGGCATCTAAAAGCAGATGCTTAAGACTATCAGAACGGGAAATGCATGTTACACTATTTTTCCAGCATACTTTTCCCAACCTCTATAAAACTGTGTATTAGGGACATCTTAACCAGCAGTCAAGATTTTGTACATGATAGTAAACTTTGAGCATCACCAGCCTCCTGTGCCAGTCCAGCAGCGTTCCTGCTGTGGGTTACAGGGCAAGCTGGCACCATCCCTCTGTTGCCGCTTTGCCATGACTACCTGCCCCTGTATGTCACCCTTCCCCACAACACCAGGACAGTCTGACATTGATGCCAGGGAGGTGGGTGGTATTCACACACTGAGGCAGTCAGTGCCTTCACATGCCATGGCAGTGACAACCCAGGCATGGAGCTACCACACCAAGACACAGACCTATCTCTGTGGCGACTCCTGCCCTTCAGCACAAAAAAGGAAAGGCAACTCTCCTTGATATGAGCTACTTCTGGTGATGCACAAATGGCTCCCATACAACTACTTGATTGTGAGCTGCAGACCCGAGTTGTAATACAAAGAAACTCTTTGCTATTTAAAGCAATGTTGTTCATAGCTTCGCATCAAAAGACCTGCGAGCATTTGACTCACAATCACAGCAACATGAGACTGGAAACCAGAAAAATAAAACCTTGTTTCAGTGGAATCTTATAATGAAAGTTGTTCTTCTTTTATGGAAACACAGCCAGAGAGACTTCTGAAATGCTGCAACAAGGTCAGAGCAGCATCAGCAATTGCCCTGAGGACACAGAGTGCAATGCGCCGTTTTGACAGGAACTCAAGCAACAAAACCAAACCCAGTATTTGCAACCATAATGACATTTGGTTTGCTATACCTTCTTCTCTTCTTCACTCCAGCAGGACAACAGAAAACCAAAAACAGATTAGTAGGATGGAGATCAAAACATTACCTCTGGCAACACATCTAGACTAAAGTCAGTAAGAAACAGCTCACAAGAAGATAGTGGTTTAAAGCGAATGACTCAAGTGTTTACATCAGAAACAAAGAATTCTCCATGCTGAAAGTAATTTTTTGTGCATATAAGATGAGGAAGTTGACAAAACTGTCATGACTTAACGACAACCAGAATCACTAGAATTAACCATTCACTTCTTCAGTGTATATCTTGACTTTCTGTTCAAGAAGGAAATAGGATGAAAACAGGGAAGTCCAGACAGGCTACGCTGTAAGCTTGTACTTAGTGACTCTGCCTGAAAATGAAATAACAAAGACTTGCCTGAAACAGCAGAGATATCAGAGACTGATGGGATTGTCCTGAAGACTGAAGAAATCCAATCACACTTATACACGGAGAACTGTCACACATCTTACCTGCAGTGAATAAATCAGCAAGCCAGATATAAGAAAGGCATGTGCAAAGGCTTCTGAAAAATCCTGCTATGAGTGTTCATTTGCAGAATGTTATCATTTATAGGAGTGAATTCATCTGAATTCAAGGCACTGGAGCTGAAAAACACCCTTCTGCTTAAAATGTGAACACTATACACACACAAAAAAATCCTCTCTCCTAGCAGATTCACAGTCCAGGCACAGTCAGAATCACTTTTGCTTCCTGTCCTGCAACATTAACGCAGCTGAGAGTTAACTTTCTCCCCTATGTTTTCATAATTTTGTATGTGTTTAATGCTTTATTACTTGTCACGGCACGCAGCACAGGAAACCTTAAGAGCCAAAGTTGCAGCACTTTTTAAAAGCAGATCTAAACTTGGAGACAGAGGTGAAAGACTTGTCAGTTTCAGGGATTTGCCTGTGTTAACTTTGGCTATCCAAAAACTAGGCTTTGCTTCAAGAACTGGTCCAGGCTCTCCTTATCATCAAAAGAAAAAAAGCAGGTGGCTGCAAAGCAATGCATATAAGATAAATGTCTGTCACAACTGGGAACCCACCAGGAGATGCTCCTCTCTCTTTGCCATCCTGAACCATAGAGATCATAGAATCGTGCACAGTCAAAGAACCTGAAGAACAAACCGCATGCTGGTGTGGATTCCCTGGTGACAGGGAATCCTTTGCCATTGCAAGGGCTTGGATGCCACAGAGGGCCACAACAGTTGTCCATACTGGAGATCATTCTTCATTTATACCAACATGCGCATTTGAAATTACAGGTGTAGGATTTAGGAAAGGATCATACACTTAAGACAGCATCATACCCGCTGTATGAGTCTCACAGAGAAGGGACACATTGAAATGTCTTTATATGCTTCTAAATAAATGTCTGAATGGTCTTAGCTGTGCACTGGCCTTATGCAGTTTGACTGTATCTTGGCTAACAGCTTTTCATTCCTGCTAAATGGATGAGTTTCATCAAATAAACTCCATGTGCAGCCATTAATTCAGTAATTCTGACATCAGGAAAGAAATGTTTATCCATTATTCTGTGTTTTTCCCTTGCACACTGGTGCAGTTTGGAGCAAAAGAGCAGGGCAGCTGTAACAGTAAGCACAGGCTTATTCTGTACATGACAAGCATAACAAGAACATGGATTACAAACTCTGGCATTGAAACTTACCTTCTAAAGTTCTTATACTGTTAAAACTAGTAATCTAGTTCATATTTCAGTCCTTATCATCTCCTCTTAATCCACTCACATGACTTCCTGTCAGGCATCAAGGTCCTGGGAAATTAAAATACATCTTCAACAAACATGACTGAAAATGGATTCAGCCTGATTTAAGTACATTTACTCTATTTTCTTTTGCTTGCATTTGACAATATGTTCTAATTCACTAATGCCATACATTATTAAAATTAGCACTGATGTTGTTTATGCAAATAGAAGCAATTTAGCACAATGTGATATGGTGCCCCTCATCCTACTGCTGTGCTGTGGCATCACCTGTTAATTGTTTCCTGCTGAGAGACTGCATAAGTAAATATGGAGTTACCCACTTCATAAGCATCATGATTACATTTAACATCTTGGGGAAATGTCTTTCTTTCTACACTCTCCCATGAGAGAAGGAACAGACTTAAATACTTTTGGCTCCCTTTATGAATTATATTAACCTCCACCCAAAGCGGGAAAAGACAAAGGGCTTTATAAGAACTGTAATACTTGAATGGGAACCAAATTCTGGGAAGCATCAATGTGGGTCAGATGAAGGGATCAACTGCAGGCTGGAAGCTAAAGGCAGCATGCTGCCAGTCATGCTACATGTACCATACCAGGGCTCTGCTGGTAGCTGGAGGGATGATCTACAGGGAAGACAGCAGATCAGGTGTTCACCCTGCTGAGATTTTCAAATGCTTCAAGCAACAGCTTCACAGGAGAACATTTTGGTACAGTTTCTGGCCTTTGCTTTGCAAAATGACCTGGCAAAGCACAGACTTGCTACACAGGGTGTCCATCCTGGATCTCATATAGCACTGTCGTTGTTTATATAGGCTTGATCCTTCCATTCCCATTTGTTATCCATGTGTGTTTGAATCAACTGATGTTATTAGGCTGTCGTTTGCGAGAACTTTGGACAACTTCCCCAACAATTTCCTGGCTACTTGGCAATGAGAAACTGTCACCTCACTGCTGGAGTCAGCACTTACTCACAGCAAACATATTGGCACAAAATCTGTAATTTCTACAAAGTAATTAAAGTATCACTAGTCAAATAAATATAATTAGAAACCAGTGCAGAACTGCATTCTTCATTGAAGAAAAGGAAAGACATCCAAGACACCCACAAATCTGATTTTTCTAAGATACCCATTCCCACAGTATTTTTCTGCAAACATATAAAGTATGTGTGTCTGTGAAATTATCTGTACATCTGGTTCTGGGCATATGAGATTTTGCCAAACCTGTGATCATTTGCATGCTTCAGTATGTTCAAATGGAACCAATAAAACATTGTTCTCAAGAAACAAAATCTCAACCACACAGTGCAATTCCTCTGCTTGTTTCATTGTAGATTTGATGGATATTTGTAAAACCATCTGAAATTTCTCCAGTTGTAAGAATTAACATGATCACTAAATATATTGCAAAGATTTTCTGGCATTTGCTTGGATATCTGTTCTGTATTTTTCTTGTGCTCTTAATTGTTCGGAGCAGTTCCCCATTTCTCACAAGTTTCCAGGCAATTATATTTTTGCCAAGCAGAACAGAATCATATTCAAAAAATGATCCATTATTTAAAGGTGTTAGATCAAACCAGTCCCTACTGTAACTTTTTCAAACCCAGCTGTCCTATTGACTAGAGATAGCTTCCTTCACCATTGTGATGAATTAGTACATCTACTTTTAATGTACTGACCTTGCAGTGCAAAATTAATATGACATTATTTTTTGCACTGTCATAATAATATTATGATTGAGTTTATATTCCCAAGTTTTTACATATTGACTTTTGCCTTCACTGCAACATGCGAGCAAAAGTCAAACAAAATCTCCCCCAAAACCAACCAGATTGTTGGAAGCACACAGGAAAACCTATAGTAACATTGACTTATCTTGGGGTTATAGCTGCTTTCACTACTGGAAAATACTAGTTGACATGGTTTAGCGGTGGACTTGGCAGTGGGACTCAGTATCTTAAAGGTCTTCTCCAACCTAAACGATTCTATGATTCTAATTCATGTGCCACGCAGGCTATATAACCACCAATGGAAATAGATAGTTTTAGGTATGTCGCAACAAGGCATGCTGTTATATCATACCATAGTACAGGTGAGACTCACTCTGGGTGTACTTCACGGAAACCATATTTGTTTGTTAGCTTCTCTGTGCTGCTCATTACCGAAGTACCCAAGCATCTCATAAACAGTGCCCTGTGAAGTGGGAAAAGTTATGGTCTTCTGTTTGGCAATGGAGTGACAAAAGCCAGGGAAGATGACAAACCTTTGCAAAGGGAGCCCTGGTGGGAGTGGGAACACTGGTTCCAAGTGGTTTAATTTGCACGGAAAAATGCAGCCCATTCCCCATTAAAAGCAAGTGGCTGCACAGAGTAAATGAGAACTAATTTTGCCTTTTAGGAAAAAAAAAAACAAAAAAAAGCAGGGTCTTCTGTATTTCAGGAGGCATCCTCTGCCATATCACACTCTGCTTGTACCAGAAATTCAGTGCACATCCGCTGAAGCTGTTGCTATATAAGTGGGTGGTCCCCCAGGAAGCTCAGAGCCTCCAAATCTCACCCAGTGACTTAGGCATCCATATCCCACCAGAATTCCAGTTTAGGTGTAACTGAGACAGTGTGACTTTTGCTTTTTTTTTTTTTAGTTTGCTAAATTAAAACTTCTCCTGAGATCAGCATGGGCACCACGGTCAGATTGTGTTACGTGTCTCTGCAAGCCTGAACATTGAATAGACAAAATCTAAGCTAACATCACCTCGTAAGAGGAGCTGCTGTATCCTTGTAACTCTGAGGAGCATTCTGCAATTTCCTTGTCATTTCAGATTTCCAGGAACTAGGTTTTCATAGTATACAAATTGTACCTGTCAGTGATTCTAGAATTCCTCTCAGCTGGCTTCAGCATTGCTGGTAAAGGTGTTCTAACTGTTATCAAAAATACATTTCCATATGGAGGAAGTTGTGTCCACTAAATAAAGTGTTGCTACTGCACAGCATGCTGTAGAAGAAATTATCTTTGGAAGTGTCTGGGTGTCAGTCTTAGATCACTTCATGTGAATTACTTTCGCAAGAGCTGGGTTGTTTTCTTTGAAGTACAATGCATGCAGTCTGCAATGGTTTAAAAAACTAACATAGAACACAGGAAAAAAATAGCTGCGTGATAGAATATCACACATAATGAGAGGTAATCTTCTCATTAAGTACAGACTCCAACAGTATTGAGCTGCAGCATGACAGACAGCATTCCAGTACAACCTTCCCGAAGCCATGGTGTCTCCACAATCAACAACTAGCATCTGGTCCAGCTTTCCTTGAGTTTTTTTGTTTGGTTTCTCTAGCCATTTTTAACTCTGAAATCCCAGGCTTTTCAAATAATTCTAACACAGTTCAACGGTCTTGTGTTTCATTCTTAAAATTAAAACTTTCTGCATCATTTATGCTGGCAAAAGTCTGTGCCTGGACCTCATTAGAGGGTCTCAGGAAGGTGCTCTTTGCTGGAGTTTAGCCTGGGCCCATGTAACTTCTATTGTATAACATCACATACGTGTTCCTAAGAAACACCGATGAGCATTTTCTGGGAAAGGGGAGAATGTAGAGGAAAGCAAACCTCCATGTTGCTTTTTGTCTCTGGTTTTACATTGGTAGTTTAAATATTGTTGAGGCATTACCAAGAAGAACGCTTCTGACAGAGAAACCACATCAGAATAAGTCTCAAGGTTTACCTTATTTTACAAACAGGTAGAGAGAAAAAGCACAGTAAGCTTTAAAAAACACCAACCCTGCTATTTAAAGTTACACACACATTTCCAGAGATAAATTCTGGCTGCCATACTGGAACAGCAAGGGCATGGTCACCACAGAGTTTCTGCTTTATCATTACCTAGCTATGAATAAGTCAGGCCTTTTGAGGTCCCTTGAGCTCATCTTTGAGAGTAGACTGCCCATGACTGTGGAGATAGGAACATGCAAGAAAATATCATACAACCACATAGCAGAAGTGGCCACATCTGCACTAGCACCTGCAGTGATCCAGGGCAGTTCTCTGACCATGAAGGCAAGTGCCAGCACAGCTTTTGTCCACACAGCTAAACTGTTTTCTCATCCCTAAAGCTGGGTAGTCTTCTCTGAACAGCTTCTTTCTGTTCTGGTTTTCTCTGACAGGTGCCACCTATTGGAAGCTTACTGTTTGCAGAAGTCTTGGCTTTTATTTAAATTATTGCTTCATTTATTCATTGGGATTACTTTTTAAGGAAGTTGCTATCCCTCAGGAGTCCACATCACTGGGGATAAAAGGATCAACAGATCAAATGTGAATGACCATTTGGAGATGCTCAAGACCACACCAGCTACAAACCAATTCTTGCTTTTTACAAAAGTAAAGGTCACAAAGAAGCTGGTAAACGAAGCAAAAGTATGTAACTCTATGATAAATAGGGCTAATAAGTCAGAAAGACATTTTGAACATAATGGGAGCAAAAAGAATCCTAACGGTGGAACTGGAAATTATAAAATTGCCAAAAATAATCCAGAAAAGGCAGAAGTGCTCAATATTTAACTGTTGTATATTTGGCCAAAGATCAGATGATGTGATCATTTCATAAGAAAATCATGAAACAATTTTCATTCCCACAGTGCATCATAAGGACGTCAAAAAAGAGCTATGAATTTTGATGTATTTATAGCACTAAGACTCAAAATGAACATATGAGAGTTTAAAAGAAGCTACATAAAAGCCCCTCCAGACCATTAGGGTTATTTTTCAGTAACTCTTGTAATACTGGCAAAGTTCCAGATGATGGGAAAGAGTAATGTAACACCGGGATTTAAAATAAATAAATAAATAGTGAATAAATGATACAACTTGGGTAATTACAAGATTGTCAGACTGACTAACATCAATCCCAGGCAAAATAAAGGAATGGATGATACAGGACCCAATTAATAAGGGATAAAAGAAAGGCAGTATAATTATCTTCACTCAGTGGGGGGGTTGGCGAATAGATCCTGTCAAACTAATTTGATATCTTTCTCTGATGAGATTACAATTTGGCTGATAGAGGTAATGGTGTCACTATATTTGGGCTTCTACAAGACATTTTATGCAGTCAGTGCCATATATTGCAAAAAACATTGATTAAGAATGCAATGAATCAACACTGCCCACATTAAATGGATTAAAACTGGCAAGAAGATACATAGCAGAACGTCACTGTAAAGATGCGTGGTTTTAGTGAGGTTCAGTGGGGAACCAGTCCTACAGCATCTAACTTTTTTTGCCTGGAATGCGTAGGGAAGCATAAAGTTGTTGAGAACTGTAGATAACACAAAGACTGTGCGAGAAGTATATAATTAAAATGATAGAGGACTGATGCAGCAGAGGTGATCTATGGTAATGCCACACATCAAAAAATACACACACACTTTCTCCCACACATACATAGACAAGCAGGAAAAAGCACAAAATGCTGAACATAAAAGCAAACATTCAATGCTTAGCCAAATCTTACCATGTGGCAAGGTGGACAGAAACAAAAAACACGATATTAAAACCAGCTGGTGATCATATGTTTAGAAACAAAGAAAGGAAGGCATCTCTGGGGACTCAATTTGGAGAAACAGTGTCCCTTATGAATATGAGATTTCATCCAAGCAGGAACATAACTCCCAGGAAAGAACATGTTTTCTCAGTTCAGTTCTGTAGCCAAAAAAGGAGCCCTAGAACTCCTAAAAACGTGAGGAGCTGGTCCTGCTCTTGCACTTGACATCGATGTAATCCGGGCTGGTATGTCATGTCCCAGAAAGGTCATTGGTAACTGAGAAAGATCAAGACAGCACTGAGACAGATTAAATAAAAAAATGAAGCATCTGCTAGTGACACTGCAGGAACTCTACTTAGTTAATGAAAGAAAAGGTTAAAAGGTAATTTGATGAGTTTGTAAGTACGTATGAGGGAATATAACTTTGCTAATGGAAAGCATTTTCTTTGCTAAAGAAAAGCAAGTAGATGAAAGTTAAGGCTGGAGATACTTTCAATGGAAAAGTGATGCAAAATCTGGTTTTTGTAGGGAACAGTCTTTGAAGCACATTTTCTGGCGATGACAATTTTTAAACAAAGGCTGAACGTTTCTCAAAAGCTGGTAACCTTGATCAAACACAAACCAACAGAAGAGTCCCACAGAATGTGATACACAGGAAGTCAGACTGTAGGACCTACTTCTGCCCGGGGTAAAACCAATAGTATAGTATAACTGGCATAGTGAGTATAACTGGCATAGTGATGTCTCCCTGAGTCTGCAGAGAGTCTGAAATAAGAAATAAAAGGGGTCAGCACTACCTTCAGCCTCAGTAATGTTAGAGCCAAGGTTCGCTGAGCTGGAGTGCCAAGTGCAACATCAGCAAAAGGCTGTAAATCTGACAGCAGGAAGCAGAAGCAGACAACCATGCTCCTGCAGGTGTAGAGTCCTACCACCCTAATGAGGTGATACAGCATACTGGGAAAGGAATAAAACTATAGAATAGGATTCAATGATTCCTAATACCCCAACATGGTTTATCCCTCCCTGGACAGTGATGCTACAATGGAGCACTCACCCTTACAAATTCCCTTACAAGAACTGTAAATGCTGGATTCTAAATGCTACGTTTTTACTATCAACACTACCCTCATAACACAGGTGTATAAGGAAGAGAAAATAATATTAGTCCTCTGAGAATAACCTGCAGCAGATAAACTGAGAGGAAGAACCCAAAACCAGTCTATAAATTATGAGAATATTTTTTGTGTCTATTATCAGAAGGCACATGCATTGAAATATAGAGAATGATGTTTGTAGAAAGGGTGTGGACACAGGAATCATGGAAAGAGAAACAAAAATAAGCAGTAAGAGGAGCAATTCTTAATAGAAGCAGGTTTTAATAAGAGGAAAAGCCATCTCTAATTCTGTGTTGTGTGGTACATAATTCAAGAGTTAATCTATATGTACCAATTTCTTTCACAAAAGAATAGGTAATAAATTGTCAGATTAAATGGAGGAAAAGTATTATGTGCTATATCTAACACCTGTGTGGCATAGAATTCAGGAGTTAATCTAAATGTACCGATTTCCTTCACAAAATAATAGTTGATATTCTAAACTGTCAAATTAAATGGAGGAAAAGTACTATGTGCCACCCACTGCTTCCTGCATTTTGATAGTTAAAAATCTTCATTTTATTTGCAGAGTGATTTAATTTGAGCCTTATGTTTCCAATTTCTCTCAGATCAAGCTTCTCATCTCCCTGAATCCTCCATAGATTCGAAGCTGGCGTGAGAGTAACAGAGGCAATCACTCTTTCTTAACAATGGCAAATACAAAATAAGCAGGAAAGAGACGTATTCCTTGCCAGGCCTTGTAATTACAAATTTGGCTTGGGTCATGCAAGTTCAACTCAATCCAGATTTTTCTGTAAATAGTGAGTTTCCAAATCCAGCAGAGAAATGTTGCTGGAATTACACAAAGGATGAATTTAACCCAAACAGCTTAATGCCCGTGTGTTTCTCATGTGCATGTCTCTGGTTTTGTCATGCAGGAAGTGATCGCACAAATTCAAGCCATCAACAAAAGCATTTTATGAAGAGCAGCTGGAAATTCTGCCTGTTCCAAACACATTGCAGGTATGGGTCTATTCAGTCAACACACAGACTTCTTCGGCTTTTGTGCTAAACGCATCATGCATGGGGACAATCCAGCTACAACTTTCACTTATTCCCCTTGATTTTGCTTGATGATGTTTTGCAGCTCCACCAGAAGGGAAGCTTCCCTTACCCTTTCTGCAGCAGTGCTCAGTGGAACAGCTGATGTGAGCAAAATGATCACTGAGCTGGTGGTGTTCACCAGGAAGAATTGGATTCAGAAGCAGGTGGTAGATAGCCCCAAAAGGGGGCATTTCCAGAGCAGTACTGGACTGCAGAAACATACAGGGGATCAGAGGAGCCAGAGGTGTCCTCCAGACCTTTTTCATCTTCAATTCAGGATATTCGGTGTTGCAAATGCTTACGGCAAGCAAAAATACTGTCAAGATACAAAGACACCAAGTGAGTACAGAGTAAAATCAAGCAGTCCTCATAAATCATTTAAAGGCAAAGCCAACTTTAATCATGTTAAATTTGCCTACATCTTTTTCTAGTCTTGCACCTTGCACAATTATGGGCTCTTTAGCCCAAACAGTAAACAACTTCTCCTGTATGCACGAAAGTGATTCCCTCCTGGGCACAAGCAAGTTCTTTAGGCTTTTTCAGATCCTTTTTGGCATCTTTACTTTTTCTCTTTGACCAAGAATAAGAAGACTTTTTTTCTTTGTAGCACTCGTGTATTTGGTAGAAAGAAACTGCTTTTCTTTTCCTAGTCCAATTAAGCATATAAATTACCTCCTGGCTGAGAATTTTACAAAATCAATTAACAAATAATTGGTTTTTGACTAATAATACTGTCTCTTAAATGTAAGAAAGGGGTAAGAAAGGCTATGATATTTAAGGAAGTGATCAATTTCCACAGTATTAGCTGGTAATTCAAAAGAGTTGTTCAGCTCCTTCATAATCTGGACAGGTTTGTTAATGCCCTGAGTCTGAGGAGTGACTCGCCTCTGTGTACTAGTCTTTTCTTAGAGCATATGTGGTCCTCGGTTGCAAAACTGTTCCGTTCAAACCTTATAGAATTTCTTTGGAAAGAAACCTTTGGATGAAAGGAGTCCCTAAACCTCTCTGGTGTCTGTTAAGTTTTTGAAAATATGTGTGAATCAGGTAGGGAACTTTCTTTTTTTCTGTTTTTGCAGCATGTGAATCTCCACGGTTTAGTTCAATGTGAGTTCATCAAACCTTCTCCCTCATTTTTTAGGAAGACTGTGATTTTGAGTAAGTGACATCCTTTAAGTCTCTTGTTAAACCAAAGGCTGGGGAGCTGTAGATAAAGCTATAGTCTCTCCACAGGAGAAGTATCACTACTCCTATACGTTACTGAGCTTCCCTATATAGAGATGTCACCCTGGGACCTCAATATCCACCTATGGCTGAAAGCAGCCCCGTGCTGAAGCAAATGATAAGCTAACATTACGGATTTCAGGGGCCACAATCTCAAAAAACAGGGTAGTGAGTGCACATACAGTTCCATCAGCAGTCATCACAGTGAGGGTACCTAACTGATTCTGGGAAATTATATTCAAATATTTAAACAAGACTCTTACCATCCATAAAGACCATAAAAACCCCTACAATGAAGCACTACCCACTTGTAATTACTGATTATATGCTGGGGTTTTCAACTGAGGCTTTTTCCTTATTTGCCTTATTATCACAAAATTGGGCAGAGATAGTTAATATAATGCACGCACAAAAAATTAGACCTTGCACAGAGCGATCTGTACTTTCCTTCCTCATTTTTAGGTTTATTAGAGATAGCACTAAGCCATTACATGTGAAGGCAGAGTGAGGCATAATTGAATACATTTTCTCTCATGTTGTGTATTGTTTTATATAGCAAAAATACAGAGAATAAGTTTTCATTGAACAAAATTAAGGATCACTTCATTAATATCTTAAAGCCATGCCACACACAGAGGCGTATGCGCACCTGCCCAAATTCTCTGATTATTTTGTTGTTTTGGATTTGGTTTGGTTTGGTTTTTTATTCCTCTTAGCTCGGACACTCACATAGTGAAGAATTAGCTGGAAAAAAACATATGCTTGCAAAACATCTCCCCTTCCAGGACAGAAAGCTGTTTATGCTGTAGCAGCGTTTACCCAAACAAAGTTCTGTGGCATTTCATGAAGACATACAGCACATGAGCAGGGGTATCCTGACATCTACCTGCAAAATGAATGAACAAGGCTGGGGTCCTGGTGCTGCAGGAACCCACTTTTATCCTTATACGCTCAGTGTCCCCCTCAAGGTATCCTCAGTGGCTGACCTTCAAAGGCAGCCTGCAAGAACAAAGAGGAGACAGGTTTAAGTTTTTTACATCTGCTTGCTCCCAGTCCTGGCCTAAAGGGTCTTTGTATTTTTTCTGAGAGACCTGTGGAGCAGCAGACTATGGTAGAAACCACAGGCTCCCCACTTGCTTTCTTTCCTGGACTGAATGCTACCCTTTTAATCAACTTTTGAATGACAACAGTTGGTTTCCAAGGTTATAACTGGCAGCCTACAAGCTCTTTCTGTTGCACAACAGTATCTGCTGGACAGATGTTTTTGGATATAACCATACCAGAACATATTTTTAGTGAGTGTTCATGAGCTGTTTGCTGGATGGTAGCCCAGTGTGCCTCCAGGTTCAGCTCAAATAAAGGACAGAAATGGGGTGCTTCAATAATGTCCACAGAAAAATGCATGAATGGCTGAAACCTCAGCATAAGAAAAAAAGAAGAAAACAGGTATTTGGTCTTAACCAGTGTGTTTCCCTTAGGAGTTCTTTACATGACTGTCTAAGCTGTTGCCTATCTACTTTGACCCTAATCAAGTGTCTGGAAAGCAAAAACATGCAATCCAGACAAAGTCTTTGTGAAGTTTGGTCCAAGCCTGACACCAAGCACAACCCCTGCTCTCTGGGTAGTTCTTTCTGAGAGCCAGCAAAGACATGAGGGCAGAAAGCAGGGAAGTACAGGTGCCATTTCCCTCCAGTCATGAACTCATGAGTAGAGGAAGAAAAGAAATCTCATCCTAATAAGGGCTGCATTAACTTGTTTTTCCTTCCTTCTGACTTGCGAAAGGAGGACCTGTGCTTGAGAGAAAAGGATAAGACAAAATGGGTAGCAATGGACGGATGAATGGTATATAGATACCTTCCCTCTAAAGAGGTATCCTAAAGGACAGGCAGTTGTACTGGATGTTTTTGCTGGACAAAACAATTATTGAAAAGGGAGCCCAAATGCATAACTAGATGTACACTGTGTATGCATCTTCCTGGGCCATCTCAGTTGGTTTTCGGCCTCTTTTCTACCTATTCTTCTTGATCTTTCTTACCTTTAGCTGCATAAACAAACATGCTTTATCAAGCATGATTTCACTTCAGGGAAATATTTCTCATGTGCTTCCTATTGATTCTGTGGAGAAAAAGAAGAGAATATTTTATTTAGTATTCATGCACTGAAAGAGCAATTGAATTCTTCTCACAAGTATAATTTTAGTCAAACAAGTCATCTGAAGGCTAGATAGAATTTTTGTTTAAATCGTTTAAATACTAATGCATTAGCATACTAGCATGTGTATATTAATAACATATAGGAAAAAATAGTACATTCGGCAGTAAGATGTTGTAGTAAGCTCCTAATAAAAATAAATTAACATAATTTAGCCATTCTAATTTAATAATCTTCAGCTTTTTATGATATACAGCAGAGTAAGCAAGCCTCATTCGTTGCTTACACATACACACTTTATGTGTATAAATATATTTGACATCAGTTTATACGCATATATTCTTTCCTAAGGATTCATACATCAGATGATATTCAAATTATATCTGGTTCAAAAAAAACCCTACTGGGATATTCAGCAACTAAATGAATTCATTCAGAACTATTAGTGATCATTTTCAAACAGGAGTTACAGAAATAAGGGAATACGTGTATTTTGAGTGATTAATCAGGACATTTTATCTGCCAATGCTTCTTAGAATAGCTAATTGGTTTTCCAGCATCTGTGCATGGTAGATCTTGGTTAGCTGTGCATTAACAAAGGGCACCTCACTGACCCTGAACAGTCAGACATCATTATTTTCAATCAGACCAGATAGTTTTTAGGGTAAATTACAAATCCATCGAATGTTGCTGTTTGTTGTGCCAGTCAGGAAGCTCATCCATTTGAACCAAATGGAACCTCACTCACTTTCTGGAATTAGGAGATAAAACCCAAATTGGATTTTTGGTTTCTTTGATGGTGTCTTTTAGAAAAATTGCCACCTTCTTTTTTATTTTTTCTTTTTTGGTAAAAGTGTTTTGGATTGGGTTTGTTTTTGTTTTTGTTGGGGGGGGGGGGGGGGGGGGGGGGGGCTTAAAGTGAGAAGAAAATACAGCTCTGATAATACCTGAAGATACCCTACCTCTCAAAACAATACTGCTAGAAAGGGGAAACTTAGCCTTGACTAGCTGAAATATTTGAAATAAGGTATTACTTTGATCATCTCTTTAAAACTTGGTGTTGAGTGAAGTAGGGCAGGAATAGTTTCTGGCTTGGGGCAGGCATGACTGCCTGCAAAAGCGTCTGAAGTCACCCCTTGCACTTTCAGGTGAAATTATGCTGGTATTTTGGCTCAAGTCAATAAAAGTAAGTGGATTGTTTGTGTTTGATATCTTCCTAGGAGCAAACAAGTGTAGGAAATGAAAACATCCTTTAGAACTGTTCAAGTCAACAGAAAACCTCCTCTTTCGCTCCCTCTTCCCACTTTCCCCTCATTTCCTCTCAAAAAGAATAAACAAGGAAGAAATGATGATGAAGGCAGTTATTTCTTAGGCAACAAATGACCAAAACCTGTTTATAACACTAACCTTGAAATACAAATAGTAGTAAACGTGTTAAAAGTCAGTTATTTTTTCTCAAGCACCTGGTATGTGTTTTTTAACACTTGGTTTAAAGTATTTACAGGTTTCCTTTGGGCATATCAAATAACTCTTGGAAAGAAAATGCTATCGCATAAGGAAGATGATGTTGGTCTTGGAACACTAAAGGAAAGGCTTTGCTCTCTCAGTTCAGGCACTTCCAAGGTGTTCCCTTCACTTTCTTCCATTTCACAATCAATATAATGCAGGTGTTTGTGGCAAGGTGCAGTGCCTTGTATTCCCAGGACACCAGCATGCTTTATGAACCACTGAGGACAGGAGAATCAGGAACTGGAACTTTGAGTACTCAGTCAAAGAAGAGACACCAAAGTATTTTGACTCTGGATGCCTCAGCCTCAGCTGTGTGCTGCTGCCATCTCTTCTGTTAGCATCCCAAAGAGAGCTACATAATACACAAGAGAAAGGAAAGACATATCAACAGCCACTGAGATGTCTGTGCTTCAGGAGCCTTGTCCCAGCCACACACTGATCAAGAAAGGCCACATGGAGGAAGGTGGGCACACCTCTGCAGACAGTCAGGGCTATCCAAGGTAAAGGTCCATGTCTCTCCACTGACTTTATATTTAAGGTAGCCTTGAGGTTGTCGTCTTCCAGCATCAGGTCTTCTGTCCCCACTTCACCACAAACCTCTTCTGCATCCTTAAGCAAGCTGCTTGATCCAAATCAAAGGAGTTTAGCTTCCTGGTATTCAGATTCGCATTGGTAAAATGAGAGTCATGGCTCTTCTTCACTTCAGAGGGATATTGCAAGAATATTACATGAAAAACTGTGAAGCACTACAGACATGAGTATTTAGGAGAACATCAGAGGATATAAATCTCTTCTTTCTCCCAGAATAGCCTGCTCTTTCATCTTTTTGTTGCTGAGGAGCTGAAGTAGAAATTGAAGCTGACATATATTTCCCTCAACACGGTGCTGAAGCCATTTCTTTTGGAATGGTGATTCCTACACAAAACCATTTCCAAGTTCCCAGATCCAGATCCAGGTGCAAGCCTTATTTTTGTGGCAGAATTTCTTTTGGGCTTGCAAACACACTTGGGACTCCCAAAGGTGTAGAGCTCTGCAAAACCACTCTTATTGGAAAGGCTTCTTGTTCCTACTAGGACAGGAAGCCTTGTTTAATGCAAATACTAATTTCCAGTAGTACTGGCAGTTAAAACATTGTGCTATTAGCACAGTATTACAAAACTAACAATGTGACATTGCTCTTCAAGCAAAAAATCAGACTGAGCAATACTTTTGAGTTTTAAAATTACTTCCATCGGAATCTAAGTCACCGTTAATAAAGCAATTAACTTTTTTCTATCCTTTTATCAACATTAAAAATAGTCTTTACACCTCAATCCCCTTTTTTTCAGTTCAAAACTGTTCTCCCAAACAGTTTTCCTCATCTTTGCCAGGGCTGCGGTTCCCTCCAATGACGCAGAAGGAGGCCCACTCTTCCATCCTGCTGTAATGAAATCAGACTGCCTCTATAACCTGTTTTTTTAACATTCAAAGTTATTTATTGTTGTGTTTCTGTTGTGAGTAGAAGGACACATTTTTTGAAAGAAGACAAAGAATAAACAGGCTTGTTAGTGTATAATTATTGTGCATGAATTCCTAGTTAGTTGTTTCTATTTCACAGGCAAATAGGATGTACTTGAAAGCCTCAGCGTCAATTCAGCTCCAATATTGGTAGAGCAGATGAGTGAGTGTTTTCAAGGAGGGGTAGAAATGTCAAGTCCACTAACAAATTTACGGTACAATATAGCAAAAGAGAAAAACAGTGTTTATGGATTGCTTTCTCCAACATGGTACTTTTTATCCTGCAGAATAACACTTTAAAAGCACATTGACAAAATGTTTCCCTTCTCAAAGAACAGTCTTTGTATTTAGCTTGGATGCTTATTCCACATGTGTATTAAGATTGATCCAGCAAAATTATGTAGCAAATTATGTTGGGAAAGTGGCAAAAGTGACGGTACACTGAAGAAAGCAAAGCAGGGTCTCATCCTCTAAAACCAGTTTGTACAAACCAAGATTACTGGCTTGGGTCCTCTCTTAGCTGCCTGGTCACCCAGCTGTGTGAAGTTTTCCACTGGCTGCCACTCTCCAGAGCAAGGGCTCTCTGCTCCAACCTGGTAGAACAGGAAGTGGTTCCACACCAATAAGTAGTCGGATGCACTATATGCATCTGTTGGGTCTCCGTCGTGATGCCACATACTTGGTTGGGCACAGTGTTACACCCCAGACAGCTCCTACATCACTTAGCCAAGGTGGACCATGGGCAGAGTTCAGAAAGGCTGAAGCCTGAGCCTAGGGACATGCCCTGCCATCGCACTGTGCTTCTGGACGGAGGGCTCCTGCTCTTCATCCAGGTTCCTACATCAGTGGTAAATTACCAAAGCAGCAGCAAGTACAAAAAACAGAGAGTGGATGTACTAGGAAAAGATGAAAGATGAACATAAGTAAACCCCTTGTAGGAATGACAGAAAGCATCAGCCAGGCCTCTTTCAGCTCTACAGGATAAGCTGCTGCATCTACCCAGTCAGTCAGCAGCCATCACCTCAGCTACTAGCACCAGTAGAGACATGAGATTCAAGACCCACAAAAGCACTAAGAACCCAGAGAGAGTCTGTCCTTGCAGGGAACTGATGGAAAAACCTGTTGCTCTTTCAATGCACAGCCTACATTATCCTGCCTAAATTTGAGATTTGGACAAACACTTGGAAAAACAGCCATCTAGGTCTTGAACATGAAAGTGTGCTGGAGAAACACAGCAAAGAAATTTAATCTTTTGAAGTCCACATCACATGGGATTAATTTAGCAGGCCATGCTTCTGTTCTGTTTCATTATCACAAAGTATTTGATTGACTTTGACATTAAAGTGAAGAAATGGATATTAATAAAAGAGTAAAAATAAGGAGCTAGAAGAACAGATACTGGGATCAGATTGTTAATTCTTTCACACTCACACTTCATACACATGTCTATATATGAAAAAATGCTTTTGCAAACATCAGAATGTTCATTACACTATTCAGAAACAGAGGTTGACTGTGACAATCTGCTGAAAACTGCCTCTATGATGATAACAGGAAATCAGTCACTTATTCTGCTGGATTGTTCATAAAACTGACAGGCAGGCTCCAACTGAATCCGAGAAGCCTGCACCTGGTCAGAAAACTGTGAGATCTGACAACAGCCTCTCTGTTGCTAATAATTATGCGCCAGTTTAATCACCAACCTCATGCTTAGCAAAATGAAAGCATAAAACCGGGTAAATGATGAAGCTATAGGTATTTAAATCATACAGCAGTGTTTGTTCAATTGGCATGGTGATGAGTTGCTCCCTTTTTTTTTTTAGTTCTAGATGATGCTGACAGCATTCAAAACCGAGGTTAGAAATTACAGCAGAAGAATCTGACTTGTGACACATGTCATAGAATATGTCCTTTTTCCCCTAACCAAATATAGGTTACTATCATTCAAATTAATAGCTCAAAACACCTGCAATGCAAATAAGATTAAAACTCTGTTTGTTCTTTTCTATGCACAACGGTCACTTCTTTGATTCCTGTTTTGCATTCAAATTAGTTCAGCTGAGAAACACAGAGTACAGATGGAAGTTAGATTACATCATTAGTAAAGTTGTCCTGGATCAATTTAAATCTATTACTCTTCTGAAAGAATTAAGAAATGTCTTTGTGGGAGGATAATATGTATTTTCAGGCACAAGTCTCATCTGTTGTCAGATCCATGTGTGTTTCGTGTGTGTGTTTGGGTTGGTTTTGTTGGGTTTTTTTCCCTTACAAGGAAAATTCGCTCTTATTTCTTTTAAAACTTTATGTTCCACCTCCCTACCCTACCACACACACACAACTTCAAACAGCAGCAGCAGGCCAGGCTCTGCTCTGGGCTGTGACAAGCTGGACAACATGTCCAGCTGTCCTAGCAGCATTTCCAAATAATCTATCGAGCTGCTTAGTTTTATTCCCTCTCCCACTACAAGCCTGTCAGATAGGCAGGAGTGGGGCTAATTAATACATACACAGAACTGGGGCTATTTAGCACATGGGGCTTTTTGACATTTGACAGCTAGGTAGTTTGAAGGTTTGATCAGCTAAAATAGGGATGCCAAAATGAGACTTGATTTATTTAACTTAGGCCTTCAGAATACAAAAAAAAAAAACACTCCAAAACCTAAAATAAATTAGATACATCTGTATCATACGATAAATGCAAGTTTGCCTGAAGGCAGCCTACTAACTGCCTTCCAGGTGACTACCCAGCTCAGAAAAGCTACTGGACACAGAAGTACTGTATTTAAGAGCAGCTGAGATCCATCAATTAGTCTAAATTACTCTCATTCTTCTGCCATAATGTTTTCCCCTGTGAAAAAGAGGTAGGAAATGGCTGGAGCTTTCCAGAGCAGCATGTATGAGAAACAGAGGCTCACCTGCATGTAGGAGTCCAACTATGCATGTAGGAGTCCAACTGTGCTAGAGGGGCACACCACTGCTACATGTCAGAAGGACGCAGAGGTGAGATGCTGCCCAGGCACTCAGGAAATGAGGGATAATATTAAAGGGGCTCCTATCTCTTGTTATTTTCAAACTTATATAATTTCCAGTGCTTTTAGCGCAGCGCTTTTGTGGCAGAGAGATACGTGTAATTGGATTCTTTCTGTTCTGTTATGTCATTACCGGCTGGATTAAACCAGCAGTGGAGAGACTCCCCAGCTTAGAAAATTCCTCAGGTAGGTGCCTGGGGCGATGGATGTCTACACTGTAAGTTTGGAGGAGGGATGAGCTGAGAAATCTCTACTGAGGCACAAGTCCCTTGTGGATGCTTCTCCCCTGGTCTTAGGATGTCCAGCAAATACTCTGAGAGCAGATCCTACAGTATTAGTGCGAGAAACAGAAATTAGAACAAGGAAGCTTCTCTGTCTTGGAAATGTGTAAAACTTATAAACCAGTCACATCAAGAGATGGCTATTTAGAAAGGCAATGAATTGGTTTTTACCCCACACCTGCAGTGCAGAGAAAGGTTATGATGTTGCACTTAGCTGCTAATGACCAATTTCTGGCTTGTTAACCTCATCATCTGCCACAATGCTAAATATCAGAACCAAAGAGAACTAAGAGATGTTTAACTCCACTTTAGTAAATACACAGTATTACTTACTGTGTATATTATATTTAGTAAATATTTTAGAACATGGGCAAGAGCCAGTGAGTTTTGCAGTATTCACTACATTTCATGTTAAATTCTTGAAATCTTCATTGTTTGCAGGAAAATATTGCCAGGTTTGGGAAAATCACAAGAGTTTCCAACAGTACATAGTATATTTTTTTTAGCAAATATTATCACAGCAGGTTCAGCACAGGACTTGTATAGATTTAAAACAATTTATTAAAGATGAAGTTAATTATTTTTATCCATAATTATAATAATTTCAAATCATTTTTAAAAGGGATCCTTTTGTTTAAAAATCAGGCTGCTCTACCCTCTGGACTTCTACCTGATAGTTATCATTAAATGGCCAGCAGTTAACTTTAAAGGCTTGCTGTTCTATTAATTATATTGCACTATATAACATTCCTGCACAGGGACCTTCTTCTAATACCTCCTAACCCACTTCCTCATGAATTTTAATTATGTGTGGCAAAGAAAAGCCCACATCATTAAGACCATAAAAGACGTATTCTATTAGCCCTTCTTGCAATTGCCACCACAAAACAGGACCTTAGAAAAGCAACAACCCCTTCTTCTCCAATTAATTAAACAATGAGTATCTCCAGAATTATTCTGTTACCATCTGGTGACAGACGGTAACAAGCAAAGACAACAGAACAGCTGGGTATGCATGTGTGAGATGTCACAGGCAGCACTGCCTTTTGTTATGTTGTTATCAATTTATTGTTATCAATTTATTTCCATTGAAAAAAATATGACAAGAGGTTTACTGGAAACTGAAATGAGAGAAAATCTGGGATATACACTCTGAAACGGACATGGGATAATAATACATTCAAACTATTCCCTCAGTTTTGCAAAACCCTCTCAAAAAGTCCATACTGGTGCCACCAAAACAAAAGAAAGCATTTTCTCTGGTAGGACATTTACAGACACTGCAGCATATGACAGAAAAATGCACAAAAACTATGAGTTTTTTCACTTTTCATCTGCAACAGTGTTCACTTATGTATTTTAATGTAAATTCTTTAATTATTTTAGTAATCTTATCCTCTTATACGTCAGCATTTATGGATATCTGTGTTGTATACCTCTAACAGTTTCTGTGAATGAACTAACAGGCAAACAGCCAAGGACTACCACTTGGGGTTCTTTTAAGACAACAGTATCACTTCCAGGCTTCATCCTACCCTCTTCCAATTGTTATTTATAAGGATATTTTTACATATTACCCACAAAATGTTACTGCCTTCCCTCCTGGAAATACTGCAGAGTAACAGTTTTGTGAGCTAGTCGAGAAGACCCACTACTTCCAGGATCTATTTTCCCTATTTTTATTCAGTCACATAAGCACAAATGTGTGTAACATCACAGAGAGCTTAAACATAGCTAACAGTATCATATGCAACTGCAAAACGCTGCACTTTCTCATGGATGGAAGTTTAAGCAGGGATCTTAAAATCAGTACAGAATTATTTATATACACACACTTTGGGGTTGGTTTTGGTTTTTTTTTTTTGCACTAATACGTGTGCTGCTAGGTGTATTAGCACAGCACAGAGATGTCTTTTGGCCTCTTACCATCAACTTCTGCTGGTGTTGAAGAAGCACTTCCAGAAACATCAGCCAACAGTAAGGTAATTCAGTTCTGCCTTACAGCTTTCACTCATCCATCATCACTTCATCGGTCTGCTGCTGCTCTTCTAAGATTTTCACCTCTTATTCTGAAAAAGAAAGCAGAGTTTGTGAAAAGCCTGAAAAGAACATACTAACTCTTATGTAGATACACTGACAGAGAGGTAACACAGCGAGTATAAATCACTGTTATCAGAACAGTTGATGTGAGCTTCTCTTTACAAGAACAAATGTTTCACAGAAGGTGCTGTGTAGGCAAGCTACATCAGAGATTGCTAAAAGGTCTTTACACCTTAGAAATCTATTGCTTTACTTCTCATAATGGAGGTGTAATGTTTTCTACTAATAGCCCCATTTTGCAGTTTGCAGAAATTAAATGTATTCCAGTTCCAGATAATTAATTGTATGGCATATCATAACCTCTTCAAAAGAGGTAGGTTGTAGATTTACAGTCTGGATGTTTAATGGATTAATACTTTGCCACATTACTAACCTTGGTGTCCTTAAAGTTCATTGATTTAGTGTTTAATGAAATGAATGAAAAAGGGGCAATATGGAGCTCAAGTGGGAAGAATTGTACAGAGGTAATATACAGGATTGCAAAAAATTATATGGTACCCTACAATTATGACAATTACCAACAAAGGTAGAGAGAAAACTGAGATATACTTTCTCTCAAGCAGATGCTGGAATCTGGCAGTTTGAAATGTAGACATAATGAATGTTCATTATTTGAATTCCTCTTTCTAAAGGCCAAAAACATTGCTTTTCTGAAAATGAAGTCATGTAAAGATGGTCTGAAATTCACCCTTCTTTTACATATATGGAAGTACAAGGCTTTGAACAAAATCTTATCTGAAGCACTAATACTATTTGCTATGCAATTACAGAGTGCTGCAGAGCTCAGTTACAACAAGCCCTCCCAAGATGTTTCTGCTTCAAAGCCGGGTAATAGGATTCCTAACCAGAGTGAGCCCAAGGGTTAAGTGTCTGCCCTGTAAGTGATAGTCATTATTTACGGCACATCATAAGATCTGAAAATAAGGTCTTAATGTTCTTGTATGGCTAAGAAATAAATGCCATCCCAAAAGTTCAGAATCAAAAAGACAAAATACTTATCTCTGTTTTTTAAATTAAGCCATGAGTAAATGAGGCTGTAGCAGATCAAACTGGACTTCGAATCTTTGCAACCCAAGCTCTATGTCTTAGCAGCACATCCGTCCTTTCACAGGAATGAAAAAGGTGCCCAGCTGGGGAAATACAGGGAATGTGCAGAGATTTAGCTCCAATTTGGCAGCATTTTTCAGAGCCTGATTAACATTAAGAAGTTTGTTTGATGGGGAGGGAGTACAGTGCTCAGCACTTTGTAAGTTCTCATCTGTAACTACTACTTTGAAGGAACAAAGAACTAAGGAAGGGAAAGATTAAAAGTTGTACGGCTTAACAATTTACAAGCTGGGTTAACAGAGGAAACTTTCCATGAAAAGATGTGAGTGTGTTTGAAGAAAACTTTTGGCACTGTCCTGAGGAAATCTTGCCTGCGGTCATAGCTCCAAAGCGAACAACCTTCCTTGGTGTGCTCAGCCCGGTTCACTCTGTAAAAGATCCTCAGACTGAATGGCTAAAATGCTCGTGTTTGAACAACTCAGTTAAGCTACTAAATCCGTGTTTTGTGACCCCATGCAACTTTAAAAACACCTTGAGCTTCTATGGAATACAGCAGGATTTCTAAGGAAAAGGTCATGAAATGCCATTTTATGCATCCAATTATGAGATAAATAGGCAAGTTTCAAATAATTACCTTCAGCAGTTTACATAGTGTAAACATGGTCAAGGCAATGAAAAGCATAAGCATTGGCACGTTTGTCAAGACAGGTTCCAGTTAAGGAGCATTTTGAAAGTGCACTGGAGAAGAATCAAGAAAGAATAAAGGCTTAAGTTAATCAAAACTTAGCAAATATCTGAACCATAAATTCTAAAGAATATTAGCAGGATAGACGTGACACTGAAGAGTTGCATGAATAAAAATAATTATTTATGGAACAGCGTTTATATTCAAGGATTGGTATCCTGGCTTCTCTCTTTAAATACGAAGTCATATGTGAGAACAGTGTTTACTTTCAACACAGAAGAAGCCAGCAGTTCTCAGATCAAACATTCAGGCTGAGTATTTTCTTATTTCATCTGGTGCTTAAGTTTGGTGCACGTGACGTTACCAACAGGCTACAAATACAGTAAGGTATCTCTGGGGCCACATGTTACAGGACTGGGACAATAGCGTGATGAATTTTGCAGAGTATGTATTGCACAGCAGAACCATGCAGGTGACAAAAAAAAACCCACACTTTCTGTATTTCCCTTCCTACAAACAACATTTCAGGTCTGATCTGCCAGTCCTTCGTCATGACAAATTCCCTGAGAATTCACCATTTGACTTGCAGACTGCACAACTGGAGTTACTAATAGCAGCAATAAAAATAAAAATGCTATAAACCTCACAATTTTCATTTTCAGTTGTCGTACCAAACAGCAATTAATCTCCACAAAAAGAAACTATGCTTTCTCCATGTTGTTAGACTCTAGGAAGATTTACCACAGCAGAATTAACCTTAACTATAGCAATGATGTTTCTCTAAAGGATTTCTGTCATGGTCAGGGTAAAAAACCACAAGCTTTGTTCCAGTGGCCCAGGTAAAAAAAGCTTTTCAAATCTCCTATGGCAGATAACTGCAACATGATCATAATACAAAATAGCACATGGATCACAGAGCACACCTTGCCCCACATGCAAAAACACTGTATGTGCAAGGACACAGAGTTAACTTCAACACAATGCTGGCTTCAGTAGAGAGGACTGCAAAAACAAATGTTCCTAAATTTGATGCAAATTGGGTTGATAAGTAATTATCACTAAATGTTCCACCAAATCCATCAATGAAGTTAAAACAAACTTGCAGTTTTAAAACCACACAGGCCAGTAAAAGTAGAAAGGTAGTTTTAAAATATTTTCCAGACTCTAAGCATTGATTTTTCCAGTGAAATATTGGCTTCTTTGACTATTTTCTGCTAGAATGAAACAAACAAACCCTACAAACTGTGCCGGTTTTTGGTTTTGGCAGATATTCCTGTTGCTCAGTTCTGATATAACTGCAAAAAAAATAAAACCAATTCTCTCTGTATATTCATTTTATAAAGCTTTGTTGTATTTCCAGATGCACGAGAAGAGATGGCTACGGTCATTCAAGGTAATCAAAGTCTGAATGGATTTTCACATTTACTGGGTTAAAAGGTTTGACATAACATTACTCTGTGGAGGAATGACACCTGCTTTTGAACGGAAATGTAATTTTTTTGGAAGTACTTCACATAATGACTGATAAAAGACTCTGAACATGTATTTTGAAATATGCCTCCCATATTGGATGGAATACAGAAGTCATCTTGTAAAGGTGAAGTTACAATAATTTCTCATTTTAGCAGTGCAATTACCTATGTAAATTCTGTCCTGTATTACATGGAGAAAACAACTCATGTTCACTGTGCTGATGTGATGATATTAGTTCACATGAGCTCATGTAACACCTGACTTCTCCCAGAAAACCCTCAGTGCTGCCATGCGATGAATAATCACATCTGAAGGTAGAGATAAGTTACCTGCAAGTTCTCCCTGGGGCAAAATAAGGAGGAACATTTCATTTCTGGCAGGCTGCAGCTCCCGAGTCCCACTACACATGAAGATCTCACTTAAGGTTTATGAAGCAGCAACGAGATGGCAGGAGGCACAGAAACCTCCCAGGATACAATCATTCCCTTCCACATGGACTGTTAATGAATCACAGAACTGCCTGGGTTGGAAGGGACTTAGGAAGATCATCTAGTCCAACCCCAAATGAAGGGTCATTCAAAGTAAGTACCTACAGAAATGAGGCAGGACAGAAATTCTTTCCAAACATCCATAATCGATGCAATAGCAGTTTGAATTTAATCTCTCATCAAAGTGAACTGAATATAGAAAATTGGTTTCACTGTCTTGTGATCTCTAGCATCTCGTCCATCATTTATCTGTCAGGACGCTTCAGAAACATCCTGTGTTACTCTTTACATGATGTATTCAGGTTTAATTTAACAGATTACAAGGAGGTTTTATTAAAATACCAGGATTATTATTGCAGCCTGTAGGAGTTGAGCTGCAGAAGTTGTGTAAAAGCAAAACATTATCACTTGCTTTAATCCAGCATGCAGAGGCCCCAGTCAAGGGAGTCCCATTGCGCCAGGCACATCCAATCTTTGCGTGCACAGCCTGAGCCACGCACTACAATGCACTTCCTGATGGAGCCTGCCAGCAGTGCCAGATCATAGGTAAAATCTACATTTTTGTGAAACCCCCTTTCCACAGAGTAAAGCCAAAAGGGTGAGAAAAAGCAACACCTTTTTACAGCTCTCCTCACCCAGAGAGCAGTTTGAGTGAAGAGCAAATTGGATCATCTTCCACCCTGGGGCTGAGACCATCAATATGCACAGCCAGAGTGCCATCAAAGGCAGAGTATTTCACCCAGATCTCCCAAGTACCTGGGTACTTGACTGTATTCTGGTAAAGAAAACTGGAATAGGGTAATGGAGAAAAACAATCCATCTGAGGTGCTACTTGCTGTCTTGATATCAAAAGCCACAATGGTCACAATGCTCAATTTCACTTGCAGGACACTTTCCTAAGTGATGTCAGGAGATTCAAAGGATGCCTTCTGACAAGAATTTAGCACAGCCTTTAGCACAGTGAGCAAATGGGGCCTGGGATGTTAAATGCAGCGGCCAGTTATACTTGCCTTTAAACGGCAAATTCCCATTGTTTAGAATTTTATATATCACTTTAGTTCCTAAGGAACTTTGAAGCCATTTTTTCCAGCCAGTTTCTTGTTCAGCTTTAAGATTAGCTGCTATTTCATGACTGCTGTTTCTACTGAATTGCTGTCCACAGTTTGATGGTGAGTTTTTTTTTCTTGAGTAGTCACCATTAGTTTAGATCCCTACCATTCACATGGGTAATTCAGATCATAGATTTGTCCTGTCTTTATCAAAAGTTAGTCTTCATCTATCATAAACTTTAACTGTCACTGTGATGCTCAGATCACTCAGCCCTGTTGAGGTCTCTAGAATTCCTCATATTCTTTTGTAAATTCTACCTGAATAATATTATGCTCTCTTCAAAATATTGATACATCATCATTTACCCTCTCCTAAATTATAAGAATACAAAGCATCAGCTTTAGCACAGACTATTGAGGCTTTGCTCATTCTCACTTGTTGAAAAGCTGAAGATTATTTTTTTTTTGTCCTCTTCTTTTACTATTGTCTAGCATAGTCCAATTGAGATCCAAATGAGACCACCTAGTGATACCAGGCTCTGGAGAGGAAGGACTGCCCACTGCGCAGTGTAGAGAGCTTTCTGCATGTTGTAAATACATGTTGTTTGGGATAATTGTTAAACCACCTGAGCAATTGAAGACTGGTCATCTGGCTGTGAGAAGCAGCACTTAATTGCACAAAGCACCCACATGTGTTACTTGGGATTAAGAAAGCCACCCCTTCCCTCCATGCGCAGTTCAGAAGCCAACTCTAATGTCTTTTCCAGCTTGTTTTGTAAATCTTTGACTACATTCACAAGAAAGACTGGAATTTAGCTTGGCTTTAGAAACAAAATCATGTTTGTTTTCTTTAATCTGATTTCACATCCACTAGCACTCATAACCAGCTGATTTCCCTCAGCACTGGACTACAAGGCACTCCACACTCCTTCACTTTATTGTAGAGGTCCTCTCATTTCAAGAGAGCACCCTACCAGTAAGTGGTATATGATCAACCTGTAGCCCAAAAAGCTCCTTTGCAAACCCTTTGCATTGCCCAGCTCTTGAAGTTACTTCTTCCCTCTCCATTTTAAACAGTATTGTTTCCTGTAGAAGCAGAGGAAAAACAGACACTGATAAAGAATGAAACAGAGTTCTTCACAGGACAGCGTTTCAATGCTTATTGAAAATAATTTGTAATAAATTTAATATGCTCAAGCATAGTGTTGGGTAGGAGTCCAATGATGACAGCATTGCTGCCCTAGCTAAAAGTACAGAAACCACTAATGCTCCTCATCCCACAAAAGTGTTTTTGCTCCTTTAGGGCTTCATTATTCTTGTACAGAGAATGAAGTTTCTTCTCTCTTTTCTCCCATTTTCACCGAAAACTGAATTTAAAAGAAAGTTTACTGTATGTTTCCAAGAGCACTTGGTTTTCATTGTTGGACATTCCTTTGTTTTTAGCACCAGTAAAGGTCTGCCACTCTGTGCCATCACTGGCAGGCTCCCACTCCATTTGGCTAATACATTCACTTAGCGTCACATACAACAATCAGACATATTCTTACTAGTAGGAAATTGCATAAGAACAAAAAGCATGTGTGTGCTATCTAAGATTTCCTTGGAGTGAATTACACTGGATGAATTATTCGGAATTATTCAGAAAAAGAAATTGTTTACTATTCCATCATAACAGATGCTCCAGACAAAGAAGAGAGGAAGCTGCTGCAGCCTCTGACTGAGCCAGAGCTTTTCACAGCTGAGCATGGTTGTGCAAATTAGCTGGTAAACTTTATGGAAGAACCCAGAAAGAAGCAATTAGAATTACAGTGCCAGTTAGAGAATCTGTAGTTTGTAATCAACCAAAATTGTGCCGTTTTCCATATTCTCTGCTGATAATGCAAATGTAACCTTTGAAGAAAACTGCTCTGTATGTAGCACATCCTGAAAGCAAGAAAAAACACTAAAGTCCAAACAAAGAGCTTTGAGGATGGTAGGTTCTATATATCTTGGTCAATTCACATATGGGCATTATACACACTGTGAACAAACTACAAAGCAGGCATTTTGGACACCAGCACAAGTAACAGGGCAGAACAAGATCAAGAGAGCAAAACAAGAACCATGAAAAAACACTGACTGGCTTGAGATCGAGAACTAGAGAGCCCTTGGGGGAAAAAGACTACAATCTCTATTGTTCAGGTTAGAGAAGACTCAAGTGAGTCATGACAACAGCTTTCACATGTGTGAAAGAATGCAGCAAAAGAGGAATAAAACATACAACACCTCAGAACTCTGGAGACAAGACAGAGAACAATGAAGTTTAAATGCAAGCAAAGACAGTATGTTAATCTTCTAATAGGAAGAATAGACAGGTACCAGGATAGATTGCCTAGGAAGATTGTAAACTTTAAGGCAATGTGATCATACATATTTGCCAGCTCACAGTTACGCAGAGGAGGTCCTCTATGCCACCAAATTGCCATGCAGTAAGAGGATGTGTGAATACCTTGCAGATCTCTTACAGATTCTTTACATCTAAATAACTTTCCAGGTCATCAAATTAATTGCCAGAGTTTTTCAAGACTCCACCTTACATCATTTAGGGGTTCACTTTGCTTTATCACAAATTAGTAATCTAAATTCTTGTCTTTCTTATACCGGACACAAATCATATGAAAATATTTGTCTGTCCTCCCAACATTTAGGGTTTGTTTGGATTTTTTTTTCTTTTTGCATGATTGTTCTAAAGTCCATTATCTGCGTTTGGTTTAGGTTTTACTTATTAATTTTTACAAGATTTGCTCAGTTGCCCATAGTACCAATTGGAAGCTTATAAAATGAAGTGAATGCTCAGCTACATTATATGGCACAGAGATATAAGGTCCATTGATCCCTGAAAAAAATTAAATTGAAATAATTGGGTTTTTTTTTCACTGCTACTATTGCAAGCTTTTTCCCCTCCATGTCTTGGTGTGCATTATTGGATGCAACAGAATTTCTCAAGATGAAGAAGGATAAATGTCAAACACATAATGATGAAAATACATAAAGATGTTCCACAGCATATGCCTCATTGCTTTGGCAAAGAAAGAATATTTGCTATTAAATTTTATTGCCAATAATCTAAAATACTGGCTAGTCACTAAAACTTTCTATTATTTTTGAGATGTCTTCATTAATACTGTATACAGATAAGTCACAGTAGGCAGCATATAATCACAATTCCAGCTATGTGACATGGATCAGAGAAATATTCTCAAATAAAACTTTCCTGTAGTCTGTGTCTCTTATCTTTAGAGCAAAGACTGGAGACACATCAGTATAAACAGCAAAGACCAAGCTGGCAAATGGTAAACATTTGATGTTCGTATCTAATTTTGGTCATTATACCCTACTACATGTAGACCAGTCATTCCCTTAGAAAAGCAGATACTTTGTTTATTAGGATAAGTTTTAGAGAATCCTCTAGGGCTTTCTATCCCATTCTTGCACTGGCTACAAAAGAAAGTAAAAACTAAAGAATATGTCCAACAACTAAGATACTCCAGTAGTACAACCACTTTCAGAGGTAGGCCATTACTGCTTCCTACACCTGATGCCAGGGCCACGTGTACTCTCTGAAGCAGTCTTTTGATAACATCTTTCTTGTTCGTCCCGTTAAAACAGCTACCACCAATTAAAGCTGAGTACCTCTTCTACCAACCTCTCTCATTTCCCTGTTCACCCACATTTCAGAAAACCTTGCTCCTGTTTACAGTGACTGGGCATTAAGATACCAAATGCCAGTAAGGAGAATAATTTCCTTCCCCATGCTTTTTAAGCTGTCTTAATTTACATGTCTTTTGTGCTCCTTATACTGCACTTCTCTGCCTGCTTTCTCCTGTTACAACCTGCAGAATGTAGCATTAAAAACATCATAAATCATGCGACTTGGGGAACAATAATTCTGTAATCACCTTACTGCATTCTTAACATTAATGCTCCTGGGAGCTTAATTTAAAAGCTAAACATGACACAATAGATGTCGAAATTGAATTTAGATGCTTAAATCAAACAAACACAACCTAATGCCCCCACCATAGTTTGCTCATAAACATCAGCTGGTTTAGGGTGACCCCATCACACTGGCAACACAGAGATGAGATCTTTGTTTGCACTGTCTTCTACGCCACTGATACTTGGCACAAAGGAACAGAAATTAAAATTTTTGCTACTTTACATCTGATTTAAGGCAACTAGTACAGTGTTATGAATAAATGCTGTATAGAATCATAGAATCATAGAATAGTTAGGGTTGGAAAGGACCTGAAGATTATCAAGTTCCAACGCCCCTTCCATGGGCAGGGACACCTCACACTAAACCATGTCACCCAAGGCTCTGTCCAACCCAGTCTTGAACACTGCCAGGGATGAAGCATTCACAGCTTCCCTGAAAAACCCATTCCAGTGCCTCACCACCCTTACAATAAAGAATTTCCTCCTTATATCCAATCTAAACTTCCCCTGTTTAAGTTTTAACCCATTACCCCTTGTCCTGTCACTACAGTCTCTAATGAAGAGTCCTTCCCCAGCATCCCTGTAGGCCCCCTTCAGGTACTGGAAGGCTGCTATGAGGTCTCCACACACACATCTCTTCTCCAGGCTGAACAGCCCCTACTTTCTCAGCCTATCTTCATACAGGAGGTGCTCCAGTCCCCTGATCATCCTCGTGGCCCTCCTTTGGACTTGTTCCAGCAGTTCTATGTCCATGTACCATGGTTCCATGTACCAGAACTGTGCACAACGCTCCAAGTGAGGTCTCACGAGAGCAGAGTAGACAGGCAAGGTTTTCTACAAATTCTTGGATCACAGTGTCCATTATCTCATTAGCTGAACTGTAGAGTGGAAAGCTTTAAAAACGTGAGAAATCAATACAAGAACACCTTTAAGCTCAATTCCAAAGGATCCAGAGGAGATATCGTAAGAGGCAGAGAGTCTGCCATGGCAGTATCTTAATCTAAACTGGGATACAGGAAACTTGGACACAACTTTTGGCCAGGATTAAGGTTCAGTCTTTTCCTCTCTCATCCTAGACCAGCAGTTCCCAAGCAAGGAAGTGAATCCACATCACAGGAGGTAATCCAGGAGGAATCAGTGGTGCCAGTGCTGCAGGAGGAAGGCAGGCTCAGGGCATGGTTTGCATCATATAGCTTTTCTGATTCCATCCTCCCCCAGCTGGGAGAGGACCAACACTGCCACGGGAGGCACACAGGCTTCCAGGAGCCCCTTACACTCCCCATCCCTGGGTACCATAAGTGTTACTAGCCCCAGGCACACACAGGTGGGGGGCTGTCCACTCCTCCTCATTAGCATGATGCACGCTGGCACATCTCCCACACCACACTGTGCAATTCCCATGACACAGTCATGATTATCCTTCTGCCATCTGTTGGGGGGTGAACTCACCCATAAAAGCTGCTTGTACAGTTATGCTAACTCAGAGTTGGTCTTACAGGTAGCCAAATCCAACCATATTTCCTCAGGAACTTCCCTTGTGGTTTTATGCACATAATTTAATCGAAAAAAAAAAACTGAAATTCTAGCCAGAAATTTCCCTGCAGTCACTGAATGCCCCAGCACAGAACTATTTCGTAAGTCCACTGGTTCACTCCACATCAGCTGTGCTGTTGAACAATTGCAGCATGTAGCCACATACTTTACAGCTTCCCATCCTGGGCTGGGCCCAGCTGGGACAACATCCGTACTGAAGAGAAGCATTTTGTCACTTGCTCCAAGAAATACAGACAGACTGTCACTTCTGTAACTGCTATGACCGAAGTCTTTCCCCACATCCAATTGCACGACCAGCAGCCATATTAAAGCTACTGTCTCCTCTGGCAGCTTCGTTCAGCCCATCAACAGCACTGTTGGTATTTTGCCCAGATTATACTGCACCTAATGAGCTCAGTACAAGTCATGAGGTGCTGGGTCCTCCCAGTCCTTTTAGTCCCACATCTGTGGGGACAACATTCTCCTCAGTTTGAGGTAACTCATCTCTCTTGACAAACTTTCTACTTGGTCTCACATAACCCTAATGAATAAAGAGATAAGAAGAGAGAACCTCTCGATGCCCCACAAGGCACACTCACTGCTCACACCCATTGTCTTCACATCTTAAGAGGAACAACCACTATCTGTTGCACTCCACACGGCAACACAGGTGATTGCTTATGGTACCCCAAGTCCAGACAGATGAGCAAGGTGAGGGAAAACTAAGGACTTAAAAAAACAGGTGCTGATGTCCATGTAGCTAGATTGTCAGCATCAGGCACTGTTGGCACAAGTATTACTTTCATTACAGTGTTCAGAAACCATTGGCACTCTTTGCCTTCCTTCAGATACAGAAAAGAAAATTATCTTAAGCAATAATGGGTGTACTAGCAAAAAAATCTAAGGGTATAAGTTGTTATGTCATGTCATCCCATCACATACCCACGGCCTCACTGAGAGGTGTGCACTGCATTGATAGAGTACATTCATTTCACCTTTGTAAGTGTATGGGGCTATCTCCACAGGAGGTGGCAGCTCACCTAGAGCTCAAGAAACTTCATCAGCAAAGCAATATGAACGTCATCATAAAGAAATCTTCATTCTGTAAGTGAGCAGAGACAGTGGCAAGTACCAGGTCTTCAACATCTGAAACTGCTGTGACAGAAACTATGACAGAGACTTCAAGATGTTTTATAATGTGGGACACACACACACACACACACACAAATATATATATATATGCACTTCAGATGCAGTTGGTCTAAGCAAGAGATTTTTATCTGTGGTTTTCTCTCTGCCTCCCTTTCTCATCTTCTTTGCTGTAGATCATGTGCAAATTGCTGTGACCTATGAAACAAATCAATGAAGAGGAAATTTAGGGGCCAGCATAAAGAGACACAAAATTATGATGATGCCCTACTAAACCATCCAGCGGGGTCAAAGTGAGAAGATCAACTTTATCCTTTGAGGTTGCTCGTAACCGCAGGAAGCTCCATTAACTCCTGACAGTACATCATAAAACATTAGCTCTTGCGCTGTGGGATGGATGTAGAGCAGGCTCCCGCCAGGAGAGACGACGGCTGTTCTGTGACAACAGCCACTGTGCAACCTCAGCACCGCCTCTGGGTCACAAAGATGCTCAGATTTATCAGCAGATTTTAGAGTCACCTGAGACAGCGTCAGTTGCAGTGTCAGGCATGAAAGCCAGAGTTAATACCAAAGCACTGTCACAAGCAGCAAAACACCCTGTCCCTTGCAGGCATTAATCTCAGACTATTCACACATGCTGGATATGGCATCATTACTTATCCTGGGTTTGGAACCCAGAGCTGCTGCGACTGACTGGTAAGGTCTTCATAACTAACTCACTAAGACCCCTCATTACAAACCCCTTGGTTTAAATCTAAGACATAAAAGAGACTGTAACAGCATCTTTTATGAAACAAATTACACCGGCTTCAGGCTGTAGCTGTGACAGTCCATGACATATAATCAAATAAATTCTCGTTCTGGGAGAACTGATTATCATAAACTGAACCATAACTAAAAATTCACTGGGAAAAACACATCCTTGCATACCCCTAGGTTTCCATAAAACTCCTCAAGGGATTTTTCAAACCTAGGATCTTCCAATATTTCTGTTTAAAACTGAACACATTAAAAATACTTCGCAACAAACTGCACAAACAGGATACATCTAAATTACTTCAGTTTGTTTTGATGTTGAGTAATGACAGCTTCACAGAAATCTGTGTTACGGAATGTTTTGGCAAGCTCTATAGAGTTGCAGGTGTATTCAGATACATTCCTTTGCAACCGGTTACTTCAAAGACATCATCTGCTGGGTCCAGGAGAATACTGGGGCACTGTGGTAAAAAAATAAATCTATTGAATATACTGTACCACAAGTAGAGATGAAGATCTTCATTGTGATCACATTTTATCACCCCTCTGGTTTTTCTGCCCCATAACATAGCCCTAGAATCACGCAAACTGTGTTGTTAGTAGGCCACAAAAGCAAGACGTTACTTTTTTATTGGTGAATTTTAACCACAAATTCCATACAGGCCAGCTCTGACTGTCTTCGCAACAGGG
Source organism: Pezoporus wallicus (assembly GCF_028554395.1). Taxonomy (NCBI): domain Eukaryota; kingdom Metazoa; phylum Chordata; class Aves; order Psittaciformes; family Psittacidae; genus Pezoporus; species Pezoporus wallicus. Next base: position 312,472 of record NW_026640767.1, read on the forward strand.
CATTTGTCATGTGCCTCCTTTCAGACGTTTCCTATTGACAATCATCTTTGCCATACACGGCCTCAAGAACTGAAACAGCACTTCAGAAATTAAAAATTGATTTTAGCTCCAAAAATCTGACTGTGCATGAAAAAAAAAGAAGAGTAAAAGAAAACACCCCTATCTCTAAAGACTACTTTAAACATGAAAAGTGTCTGGAGCTTTTTTTGCTCCACTGTTTTCACATTGCTTACATCTCTTCTTGTTTCTTAGGGATGAAGACAGTCAGCTTTTTGAGATATGATTTGTCTCACACTGACTGCTGGGACTGGCTGCTAAAGTCTTCGTAACTAACTCAGCAAGGCCTCTCATTACAAAACCTTTGGTTTAAATCTAATACATAAAAAGAAATCATCTGGGCAGATGCAAGATTGGCATTAACCAAAGCTTGTTAGAAATGTATTTTTAATAGTCTTTATAGGAATAAAGTTCACTATCTTCTAACCCACAGATGGCATTGGCACAAAGCATAAAGGGGCAGAACAAGGTTACAACAGGTTCCATGGTTTTAACTGGAATCAGTAAGTGTGTGCGAGGTGTCAGAAAAATTCAAGTGAGCTTTACCTTATGTATTTTTACTGCCTGTATGTTCCTATTATAATAATAAAATTGGTTGGGCTATAAAAGTTGTTTAAATTATATTTATGATACAGCATTAATGAAAAACACACTAGAAATAGGTAAATTTGGGGTTATAATTTAAACAACATTAGAAGCATGTTTTATTTAGCTAAGTTTCATTTTTTATGTAAGAAGAAGCATGGAGTGATGTGTTCACTCACTAAGCAGAGGTGAGGTTACCAACTGCTCAACTCTTATACTATTCCAGCGTAGCAGTCCCCAGACCCCAATTCCACGTGAGTCCCCACCATCCTGCAGAGAGGACTCCCGGTACAGTGAGGCTGTCCCAGTCCCAGTCACACACATTCAGATCTCTGGTCCTTCCATGTTGTCCTCGACAGACAGACACAAACTTATACAAGAACAGTGCTGACAAAAACTCTGAGATGTCCAGTAATTTTTGGAACTTGCATTTTCTGGGTGCCAGCAAAGTGTTTCAGGTTGAGCAACTAAAGCTGGAGGCACCCAAAGTTACTGAATGCCATCTCAAGTGATGGATCCAAATACTGCAAAACTCTTGAGTCCTCTGCCCTTCATTTCCCAAGCCCTGTCTCCAGATTCCAAAGGGATTTAAACAGCCTGGTACTGCTTCTGCTGGTCACTGGGCAGGACCTGGCAGCCACGGGAAGAGGCACGCTGCCTCAGCTGCTGCAGAGTGCTACATGCTGTATTATCAGAGCGCAGACGCTGAGTTAGAAACACCTGGGCATTGCATCCTATGAGTGATTCAAGCCCCATTTTCCCCTCACAAAATCTCACCTTCACCTGCAAAAAATCCTTGCCCACAAACATTAGTTTTCTCTAATGACATCTTTCAAGTCACCTATTACTTTGCCTTAGAACACGTGTTTTCCTTTTCAAAGCAAATGCCTCAGGAACTATGATGTCAGTTGAGGATTTATGGGTTATATATGCTCCTGCCTATGACACTGGGACAATTATTTTTTTTGCTTGTAGGCATTTCTTGGGAGGTACCTGTTTCCCTGAGGACTGTATGAAATGTTATTAATACTAATGAGGCAGATGTCCTCATGGCAAAAGGGAATAAACAGTACCATGTTAGAAGATTCAGGGCACCTTTCACTGAATCTCTTTGAAGTCCTATTGTTCAAAAAAGCCTGCAAGAAATTCGTGTATCTCTCCCATGAGAATTAGTCAACAGTTATTCTACTTCCAAAAGAAATTTATTTTGAGTCAATGTTTTTTAAAATCTATCTGTTCATCAGGCTTACTCATGCATTAAGGATGATTTTCAGTGTTCAACAGAAACTCCTGAAACAAGGAGCAATTAGAAACATCTGATTTCATGATGCATTTTGCCTCCGGCAAACCAAGCAACTGTTTCTACAAGGAAAATGCAAAGACTCTCCGTCTTCCAAGCAGTTATTAAACGTACAGCAGAAACAGCTAAATTTCAAAAGCTGAAACACAACAATAACTTGGCTCACAATGGAAGTTGTCAAATGACTGAATCAGTTGTACGACAGTAGAATAAACATAAACATTAACTCAGCTCAACTCAACTAAGTGAAAAAATGGCCAACAATACAAGCAAGAGCACCCAGCCAAAAGTACAGGTCAGAAAGCCCTGGCTTTGCTCTGGGTTTCTTGCCTACATTCAGGCAAGCTCTACAATTGTATCTCTCCTGTCTTGAAAACTGGTGATGGGGTCCATCCCACAGCTACAGCTTGGGAATGGACTAAGTAAGATCTGGGTGGTGTTAAAGGATGTAAAAGGCTGCTGAGTATTATTTAAGAATGAACATTAAGAAGTTAACGATACTTTTTACAGGTGCTAAATATTAGGCACATATGTAAGTGTTACACTGCTGCAGGGACTTAGACCTGCTAGAGTCAATGGGCTGCTGCCATGAGTCCATCTTCTACCTCTGAACCCCTCCTGCAACCTATGGCCTGAACACAGCAGAAAAGGAACAAATATGCGGGTATGCAGGAGTTCAAACAGCACCCTCTGATACAGATATAAACATAGGAAATGCCCAGTCTCAATGACAGAAAAGCAATTTGTCTGGCCTTTTCCTTTTGCAGACAACAATCAGCTCACCAGCTTGCCATAGTTTATTCAAGATCATAGATTAAAGGCAACTTATAAACAGCTTCTATCCCCTGTAAGAAAACAAAGGAAATATTAAATAGTTCTTTCACCAGTGTTTCAGCTGGTGATAGTTAAACAATAAGCAAAACAGGTCTCAACAATATCTAGTCTTTTCTACATACTGGTTAATGGCTTCTGACACTCTAATTTCTTAGGCACGGTCTGTAACTAATAGTTATAAAACCACAGCTTTTCTTAGTCAAACTACAGCACAGATGAAAGGGAGTTAATCCACAAGGCTATACAGATGTTACACTGCACTTTTCATTGAAACCATAAAAGATGGACTGGCTAGGAAAAGTGAAAAATTAAAAAACATTGCTTGCTTATCTGTTCTTTCTGCTTGTCATAACAAGGAAAAAGATGCACATGAGGCAAAGGAAGCAATCTCCAGTCTTGGAAAAGCAGTTCTTACAACTTCACATTTTTGACTCTGCCACACAAACAGATGCAGAAATATTATGCCACAAAATATATCTACTTCTCCTCCCTGCTTTCTTTTGTGATTTCGTTTCATTTCTGTCTTGTCCAGATGCAGAGAACTGGCCCTGTGGACACATCAAGCCAGGTAATGTTCATAGGTGAACAGTCTGCCTTGCAGTAGCATGGGCAGGTTTTCTCGAGGGGGAAATGTCAATATAACTCATCAGCAAGTAAGAAAACAGGACCAGTGGGCAAGGACTATATGCAATACCTGCTTCCTTCTTACCACCACTCAGAAAAAGAGCCAAAAGAAGGTAACGTGGAAGCAGACAGCAGCCTCAAGTGCCAAAATAAATACAATATTTTGAAATAGAGAGAGAAAGAGAGGGAAAAAGACAAAAAGTCATTCTGGAAACTAAACTGGAAATAGGATTATCTTTACAGAGAATCCTGAAATGGGATGTGCTCCATCTGAACACAAGAGTGGAGTATTAAGCTTCTTAAAATTAATCTGGAAATGTTAAATCGTTCCATCAGCAAGGTGTAAATCTGCAACAGTTACTGCAGTGAGAGCCACAGCAGCAAACATCCTCCCTGGCTGGTAGGTGGAAAATGAGACACTTCTCAAAGCCTCCTCTAATATGGCTGCTGAGAGCATCCATGGACTGGACTCAAGAATCCCAGAAAGCTTTTCAATTCCTGCCTCCTGGGAGAGCCCAGTGCTCAACTGTTCTGCATGTATAGCAATGTGGCTATGCATGTTTAGCATGGCAGCATCAAAAACTAAGGCTTTCCTTACAGGGCAAAGAGGAAGAGAGAGCTCTCCCAGGGAGTTCATGATCTATATGGGTGAGTGGTGCTGTGACTTCCTAGCACCAGCAAGGGGACAGTCATCCTCCACTCCACAGTGAGCATCACCCACCTTTCCAACTGACATTAGCTGCAATTTCACTCTATTCTTTACATTCTGGGAAAGTATTCATGAGCCTCAGGAGAACCAATTATTTGTCCCTTAATTATTGAAAGAGGCAGAATGGGCTGCTTTGCCATTCAAATAAATCCTCACATTCTACAACTAAAATGCATTAACATCACCTGGAGTCCTTTCCACTTTCTTGTACTGTTTAATGCATCACTGATCAGATCAGCTCCCTACCTGGGCATTTCACAGGAGTTCAACAAATTTTCCATGGAACTAGGGAACCAGAAGCATCTCTAAATAGAACTAGGACACAGAAGTATTAAATGATTGGGTTTAAGGTGCATAGAAGTATGTGGCGGAAGCCCAAGCCTCCTGACTTACAGCCCCATATAATCACAACACTACCGCCATGTGACAGCAACTGAGTAATGACATTAGCAATGAGGTCTTTCAGTGTTTTTTTTCATTTTCCACACACTGACACCCTTCCCCACTCGAAGTCTTTTGCCACTGTGCATATGCCCAGCAACAACTCACTCTTCTGACCAGTTCCAGAGAAATGGAGTAAACAGCATTGTTAATCATTGAAACAAACAAACAAAAAGATAAATATGTATACAATAATTTATTCTCACAATATCACTCTGTTGGTGTCTTCCTTTGACTGTAGCCTCTTCAGAGCTGAACCAAATAACATTTTCTATCTTGTTTGGCACACTGTGGACACCAGTAGAGATGTTTAAAGCCTGTTGGAATATTCAACCAGATAGCAGCCACAGAAATTAAGGGGAGTTATGCAGCTGAATCCTTTAGTCATCCATTTATGTTTCTCCTTCCTCATAAATCAAAGGACAGGAAAGCTATTTAATCAGAAATAAACACTGAATTAGCAGTACAATTCAGCTCCTTGCGTTCTTTCCTCATTGCTTCTGATAAGTACAGTCAGCAAACAACCAAACAGCCAAAGTAAAACATAATGAAAAATTTAAAATCCCACTAGTATCACTGTGCTGCAGATTCCATGAAGCCTTATTCCAGTCTGAAATTGAATAGTCTTCTATTTCAGTGCAGTCTGGTTAAATAACTGGATTTCCAACTTCTTAATAGGGATCTGATACTAGTTGTACCACTGCAAAGCTCAGAAATTTCAGGTTATCTAAAATATTTGTTTCATACAAATATGCAGTCCAACTACAATGATGTGGCTGGATCTCCTTCACCCAGCATTCTGTTCTGATGAGATATGTAAATATGCTTGCTAAAGGACATGGCCAGAAGGTCAGCGTGATAGCTTAGTAAAAATATAATAGAAACGGGCAATAGCAACAAAGGGAAAAAAAGCAAGCCAACTATGAAGAATGTAATAATTAACACCTAACTGTAAAGGTTAAAGTCTCCACTGCCTTAGAAAATGGTGCTTCTCTATGCCCCTTTCATCTCACAGAAAATGCAGTCAGAAGAGAATCCATCCCATAAGAGCAAATAAAACATTAAGGAGCACAGAAAGCCTATAACAAAGGGCTGGAAAGATTAAAAATAGTCAAAGAATAATTAAGAAAGAATAGTCAAGAGATGTCTGAAAACAACAAATGCCATAAAATCAGCCCTTTACCCTTGCTGACAACATAACATCAGGATATACAAATATACTAATAAAAAGTAATGTATTCTACAGGAGCGGCAGAAGGTTTCCCATGGGATTATCTTGGGGAAGATGCTGTAAGAAGATAAAGGCTAAATATCTTTAAAGGATTTCCAAAAGACATAATTTTCACAGAAAAACAGAAGCCTTCCAGTAACATCAGGCATGCTAGGAAGTAGTTGAGAGATTAAAAATGATTTTTTTATAGTGCCTATTGGTGAGATAAACTTCCCCCTTCAGCATCTGCCAACGGTCTCTGCCAAAGAAAGAACACGATGCTTGTCTGAACACCCCTATTTTACAGCAAGTCTTACTAACTGCCTCTGGCAATTCATACCTCTGGGTATGAAAAAGTGATGAACTTGCATCAGAGTTTACAACGAGATGTAAACAATGGGCAAATTAGTATATAGTTCACAAGAGGCTTGCAAAGAAGAGCACATGTGCTGTGCTTTCAGCTGCCAACGCCAGCCTGCTTAGCCATTGGTGCTGGCTTCAATGCACCTGGCATCTCCAGCAAAAAAATCACTAAGAGCATCAGTCACTCACTAAAGAGCAGCTCTTTGCTGTCCCCACGTTCACGGGTTCGGCTCCGCACTCCTAGAGAGTCAGCATCCATCCTGTGGATAATCATCCCGTTACACCTAGCACACTTAAAAATTAATTACTGCTCCTCTGCAGTAAGATGTCATAATTGAACTCTCTCTCTTTTCATTTAAGACTGAATTCAAATGAGGGTTTGATGGCACTGCAGTACAGTAGCATTCACAAAGGCAATGCTGACCTCAGACCTTTGCGATGGGTTTTGGCCACATAACTGCCAAGGGCTTCCTACAACATTAAGCTTTTGGCCTTCAGCAACGTACATTTATAACCACCTCAGCCTTCGGCAATAGCAGCTGAAACACATGCGTGGATGATGACAGATATCTCCTCAAGGAGAAAAATAGAAGCCTTCAGGAATTTTTTCCCCCAAACTGAGCCTGTCTGTCTTTTTCTCAAACACGTCAAGCAGTGACCGAGCCTTCATGACTGACAACAGTGAAGAATAAGATGACATTTCCTGACCTTTAAGAAGCGTTTACTAATCAGTACTAACTTCATGATTTCACTCATCATGTTACTTACTAGCTTAGCTGTAAAGAAAAAAAAGAAAGTTGAAATCCAGTGTATTTTGCTCTTTCTGGAATACTGTAAGCACTGTCCTGTTCTCTGTGCCAGGACTATGTGTCTTCAAGAGGAGGAAGCCCTGGCCTGCTGTTTGCATTCAGCTCCCACTGGATAGGACACTAATGTACACACATTAGAGAATTGGATTTATTAGGTATGTTTAAAGAAAAAAGACCATGTTTTGGTCATAATGGACAGCACAATTTTTGTTGTTGTTGCAGTTTCAATTAGAGCCTGACTAAAACAATAGTTAAAAGCAGATACTCCAAGAGTAAAAAGGCTTCAGTTTGACTCCATATATACAGTGTACACATATCCATACAGTCAGTCACACTAAGAAAGTATGTCTTCAGTGCAGTCAGAGCATGGAACTTCAGTTCACATACAGGCATGAAGACAGTTCTGAACAACCTAGCTTAGGTCCTTATCACACTACAGGCAGACCAGGTTGGACATCAGTACTGGCTGGCTCTCTAGGTATTCATCCAGGACCCTAGACAAGCTCTGCAACTTGTATTAAACTCTGCATAACCGCAGCTGATCATCCTCATACCCGAATTGACAGTTCCAGACAGCACTCAGTGCATGCATTGATTCACCTGGATGTAAAGAACCATCTTGAATTCCGCATGCAAGAGGACATTAACACATTGAATCTCATCCAGGGCACTTGTATGCCTAACTTATCGCAAAGGAGGTTTTTGGCAGCTCAAGAAAAGAAAAAAAGCCTAAGAGAAAGTAAATGACTGATTTCTTTCTCATTAAGACTATCTTCAGCTGAAGGTGAAGCTGACTGGAGATTACTCTCAGGGAACATCTACTCTCACAACACTGCTCTTGGGCGAATGAGATCTGATGGGTCTTTCAGTGTTATTGTGCCACTCACCATGCTCTAGATACCCTCTCACCACTTACTGATACAAACGAGAAGGAGTCTGTGCAAAACACCAAGCTTTAACCCAAACGCTGCCTATACCACCACTGCCTGCCAGTATCATATTCAGAGCCCTGGGAATGGGTTCACCCCAAAGATAGCAATGCTTTCGGCCTGCAGACAAGAAGTTAGGGAGAAAAAAGGTCCAGGTAGGCAGGATGGAAGAGCATGACCCCATTTTTTAATAGAAGGTACAGGGGGTGGGAAAGGAAGCAGGAAGTTCCTCCAGTTTCCTTGTCTGGGCAGCCACATTAACGGTGTTTAACAGAAGGCAGTGTCCCATATTGATATATTTTACGTAACTACTGCTGTATTTTAACCAAGCAGCGTGCCAGGAAAACCAACACTGGTGGACGCTTTAAAGTAGAGAAGCAAAGCTGTGGAAAACTGAGAAATAGTATTCAGCTCCTGAGCAGTGGGCTAGAATAGCCCTCTCAGTAGCCTGGAGAAGAGAAGGCTGCATGGAGACCTCTTAGCAGCCTTCCAGTATCTGAAGGGGCCTATAAGGATGCTGGGAAGAGACTCTTCATTTGAGACTGTAGTGATAGGACAAGGGGTAATGGGTTCAAACTTAAACAGGGGAAGTTTAGATTGGATATAAGGAAGAAGTTCTTTACTGTTAGGGTGGTGAGGCACTGGAATGGGCTGCCCAGGGAAGCTCTGAATGCTCCATCCCTGGCGGTGTTCAAGACTGGGTTGGACAGAGCCTTGGGTGACATGGTTTAGTGTGAGGTGTCCCTGCCCGTGGCAGGGGGGTTGGAACTAGATGATCTTAAGGTCCTTTCCAACCCTAACTGTTCTATGATTCTATGAATACTTGGGAACGGTACTAACAAGTACCCCTGCTCAGGAGCTCGCACAATGGCAGTATCTTCTTGCAGCTAGACACTCATACTGGATTTGCAACAGGAAACCCAAATCAGTAAGAAAATCTGGGGATTTACAGTTGCTTTTCAGCAGTTCTGTCCTCTTTTAAAAAGTCTCTGCAGTTCATTCTTGTCTCTATTGCCATTTGTCACCTTTATTCACATTTTTTTATGAAAACGAATTCTAATGGGATTTATTGCTGAGCAAGGGTGCAAAGTCACTGTCCTTGAGGAGCTAAAACCTCCTCTGGCTACAGCTCTGTTGAAAAATGACTGTTACAGATGAACCCAGGACACTCTGTCACAAGGGGTTTACACTTCCTGACTGCATTCTTAAGCAGACACCTAGAGAGATGTACATATGGGGCTATGCTAGTCTTCAAAACCTGCTGCCTCCATGCACAAGCTGTCAACACAATACCAACAAATAAGCAGCATTTGTGAAGGCTGTTCCACTGACTATTCACTGGTTCATCAGGCAACAAACTGACCCAGGGAGGATTCCCCTTCCATGCCTGTAAGAAAATCACATCCGTGGATTCATCCTCTTCTCTCAGTACCACCATTCCCTTTCTGTTTTCTTCCTTCCTCTAAAAACACATTAAGTATCTTTCTCCATCTTTCCCCCTTTCATCCCATTAAATTCAGATCACCAGACATTATTCCACACTTCTCAGATGTTCCTAACAATACTTCCTTCACAGTATTTCCGTTAGTTTGTGTCTTAACAAATTGGTTCACATAGTCGAGATTATTTTTAATCAGGTGAACCAGGAAAGGAATATTTGGAAATAATCAAGACTTTGCACTGCCTGTTCAGCAGCTGATTACTGTATATATGGCTTAATATTTATGTTCACCTATGCTGTGCAGGTTTATTGCTTCTTACATGTACTATTACTGATGAAATAGGAATGCAAGACTTCGTTACTTTTTACACAAAACATTGGAAACTCAGAGCCTAAATCAATGTGGAACTAAGAGGGAAATTATATTCCTACTTCATGTTCACACAGACTGGAAGGTAAACAAAAAATGGGATTAACGACCTTAAAAACAAGGAGGTGGACACAGTACCCAGGAAACAACTCTGACTTATGATGCCTCTCATAGTGCAGCACTGCAGAAACACAACTGATGGGAGGGAACCAGGAGTGCCTTAGAAACATAATGAGGGAAAATTAACAGAGAAGGCAATAAGGGACACAGATATATACCCTGGAGAAAGGAAGGCAATGAAAAATTAATTCCCACCACTGTGACAATTACAAACCATGCCCAGGGAACAAACCAAGGCAACAAAACTTCTTAGTTTCACTAGCTGCCACAACCCACCGGTTGCCACAGCATCGTGGCAAGCCAGAATGAAGTTTCTGAGAAGGCGCTGGATTTCAGCAGCAGAATTAAAGTTCCTATTTCCCCATTCCTCGATTTTTCATGAAGACAAAGCATTCCAACTTAATTCTGCATTTATTTACGCTCAAGTTTTGGGACTTGATTTTGGTTTTGAACAGCAGCCAAGTAATTGTAACCACCAACATCCTGAGATAAACTTTTGCATCACACCTCTCTCTCTGTGATCTCCTGGCTTAGCTCAGCCTGATGGCTTTTCTCCAGAACTAATGATTTTTTTTCCCTCAAATTTAACTCATTTTCTTCATGTCATTTGTGCACAAAACTGTAAATGACTATTTTGAAATAAACTGCATTACTTTTGCAATACATCTTGTTCCCACAACCCCTCTTGAAATCACTAGGTGTACTCATCAAACAATGCATGTCTCAGCTACAGCAAGCATACCGTAGTCCTCCACATTTGATGAGTTTAATTAAAATTTTCCAAATGGGATATGATTATCTGCTCTGCAGAGTTTCAGCAGGAGCAGAAGGTGTTTAACTTTCCTAAAATTAGACTTAACTTGACTGAATGTCCAAATTGTGCTGCAATTGTATTTTATTTAATTTTTACAAGTTGGCTATATTATTTTTAACTATCCGTTCCTGTTCTACATACATATTTAATCAGAGTTCTTCTTTTCCTCAATAAAAAGATTAAACATTAAAAAGATAGCTTGGCCCCTGTGTACCAAGTCAAATCCTACACTCACTGTCAAGGGAACTTGCCTTGTCATACTAAATTTCAGCACAACCCTTTTCTTCCAGATTTTCAAGACCTGAATAAAAATGAGGAGGTATTATACAGCACAGAATAAAAAGAGATTGCTCTGGGTATTTTCTTAGAAATGATGCAAATCAGCGCATTTTAACAAACAGATTTGTTCTTCATCGTGTTTGATTTGACTCCACATAAGCTTCTGGACATATTTCAGATTAATCCCCTGTACTCTTTTGGTCACATCATTTCAGTGTATAATAAAGATCACAGTAAAGCTTCAGCAGAGTCTAAGAAGTCCCATGAGGCCATGGCTCTCCCCAGAGAGCACAATCCATACCTAATTTCAGAAGGAACCAGGTAGGATTTACATTTCTGAATGCATATATGACAAATCTGTGTCCATTGTTCCAGCAATGTTTTGTCCCAGTTGTGCAGAAGTATCCTTATTGCCAAGATATATAAGCAATCAAAGGAAAGTTTAGCATTTGGAATATTTTTGTTTCTTTTTTAAACACATAGTATGTATTCAACACATTGCAGTTTCTAATACCTTAGGGGAAGTTTTCTCTATTCTCCATTCTTTGTCTCAGAAGACAAAGAGAAAAGAAACTCCTTTCTTCCTGGAGTTTCTCAAGGAGGAACATTTCCTCTGTTGCAGTTACTGTCTCAAGAGTGCTCCCACTTTGCATTACTGTAAAAGATAGTATCCCTTATGAGAGGCAAGACTCCAGGCTATGAATATGATGGTCTTCAAAGCAGACGGCATCATGCCTCTTGATGAACAGCTTGATTTCAGCTCCTTTTACCTAGATCATAAATTAAAAGAAAACCACAGCAAACCACTAGCCTATCAATGACAAATACGCCAGTGCCCATAAAACACCAAACTACCACAACCTTTCTCGACTGTTACGTTTCATAGCATTCCTACTGTACACATTCCTGCCCTCGGGCTCAGATATCTCCCCCACTACTTCCAGCCCCACATCACAGCCATCTATTTTGCCTTTCAGAGGAAAGCACCGGGTGAGGCAGAGTCAAACTTTTGTCCTTGTTTGATTGTAATGGTCTGAAACCTTTGAGTTTTCCATTTTCTTTACTATACACTGATGAAATACTTTTACAAGGCCAAACTGAAGCACAGTTCATAGGCTGTCTTAAATTTGATCTTGATTCCATCACTGAATTTTCAAAAATTAATTTTCTTATCTCTAAACCACAGAAATATGAATTACCCAGGTTGCAGAGCATTTATCTTACATCAAGATGAGCTAGCAGTCTAAGCAACAACCTTTCTTTTGCTACTAACACACACAGAGAAATCTGCTGACCTGGTATTTAGAGCATTCTTCGCTTTCTACCCGCCAGTCGCAACACTCCTTGGAGACTCCATTTGTCATTACAATTGAAAAGTGATTTTAAAAAATATATGGAAAAATGCCTGTGCAAAATCCATATCGATGTAATGAATCAATATACGTGTTTATCACACAAAAGTAAAAATTCTACTTGTCTGCCATCATTCCGTTTTAATCAAGACTTTTTCAGGACTTTTTCTTTAAAACTGGTTTTGTACCTCCCTGGTAAGAATGGTTTTACATGAGAATAGGTTAAAATACAGTGGGAAATGCTGTGATTTATTAGGACTAGATGTTCAAAGTTATGATTATGCATAGGTTCCCAGGGGATAGTAGGAAGGGGATGTGAGGTACCTTCATTAACATGTTCCAACAACACATCTAGACATATGAAAGTGTCTGATAGTGCAGTTGTGCAGGCACATCACTACTGCAGAGGTAAATTACTCCAGCTAAAAATGCAGAACTCCAGGCACTTACGAAATTATACATGCAATACCCGCCTGCTATATATTTGTATTTATGGTCACATCTGCATATGATGCACTTTAAGAAAATCTTTCCCCTGAAGCTTTCTGTTAGATTTGCTGCCAGAAAGCTGCAACGTGACTGAACTGTCACTACATGGATGTGATCACTCCAGCACTGATGGTTTAATGAGAATCTCTAAGGCAGGAAGGTACTTCCTGATCATCCAGACCAGCCTCTGCTCAAAGCAGCATCAGCCATAACACAACACTCAGGATTGAGTCCAGTGAAGTTTTCAGTATCTCCAAGGATCCCTTCAGCCTCTCTGGGACACCTGTTCCATCACTGACCACATTTAGAGTAAAAAAGATTTTTCTTGTGTTTTAGTGGAAACTTGGTGAATTCCCTGTATTTCAGTTTGGGCCCACGCTTCTTCTTCTGTCACAGGACAAGAATGAGAAGAGCCTGTCTTCATCTTCTTTGCACCCTCCCTTCAGGTCTTTATATACATTGATGAGATCCCCCCGAGCCTACTCTTCTCCAGGCTGAGCACTCCCAGCTCTCTCAGCCTCTCCTTGTGTCAAATGCTCCAGTTTTTTGATCATCTTTGCGTCCCTTTGCAGGATGCCCAGAATATTTTCTACAAGCTGCTTGTTCATTCATGCAGGTCTCCCTCCACATGAGCTTGTTTTCCTTAGAATCATAGAATAGTTAGGGTTGGAAAGGACCTTAAGATCGTCAAGTTCCAATCCCCCTGCCATGAGCAGGGACAAAATTCTTATCAGGATGGACCACCCTTGAGCTTGGAGGTGATCCTTGAAATGTCAGCCACCTGTCCTGGAGACTGTAACCCATGGGTTATTAATGCCAGTGCTAATCCAGACACAACTATTCCCTTGACCAAATCACCTAACACAGTGGCAACAAAGGCTGGTCTGTCACAAATGCTGTCTTAGAAAGAGGTGATGGAACTCAAGGTCCAGACCCCTGGGGCCATCAACACACTGCTAGAACCAAGTCATTAACCCTCAAGTGCCCTGAGCTGTTCTGAGAAAGCTGATGTGAAACTTTTCCTATAGATACCATGAAATTCACACAGCAGTATATTTGAAGCCCAGATAACCTAAAATTAACCATGTATGATGTGGGGCTACCCATTAATGCCATAGATACCATAATTTCTGCATTGTTTGACACATCCCTGCACCTGAACCGTTAATTTTCACATTGGACACTGCACACCCTGGACTGATGGCTAGATTTGGTATAAAGACAGCTACACCACATCAGACAAGAAGCATACTTGGCCTGTAGCTTCTCTTTGGCAGTCAGCAGCAGATACTGAAAGAATGTAAGAATTTTCTGTGCTTGTCCTGGTCCTTCCTGAAAATATTCTACCCACTTCCTGCAGTCAGCACCTCAGGACATTCCTATAACCACTGCTGTTGAGAAGCAATGAATAATCACCTGCCTTCTCCAACACTTTATTATTCCATAGATTTTTCTCATTACTTCCTTAATCTCTTTACAAGCCAAGTTCTTAATCCAGTTATTCTCCTCTCAAGAAGAAGCAGGTCATTCTTGTTTCCCTTTTCTGCACCCTCCCCTAGGTCAGCTAACCCTCTTTTTAGACAGAGAAGTACTCAAGATATAAGGGCAGCATGTGTTTATACAGTGGCAAAAAATGTTTCCTCTTCAGTTCTCAGCTTGCTTTTTTATTCATTTCTAACTGCTTATTTGCCTTTCTGACCACTGCAAAGCACAGAGTTGGTGTTTTAAGAAAGCTGTTTAGTGTAATTGCTAGTAATTAGAGCCCGTAATTGTCTAGGTACAGCATGGACTTTTTCCCTCATGTGTATTACTTGGCATTTAGTGACCTGGAGCTTCATCAGCCAGCCAGCATTCCTCAGCTTTGCCCATGGTCTGGTGATCCTGACTGATTAGATTTGGCTGGTTTTATGAAAATACCTTGTAAAGGGTTTCAAAGTTAGTGTAGCTCTATGCTTGGTGATCTCTAGCACCATGGAACTAACCAACCATTCTCTTCAATAGCCAGATAACAAAAAGCCTCTTTACTATAGCCTCTGGTAGTTGGGATAGCCCACCACATGGTTTGGGATCACTCAACACCCACAGCTGAACTGGAATTACAGGGAGCATGACTTAGCAAAAAACCAGTCTGACAGGGCCTGTCCCCATCACAACGTGGGAGGTTCCTCAGCCAGCTCCAAGGACCCAGACTGTGTGCTTGCTTATATCTTTTCACATACTCTGAGCCACCAGAAAGCTAAAGCCGAGTTAAATGGAAGAACTTAACTACTATTCCTTTGGTACTGTGTCAGCAATTTATTTCCCAAATATTTCCATACACCTTGTGTGCAGTTTAAATACACACATCTTCCCTTTTTTTTTTTCCTTTCAAGTATTCAATATTTCTAGAGCTCCACAGACCTTCTTCAATCCCAGACCACTTCTTCTTGCCCTACAGATTCCCCAGGTACCTGCTCTGTTTAATCAAGGATTTTCACAAAGAGGCTCTGGGAATACAAGTTCAGCTTCATTACAGGCAGACGTTTCAAAACCAGCTGCAGGCTCACAGACATCCATGCACATACACACATGCACACAGCCATGTAAACACAGTGCTATATATGCGTAACTATATAGCAAGTGCTAAAACTGTCAGAATTTAAATATACATCTACATCCTTGTCTGCACAGTTTTTCTGCCTTATGGAATGGAACTCTAAATGATCTGAACATGAAGGGAATATCCCCAAGATTTCTTCCACTTTCTGTTCTTCTCCAATTAAGAAAATTCTATTGATGGAGATGCTTTTTCATGGTCTTTTAGCAAAACATGATTGCATGGACTGCTGTTTATTTGAAAATCTGCTAAGGAAACCAGTAAGGAATTTCCCCCTAAAGCTATCACAAAAAAAAATGATCTCCATATGGGGAATTTCATGGCTTTGTGAGCTCATAAAAAAGTACAACATTTACTCTTGTAATCCATAACATCTACTCTTGCTTTAATTTTTTGCCCAACTTCTAAATACTGGTTTTGACATTTTACCTCAAGGAAGTGTTCCTCAGTCTGCCAAAGGGGAAACAGCATGAGCTCAGGCTTTATTGGGGAGGTGAAGGTTTATTGTGCTTCTCCTGCTTTTAACAAGTCCTATGCTGTAACACAGGCATTGAACACATTATTGTATACTCCAAATTCCATACATACCCAGCAAGCTCATCTAAGACAATGCAAACCAGGTAGGCTTTTAAGCATAACTAACTCCCGCAGCAAAATCTGGCAGGTCTGCACAGCTGGAATAGGTTTACGCCCTGCCTCTAAAATATTTTGGACAGCTTTTCTCTCTCCATATGGACTCTCAGAACAGAAATCCTCTGGAGTTGATGTAAACTTCCAAGGCTGGATTCGTGAAATTTCAGCAAAGAGAATGAAAGCTAACAGCAGAATTGTCATCCATGGTGAAAAGTTCTGTGGGACAAATTTGGGGTACATACATACACACATATATCTTTCCCATGTGAAAGGTATATTCAGAGCAGAATTTGTGGCCATTGTTTGTGGTTTGTATTGAGTTGGTTGTGTACAGCCAGAGCCCTAAAATCTACGCCTGTACCTAACCAGCCTTCTTCAAACAAACGTCTCTCATCATTTACTCCATATCCCTGAGCATTCTGAATCACTGACTGTCATTTGTTACGTATTTGTTTACTATTCAGTAAACATCCTACACTGCTTTGCTGCAAAAACAACTAGAGCCCTCCTGGTTGTTTTGTGGCTAATGTAGTAAAAACAGCTCTTCTGAAGCATAGGAGATTTCACAATGTGACTGCAACCTGTATAAACACTGCTGGGAGTCTCATGGTTTTGTCCAAGGTAAAAATCCACCTGTTCATTAATCTACATTGTATTGTCTCTGAACACATCCCACAGTAAAATACAAAGCTGTGAAAATCTGGAGCCTGGAAGACTGTAGATTGATATTGCTCCCTCCTTTTGCACACATTCATTTCCCATCATGCCATCTTCTGTGCTAACCCTTCTAGCTATCAAGGAGAAAACATAGGGTGGAAAGCATTTTATGTTTCACTGTCCCCCCAAATGACACATTATGCCTTCTTATTAAAACAACACCTTTAAGGAACATGTTTGGTCAGAGAGCTTTGCAAAAATAATTGCTAGTATCGGGGTGTGTCTCTGCAATTAGTCTGTAACCTGGGACAAAACTCACAATCTTTAAATGGCATGGCTCCTTTTCTCCTATGAAAAAAGGTTAGCCTTCCAGTCAAGAGCTGGAGCATTTCAGATCTAAAAGGCTCCTGTAAACACTTCTCAAGAACTTCAGTTTGGGTGCCCAGTGCTCCTACTCTCCTCTACCAACAGCATCCTCTGGTCAAATTAACTCTCCAGACACTCATGAACCTCCCATGGCAATTGCCAAGGTGCTCCATGGGAAATGAAATCCTGTTGGTTACTTCTACCTCCAGAGGAGACCCCAGAGTGCTATAACCAAAAGGAAACACAGAATCATAGAAACACAGACTGGTTTGGGTTGGAAAGGACCTTAAGATCATCCAGTTCTGACACCCCTGCCATAGGCAGTGATGTGGCACATTAGACCGTGTCTGCCAAGGTTCTGTCCAACCTGGCTTTGAACACCACCAGGGATGGAGCATTTACCATTTCTTTGGTCAGCCTGTACCAGTGCTTCACCACCCTCACAGTAAAGAACTTCTTCCTTATATCTAACCTGACTCTCCCTTGGTTTAGTTTGAATCCATTACCCCTTGTCCTGTCACTACAGTCCCTAATGAAGAGTCCCTCCCCAGCATCCTTATAGGCCCCCTTCAGATACTGGAAGGCTGCTATGAGGTCTCCACGCAGCCTTCTCTTCTCCAGGCTCAACAGCCCCAACTTCCTCAGCCTGTCTTCATATAGGAGGTGCTCCAGTCCCCTGATCATCCTCATGGCCCTCCTCTGGACTTGTTCCAACAGTTCCACGTCCTTTTCATGTTGAGGACACCAGAACTGCACACAATACTCCAGGTGAGGTCTCACAAGAGCAGAGTAGAGGGGCAGGATCACCTCCTTGGACCTGCTGGTCACGCTGCTTTTGATGCAGCCCAGGATACGGTTGGCTTTCTGGGATGCGAGTGCACACTGAAGCCGGCTCATGTTCATTTTCTCATCAACCAACACACCCAAGTCCTTCTCCACAGGGCTGCTCTGAATCTCTTCTCTGCCCAACCTGTAGCTGTGCATGGGATTGCCCTGACTCAGGGGCAGGACCTTACACTTGGCTTGGCTGAACTTCATAAGGTTGGCACCAGCTCACCTCACAAGCGTGTCAAGGTCCCTCTGGATGGCATTCCTTCCCTCCAGCATATCAACTGAACCACACAGCTTGGAGTCATCGGCAAACTTGCTGAGGGTGCACTCAATCCCACTGTCCATGTCACCAACAAAGATGTTGAATAGGATATGTCCCAACACTGACCCCTGAAGGACACCACCCATTACCTGTCTCCACGACTGAGGCAAAGAAGTCATTGAGAATTTCTCAGACTTTTGTAAATCAAGAATAGCCAATTCTGCTTCCTTCCAGAAAGGGCCCATGTTATCCCTAGTCTGTCTTTTATCTGCGACATACCTAGAGAAGCCCTTCCTGTTAGCCCTTATCACAGCTTTCAGCCAATGCTGGTTTTGACAGAGCATTTTTAACCCATCCTATGGGGAGCTCTGAGACCTGCTGCCTCACTGAGGCTAGCAACTTTGTTGACTCACTCTAAGCAGGAAATGCACAAGAAAAAACTTCTTGAGTGATTAATTTAGGGCCTGAGCTGGGCAGTATCCAGTGTGGAACATCTTGAAGAGCTGTGCTACAGCAAGTGCTGGGGACAGAAACCATCCAGGCCAGCTTACGACACAAGAGCATCACAGCGCCAGCCCTCCAACAGTAGAGTTAGTAGAAAGCTGTTGTATGCTACTTCTGTCTCTTTTTTCGCAGTCCCTCAAATTCATAATAAAGAACGATGCAAGATATATTAAATATTCAGCAAAATCTGAATACTTTATGTTTTCTACTAAGTTATTTCCCATGAAACCAATGAGCTCATAAGATCATTCTGAATAATAAGTTATTCTTATAGGGACAAGGTATCATTATCTAATATTCATCATGACAGAATATAGTCATCTTACAATTTATGCTGCAGTATCCAAGATATTATCTAACATCCATTATCAGCTATGTCTTGAACTGCCTATATTACATTTAAAGAAAATCAGACAGGTGAGATGTCCTAAAAAGATGCCGTTTTCAAACAAGCAAATGGGAAAAAAAGGCATTGACGGCTATAAATGTAATAAACTCCTACTGATGTCTCAAACTCATTACAGTTCACTAACAAGTATAACGGCTGATTACTATGATAAAAGAAATTGAGAGAAATAGCTTCCTTTCCTTCGTAGGAAAGGAAGTACGATATCTACTCGTCATTGTGCAGATCCACCTGACTGCTACTCGTGGCATCTGCCCAACATGCTTCCCATCCTTTTTGTTAATGTTATATTCATGAAATACCCCTTTCCCCCGCCCATTTTGCAATACCAGGTTTTGAACAAAATTTCAGATGTAAGGGATGCGATCTTCAGAGCTATATTTATTATTTCTAAGGAAGTAATTTAACTAATTATTTCTTTTTCAAGTCCAAAAAGTTAAAGAAATGGTACAGCACAGCTGATATGCCAAGTTCCTTCCTCTGGCTTGCTGATAATAAGATGCCAACAAGATGAAATTTAGCATCATGCAACTAGGAAACTGGGTACTAAACAGGTTTTAAGAGATTTAATCCTGATGAAAATTGTGCATAGAAATATAAAATCCACCCAGTCTGTAATTAGTGATAGAACAGCCAGCTTCTTCTATTGAATCATCCTCCCAACACAAACTAACACTAGCTAAAAACACATGGCTTGTTTCCCCTGTGGAAAAAAAAAGCTATTTTGGAATAATAATGGTTAATATCTTTCAGATAAACAGACAGGATCCTGATGTCAGAACATGTATCTGGAAGAGATTCTCTCTCTGTGTGGTGACATTTTCTATGTTTTGCCCCTTGCACATCATCAGGATTTAAATCTTGCCTGAAATTTTCATAGCCGCGTTCTTACCCATTATGTTAAAAAGGGAAGTCCCATTTGGCAGCACACAAGAGAGGGTGATGTTTCCCTGGAGTCAGGGCAACTCCTCTCTGCCCATGAGCTTCAGCATCTGTTCTGGGGTGGGCGAAGCAGGCAGCAAGGCTGACCCCTTCTTCCCTTCTCTCCGGTCTACAAAATCCCTCAATTGCCACTATAAGGCTCAATTTGTCAGTGATGCCAAGATGCCTGAGGAGTAAACAGGGCAGATGCCCAACACTGAATGGTTTTATTCAGATGAAGCCCTTCTGGTTTTGTTTTTTTAATTATTGAACAGCAGCGTGAAGTAAGTGAAAAAGGGACCTCAAAACACTGTCAGCCATCCTTTAGTGCTTGTTTTCCTCAAGGCCAAATATATAGCTTGATATTACATAATGCTGCTATATATCAATCCATAATTGGATACATAAATGACTATTTTCTCATTTAAAGATTAGTGTTTCTTACTTTGATCCCAATTTGATGGCGAGACATGCAACAAGTCCTTCTTGATCTCTAGCCACAGCCATATTAGAAAAAGATTTGCTAGCAAAAGACTTCTTCGTGGATTTTTCTAAGGCAGAGCATATGGAGTCAAGGACCCAATACATGGGTGACAGTGCATCTCAGGGTAACTTCATCTAAACTGTTAGGCTTCTAGCTTTCTCCACTGAGTCTAAAGAAGGAAAAGAATCAGAACTAATAAAACATAAAAATAAAATATCACAAAAGCAAGAGCCCTGGGATCCTTTGAAGCACCTCCTCCCCTTAAATTTATCATAATGAAATATGTCAACATGGTTTTACTAATGCATTCCAAATCTGGCAATAAATAATCCAGAGGAAACATGGGACTGAAATCTTAAAGTAGGTGAGAAAATCTTCACTTGACTGATTTTCCCCTATGGAAAAACTGGCATAGTAAAGAAAAAAAGGGTCTTGTGCAACTGCCTTTTTCTATTTTCAAATACAGCATCCATGGCACACACAACCAGTTTACCCACAGTAAACTGGTCAGCACCCGGTCAGTGGCATCCCAGTGGTCCTACTGGTAGCCTGCACCAGCCCACAGGAGGTCTCCACCAGCTCCAGCCCTATCTGCAGCAGTTGCTTTAAGAGGAGACCCAGATGCTGTGAGCTCAGGGCTGCTGAAGGACTGGGAGGTCAAAGGCAAGACCTCCATGGCACCCATCCTGCCTACAGCCTTTGTGTATGGCTTCCCAGAGAGCCCCATTAACTTCTGCCAGTCCCATGCATAAAGAGGCAATTGCTTCAAAAGCGCTTACTCCAAAAGGCTCTTGGCAGTGCCTCAAATCTGGAACCTGGCCCAACACCCTGGAAAGAACACAGTGCTGCTGGGCTGCCAGCACCACCAGTGCCCCAAGTACTCTGAAGCGGGGGTGGTCTGTCATTGCCTTAAAGAGCTTTCACCAGGGGTTGAGAGCAACAAAAATGCTTGTTCTGCTTAGCCATAGGGTGAGGCTTCACGTATCAAACTGAGGAGAAAAAACGCTACAGGGGGGTGGCAAAGGAAAGCCCCAGCACCACAGAGCTTTGCACACTGGAGGTCCTCTGTGCCTACAGCGCCCACGACTGAGGTCAAAAACATTTCAAGAATCCTTTTCCAATTAATTCAAGCCTTTTCAGTGCTGTTTGCAATTAAAGGATAATGCGCTTAATTGCTAATTGCACCGATCACTCTCCAAAAAGCCAAAGGAAAAAGTTACTTTCCCTGAATTTCACTCAAGTAATTGGCAAGCACAAGCCAGTGTGCAGACTGAAACAGTAGAAGCAGTGGGTTTATCTGTTGGAGTCTACATCCTTCCTCAGTCGCAGACCGCTTTGATGACAGTGATTCTGGCTGGCTTTCTGGTCTCTTGCTGCACAGTAGTTCTATATTGTGAAAAACAGAAAGAGAAAACTTTGCAGAGCAAGCTTTTTTTTGTGAAGATACCATCAAAGCAAACATGCCAAAGAAAAGGAAAAGATGTTCAGTCTTTTAAATACAAGAACAAATATACGGATCCTAGGTTTGTAAATTGTTTTGGAAATATGTGATGTTCAAGTTCAACACAGGAAGCTAGTCACTCTTGAGGAGATATGCCAACAATTTTGCAGTGAGCAATGTCATTCAAGTCTTGTGTGTGAGCTGCAAGCCTGACAAGAAAGCCTCACGGTGGTTCTGAGCTGTTATTATTAGGCAATAGCATATGTTAGCATCCTTGACACATTCAGCTTGTCAACACATTTCAGTCTCAGGAGGAGTCTAAATAAAGTCTTTGCCTAGCATGTTCAGTAATGGTCTCAAGAGGCAAAAGGGAAAGGGGAGGGAGAGATTACGGCACACGAACTGCAGAGATCTTGGATTTTAAGTCACCCAAAGCAACGAGAATCAGCAGTGGCTTGCTTAATCTTTTATTTCCTTTCCACAATGAGCCTGCCTCTATGAATACAGTTCTCTTGCCTCTCAGCTGTTATCTGTCACTTCATACAACAAACGCAGCTTCAAATTTGACACTTTTCTTATTGATAGTCTTTGTTCTGAAAACAACTCTCCTGTTGATCTAAAGAGCCAGAGGCTCTCAGCCCCATCCTGTAGTCATTATGGTCTTGCGTCTCCAGTGCAAAGACTTTCTTCAACTTGTTTATTCAATACTTTATCTCTCACCCCACAAACCAGAGCATCTCGACTAAACCCTACCACATTTGTGTTTCTCCCTTAACCTTAATAAGGGAAACCAAAGGTAGAAATACTGCAGGACAGTAACACTGCATCCTATGAACTGTTTGGTCTACAGCTGACCAGAAACTTTCCTGACTAAATTTCAAAAGGACAAGAACAGCCAGTAACGAGTTCTACCAGTCACAGCAGCATTACAAACACCCACAGGAAAACTGCTTGCTGCCTGCCTCTATAAAACACCTTCTGAGGGAGGACCCATTTTGGGAGTTGCCACTTCTTCAAGTCTGCAGCACATAAGCAACTTTAGCTGGGTTTATAACACCCTGTTGGAACAGCTACATTTAATAAGAACAGCCGCTCTGGACCTGAACTGCCTACCCCACATCCAGGATTCCACAGCAACAAGCAGCAGATGCCTACAATACAGAACAAGAACTGGGCAAGCATGCCATGATACCTCCCATGCTTCAACCAGCCTGAAGTTTGGACACATCCTTAAACAAAAATATGATCTACTGTTTAGCAGGCAAAAGATTTTTCTTCTCCTTTTTCTGTGCTTCTTGGCACAGACAAACCTTTGGGAATAAAGCCTTCTGTAACAGTGATTTTCACTGTCGGCCAAATGCTGTGGAAGGAAAGACCTCTTTTGGTTCATTTGCAGCCTTCACAGACCAGTTCAAGACTGCTCATTCTTGTAGTATAAAAAGTTGTAGTGACACACACCCCCTTTTCACTGTACCACTGAGCTGTTTGAATCATGGGGTACAATTAATGCTCATTTCAGAACCTGAGCACTTTCTTCTTTTACTCTTCAATCTCAGTTAATTTTTAAAGTCATACAACTAAGCTCAGCTGAATGAGTCCCTAAATTTTCACCAAAATGGCAAATGAAAACTTTATCAAATTCGTGAATAGCTCCATTTTAATAAAAATCTTCCCTTTTTTTTTTGGAATAGATGTGAGGAAGGAGATGAAGGTATTTATAACACCTACTGGAAAAAAAAAGTCTTCTCTTTAAAAATCTTTTTCCTCAAAGAAATATCTGGACTCGTGTCCAGAAGTTAGGCATTCAAAAAGGATCTAAATAAAAGGATTTTAAGCAGTGGTGACTGCCCACCTAGTTTCATGCAGATCTGCTCGGGTGCAGAGCACACCATGAGAAAGGTTTCTGGCCATTACCCATTAAACAAGGCAGATGTTGATGTGACCCATCAGTTCTTTCACACATCATCTCCTCTGCAGAGCATCAAACTGCACTACTGGGCCTGCTTCACACATAGTCACATCTGTTGAAGCAAAGTGAACATAAAAACACATAAAAATTCCATTTAAATATGTATTTTAGACACTTAAAACCCCAGTACGTTTGCTTCGGGCACTAGCATGTTATGTAAATCCAGAAAACATCACTTACATACACTCGGAAAGCTCCAGACTGTTCAGGGATGTAGACTGAAGTAAGGAGCTGCAAACAGATCAAGCCATCAGCCTTAAATGCCTGAAAGGCTACAGTCTAAGGATTTTCCTTTATCATGTCATTCTTTGCCTGAAGCAAAACCAGGAAGGTGATTTAATTAACTGAAAAACACCTGAATGTTCATTCAACGCATAGCCCCTCAGCCTTCTTCACTCAAGACTAAATATTTCAGCAGACCAGCTTTGCTATCTCTGTCCTGTTCAAAACCTAGAGATTCCAGTTAAGTATGCAAAAATATCTGTCAAAGAACAGTTACACTTCCTTGTCGATTCCAGCAGTTACAGTGAGAAACCTTAGGTGAACCCAGCACTACAGCAAATCCCCAGTGCGGATGAAATAATCCGCAATTACACAAACACAAGACACAGAGCAAGACTTCCATGCAGATTTCCTCATCTGCACTTGGGGTTTGCTTTTTAACTTAGGGTAAAGCCCCAGCAAATGCAGAGCCAGTGTCATTCTTCCCTTACTCCACTCCCCATGTTACTCAGAATACACATCTCAGTACACCAGAATCAAATTTCTTTACTCCCTAGCACGTTTGTCTAAATGGCTGCTTCTAGCTCCAAGCAGCTGTCACTAAAGCAGGGTTAATGATGCATGTAGCCCATTTGTGAATACACAATTTGTGAAATGCTTCAAAGACATCATTGCTTGTTCACTTCTTAGTGAAGTAAGCAGAGCCATGCAAGATGCTCCATTTGATCATGCAAGGACACATGGAGAGACAGGAAAAAGACATTAAGAAAATGCTCCTAATTCAAGGGTCCGATGATGAGGCATTTTCCAGCAAATAGCATTTGGACTTCAAGCAGAGAAGCAAAAAAACCCCAAAGTAACAGCTCCAACTTCAGTAAGATTTGGTAGAGAAGCATGGCAAAAAACACTGGTGACATTCCAACATTTACAGATGTAACTTTCTCCCTTTGAACTGGCAAGTTAAGAAGAAAGCTAAAACACAATATACAAAACTTTATTAAAAAGAATATCATGTATTAAGACTAATCAAAGCTTAACAGTGACTTGGTTAAATTCCCTCGTAATTATCAAAACCATGAAACCTGTTACTAGAGTGGCCCAGGTCTGGGATTTCCCCCCTGATGACAATACCAGCAGAAACAGTTTAAAAGCACTCGATAGCAAAGCTAATTAAAAGGAAAAAAAAGCTTTCCAGTGGCATAGGAGGGGTGTTCAGAGAGGGGAAATTACTGCTTATAGTCTTAATACGTAAAGGCTATTTTGAGTGGCACTAACTGTTCCCTCTCTCCCACAGAAAGCAATTTTCTAATGATGAGCAGTTAACAAGGCAGATCCAAACAAACTTGTTGCTCATTACCTGACAAGCCCTTCAGTCCAGTGGATTGGTCTATCCCCTGGAATCCTGATGGAATCACTGTTCCTGGAAGTGTTAAAAAACCATGCAGATGAAGCCCTCAGTGACGTGGCTTAGTGGTGGACTTGGCAGTACTTGGGAATGATTGGACTTCATGATCTCAAATGCCTTTTCCAATGCAGGTGATTCTATGATTCTGTCTTTCGCATCAAAACAAGTGGTTTTTGAACAACCAGGGGCACCTACCCAAGGAAGCAGGGAACAGAGATACATCTTTTGACCTGATTATCCCTCAAGGAGTCCCGTTTAATCACCTCTGCTCTATGTTCTATCAAAACATTGTGATGATAACTTAAAATTACTTTGATCCCTATAGGTTAGCACTTGAAATAAATCACTGTTATGAAACCTTTCTGTCTACACAAAAGCACAAATCCTCCTTTTTTTACTGGTGCAGCTTCTCTTGAGGACTCTCTTAGGAGCACATTCGGTAGAATGAATCAATGTTTTTCCTTGCTCTTTCACAGTCTACCTTCTCTGGTTTACCTAATTTGCTGTAACTGGGACATTAAGCACAAGATACAAAATACAAGTATGTCAGATTAATATCAGGAGATGATAAATGCAATGTAAATAATTATCATCTGAGTTGTGGTTATTATCAAAAGACTATCAGTTGGTCATCAGCTCATTAACCAATGATTCCTATCTTGCACCCCAATATGTGTTAAGGTTACACCTGAAGATCAGGGCCCCTTCTGACTAGCAGACAACATTTCTGAAAGTTGTACAGACAGAAGACAAACAGCAAAAGCTGAGAGAAAACGTATTTGTACCACAGACACTTCAACCACTTGGCTTCATCACAGGCTGATCACAGCGAACTCCCACAGAGTCTCACACCTGAGATGCAACTGCAAATGCATCTGCAAATGCAGAATGAGGGACAATCACTGTGGGACACCCAAACCACAGATTATCTACAAAACTGCTTCCTTCAAAGGTCTTTCTCAGTGCTGAGCGAACAGCCCTGGAAGTAGCAGACATGGGATGACATTCACTCCAAAGAAGGGAAGATCCAAGAACTAGACACTATACGAGTACAGGCATTTTATAAGCCATTTAAGTCCCACAAAAGCATCATTTTGCAGCCCTGATGAGAATATGCATTGTGTTGGTTCTTATGTGAATGCAATGCATAGGTAAGATGCAAATTAAGTTTAAGATTAGATTTTTATCACACTTTAAGGCTGTAAGAGGTCCACATAATGAGGTCCATAGGACATGCATAGCACACAACTCAAAACCCAGAAATATTATACTCCCCAATTTCTCAAAATAATCAAAGAGCAGTTACTAAAGATATTTTTTTCTCTTTGAAAATAGAACAAAACAAGAGTTGATGACTGAGTAGTAAAAATGAATGATTCAGGCTGTACCATGCCTCAGAGGAGGTGAACCTGCATTTAGAACAGTTTCCCAAAAAAAGCAGTATGAAGTTGCCAGCCAACCAGTCAGGGAGGGTTTGCCTCTTATTTGATTACCGGCATGAAAGTCATTAAACCCCAACTCTCCCGATGAATCACTGAGAGTGGGTTAACATAAGCCACCACTCCACATTTTTTGTTTCCTCAAAGTTACGTATTATGGTTCAATAAGCAAAATTTTTCTTGAGTCATCAGCATAAGACTAATTCTCATTCTCTGAAAAGCGTTAAGCAAGAGCCACTGTCACTGGAGCCAAAAAACTTAGCTCATGTTTGCTAAAGCAGCCAAAAACTCTAACCTGTTCTAACAAGGGAAAAGGGCAGGTTTTTAAGATATCGCACAACATGGCTGCTTGTGGTAAAAATCAGCAAGTCTAAATCCTTTTTTAGTACCTCATTCTCACAGCTTCCAGGAAAGCAGTAAGTCATCAACACATCTGAATATCAGAGTATGAACCTAAAGGGATCCATTTCCTTGATGTTATGATTTATAGCCATTTCTTACCACAGCTTGCACTCTATACCCTACACTCTATGCATCCACAGCAGTACATTGTGGACCGATAACATCTATACAGATTTAGCTCTACAGGGCATTTTTGATAGCTGTCAATATCCTATATGGTAATAGCATTTCCAAAGAGCTAAATCCTAGGCAGAAGCCATCACTAGGCCCTTGCTGGGAGGGAGAGAAGCCATTAAACATACATCAGACCAGCTGCCATGCAAACCTAAAATACAAGAAAAAAAAATGTATAAATAGATTTATAGGAAATGTCAGTGGGAGGGAAAACAAACAAACAAACAAAGCCCAAACCCACACAACCAAAACACAACAGCTCAAGGCCAACAGCAGCCACAGTTTTTTAAAGTACAGTCATATGCAATAAACAACAGCCTTCACAGCTGACAGCATCTGCTCTCTGGCCTTTCACAGTTTAAAATGAAAGTAGGTCTTTCAGAGTAAGTCAAGCAAAAGAGAGAAGAGATGTCTCATAAAAGGAATAAACCAATCTGTAGCTAACACCCTGTTAGTCACTGCTACACTTAAGCGAGAAAAGTCAGGAACTAGCCCTTTTGATGCTGATACACTGGCTACACCGGGGACGTTTTTAGAAGGATTTTCCATAACATATGATTTGATATGAGAAGCATGCAACTGATCTGGGACCTAGTTCTCAAAAGGTAAGATGCAGCTTCATCTTCATGCAAAATGCATGTTGGTGGAATGAGGTGTGTTCAGCACCTTTCAGGACTGAAGCCTGACTCGCAGGATTCCCTCTCCCATTTCTCCTTTTATCCAATTCACTTTGTGGGTGCTTTGTCAGAACTCACCCTTGGCAGGAAAAACATTCTTTCTCACAGATGATCAGCTCTTTGTGTATAATAGGATCTCTGCATCAGTCTATCCTAGAGGATGGAAAGAGGGAGCTTTTTTTAATAAGAGCTACATGTGAGGGCAGTTGTGGGAGCTTTCCTCCTTGGAGATACTCAAAAGCCACCTGGTCATGGTCCTGGGCAACTGGTTGCAGGTGCCTGAGCAGGACCAGAAGACCTCCAGAGGTCCCTCCCAACCTCAACCACTCAGTGATTCCACGATGTGCAACCTCCTCTCAGGCACCTGGAGAGGGATATGAATTATAGAAAGGCTCCCAGTATAGAATTAACTTCAGAACAACAGTCAGAACAGTTGAGGGACTCATCTAAGGTGAAAAGCAAGGAAATTCTGTCTTCAGCCCCAGTCTTTCCCAGGTCTTAAATACCTGCATCGATTTGGGATTCACAGGTTTTCTAGATCACACCAGATTATTTCCAAAGCAGAGCAGAAGCCGTTTCAGACCTTGACTGTGAGCAGCAATAGACCCCAATCTTTGTACAGTAACATTAGTGTCTGAGCACCCCAGCTGTGCTGCAGACAAGACTTCTGCACACCCAGCTGTCAGAGAAGATTCATATCCACATACCTGTGTTCCTAAAGCTACTGGAGTTTGTAGATGTTCAGGGGGAGGAAGATATTTAGCCTGCCAGAAGCCACTCTATTGGGTCAGAGCTGTGTTTTTTCTCCTGGATGAAAGAAAACAGCAATGTTTTTGCATAGATGTGAAGAGCCATTCCCACTTCAGCATCATTACAGCAAGGTAAATCGATGGATGGTTCATGCAAGGTCTCTCATTTCCCATAGACTGATGTCATAACCACCAACCAGCTCCACACACCTGGGGACAGGATAGCACTAGCCCTCTTTTACACACCTTTTGGGGCAAGACTGTCTCTGACCACCATTTCCAGCAGACCTTTCATGTACCAGCTGCTTTCAGCAGACACAGGGACTGGCAGGTGTGATGAAAATGCTACAACCCACAAGCACACTCATCATTTACATCCCAGCAGAGGTTTCAAAGCATCTGAAAATTACCTTTTAGGACTTAGGCACCTAATTTTGCTATATTTTAAATGACTAAACCTCTTTGTAGTTCTCTGGGATATGACTGCAGGTAGGGACACACAAATAGGAAAAGACAAGAAAGAGGACAGAATATTATTAAACAAGCAATAGCAATACAGAAGAGTATGAATTATGTAATACCTGATAGTTTATTACCTCACTTTCTTTGGCATTCTGTAGCAATAAATCATGAGGAAAGATGCAACAGGCAAGACTGTTAGTGCCATTTGTCGGCCAAAAGTTTTAATAACTGAATGAGATTCATCATGCCTTTAGAGAAACAAGTATTTCTGCATGTCACTCTCTAAATCTGCCAAAAAAAAAGGTATCTAGAGTATTGGATGTTAAATAACGGCATATTTTCACGATTTATAAACTCTGGATTTAAATTTCCCCTAATTGCAAGCAGAATACGATCTCCCCAATGTATGAGATCCTAAGTTTGTCACTAATAGTGAAAAGCATAAATTTAATCTTGACTTCATAGAATAATTTTTCTTAGCAATGGCCATTAAAAAAACCTCATTGTTCTAATAAAGGTCGTAAGGTTTATTTTTCGGCATGGCAATACATGGCAATACAAAGATGCTGCTTTAGATGCTATTGTAACATTCACCAGAAGTGCTCATAGATTTTTATTTCCAGACAGGAAGATTATGACCATATAGTCTGAGCTGCTACGAAGCACCAATGACAGACAAAACAACTTCTGCATCAAGCCCATAAATTCTTGTTCAGACAATTCTTCACTTTCAGAAGGCTGTCTTGATTAATGGTTTTTACATCATATTGCTATGCTCATGTGTGACACAATGTCTGTGAGCCCTTTCTGTTAAATATGTTCCCCATGTGCATAAACAATGTGTCTGCACAGACACGGATTGCAAAAATAGCCATAAATCAGGAAATCTTACATCTTTGAGAAGAATAAATTAGGCTTACCCCAAATGTCTATTTGAAGACTCCTCTTCTTCTCCCCCCCACCAAATTGAACCAAACAACCCAACCTTTCTGTTACGGCATTGCAAGCACCTCATTGCAAGCCAGGACAACACTCTGACTTCATCTTCTCTGTAAAAGAGAGTTCTGTCTTCATGAACAGTGCTGTGGGGTAGCCTTGACTTGCAGCCGAACACCCACCCAGCTGCCCATTCAGTCTCTGCCCGCGTAACAGGACCAATGTACAGGGGTACAGTGAAGTACTACTGCACCAGTTGCCCAAAGGTGTTATTCTTTGCTCTGTCCTATGTTTTATTTTTCCTCTCAAGTCATGCCCCTGGGTTTTTGTTCTTTATTCTCATCATAGTTTTATTTAGCAGTGGCCTTGCTACAGCAAATTCCAACAGCTCTCCTGTTTCTTGGTCAAAACTGAGAAGGTATCTATCCACTTTAAGCTCAAGGAAAACTGTGAATAATCAGTGTCGGTGATGCCCTAGAGAGCAATCGAGTGGCAGGTTATCTAAATAGGATCATAGAGAATAAAACCTTTCCAGTCCACCTCAGTGCAACTCCATACTCATCAGCATTGACAGAAATACACGTGTCTCCTTCCAGTGCCGTACAGCCTGATGGGAACCAAAGATACCCAGCTCTTGAATCGCTGACCTGTATCAGCACTGAAGCCCAAAATATAATTGCAGAAATAAAGACACAACTGTAACATTTGCTTCTATCTGGCTGGAAGTTACAGAGTTTGTACCTTCTGCTTCCATTTTAAATCATCAGTTATATATGCAAGTAGCTTTACAGCTTTGGGCTATGCAAGAAAAGGTGAGCATTGGATACAATTTCAGGATCTCTGCAGCATTCATTTAATCCTCACTATGCAGGTTTGGCATCTGAATTCAAACATTTCTGAGACTAAGCCCTGGAGAGAAGAAGCTGAAGAGCAAGATAAAACAAGTGAAGACTTCATCAGCACAAAGCCAGCGGTGGGTGAAAGTAGGGTTTTGAGCAGTGTGTGGTTTTCTTTTAAACATGTGCTAAGATTGAGGGCACTGATTGAATACAGCTCTGGTAGAACAGCTGCCCTGGCTACAGTAATTAGTCCTACAGTTGCTGCGTGCAGGTGTTCAATTACTGAGGTCCTCTTAGCTGCGTGTTTGTATTAGATTGGCTTTTTCCTTTTGTGGCCTTTCACTGATGTGTTCAGATTTGATGGGGATGGTACCCTTGAGAGATGAGATCTTTGCTCTTCAGGGTTTATTTCAGCCATCCAGGACAAGTGGAGGGAAGCACAAGCAGTCACAGGCATGCAAGTGCCCCAGGCTGAGCATCCTGATGAGAGCAAGCAGACTGTGCAAGCCAAGGTTATTCACCAAGGCACATCCTGGGGGAGGCAGGGGTCCCCGTTAGCTCCTGTCTCCTGGGACACACATCACCTCTAACCAGGCACGCCAACATCAGGAGTGCAATTTTCCCTCATTCAGGAAAGCACCTGAACTATGTGCACTCTGCCAAAGCAGTTTTAAAATTGTGGTTGTTATTTCATACTAGATTGAAAACTCCAGGAGGACAAACTACACCAAAAAGATCTTTGCTAGTTCCCATAAAACTGCATGAACTCCCATCACTATAGGGACACCTTTATCAAAGGACAGCCATCAATCAAGACCAGCTCTTTAGATAAAGGACAGGACTTAATCAAATGGGAATTAATCCAAAGAAGCCTTATGAACTGAACTATGAAGAAGGCCAGACCTGAAAACTTGGCACCCCAGTCACTGTTGTGAAGTTGGACACAGAGCTCTGAGTTCCTGAAGCCTATGACTGATGGACACCTAAACTACACCCTCACCACACTGGCAGCTCCAGGGTGCCATGGGATACCAGGGACTGAAGGCTCTTCTTCTGGCTGACAAGGTTTGTCACTCAGAGACCTCAGGAAGGTGGTTAACAAAAGCTGGGGTGTAGGTCTCCTTCTCAACAGCCAGGACATTGTTGTCCAAAAGCTGTTCACTGAAAACTTACTGCCACAAACACCCTACATAAAATAAACAAAACCCACAACTGTGTAGATGATGTTGCCTTCACAATCTGCAGCAGAGGCACTGGTGGCTGCAGCTCTCATTTTAGTCCTAGGAAAACAGAAACACCACCTGGTGCTAGAAAGGGCAGAGTACACAGGCGTGACTACACCCGTGAGACTGAAGTTTATTCTGCCACAGGAATGCTCCATCCTCATCACGCAAATTGGTGGATGTACACAGGATACACATGAAATACGTAGAAATGTCAGGATTAATTCTGCAGAACACACAAGAGTAATGTTGGGTTTACACCTCAGACAAGCCCAGAAGAATCTTTGTGTCTCCTCTTGCTTCAGTGTCAGCCTTCACTCACAGAAGGATATGCAGGCACAATCCATGGCCAGAGGAACCATGCTTGCAGAGGCCCCAAACAAGCACCCCTTACACCACCATTGTACCCACAGAGCACATACTGCCCGTGGACAGGAATAAGAGCGGTGTTGGACATAATTTGCTTGAACATTGCTTCCTGTGCAACAAGCTGCACAACAGGAAGAGGTGTTAATGAAGTGCAGTGGGAAATCTGAGCTGTCAAAGGGCTAAGCCAGGCTCACTTGGGCAACCTCTCATCTGTGTACATCGTCACTTCCTTAATGTAAGGATTTTACATGACCTCTGTCTCTCCTGATGGAAGCAACATCTCCATCCACAAAGCAGGACCCTTGTTTTTATTCATCAAGATTTCAGAAACAAAAATACAGGTCTGAGCAATTATCCCCAGAGAAAAAGCAACAGCAAAACTGGAATGCATTAGCCATAAATGAGGCAATTAAGTCTAACCTTTGCTAACCTGGCAGGTCAACGGTACAAACAGTATGAGAGGAGTTGTTTGGGTCCTATAGATGCCCTTTAAAAAAACAATTATCTGGAAATGTGTGACTCTGTGAAATGACAATACAGCAGTCCTTCAGAAAGAGCTGGGGGGTGAAGGGGGGTCTCTCCACCTGGCCCACACACAGCTTTCCAGTCTAATTGAACCTTTCTCACTGCTCAGAGGAAGGCAAAGGTTTCTTTCAGCAGAAAGTCTTTGGAATTAATTACACTGCTTCTTAGTGGGGAAGGGTCGGGCACATTTGCCTGGATGAGGTATCAACATACAAGTAGGTTTTTAAGAGGTATGAAAAAAAGGACAAAAGCAAAACCAAACCAAAGAGAAGGGATGCAGCAAGGTATATGACTGCCAAGGCTTTCAGAAATTTCTAGGATGACGTGAAACACAACTAACAAAGCACTAAAATGGCTGTCAGGGCACGTATGCAACTCATGGTTATGAGGCAGGTAGGACAGGCATACCCATTCTAGGACAGGCATGGAGCAGGAAAGGAGGGTCTTGGTTTCAGTTTGGCTTTCAATCCTCAAATACTGATCTACACACTGTTCCAGAACGTACAGCACAGCAATCCCACTGAAGGAACGTCTTCAGGTGATACAACTGGCCTCATGCCTGGCATCTTAACCAAGGGATGGGTTTCCCGGTCTCAATATTGATTTGGGATCAGGGTTTTTTTGCCTTAGCCATGACTATATTTTTTTAAGTCTATATAACAAACTAAGCGCAGGGAAGCATTACGTATGATGGTTCACCAACAGCCCTGACCCGAAACTGAACCACTCTTCACAGATTCAGCAAGAGGGAGCCAGAAAAACCTGAAAGGAAGACAGTGAATAACATTTACCTGCCATCTTGTATCCAATCTACTGCTCCCTCCTCTCTCTGCTGTCCCACTTACTCCATTCTTGCCATATTGCCTTGGGCATCCATTCCATTTGTCCTTCACTTTCACTTTTCAGCATCCTTAAGCAGCAGAGGCTATAAAAGGTTACCAGAGAACACACTCATGAAATGCATCCCCCAGCAAAGGACAAAAATCGCTACCTGCAGACCCTGCCAGCAGGAAGCAAGACCCTATATATGAGCCAAAGTCATTTAGAGAGAGCCTTTTAAAGCTCAGCCTTCAGGGTGTACTGGCCAGATGCTCTAGAAGGCAGATCTCTGAATATTATATCTGTGAATCAAGATAAGCCCTAGGGTCCACCCAGGCAAGCACTATTTCCACTGAACAGATGAGGCTGCTCACAGCCACAAGCACTACAGTTACTCACACCGTGGCTGGCCACCTTCCTATCTCCAAAGGATGAACAGTCTATAGCCTACAGTGTCCCCCAGGTACTCATCCCTCCTGCTCCCATTACATCACTGTAACACATACAAATCAGCTCTGGCTTTAACCATTGCAATACAAAAGGGATCTGCAAATTAGCAGCACAGATACCACTGGCAGGACACAGGCTGTTCTAATACAATATGCAAACACTGCAGCAACAGCAGCATGCCTTCTGCTTGCATGTGCTATCAGGGACTATGCTGCTGCCTCTCTCCGCACTAGCGGTGGGATGGGAGCCAGCCAGACAGAGGACACATCCTCCATAGTCTACTGCTGCTACTTTTTATGAGACATGCCCTATTTGCATTATGCACTGCTCTTCAGGACTCATCTTCTCCAGACCACCTCTGTTTGTACAAGATGACAGGCTGGTTCACACTGGCTTCAGTGACACACAAGACCTATTGCACATGAAAAGCCTCCAAAGCTTGAAGAGCATGACACTGTCTGGGGTTAGGAAATGATGTATAGATGCAGTATTGCTAGTCTAGGCTCCTGCCCTTGTGCATGCTTGTCTTCACAGACAAACAAGAGAGAATATGAAAATCCATAAAACATAAGCAGAGAGAAGGGAGAAATTGGAAAACATGAGACCGTAAAACAGTGAAGTACTGCAAAATCATTATATGCTCAACTTTGACACGCAAACTGACTACAGCTTTGGAAAACAAAACATGACTATCACAGTACCCAGATGAAGTAAAACAAGCAGCAAAACCAACCGCATCTATCCCATATAGCTCCACCCCCCAAAACCTTTCAATAAACATTTATTAGTTTCTCACCCCAAATTCAGATTTACAACAGCAGACCCAGGAGTCCTTTCCACCACACTTCATTTACCCCACAAGAGCTCCTGGTCTGTAGCAGCAGCTGCTCTCTATGCCAGCCTGTTACACAGGTGAGCTGAACAAAAAGCATCTCCACATCTCCTCGGGTGCTGCAGATTTAATGAGCTGGGATCTCTTAAAAGAAGCAAATTTACAAACGTTATCTTTATTAGAACTCTCAATATACGTAACTGAAATGCACGGACCATTAGTTAAGCCAGTGTTTTGGCTAATTACGTTATCAGAACTCCCTTGGTGATGTGACTACACATTACCCTATGTTTAATGGCAGTCACTGTTTGGTGTACCTGATCTGACAATCACAGAGCTTTACAGTTTCTTTTCTAAGAAAAAATATCTCCTGAAAAGGTGACCATGTGGTCCTTTCAATGAGTCATAAAACAAAGAGCCCACTGAGCTCTCCTCAGCAACACCAGTCTCCTCTGTTATTAACTTCCCACTCAGTCCATGTAATGCATGCCCCACTGACACTGGACTTAGCAGTTTGTTTCTTACAAGCACTTAAAGTGCTACCAATTCATCTCTCTTCCCATTGCTCCTTTTTTTTTTCCATTTAGTTATCTGCTTAGGTCTTTTTTCTCCCCTCATTTATGTTAGCGCAGCAGTAGTTTTCATACACCTTAAGCCACCTCCTGCTAAACAACCACCAAGGTCTCAATGGTGCTGCAGGCTTCATGTTGACTCAGTCCTGCTGAGACTGCCCAGAATTGGGTCTGCTCACACTATGGCCTGGACATGTGCTGCCATTGACTTATAATGGGAAAAGCATTAGTACAGAGGGTAAAAAAACCTGCGATCTCCACTTAGCACTTCTGAAATCAATAAGAGCTCTTGCTCAGATCTGACCTTTAATGACGCAACACAGGACAACAACAACAACAAAAAAAACCCAAACCCAAAGATCACTAACAGGCAGTGCTAGTATATCTCAGAAGCCTAAGGGACATTCTCTGGAAAACAACAGAAAACATGCAAGGTAGACCTAACCTAAGCATTTGGCATGACATTTGCAGATGACATGTAGCAAGTCAGCTCCTTCTGCCATTTAAGCTTTACCCACCCCAAGAACTGGCAAAGAGATGAAAGGAAGAACAATCATGGTTTCTCCTTGGGAAATTAAAATTGTGTTTGTCTCTACTTCAAATTAGTCACTTCTTCAGCACCTTGAAACAAATCCTGTTCCCCTGAAGCCATGGCAAGGCTTTTACTGAGAAGCACCATAAAGATGGTGCTCACAAGCCTGTCTTCACACACGCCTTCTAGACTGAGATGCCTCCTCTTCCCTCTATTCTGCAGCTTCACTTCACATTGCAAAAGTGACCACAACAGTTTAGACACACCAGCAGTCTTGTGTGCACATGTCAAGTTTCCAGCCACAGTTGTCACTAGATACCAAAAGACAAGCTTGATATCTGCCTCTTCTGCAGACTAACTTTCTAGCTTTCATACCACTGCTTCCCAAAATAAATCTTTGCCCACAGTGCATGCCTACACTCCTATTTGTGTGTGCTTCACATGATGTTCAGGACCTTTCAAGACCTTTGGCATCCTGTCTCTCTGCTGAGTATACCAATGCACAACCAACATCTGCTGCCCCTCTTTCCGAGCCCGGAGAAGTCATCAGAGACATTTCTTTAGCATCACTGTCCATCCAAACTTAACATCTCACATTTAACCATCAGAATGCCCTCAAAACATTCTCTATGCTGTTTTTTCTTACAGTCTATTAGAAATGTTTTTCTCCCACTGCATCCAGTTCCTTAGGTATTGCCTGAATGGGAACCTGACCAGATCTATGCTGACCATACAGTCTTTCTCACTAATTTAACCTGTTCTCATTGTTCTGTGCATATTGTTCTTTCAACAGCTCATTTAGCCCATTTCTATGTTTTTAACCTCTGGTTCTAGCCATTATCAATCCAAATTTTTTTCCTTCCTCCTTTTAAAGGATTAAAACATTTTTGTTAATTAATTACATGTTGTTCTCAGTTACTGTTGGCCAAAGGCTCAAACAACAGATCAGAACTGGTACATTGTAATACCATAGCCTAGGTATGGTATTACCTTCTCACCAATGACCTGTCAGCGTACCAACCCCACAGTCATGGTGATCAAGGCCATTTGTGAAGTGCTTCTACTGCTTAAACTCCAGAAGGATTGTGTGGTCAGCGCAAATGACTCTCTCAATCCAACTGCACATAACACCAGAAGGTGCATGGCCACTGGTGTTAAACACTCTAATGAGTTTGGACCTCTCCGTAGAAATCTCACAGCTTCAGGAGAACAAGTACAAAGCAATCCTATCACTTGGAAGTGTTAAACACATCACAGCAATGGATAGCTGGAAGTACCTCAAGGACAAGGAGGGAAATAACTGTGGCAAAGACGAACAGCACCAAAATAGAAAACGTTTTATTTGAAAGACTCTTAATAGCAATTCCCAGAAATCACAATGCTGCTTCAATATAATGGCCATGGTAACAATTAGACTGAAGGGAAATTCTCAATACAACATTTGACGTTGGAATTGTAACAAACCTTTATTTAGGTCTATGCTAAACCCAATTTGCCTGAGCTCATCCAGTAAAAGTAATGAAGGAATTACTTCTGTTCATCTGTTTGGCTTAT
This sequence comes from Pezoporus wallicus, assembly GCF_028554395.1. NCBI lineage: Eukaryota > Metazoa > Chordata > Aves > Psittaciformes > Psittacidae > Pezoporus > Pezoporus wallicus. Next base: position 350,449 of record NW_026640767.1, read on the forward strand.
TCTTGCCTCACAATGCTGGAACAGACACTGTACTCCTTGTTCTTTTTTTTCCCCAGCAAAACCAAATGATTGCCAGTTTGTTTCCACACTCAAACCTGAAATAAAAACAAGAATCCCACACACTCCTTGCGCAGCCTCTACAAAGTGACTCTTTTTTCTCAGAACAAACTACGGTAACATGGACCTGTTTAGGTGGAGACTCAGCAAACAAAAAAAGCAAGGGTTATTATTTCCTTTGCTATTTTATGTCCTAGAAATGCAGCCCAAAGACTTAGTTTTGTTCATCGTGAGACTTCCTTTTGCTTAGCACTTTTCTCAACAAAATTTAGGGATGTTGGATATGTTCTGTCTTTTCTCTGAAACAACCCAGAAATACAGAGCAAGAAAGAGGGTTCTGAATATTCAGCACCAACAGCTTTCCTTCCATTTGCCAGGATGTTAAGACGAATCTGCTTTATACACAACCTACAAAAGAGAACTGTAAATGCTCTTACAAAAAGGAATCATGCTGCCTCAGTTAACCAGATTCATTTGCTTATAATGAATGACCCTGTATGACAAGCCTGTGAACACTAGCACTCTAGTCTTCCATAAAAATGTGAGGTAAACAAGATAATTTTGTAATATGAAAGCAAACATAAGCAAAAATTCTAGTGGTTGTTCTAATACTTCTGAGAAGAGCAACAAAAAGTCCAATTCTTTTACCCTTTTGTAAGTTATTACATAAGTCACTTAGGAGCTGCGCCATCATTTCCAAATGCCTTTTCTATCACAGGAAGTTTCAATTAAATTGGTTATTAAACCAAATTAATTAAAGTTGCAAGATTTCTACACAGATGCTTGTTTTTGTTCAAGGGAGGCTTACCTGCTCCTCTTTCTAATCAACCTAAGCAAAATCAATACATGAAATCTGATGCGGCCTGTTGGTAGTTGAAGGAGGAATTCCAGCTCATTTAGTTACAGTTAATTTGGAAAAACTTTCTCTACTACACAGAGCCTACCCAAATTGCTACTCAGATTTTCTCTTATCTGAGAATCGATCCTTTTACTTGATGAAGGGAGGCTAAAGGGTGTTAAACAACTAATTACTATTTTCCAGGTAACATTTTAAGTGAGGAAGAGAAGAACTTAGATGAGAACAGCTTGTCAGAGCAGGAAACCTCCTGCAACACAAAACAGCCACAGCTGTGTAGCCACCACTCTGAGATCCCACAAGCTGCTCCACACAAGGCCTAACATGGAAAGGTTTGCCATAGTTTTGACTCATCTTCCCTCTCTTCCCACTCGCGTTCCGCTAGCTTTTCTAAGTGCTTTTCATTTGGTTCCTTCCACTCAACAGTTCCTTCATCCCTTCTCCCCTTCAAATCCTCTCTTGACCTTCACTCCCTTTGCCTCCCGCCTTCTCCCAGTTCACTCCTCCCATGCTTTTTCCTCTCCAAGTCCATTCCCAGGCACTTTTAAATGTGGCCACTCAGCAGTGAGGCAGAAAGGGAAAACCCAGGCATCAGGGGAACCTTACTGTATAAGTCTAACCTGAAATAGACTGACATGGGAGCAATTAGAATGCAATTTTATGTAATAAGATGATTTATTCATTAGCACAAGGCAGGGATGAAAGCTTACCACTGATGAGAGAAGCAGGTTTGTTACAGCTGTCAGTTCCACCAGTAAAACGTATTAGTCATTTAACTTCTTTATTTTTTTTTAAACACCAAAAGCATCCTATAATTACACCTGTGTGCCCTTCCTTATAGAAGAAGGCTTTGCACAGGATTCTTTAATTTCATAATGAAGCAGCAGCAATTAAAGTGTCATGAGATGATTGGTCTGTCAGTGAGTTTGATTGACCTATGTATTACCAAAAAACATGTTAAAGAAAAAGTAATAGTAAGATATTGGACTCAAAATACCCTCCTACTTCTCCATAGTAGGAAGCTTAATTAGCACCAGGTACTTCAAGCATACTCTTAACCAAGAGACCTATACAAAAATCACATGGTTTCTTTTCAAGGACAGCTGCATTAACAGGAGACAGCTCTCATTTCTTTCAAAGCAATTTCAACATAGGAATCTGAGTACCAACATATAAAGCACTTCTAAGGTTGGCCTTCCAACCAATACTTATAAGTCCCAGCAAAAGGTCACCATGACCAACATCTGCACTGTTGATGGGCTGAGGAAGGGAATGAGAACCTCAAGACTTTGGCTCGTTGTCTCACATGCTAGCCACAAAGCCTGAGACTGTAGAGAGTAAAGAGCACTCTGCTTTATCTTAGCCATCATGACATAAGAGCACACTTTTATCTTTGCTGTAGCTCCTACGTACAATTCAAGTAGAATGGGAGCACTCAAAGCCTGCCCTATTCCTATCTGCTGGAGAGCCACGTGAAGACTTAGACCTCAGCAAACCATACCTGAACACAGACCCAACACTTAGTGGACTGAACTGGCAGGAAAAATGGTCAGGAAGGAACATTGCCCAGTACCAAGTCTCCTGGGTCATTCTACCTCCCCCTACTTCCCATCTGCCTTCCAAGGCCTTTATGTTTTTCAGAATATGAAATTATGTACTAAGCCCCAAAGAAGGGTGCTTACCACAGGAATACTGATGATGGTTCACTTTAAGCAAGATTTTCAAACCATATGGACCAGACCCTCTCTGCTATTCACCACACAGCAGTGGAGAGCATGAGCACCACTTTTGCACTATTACGGGGGATTTTGATTGGTTTTACCTATCAGACCTCAGTAACTACATTAGTATGCCTGGCCATGTAAGTGTTTCAGACAGTAAAATTAAATCCCTAGGACGCAACCTGAGATAGAAAGGAAGACAACTGGTGATTTGTGGAATCAACTAAGGCTGGTAGAAAGACATACACTCAACAGTGAGCCTTCAGCCTGAAAAACATGAAGTGTGACAACAGGAAGGTCCCCTGAGGAATGGGGGAAACCAAGGAAGACTATACTCTGCCCGTGGATTTCCCAGTGCAATAGGGACATCTTGGGGTAACCCCATCTTGGATGGGTCTTGAAATGCTTTGATGCCTGACCTAGGCAAATTGCTAAAGAAATAACCTCATCGTCAGAAGAGTGGGAGGTCTAACCTAATCTGCAAAGCAGGAACAGTGTCTGCAAGAACTGCGATAGGTGAGTTACAGCTTAAAGAAAAAAAAATCTGTAAATAGCTCCTTGACTTTGTTTAAAACAACTCAGATTATGAAGTTCTGACACTAAATGTGCGTTCTTCATGATCCTTTTGAGAAAGGTGTCAGGAAAATAAAACCTTTAAAAAAACATACTAACATCTTTCCACTGTTAAAAATACCATTCATAGCAGCCTTCAGGGACACCTCATTCCTCACAGGAAGGAAATAATCCACCACTAGAACATACTGACCTTGCAGCATTATTAAGGCAGGAGGTACACACAGCAGTGGAAGGGGTGTCTGCCTCTATTTAAACTGCAGAAGCACAACACAGAAAGAAATAATGAGGACTAGTCATACAGCACACAACACACTTTGTTCTGTACTTTATGAGAAAACATCAATTACAGAAGGGAAGGCAGCCGTATAACATGGGAATAGAGCAAAACCTTGCACATACCATAGTGAGTAATGTGACCAACAGCCCAGAATGACTACAGGGAAGAGATTTCCCAGAAGAAATCCCACTATTTCAGTTTGGAAATACCTTTCATCATGGCTGACTCTACACTCGTCACTTAGAACAGCACATCCAATGAGCTCTTACAATGCACTGTACCATTTAGAAATGGAAAAGCATCCCTTCAAGTAGCTCCCCACAGGCTTTGTCCTGGGACAAGTTACACTCCCTATAGCTGCATCCAGGCACATCCTAAAACCTCAGATGGCTGACACTTGCACTGCAGCAGCTGTGCCGGGTGTCTTCCACTCTTCTGTTCAGACTCTACACCAGCCTACCAGTTACAGTGAAAACAGTGTCTCTCTCAGGAAACAGTTGGTGAGGTTTTAACTTTAAAAAAATAGCAGGTCTGCCCAGAGTTTTAACAGTGCAACTACCTGCTTGCGCTCTCTTTCACCTCCCATTTTTCTGTCCCATTTGCTTGGATTTAGATTACAATGACATATGTTTCTAAACAATTCCCAGATACATTTTCTAGATCCTACAATCTTCTCCAAAAACCTCTATTTGACACCAAGTCTCACAGTGCACTGGCCAGGACAGAACTGTACCATCCAGAAGTGACTGCACAAGACCCATACGCAAACATGCCCACATCCCTCAGATATTAAATGACAGTTTAGCACCTCAATCTCACTTTCAGATCCTCCTTAACATTCACTCCTTGCCTGCTAAAGAGGAAGTCTTAGGGATGTGTGCAGGCTGGAAGAGTGGAAAGGCTGGGGCTCTCCACCTGAGAACACCAACTGATGGCTCTAAATAATACACTACAGAAAGTGTAACCAGGAAGGATCTGCTCCACTGTTTCACAGCACACAGCAAAGGGAATACTTGGATTCAAGGTTAGAACCTCAGAAGTTATAAAAATGTTTTTTTTTTTTCACCCAATCTCAGTTTTTAACAAAAATAACTGAAGCCAGATACAGGAGTAGACACAACTAATGAGCTACAACCCAGGAATCAAGTGCCTGCTCTTTCTCCAACTCCTGAATGAGTTTCATTAGGATGCCATAGGTTTCACATTCCATCAGCATTTATGACTTTGGGTTTTTTGCTGTTTCCTTTAGGACCAGGGATCTAGGTTAAAGATTCATCACCCAAGACTTGCATGTCTCAACTGGAACCCAGTGTTTCCATCGGTTTGGCACAGAAACAAGTTAAGCCCTCAAAGCAGTCCCTTTGGCAAAAGCCTTCAGCTTCTCAAAATGCTTCAGAAATAATCATCTGCTCTATGAGATGCAAAGCATCCGGCTTCTGAGCAGCAGGTTCTGTGGCAATAAACTGACAAAACAGATCATCTCCAGGGTCAGCAGTGCTGGTGCCTTTCTGCACAAATTAGCATGTCTGACCGTCACAACCAAGGACAATCAGTGAGTCTACAGCAGCCTTCAGCTGGATAGCTTGAAGATACAGATACATCAGCCATAAGCAGGCTCTTTCAGGAAAGTATCAATACAAACATTTCCGATCCCTTCTATAAAAAGCACCCTTGTTTAAATGCTTAAGATGCTGGCATCACCTGAAAAAGTGGTAGGACACTGCACTGAGGGTCTGCTGTAAGAAACAGAAGAGACACTCTGCAGACTTTTGTGCCAGAACTTCAAAAACACAAAGAAAAATCCAACAAACAGGACCATGTCATGCTGGTTCCATAAATAAATCAATAAGGAGAATTAAGTGATATTCTGGAGTGACCTTTGAAGAGACATGGTTTATACGAAATCTTTGTTCCACACCGGAAAAAAATTATCTCCACTTCTCTCTCAGGCAATAGGAACTGGCATAAAAGCAAACACTGTTCCTGAAGCAAGCGGGTGACATGCTGAATTACACTGAGGATAAATGGCCTCCTCCAGCCAGCAGGCAAGGACACTGCACAGTTACTGATTCAACTGCATAGAGGTTTGCAGCCCACAAGTGACTGCTGGACTGCGGCAGCATCCAGAGGCTTCTCTGGCTCTGGGCCTTGTTATGCCACAGAAGCTCACACATGAAAACCTTCTGCTCTAATTTTTCTAAACCAGGTGAAATGAATGGGTAACAAACAGTAAGTGAAGAGAGCAGAAAGACTGAAAACAGCACGTATGAGATTATAGGGTCTCACTGCATATAGGGCAAGAGCAGCTCCAAATTGGACGTAAAGTGCACACATGAAGACCATTATTTGTAGCTGCTGCTCGATCTTGCTATTAGCTTAACATCTCGCAGATATCACAGAAAAACGTTACTGTAATCCTCTGCACTCAAACCTCCTATTGAAATGTCCACATCAGTTCCCATACATCATCATAGAACGGCTTGCAATGGAAGGGACCTTAAAGCTCACTCGGTTCCAATGCCCTGGCACAGGCAGGGACACCTTCCACTAGAGCAGGTTGCTCCAAGCCCCATCCAACCTGGCCTTGAACACTGCCAGGGATGGGGCAGCCAAAGCTTCTCCGGACACCCCATGCCAGCGCCTCAGCACCCTCACAGGGAAGAACTTCTTCCTAATGTCTAACATAAACCTGCCCTCTGTCAGTTTAAAGCCATTGCGCCCCTTGTCCTATCGCTACCTGGCCTTGTAGAAGTCCCTCTCCAGATGTCCTGTAGGTTGCCTTTAGGTGCTGGAAGCTGCTATGAGGTCTTCCCTGTGCTTTCTCTTCTTCAGGCTGAAGAAGCCCAGCTCTTTCAGCCTGTCTCTGCAGAAGAGGTGCTCCAGCTCTCTGATCATCTTTGTGTCCTCCTTTGTACTTGCTCTGACAGCTCCATGTTCCAGAGCCAAACGTAGTACTATGGCGGAGGGAAGAGGAGGTATGTGTGTGTGTCTCACAAGAGCAGAGGGGCAGGATCACCTCCTTTGACGTCCTGGTCACGATCCTTTTGATGCAGCCCAGGATAGAGTTGGCTTTCTGGGCTGCAAGTGCAGACTGAAGCTGGCTCTTGCTCAGTTTCTCACCAACCAATGCCCCCAAGTCCTTCTCCTCAGGGTTGTTCTCAATCCAGTCTCTGCCCAGTCTGTGTTTGTGCTTAGGATTGCCCCTACCCAGGTGTAGAAACTTACACTTCAAAACCTTGGACATATTCAACATCCAGCTGGGTGCTGTTCTGAGCAACCTGCTGTAGCTGATCCTGCTTTCTGCAGGAGGCAGGACTAGACAATCTCCAGATGCCCCTTCCAATCTCATCCACTCTGTGATTCTGCAATATGTTGGTTCTAAGTTTCTGTTGTTAGCCTAATATTCAAACAAGCCAGCAGCACTCAAGTGAAGGAGAATAAGCACAGAGGAATATTCAAGCTAAATCCATTTATCACAAACTTTTTTTCTTCTTTTTTTTCTTTTCATAGCATGTGTACATCACAGATCTGTCTACCCACGCACTTGTGACAGTTGTGAGTTCTGCTTTGGCATGCCCCGAGTTGTTCACATCATCTTGGGGGATATTAAATTAAAATGTCAGCTTTCAGATTAGATACATTTGAGTGCCTTTCTGTATCATTGTCAGCAACAGAGTTAGGAGACAAAGATCTTTGATGCAAACAAGGCTCTGCCGTAACATTTACTAACTCCTGGAGAAGACTAAGTGAGTTGAGTCACAGAGCAAAGAACTGGATGCAAGCGCATATACACATACACACAGTTTTTAATCATCACCCCCAGGAGGCTGCACTGATTTCACACAGAAACACTTTGAGAAAGTATAGGGATGCAAAACCCTCCTCCTGCATGAAAATCAACAACTACAAATACAATTTCCAACAGGCATTTTACACTCCTGTGATACTAGAAAGGAATTTTAAAGGCTTCAGCATCTGGAGAAACTGAAGCACTAACTATGGTTTGATCTCTGTCAAATGATGCAGATAGACTGAGGTGGCAAGCTAAAGGCCCAATGCTGTAATGAGAATGTTCTACATCCTTTAGTGACTTGTTAAAGAAAGTAAAGTTCAAGTAGACACATGAACAGGGATGCCTCTCATGCCACTAGCCAGCATATAAAGTGATATAGCCCTGTAAGGTTGCACTCAAAGGAAATATACCTAAAGGCACGCAATGGAGGAAGACAAAGATGAAGATGCACAAATTGCAGACTAAAAATGAGATTGAGATAAATCATTACATTAATGGAAGTGGAACAACTCCTCTTCCACCCTAGTCCTGCACAGGGCAGAATGTCCCTCGGCACAGAAGAAACTGCATGCTGATGTGAACTGATCCATTAACTTCATCTGAAGAAGACAAAGTCATCCAAAATTTGTCCATGCCAACACCACCTCCTTTTGCACACACAGATGGTCATGGGATACACATCAAATCAAAGTAGTGTTAATGAGCTAAACTTAATCCGCAGAAAAAAAAAACTGACGCTGACCTCTAGATGATCATTTTCTATGCCATCACAGAAAGACAAACCTCAAAATTACAAAGGTGTCAGTAACAGAAAGGAAACTCAGGCCAAACGAACCAACTCCAATGTATTTGGATATTTTTTCATGGTACTAAGATACGAAACTTGACATCTTGCTCTGGAATTCGGATGAATTCTCTCCTCACTTCCACATCTAAACCAGCCCAGGAAAAGAACATGGCAAGTGTTCAAAGACCAAAACACCATCATTAACAACAAGAACATGCAAAAAAAGGAAAATGAACAAACAAACCCATGCCAAAGCCACCCCACTGTCAAAACATCAACAACTTGCAACTTTTTACATCATTTTAAGCGATTAAAAATGAGATTATTTAACTGTTTCTTTTTCTTTCCTCAGAATTATCTGGCACATGAGATGTAAACCGCAAGGTGAGATCTCACCCCAGTGCTGGAGAACACCATAAGGAATATATGGTTGATACAGAAATTATTTAACAGAAGACTGAATTTTTTACAGATCTGTAGCTGTAAGAGAGCTTTTCAAATATGTTTTTTAGTTGACAGATTTCCATCAAATCTTTTAGTAACAATTTTACAAGTCAACATTCCTATTTTCTTATCTTTCCTTAGCCACATAAAGCGATGAATATTAAACGTTTCAAAGTAGTTTCAACTGATCAGATTAATAATGAACTTCAGAAAATAAACTCCAAAACCCACAAGTATTACCTTGCTTTTTAAAGAAAGGCTGCATTTAGGTAAGTCTATCATAAAGTTTTCACAACTCTAAATTAAAATGAAAACTTAAACTGAATCTCTTCTGGAACTTCTAACACATTGCTCTCTTTGAAAAACAAGCCTGCTTGCATCACACCCCACGTTATTATTACTTATTATTAGTCCTACCAGGGATAGGTGAACAGAAGCAGAAGGTGCATTTCTCAGAAGTTCACTTCATTCTGCTGCTTATTTCTCTGCCTGAAGGCAACTGCGACTAGACCATTATAACTACCTCTGCAGCAGCCAGACAAGTGCCAAACAAGCACAGCAGATGGGGAATCAACTTCAGATGATGACCTATGTAGGAAGCAAACCTGTTTTCATCATCAGGTACCATCTGTAAAAAAAGAAGAGATAAAAACAATGGATAGGATTTTGGTAACCCCTCTCAAGGGACAAAGTCAGTCCTACTTCGAAGCAGGTATCTGGGAGGCATAGGGGTCCATGTGAATACTGATGTGCATGCAGTTTCGTAACTAGCCCAATGACAATCTACTGGGAGGCAGTGTTGTTATCCGCTAATTCTTCCTCCGTGGCACATTAGACATATATGGAGCATACTCTAAATAGAATGTTCCCCAACAGAATGAGACATCCATAGGTGTTTTCAGCCTTGTATCCAAAAAAACGCTCAGTATCTTATACCCATGACGATCTGACCACAGAAGACAATTACTGCTCACAGCAATACATTTGACAACCAGCTAAGGACAACAGGCCTTTGTATAAAATAAATCCGAATGCTTTAAAACTGAATTAGAAATGTACTGAACAATATTTTACAATTGATAAAGCATTTGCTGAAGTCATCCTTATAGGCATAGCCCCACTTTGAGTGCTGCAAATGTCAAGTTACCTTTGGTACAGAGTAAGTCGTGTGTGCAGCTTCCAATAAAGAGAAGACGCCAGCTACTTTTTGAGCTTCCTAGGGCTGGAACTGCAGACGCACCTCCATTGCATGCAGTTAACCTAGGTCTCCTTTCTCTACCACCTGCAAAAGAAAGATTCTGACCCAGGTTTCTACCTTTTAATTTACCCAATTCAAGGTACTCCAAGTTCACACATTTTTTTTCTTGATGAAACCAATCTATCTAACAGTGGTGGCTTAAGGCAAAGTAATACATTAAAAAAATAAGTAAGTTATAAAAGACAGAGACAACTAGAAGTGAAAAATAGTTATTTAGCCCAGCTTCCACTCCACAGAAGTTATACAAACCTATGTCATTCCTGCCAGACAGTTGCTTTATCTCACTACAGCACAGGAGGGTTCAAGCCTCCCTAAGCCATACATTCCAGTGCTCAACTATGCTGAATTCGGAAGTTTCTTTCCCTAACATTTACCCTCAACTTCCTGTGCTGTAAAAATCAACCCATTAATCCCCAAAGGGCAGAAGTAGTAATAACTCCATTTTGCTCATCTCTCTTCTAAGCTTTTACCTTGTTGAAAGCTTAAAATCCACCCTCTCTTTACCCAGATCCTTTTTTTTCTAGCTCACTGATCCTGGTTTCTAGACCTTTGACTTTCTCATACTCTTCCCTGATGAAGCTTTTATTCTTCCTTGATGTATGAAGTCCAAGCTGCAAAAAGTACCCTGGCCAAGAAAAAAGGGTATCTCTCTTATTTTACTGAAAAAATGGATAGTAGCATCAAGATCACTGGAGATGTTTTAAGTCTCAAAAATTCTGTCTTCTCCGATTGATTTATTCTGAAGTTGCCTGGTATTCAACTTGCTAAAACTAATTTAAACTGGTTCTAAGACTTCTAGGATAATAAGTGTATGGTCAAAAGAGGTGATTCTGCATATTCATTAGAAGTGACCCAATCTTGCTCAGCAACTTAAACAAATGAAAGTGAGTTACTGGTTCCTGAAAAGGCAATAAACATTACTTGAGCAAATTCATTCTCCCAAATAATGTAAGCTGTGATTTAGTACTGTATCTCTACCTACCCATCTATCTAAAGGCTGATCCTTTCTGCAGAGATTTTCAAATTTCAAAATGTAGTAAGTGGCAGGTACTGTTTCTGGCACACTACCTAAAAAGAGGGGACATTCCAAACCAAATCACACCACTTGAGCATCTTAAACTGAAAGTGAACCCACACGCAGTAATAAGTATATTACATCTCCCTAATTTGAGACATCAACAATTCAACGGCCTGACAATACTCCTTTAGTAGCACTGACTTAACATTAAGCAAATGCTGAATGATCCCTCCTTAAGCCAGCCCAGAATCATTCTGTAAGTGTCTGTGCACTGATCTATGCTGTAGGCCACCTTCAGCAAATGAACAAATGCACTGCAAAACAATTTTAACAAAGTACAAATTTTAGGTTGAGGTAGCAGCCATTGGATAATCTGACTTAATCAGCAAGTGCTCCACTGAAGACGGGAAGTTATTTTACAGATTAAAGAAGTCAGAGGGACAGATTTACTACATATATGTAGGAACAGTCAAAAATCATTCTCTCCTATAACTGTGCTAATACAGGACAATTCTGCCACCTTATATTGAGCTATTTATCTGGTGACACACTAAAAAGAGAAACTAATAGACTTATGAATCATAAAATGATACTAACTGCAGATGATGAAACTCATGACTCAAGCTACTAAGATTATCACGTTCCAAATTATGCTACTTGCATTTCTTTTATTTATTGCTTTGCAGCTAGTGTAATCTGTAGTTACCATCAATTAAATGACAGTCACAAGTGGAACTTCTAAAAGATAAAATATGAATCGTGATGCTGAGCCAAAAAAGCAAATAAAAATGTCAAAAGATTAACTTTATAAACGCCATTTGGCCTAGTATTAAGACTAGCACAAAATGCTGGTCTATCAGCACGCTCGGACTAGAAAATGTTTGCGTTTTCAGCAAACCAAGTTCAGCATTTTGGTCCATCTAACAGCACTAACAAGCTGTTTCCCACCACTGTGGTCTTGCAGTGGCCTAAAGTAGTAGCTTCTTGTGGAGTTAGAACCAACAGGAAATAATACTGTTACCTGTGCTTTGAAATAGTGTATGGGTGGTACATATAGACACTATCAAATACTCTTCAAATATATTGCTTAGAACAAGTTAGAGTGCACATTTCTTAAGCTTCCTATCAAAACTTGTCCTTTTTTAGAGACTTTCACTGAACCAGAGATACCCAGCAAGGAAAAAACAGTGTTCAAAAACTAAGTCACTGGTATCCAGTTAGCTCCCTGATTTCCCCACACCATTTTTGTCTCCAGCAGTGGGAGCATATTAAATAAGAGTGGGAGGTTTGATCTTATCTTTAAAGATCAACTACTTCCCTAATAAAATAGTGAGACAAGATGCAGCACACATCCAGACGTGGCTGAAAGTCTATTATTAAGTTGGAGGGAAAAAAGCTGCTCCATGACAAATCACTACAGCATACCCAAATGATCTGCCTCACAGTTCATACACATTAGCGAAAATGGGACCACAAAGTAAGTGTCATCTCCAAGAGAACATCAGCACCAAATCATTCTACAGTACCAATGTTCGTAGAGATAATGTAAGGGATTAAGTAGTGAAATACAGACTAGATATAAAGACATTTTTTTACAATGAGGATGGTGACACACTGGAACAGGTTGGCCTGTGTCTACCTGAAGACAGCTCGGCTCATTGCAGAAGAGCTGGACTAGATGACTTTTAAAGGTCCTTTCCAAACCAAATCATTATAACTTGAAGTGTATCCAGATGCTACAAAATTCAATATTTAAGAATTAATCATTTCACAAAAAAACCTGACACAAATGTGCAAAGAAAACAGGTAGCCACAGCAGCCAATCTCTGAGTCAATGGAGAAGGTAAAACCACACAAACAAAAGCTTCCAACTAGGTTAAAAAATTAAAAAAGGAAAATAAAAACTTTACAGAGGAAAGGTGACAGCGGGAAGAACAAATAACAACAGCTCCATCTCCTGTTGGCAAGGACAGAGGATAAATATTACAGGCAGATCGATGAGTACAACAATTGCACACTTGCACCACAAACACGGACACCAACCAGCCTTCAAAACAGGTTGGCACTGCTTTTGTGGAATCATCATTTTGACATATCTTAAGTTCAGACAAGGAAGAAAAGTTGCTATGGAACAGATCTGCATTCCCCAATAGGAGACTTCAACTTTAAACAAAGTCCTTGGGGGCAGGGGGGCAGGGGAAGGGGGGGGGAAATGTTTTTCAAATAAAACCGTTTCCAATTCCAGCAGCCTCCACCTGCACCCCCTGATACTGAGGTCAGCAGGCTTTACTTTGGAGTATTTACCCAGCTTTCATCACAGTAGCTGGACTATAAGGAGAAAATTCTTTACTGTCAGGGTGCTGAGGCCCTGGCACAGGGTGCCCAGAGAAGCTATGGCTGTCCCATCCCTGGCAGCGTTCAAGGCCAGGCTGGACAGGGCTTGGAGCAACCTGCTCTAGTGGAAGGTGTTCCAGCCCATGGCAGGGGATTGGAACTGGATGAGCTTTAGGGTGCCTTCCAACCTAAACATTCAATGACTCTATATGACCAAAGCATCTTCAATCTATTACCTCCAAAGGTATCTTCCTGGTTATTCTCCTGTTTTTTCTCCTGAGGCAGACAGTCAAACTTTTAAACTGAATGTGAGATATATGCAACAAAATAAATCCTCCAAGTTGTGGTGGCTGTACATATTTGCATTGTATGTGACTTACACCGCATACGGCTTCTTGCATGTTTGTTCAGTGTTTCAGCTTGTAGGACTTCCACAGCTTACAATTTATCACAGTTGATCCAAACAGCATAAACATTGAAAGTGTGCTAATTACCACTTAAAATCCTTCCACTGAATCTCAATACATTCGAAAGACCATCTACTAGGTACATAACTCTTATACTCTCTTTCAAGTCTTGCCCCTGTGTCTGCTCTACTCCTGCCTTGGCAGGGCAAGGCGAGAGAGCAGGCAGCAACTTAACCCACCACAGGATACATATGGCAACACTATAAAGAACTTGCATTTCACAGATTTTTAGATTCCAGTAATACCACCACAGACTGCCCTTGAGAGTAACAGAGAAACCTTATAACCAGTGCGGACTTGGAACAGAAGAAAAGCTCTCAAGAAGCTAGTTAGAAAGAGAAGCTGCGGCAATGCATAGAGGACGTGGAATTCAGCTTTGGCAGGACAGCTGTGCAACATGACTCTGAACCAACCTATTTTTTTAAGGCCTCTGGCAAACAGGAAACAAACAAAGCCAGAGCTACAAAACTGCCATAGAAAAGGTAGAAGTACAAACAGAACTGGTTACATTAAGACTGTAATCAACATTTAATTCAAATGAAAAGGCTGTCTTGTACCCTGACACTCATATGTACCAAAAGTTTTCAGAAGTTTCATTGCTGAGATCCACATGTAAAATTGTATTCCTTAAGGCTGAAGAGATTGCAGGTTTTTTATATCAAGCATACACAGACTTCTGGTTTCAGAAAACCAAAAATGTTACCAATTTGGGGATTTAAGAAGTACACTTTAGGTTGCAGGAAAACTGGGCGGAAATTTATTCCAATATATATGACACAGCACAACACAAACAATCAGGTTAGTCTTCTAACCACTATTCAGTGTTTAACATTCATTAAAACCAAAGCTAGCCTTTTATTAACAGTGAAAGGCTGCAATCAGTTAGCTAGAAAGCATCACAAAACTGCTAAACTATTTCTTTTCATTGACAAAATCCAAGGTATTATTCTTCTGTGATTTCTGTAATGAAAATATTTATCATGCTAACCAGAAATTCTACATAAAAAAATACTTTTAACAAAGGTTATGCTAGCATTGGTTATTACAGAAATTTAAAAAAAATATCATTATCATTTAATGAAAAAAAGATGAAGCATCTTACATGCTATCGCATGTAAAAAACCTAACTGGTTTAAGGGTAGAAAACCCAGTCTAATATCACAGGTGGACCTGCCAAGGTGGCATCTTCTATCCACAGTGGATTGTATTATCATACCTGAGGGCTCCTCAATTCCCCTGGTGCTGCTTCTTGCTCATTACATACTGCATTTTTGCAGTCTTCATCTGACAAAATGCAGCTTCAAACATTCCTCTACAAAATACTATGTCTGCAAACAGTGCTGTCCAAGAGCAACACCCAGAGGCTAAAAAGACTGCTACAGCAACTCCGCACATTTTGACCAGTTTGTTTCTGAGATGAAAACCTTCACAAAGATAAGAAACAATTTCCTGTAAAAATAAAAAGATGACAAAACTCTTCCAATGGTAATATTAACAGCAAAGTGTTGCAGGCAAACAAACCTGTTCATGAAAATCACACCTTTATAGATATTGCAAACAACATTTAAGTACAGATAATATATATACACACTTATGTAGAGCAAATAAGCAGTAGTTCTTGCAAAGGTATGCATACAGTATTTTGGTTGGCAGCATTGCAGAGGAACAACTGGAATGATGCCTGTTCTCTAGAAAGCCAACTGCATTTTTCAAATACAGAAAGATAGAAATGAGGCAGGCTGCTCACCATTTCCTCTACCAGTTGTCAGAGCAGTACTTTTTCCTTAAATATTGAAGGCAGTTGCTGTAGGAACAACTTGTCCATGCAATAATGAAACACTTCCAGAAAACAGGTAATTCCCTAGAGCACCTTTAAGAGGAACAGGTTATCTGGAATCACAGCAGGAGGAGTCACTAAAGCTTCATCTTAAATATATCTGGCATCTAACAAGACTATTCTCTGTAAACTTAAAGCCTAACCTAACAAAGAAAAAGGCTGACTACTAAAAATACTATCAGTAACACCATACTTATACCCCGAACACTTATTTAGAATAAAACAAACTTAAAAGAAAACACAGTGAAGATTGTGTAATCACAAAACATGACCGCATCCACCAAGCCTTCTGTATTTTCAGATTACAGATGAGGACAAAGATTTCAAAACCAAGCAAAACCAGAAGCCTCAATCAAACACCTGATAGAAGAGATCCTCATCTATTCAGTAGGGTTTGCTCCATTCTCCTCAGTTAATCGCTGCCTTTTTTTTTTAAGGTGTCTTCTCAGAACCATGTTCTTCATGTGGCTCGTGCTCTTCACCTGCTTGTGGTGAAACTGGAATCTCATCAACTACAAGGAAGCAGTCATCCCTCAGCACCTGCTCAGCTGTCAGTCTGTTACAGCAGAACAAATTCAGGAGCAGAGATTTAACTTTATCATCCTACAAACAACAGAGAGAAGGATGCAATCCGTAAGCAAAACAAACTTGATGACAAATAACAACCAATTATTTGATAAACACATCTTGTAAGTTCTTAGGGCCAAAAGCCCTCACAAAATGTTGTACCATAGCATTCCAAATGGTCAGCAACACTTGACAGTCATAGTGCTAATTAACAACAAAACAAAAGCAAGTGCTCAGCACCAGGTCTGTCAACCTGGTGCCAAAAGATTTCACAGAAGAGCACGAGTTACTATATTTTAAAATACCAATGCACTGAACCAATATACATTAGAAAAATACTGAAGTTTGTCTTGCAATTGAGAAGGAACAAAATAGGCACCAGTCGCCTTCTACAGCTTCATTTTTTAACTTTTGTCATGCTGCTTTCTCTTTCTATAAGAGCACGGTGGGGGGGGAAGTAAATTAAACTATGTAAACTAAAGTAATGGGTTCTAAGTCAACAGTAACTATTTTGCTATTAACCGATCACTTACATGCAGGCTGTCTGGATTTATCAGAAGGGATTATGTGCCTACATGCTTAGCACATTCACAGTGCTTGACTCCATACACAAAATACAACACAGCTGCTACACATATGCATAAACATCAGCTGTTGAGGGAAGAAGAACGCACTCTGGATTTGGACAAGGGGACTGCAAGAAAGACAATCTCCAGTGCTGCTCTAGAGATCTAGATTACCAAAACTTCTGGGTACAGAACCTTTCTATAAGAAGGCTTGCTTGCTCACAGTCTCAAGCCAGTAACACCTCTGACCCTAACCCTCTGACCAGGGTCAATAAAGCACAGATGCAAGTATACCTCTCACCTATCCAAGTTTCACCCAGATGGAAGAATCACTGTGATGCAAAGGAATGTACGCAAGTAGTCAAAAACTTGACGAAACATGCTATTTCCAATTCTTGCATTAATTATCAAAGTGACTCTGGAGAATTATCCACTTCCCAAATAATGTTAAGTCTGGGTAAAAAAAGTAAGGTTTCAAAACTGTTGATCTTACAGGCATAAGAATTGGTAAATACTTACAAAATATCTTAAATGCTTGAAGAAATATCTCCAGTTAAGAAGACCCAAACGTGTGATGAAATACAGGACAACCATGACTATACCCTTCCTCTACAAAATTTAAACTGAAGAAATGTCTGGGCATGTGGAAAGCTTGAAAATCTTTGTACTTGTGTATTTGCATTTCATGATACTATCAAATGCCTGTCAGCAACAAATATCCCCTTCACAGCATTTTCTCTCACAAAGGAAACCAAAAAAGCGATTCTACAAGGAACGCTGCTGTAGGACAACATTTCATCATGTTTATTCCATTTCATTGTGTTTGCTCTTATTTACCATTTTTTTTTCCCCCTAAATACACAAAACTGAATGCTGAACCACACTGAACACCGAAGCCTGGAACAGCTACACAAGCTGCTACAAGATCTTATCTCTAAACTCTGCTTTCTTAACAGTTACCTTACATTAATATCCCTTTTTCCAAGCTTACTGTTATTTTCCTGTGGCAATTTTACATTTGCTGGAAACAACAAAAATTTTACTAGTTGCACCTCTGGGCACGAGACTGATACGGAAGGGAAATTACCAGCCTGTCAAGAGCCTGCAGATGGGCATGGAGATTAATTCCGAATAAGCTGATTATAGGTAAAGCACTTAAAAGCAAAATAGATTTTCCCCAAGAACTGGGACAAGGATTAACAGCCAGGGGTCTAAAGCATTTCTCAAGAAACAGCTGAAAGATATTTACTAATATTACATTTCTTAGTAAGACTCTTGTGTGTTCCTGCGCACAGCAGGCAGCACAGATTGCTATCCAGCAGCCTTTGGTGGTTGGTGTACATGCAAGCACATGCACCAGGATGAATCCTTAAAAACTGCCAACAATGATATATTGATTATGATTGTATCACCCGACAAGGTCAAAATCAAATGCTGCTTCATCAGGGGAAAAAAGTCAAAGAAACTTGCTCTTATTAAAAGCTGTAAAATTAATTAATCTCTGTAAAGAACAATAATGGCTAAATTCATTAATTGTCCTTGAGATAAAGCCGCTCTTTGAACTTCAAAAGATGCCTACTAATGGAGAACACAGAAGCATAATACCCTGAAACTGGCCATTTAGGCTTTGATTTGCATACTTCAGACCTTATTTGTAGAACATTATCACAACAGAAATTTTATGGAAACGGAAGTGAACCAACTGCTAGTTTTAACATCCCAAGACATTTTTTCAACTTCCTTGAACAATTACGTTTTCCTTATGCTTGAGAGAAAGTTAGGGGTTTCAGTATCTAAGGATTACTGTATATTATCCAGATCGATGCACTGGACAGACAGTTCTGTACAAGTTTTGCAGAATACATTTAAAAGCCCCTAGGTAGCCCTAATGGTGAATGATGAAGTACTGGATCCTCTTTCCTACAGTATTGTGTGTTTCATGAGATTCATTTAATTTCTAACAAGAAACCAAGCAACTATAATGAGCAATAAGAAACACTAATTCAGAGGATCACCTCCCTGCTCAAATGATGTGTTTTATTTTCCATGGTAGTGTCACACTGAAAATAATTTTGAGGAGGGATTCGGTAGACAGTTCTGTGCTTTATCAGTAATGCTTTCATCTCCGGATACCACTGCTGAAAAGAAGTTATTACAACACATACTGTAGAGGATAAGAGTCATTTAATAAAACAATATATTTACAGTACTGTATTATGTAGTGATAAACAACCTACCCTGCCTGGACACTGGAACCCCTACAGTTGGGTTAGTCCAGCCCTGTATCATGACAGTTTCTTACCCTAAATACAGTTAGGCAGGATACATTATGCTTATAATGAACACAAATTGAGTAATTTAGCCCCATGCTTCAATAGTTCTCTGCAAAGCAGGCAAATAATTAATACAGAAGTATAAACAATAAAGAGGGATTTATTATTTGGGTTTCTTTTTCCCTTGACACAACAACCCAAACTTATCTGACCAACAGCAACTCCACTGCTTTGTTTTCTACTTTTCCATTTAAAGTATTTTTCCACTTTTCTGAAAAACATGGGATTAACCTCTAACTCTCCATGTTCCTTAGAAAACTCTAACCATAACTTAAGGCTTCACTTAAAAGCTAAACAAACAGTCACCTGCTTGCAGGTTACTTAGGAAAAGTATAAGGCTTAATTTAAGGAGTTTCATGGCCTTCTCAAATCTAGATAATGCAGCACTCATTTAAAGTAAGATCAACAGAGTAAGTGTGATACCAGAAGCAGTCCATACAGATTAAAGAAAAAAAAAACCTCAAGGGCAATCTTCTCAAGAGATGGGAGAGATAGAGAACAAAAACAAAGTGGTCAGTAACTAGCCAGCAGAAGTACAGCAAAAAGTAGGAAGTGGAAACTAGTCCAGGAAAGCTAATGATCTGAAAGAGGTCCATAAATCCCCCAGTAAATGTCTTTAAACTAGGTATGGTGGCATGTCTTTTGTTGTTCCAACTTTTCTGAGAAGGAAAAGGAATCATTTGTAGCAAAGGCAGAAGAGGTTGAAAGCGGGCAAGAAGAAAGGTTTTAACTCCTGGCCAGAAGGCTGAAAGCTTATGGGAAAGAGAGTTACACAAGAACATAAACCCAAGGAGAAATGAGTGCCCAGGTAACTAAGACACACAGAGAGAAGGCCATGAAATTATCTGCTTATGATTTAACATCCAAGAGATAGGCAAGTGAAGAATCTACTTCAAACTTGGAGACCCAAGTTGGGAAACATGAAGGCACAAAAGCTCTCTTCCTTATTCTCGAAGACTAAATGAGACAGTGGACAGGGATAACCTTCAAAAAAGGGACTGAAAATAGTGTTCTAGGTGACAACAGTAGCTGGCATACAGTAGTCAGAGAACAACAGTTGAGAGTAGAAAGAATGAATGAAGCAACACAAACTTGTTATCATGCAGAATCCACTTAGACCTGTGCATCTGTTTCAGAGGCATATGAAAGTTTGTTTCACACAAAAAAAAAAAAAACCACCACAAACACAAAAACCCCAACAACACAAAACCAAAACCAAACCGAGTAAGAACTGGCATAATACACTTTCACAACTGCATTTATGTGATCAAAGTGAAATGTGGCTGGTTTATTAATGCTCAAGCATTGTGCAACCATTATGTCGAAGACAGGTGAACAAAGACAACTTCCCTGACTTCAGAAAAGACAGGTTCCTAATTGAAATACCTCCTTTGAGGCTGAATCATAATCACTTATTCCCCAAGTCTGTAACTTGGTGTCATTCACTTAATAGTTATCTGTGAAGAAGTTGCTCCTCCTGAGGTCAGAGCTCGGTATTAAGAAAACTCTGGGGGTTTCTATCTTCCCAAACATCATTTTATTTTTGCATGCTATTTAAAATTATCCAGATAGTCCATTAAGAACATTTTCTCAACCCAGCACTTACAATGAAATCTTTGATATTTTAAAAAGTGTCGATTAACCAGAACAAGTCTAATCTTCCTTATCTGACAGTTAACATACCATGACAACCACTTCCACCTCAGGTGTTCCATCTTCTTTTATCCCAAACTCCTGGTTTTGAATGCAGAGCTGTAAATGAAAAGATACATATGGCTTAATACTGGTGGGTTTTTTCCCCCAGTTAGTTTAACAAAACCCAACATCACTCAAGGAGATTCCAGGTTTCAAGTGACAATGGATTGTTACAGGGAACTGGCAGGAAAAGGCTTTTTTCCTAATTTCACAGTAGAGTAAAACATGCAAGGATATCAAGTTTACCTTACACAGAAACAAGCAGAAAACAAATCAGTTCTAGAAGAAACTTTTAAAGCTCAAAAGAAACAGACTTTTAAAAGCATGACTCAAAGTCCATGCTCAAGCTGGATTAATTATATAATCCTCTTTAAGAAATGCTATGGGGTAAGTGCACTCCAAGAAACAAATGTGAACCCTGTACCTATCAACAAAGCAAGATTTCCCATCCTTTACTATTGCTAAGAACCATGCCAGAGTACAGCACTTTGCAAAACCCTGCCTCCAGGTTAAGCTGAAATTCCTCTATTCTGAACAATTATAAAGGCAGCAATAGGAAGCATGTATTTAGTCAGTTCTGGGCTCTTGTGACACAGATCAGCAGAGAACTCTGAAAACCACTATCTCCATTTTAGAAGCAGCAATTCTGTTTAATGAGAGAGAATACAATTTCAGACACCCAACATGACACTGGGAACTGCTGAACATAATACTAACACTTGAGCTAGAATCTTCCATCAAATAATCAATACAATGACAAGTCTGAGCTGAAGATTAGTTACACATGGATTAATTGAAGTTCAGCTGGCAAACTTGGATGAGGTTTCAAAAGAATGACAATCGTGCAGCACCCCAGATATTCTCTTCAAAAAGAACCAGCCATTTGTAAAACTTTGGATTTTTTTTTATTCACTTCTACTTGTAAAAACCTTTTTTTTGACCAGATGAAAATCGGAATAGTACTGAAATTGTCCAACTAAACCATACCACATGAATAAATTATAAATATCTATGATATTAAGCTACATTTTATCCATTTCAGTACAAAAATAATTATATGCACCTGCCTCCTAAATCGGGAATAAAACTTAATGAAGAGTGACTCTTATATGAACCAGCTTTGTCTTGTCACCTCAGGTATCTGACAGTGGCTACCTACCAACTTGCAGTTTACATCTCTGTCTGGAAGTGTTTTTAAGATGCGAGGGCACAGAAGGGATTACTGTAGCCATCACTGCGGAGCTAATGGAGCTGCCAATGTTTCCTATCTACCTGGAGCTCCAACTCACTCAGTGAACCAGTTCCAATATACCAAGTGCTCTTGCAAAAATCAGTGTCTGGGAATATCAGCACTTGCTGGGCAACTTACAGCTTTTCAAGTCCAGGAGACTGGAAGTTTTCCTATTCAGAACACATGGTACTGACACCCTGAGTTGGGGAGGTAGCAATACAGCGCCAGAAGACAAAAAGATATGGAGGAGATGCTGTGCAACATACCAGCTAACACAGGAAAGTACACTGCTTTTTCCTCCCTGGCATAACATGCACCGAGAAACAAAACAGCTATCTAAGCACTGTTGCCAGCAACAGAACAAACAGCAGCCCATCCTTACCTTCATCTTCCCTCTCTTTTGGTTTAGGTAGTTCCTCAGGGGCAAGGTCACAAAAAAAAAAAGAAGAAAAGGCTCACAAGGAATGAACAGGAAGTGCAGCAAGAACTGACAATCCACAGCATAAGGTACAAAAGTGTAAATTTTGTTCATATTTATATTGATATATAAATTATACTTGTATTTACAGAAAATGCACTGTCTTCTGCACGTAACTGTAACCCCCATTTGTTCCACACTTACTACTCAGTCGAAAACTTGAACACTTATTTCACCAAAATAGTTCAAAGCTGGAGCTGGAGACAACATTTACTGTTCTTTATAAGCCTGCTACAGTTTCGCAATATTACTAGAAACTCCCACAAGCTACCACATACCCAGAACAGAAGGCAGCCATAAGCATACATGTCAGAGGCTGGAGAAGCTGGCTGTCCCATTTTCAGTTCAGGAGAAATTAAGCTCAAGGTACTGACAACCATAGTGTTTGCAGCAGCACGCTGTTCCTATGGGGAAAAGAGCTGTAGCTGTAATTTCAAGCAAGACTGACAGCACATTGAAGCAGATGTATCACCCTCTCTTTTTTCACGTGTCAGACAACTTTACCATAGTTCTGTGCTGACCCGGACTGAACTGTAAAGTCCTTCTTTACTGATAAAAAGTGGTGCATAATGTCAATTTATAATATCTATAAATCTGTATAGAATAGGCATGGCAGATTTTACTCCATACTAGAACTATTAAAGCTCATAAGGTGGTAAGGAACACAAATTTGAAAACTTCTTAAACGAGGAAAAAACCACCTATGAGTATTAAAAAGCATTCAGTTCTGAAGTTCAGTTCTGCCAGCTTTCCTACTTTTTTCTTCTCTGCCCTTCCAGTCTTCACCTGAGAGTAGCTGCTTCCTTCCTCCTGGTTTCCAGCACATTTTAGAACTGTCTACTGCTAAAATAAAAAGAGTTTCTATCCCCTCTGCGACAGCAGCCAACACCAACTGCAACCAGACTGGGGAAGACTAGTCTCCAGATTTCCAAGAGTACTTTAACACATCAGTTACCAGCTGCACTCCTGCGTTTGTGATCATGCAGGAAGTACCAGCACTGAGCAATACTGACATCCCTATAGAGAAGGCACAGACTGGATCCAGGCTGTGAACCATGGATCCCTGCTCTACCACACTTGAACTGCTCTTTTCAGCACAGCCCATTCCTGCAGGGAAGAGTAAAGAGCTCAGCAATATTCACAGTGACACCATCTGTACCAAGTATGACCTTGCAGAAAACTCAGCTGACAATTTTTAAGCACCTCTCTTTAGCATGTTGAAAACTGAAATTTATTTCCAAGGGAAGCACACCCTCCTGTTCAAACATGTGACACTTCATGAGATTAACAAATACATCTCCAAAGCAGAGATAAGGGTTCCCAATGAAACTAATTTACAGTATGTTTATTATATGAATGACATATTATTGTATTACCATTTAAAGAATTAAATAAGCATGAAGCATACCCCAGCAGAAAAATGTTTCAGCTCAACCAACATCATCTTAGAAAGTCAAAAGGTGACTACAGAACAGATACCATTCTTGAAGACTTTGCTATGTAAACACAATGAATAGGAGGAAAACAGCTTGTGTTCTTAAAAAATATTAGATTTTCCCTAAGAACTGCTAAAGAAACTCTTTACTACAGAAACTGAGGACTAAATCACGAGTACATATAAATACAGGTATATGTAGGTAACGTGTAAAATCCTGTTAACTACCAAATACCGCAACAGATTAAAACACATACTAGAATCTCACTACCTACCAAACACAAAAGCAAACACTTCATTTGAGCTTGACTAGCCCTTCTCCAAACATGAGTACTTACTCTCACCTCTGATGATGCCGATTACGATTAAATATACAAGACAGCAACAAACAGCTACTGCAACTTCTCTTTTTTATTCCACTGTTTTATTTAACCAGAGCACACCCAGTAGTTCTTTTTTCCCCTCCAAGATTAGTCTGTGTTTACAAAAAATTTCAACAAGAGTCCAACTGCCCAACCCTATTAAGATTATGAAACAGGAGTCTCACTGCAAAGCACAAAGTTTATCAAGAAATCTTTCAAATTGCAGACACAGTTATCTGGTTTGATATATAACTCTGATTAAAAGTCACTAAGGGATTTTTTTCACCTCTGATTTTGTGAAATCAAAGTCTCCAACGATTCCTTGTTTTCGATCCACAGCAAAAACATTATTTCCATTCAGAGATCCATGTACTATATTAGCTCCATGCAATGTCTGTAGACCTTTGGCCACTCCTTTCATCACTTTTAATGACTCCTAATGATTTGAGTGTTTATTGCAAAGACAGAGAGATAGTTAGACAGATAGAAAAAAACAAAGTACAGTAATAAGTTTCTATCCAGAACTAAAACTTTTCTTTCTTTCTGTAAAAAGGTTTGTACACAGAGTTCATTCCAATTCCATTTTACGAAGTATGGATTAATTCACAGTAAAACTATTATGACTTGCAGAGCCAGGCAGGGTGCAGACATGACACCACTAAAAATAAAAACAAAAAAAAACACGCAACTTGGATCTTTGCAAGTAGGTTCAAGTCAGCAAACAGAACTAGAAAAAAGACCGTACTGGCTTCTAGCTACTGCTTCCTTGAGAAGAGATGACTATCCGAACTACCTAAAAACTGTGCAGGGAGAAGGTAAAGGAAAGGAAGGGGAGTGAAGGTGGGGGGATGATTTACACACAGAGTCGTCCTCTAGGATTTCCATATATAGATGCCTGCCACTGAACATAGTATCACAGATTATCTCAAGTTGAAAGGGACCCATAAGTATCATCAAGCCCAACTTCCTGCTCCTCACAGGACCACCTAACACTATGACTAAGATTGTCATCCAGATGCTCCTTGAACTCTGACAAGCTTGGTGCTGTACGGAGCCTGTTCAATTTTAGTACTTTTAAAATGTACTAGTAACACAGCTAAGGCAGTCAGTTAAATAAAAGAAAAAAGCAAATCCAAGCAAAATCTCTTTGAGAAAGTTATAAATTACTGCCTGATGCTAAGAATGCCAGTCAAGCTATCCTGTGCACTTTCAGCTACCAAAAAATACCCTAGTAAAACATCATCAGCACCATAAGATACAGCACAACAAGAAGAGATCAGTTCAAAAACATACAAAATAAAACACTGATAGCTTAAGTAGTTATACTTACTTCTAAAGTTAAAGGTGTATCAGCCTGTACAGCTCCCAGACTTGCTCCTGGGTAATATGGGACCATTAAATATATCAAAGGATCAGACTTTAACAACAAAAAAGGAAAAATAAGTTGCTTCAAATATCAGGTATATTGGGAAGTTTAGCACGCACTAGATGTGTAATAAATCAATTCATTATGTTTACAAAGTAAACAGTTTATCTATACTCAGAAAGGAAATACTTTTCTGATTCCATGCTCAAACTTAATACACTAAAGCTTTAAGGTCCATCTGCAAGTCTTCTAGCTTAAATCAGAAATCAAGGTTTGATTTGAATCTTGCCTTGCAGAAAAGAAGGAAGAACAGTTGTAATAATCCAGATTTTTCTTTCTGTTGATTCCAAGCTCTGTGATACTTGGCAACATTTTCTATGACTTTGGCTTCTGAGCTTACATCTACAGAGTAGCCCTTAAAAGCAAAAGAAGATACCAAACTGTTACTTTTAATGCCCAAGACATTATTGCATTCATTCACTCCTTTTTTAATTAAAAAAAAACACATATTGTTAGGTGCCCTGAAATAACTTCTGCTTGACACAAAACTCAATTCTGACTGTCACAGGCTATTCCTATATTTTCTTGTTAATGCTCAGAAATTTTATACCCACAAAAAACAGAATCATGTCTTTAAGATTTAAATAAGTCAAGTCAAAACCAAGAATATTTACAATTATGCCTCTTGTAATCCTATATCCCCTGGTTTCCCAATTGCTAGCACACTGGCAAAGAAATAGAGCATGGGAAAAGTGGCAGTTCCAGAAATTTCTCAGTGAAATCATCAGAAAGACAAACCAGCATCTGCCAAAAGGGACAGAAGTAATGAAGAGGATAAAAGGTCCACCAGATACTGGAAAGACAGACAGTATAGGGGAAGCACTGCTCACTACAGCAGTCCTGAAAAGAAGGCGAGTGGGGAAAGAATCAGTAAGCAATATGGAAGTAATCCAGAAGGAAAACCACATCATGCTCTACATGTCCCAGCATGAAAATCTGCCATTAGAAAAGGCAGAAAAGGCCACGCAGATGAGGACCTCAGTGATATGGTTTAGTCATGGTCTTGACCATCCTGGGGTAATGGTTGAACTTGATGATCTTAAAGGTCTTTTCCAACCTAATTGATTCTATGATTCTAAGGGTCATTAAATACAAAGACGTGACAGGAACAGCAGAGTTCATTCAGAATCATCATGTTAATAAGCCAAGGCCTCACCTACCGCACCAACTGAAAGCCAGTGCCAACATTACCTTTAAAAGAACCTTCTGGCCCCAAATTTCTGAACACAGTAACGGTCGCTTTTTGCTCAGTGCCTTCATGGGCTCAGCATCCAAAAGATCTCGCTCCAGGCTGCATGTCAGGAGTCCACTGGAGTTCTGAAGCACATGCACACATAGATATTCAGGGTAACAGCTGGTAAGATTCAGAGGCTTCATTTACCTCTCCTCTTCCTCACTCAAATTAACAAAACACAAAACAGCTCGGACATGTTAACAAGTTACAAGATCTATTACCAAGAGATTGGCCATGATGAGGCAGCTAATGAAATACATTCCTCAAACATCTCCCAGAAGATGGGGAGAAGGAGGAAGGCTACAACAGACAACGCTCAGGGTGTTTGTTCCACAAATGGACAGAGACTATGCAGAGCCTTGATTGTGCCCAAAACAGTCACTGACAGTGCATTCAAACAATTTCTGCTTACCATATAGTTTAGAATTCCTGCTTCTGGATAAAGAAGTGGTAACTCAGGGAACCATTTCTGTACCAACCATGTAAGCTTCTCCTAAATGAAGAAAACAAGGCCACAGCTTCAGGTTGCTAGTTTCTGACATACACACTGACATCTGCAATGTATACCCAGCACATTCAAATGTACATTGACCATGACTATACCTCCTTCAACACCATCAAGGTATCAGATTCTTTAAGTCTCTGAAGATGGGTACTGTTAAGGCCCCAAACAGCTCGTGCACTATCACAGAAAATGTGTCATCTTTTCTACAAGGTTTCAGCAGGCCTAAACAAAGTAAAACAACATCCCTACAGGTAAGCGGAAGAAGACGGAAATAAAGTAGTAACACAGACCAGGCCAGCATCTCTGGCATCTCCAGATCCCACACAGCTGTAATGCTGCAAAGTAACTATTACACAAAAACATTACATCTGCAGAGGTAAGTATACTGCGACCACACATTATGGTGCCCTTCTACTTGCTCACAAGGCAATGGTTTATGATTCTTCCCTCCATATAGTGGGCTTAGAGAAAAAGTGGCCTCCTTCACTGTTTCAACCTAGTCATAAGGAAACAGTTCCCTTCTTCAGCAAGAAAGCTTATACTTTCACCTGCTGCTCTTCTGGGTTGAGAGCTACTGCTTACACTTTTTTCTCAGCTCCCCGCCCCCCCCGAAAGGGGGGAAGACCTGAAGAATTATATTCAAATAGAGATAAATTTTATCAGCCTCCATGCTTTCTACCATAGGTTTCACCAAAAAAGCGTCATCTTAACATTCACCACCATAAAAATCACCCAGAGCACACGTTAAACCAACCAATGCAGGTGTGTCTCATATGGCTTTTAGTTGCCTCAGTAATTCAATACTTACATATTCTTCTTGTTCCTTGGCTATTTCCTGAAGAACCCTATTTTGAACTTCAGCAATTTCCTCTTTTATTCTTGTCATTTCACACTCACTGTAATCATCAGACTGTATTAGGAATAACAAAGTTAGTCTCATTTTGCTATTATACTATAGCCTACTATATCAGGATTAAAAAAACAGCTTCCATATCACATTTTTGGAGTGGAATGAATTCTCAAATGCATATTTACTCAACCTACTTCCTGGAAACAAGAGAGAATCTCTTAAAATCTAATCACTGAGAAAGGTGTTCCCCTTATTTGACAGACCAAATGTTCTACCCCTTTGCTTACTTATTTCCTAAGTCAAAGAGTTGTGATTATATGTGATCAGTTAATTAAAAAAACCCACAACATGAACACCATTCATCTACCAGCAATGTCAGGCTCCATCACTCATTCTTTTTTTTTTTCCTCCCATAAGCAGGCATTTCACTGATGTCAGCACATTATTCAAGAATACTTTTCCTATCCATTTCCTTAGTGTGCCTCATTTTAAATCCCTCTTGGAAGCTTACTGCCCTTTTACAATGCTTATAGAGAGCCACAGTAAGGTTCTTTTTCTCCTTAAGCATCACCAGAATAATTAAGGTGTGATCAAACAAACAGCACTGAAGCTCGAGTAATATTTACATTCTTTGGACTTCCCTGAGGGGTAGTGGGGAACCCTGAAAACTACAACAGACATAGACTTCTGTCACCAAAGAGGAGTTACACACATTATTAATGAAGTAAAATCTTAAAGTAATTCTCAACCAGCACAATGAGAGCTGAACAAACCTCCTCGTGCTGCAGACAGCAACTACCACCAGAGGGACTTAGTTGAAAGCACAGTGCCATGATTGGGGAATGAAAACGAAAAGTGGCCGTGTACTGAATGCATTTTATTTCTTTTTAAGCCATTTAGGCTTCATCTCAGGGGCCTGTAAAACTTCCAGTTAATAGCAAAATTAGGGTCAGAAAACAACACACAAAAAAGTGTTCCCAATAGTTACCACCAATAGACAAAATTAATGTTTCTAAACCAATCTGAAAACAACAGATAAAAACACTGTAACAGTTTCATACTTCCTCGAAGTTGTTCTTTTCAACCAGCTTCCATCTTAACTGGGCCTTTAAGGCTTTCACAGTTTTCTTAATTGACTGTAAGCTGTTGATATTGGGTCTTCTATTCATCCATTCCTCTGCCTGGTTTTTGAACTAGGAGGGGGGGGAAAAAAAAAAATAGATGAGAAAGTGTTTAAGCATTTTATTTTACTATGCTTTAGTCCAATTCATTAAGAGAAACTGCTTGAAGCCTATTTGAATGCAGCTTTTCACAGTATTTCTCCAAAGGAGAGGTTTTATTGTGTTTCATTGTAATTACATTAACAAATTTCTGAAAAAACAATATTCTATTTAAAGCTCAATTCCTTAAGTTACACATCTACCAAATCCAGAGCAAATCCAGAGATTCCAGCTTCTGCTTTTTTTTAAAAGCATCTTTGTGTTTAACTGAAATTAATCATTGGCTAAGGCAATATACAACTGCAATTATCAAGCTTTAACCCAACCAATCTCTCATTACCAATACACTCCTAGAATTTCCTTGTATCAAAAAGAAATTATATCAGAAAGGGTTACTACTATAGATCAGAAATAATGAAGGCATAAATTCACCTCAACACTGGCCAAGTATCTGTTCTCTATGACAGAGATCATACTTTGCTCCTGACGAACTTTATATATAACTTCATTGTAAGCACTCATAATTATTCTCTTCTCTGATTCATCATGCTCCTGGGATTGAATTACAGAGTGAGATTAAAGATTAAGAGTTGTTCTTCGTTTATACACACCGATGTTTGAGTTGCAAAAGCTTTACTGAGAAATTCCACTATTAATGGGAAAAAAAATATAATTTATCACATTTCTCTTCTTAAAGAGAAGTTCACAAGTGAAAGAATTCATCCAGTAGTTTCAGTGGAATACAACTGACTTACACTTCTATGTAGAAGACCGATTTCATATTCCACATGCTATGAAAGCATTTATTTTATTTTTTTGTGGTTAAATAGATATGATGCAGTAAAACATGCAACTCTTCTTCTGAACGACAGTCATTGGTTCTACTAGAGCAGTCACAAGCAGACTAAGCTACTGGTTTGTTGTTAATATGATGCTACATCAAAGGACAGGTTCAATTCTTGCTGACATGACCATTCTCTGGCACAGCATGGACTTTCAGTGCAGAAACAATGCAAGTGCCTCCAACAGTCAGCAAAAGAGAATGGAAGAAATGCTTATCAGAAAAGGTAAGTAACTGGGGGAAAGGCTAACAGAAGCATAGAAAAACATTATCAGTAAGGCAAGAACAACTGTCCTATGCAAAATGAAAGTGATGAAAAACTTAAGACTGGAAAACGTGTATGTATCCATACATATTCACACAGAGAGACAATCTCTTTAATTTTAAAGAGAAACTTACTTTCCTGTATTTTCAACAAGCACCAAAACTCAGTACAGCTCAAAGAGAGCTTCTCTGCACACAGAGGGAGGAACCAGTTTTCCCAGTATTTCTTAGTTAAACCAGTCATATATACAGCTAAGTTCCTGTAACCCAAAGATGTCCTCTGCCTGTTGATTCGAAAACACATTCTCTTCTCTCTGGAGAGCAACCTGAGTGACTTCTATCACACTTCCACAAAAAAAAGATTCTGCCTTGCAGCAAATAAACTCATTTGATATCTTAAGAAAAGCTTTAAGCTGAAATTAAAGATGTATAAAATACATAGAAGTCATCACACAGTAGACATGATCAGAACTTACATTTAAGTCAGCATCCAGTTCTTCACAAATAGCCAACTCAACCTTTTTCAGAATTTCATCTGCCTTGCCAATCACTTCATCTAGCTCTGAAGATGCTTCTGACATCAGGTCAAAACACTTCAAGGGGGGGAGGGGGGAACAATCAGCCTTGCAATTGGAAGTAAGGCATTAGCAAGCATATAGCAAAAACAAGCAAGAATTACAAAGTTAGTGCTACTGGAAATCTAATCAGGATTTGTGTCAGATCTCACCTTTAACTGCCTCACACTTGAGTGATACAACCATTTCTAGAACTAACAGAGTTAAGATTCATCAGGCAAGAAGAAAGTTGATTCTTGCCTCGACTGGGTTTCATTTTCTAATCTCATTTTGATTTTTGCCAAAATGAAACAGTAGAAGAATCCAAATCCTTCTCTTACCGAGTTTCATGTCAAAAATCAACATGTGTGCTGCTCACACAGCGATACACAAGATGTACAATATGGCAGTTTCACTATCAAGTGCAGTTTCCATTCCTATACAGTACTACCTGAGATAAAGAAACATCCTGGCATCTATTTCACAGTTTATCAAGTGCGAGATAAAGTTTAAGATTTCCCCAGGAAACCCTAACTGTTTTCACAGAAGTCAGAAATAACTTAAGCTTCAAGATACGACACAGGAGGTGCCAGAGAAAAAACAGTAAAATCAGCTTATAATTACGTTAAATGTTCTTTTCAGCAAAATTTTGTCACTCCTATCTGCACAAGGAAAGACACTTCACTGGCAAACAGAACTAAAATGAAAATATGATCCTGTAGTTACCATGCAAGATACACAGTCATGACAGAAACCTGTGAACCCCAAACCCACTTTGCTCATTTACCTAACACTAAAGACTGTAAAAATATTTTGTTGCCTTTACCTTAAAGGAACTTCAAATAAAAATGTTAACACTGCCAGTTCAAACAGAACGTTGCTCCCCAAAGCCTAGAGCTACTGGAAATGAGCCATCCAGTCTCTGAAATTCCCTTGTCTGCCACTGACCCATTTCCTATTACAGATTCCAATCAGTGCTACACAAGATTAATACAGATTCAGGAAGAGAGGAAGAGGAGTTAATCCGTTTAAAAATAAGGGGAAAGGAAACACTTCAAAGAAATGTTTCCTTACACAACTGCTCACACTTTTTATTAAAAAGGAGGTAGAAATTATATTGCAACAGCATAATTGCATGTCAAAAGCTGACATGATTAAGACAGATAAATAAAAAATTTCTTCCTTGTTCTACCTACAAGGGCTTTACTGACTCATGCCAAAAGTCTGTATGCTTCCTGTGTCTCTGAACTGTTTTCAGAGTTCAGATTTGAAATCTGAATGGGAAGTTCATCACCACACTGACAAACTTTAGTCACTTTCATACATGCAAAATAGCACTCTGAATTGCACCCAGCAATCACAGAAACCCACCTGCAGGTTTGTTTGCCCCCTCTAATAACTGACATGATTATTAACAAGTATAATTAGTTGCAGATGTTTATGTTATACCACACATGACATGCACCAACCGATGCTGCTTGCTGCTGCTGAACAGCATTTATCATCAGGTCAAGGAACAGTGTCATTTCTAACAGCATCTGACCACAGTAAATGCTCTGGGTACAATGACATGCAAGGGCAGAAGACCTGGTCAGTATGAAAGCTCATGACCCTGGTGGATTATGTACAATTCACATGGGCAGGAAGGTTATGCTGACATAAACTGACAACATTTGCACAAAAAGCACAAGGAGATGAAGGAAGCTGGGCCTGCAGGAATAGAGAGAGAAAGAGCAGCTTACAGTCTTTTCGGAGTCACAGACTTGTTAGGGTTGGACGGGACCTCTCAGATCATTTAGTCCAACCCCCCTGCCAAGCAAAGTCAAAATATCAAAGCTTAGCCCAATCCTGGCTTTTGGCTGAGGGAAGATTTCTTTTTTTTCAGTGTCACAAGTCCTAAACTGAGCAAGAACACAGATACTAAGCACAGAGACGGGAAAGCCATGAAGCTACCTCCCTGCTTTGAGTTCTCATTGTAAAGAAAGGGCAATGGATGGTAACCCACTTCCACCTTCCGTCTCCTGTTAAGACAAACAGGATGCACTCCAACTTTAATGCTCCAAATCTCCTACAACTCAGAGAGACACAGAGCATCAGAATGGTATTCCAGAAAATACTGCAGGACATGCAAATAGAAGTGAACGGTTTATGTGCATAAATTCTCCATACTCAGCATTTCAATGAGGAAAAAAAGAACTACTATATATTTTTCTGCAACCTGTACCTAGATCATGTCAAGTCAGATCGGCTTCTGCTTTGCACTGCATCACCTCTTCCAGCAGCATTTATGAGCTTACTAAACTTTTAAAACCTTAAGTTTTTCTATCCAAAGGCCACGTGAAAGGACTAATTAAACCATTTCAGTCACACAATGGCCAGACAGAGCACACCCCTACAAAAGTTATATTTGCATAGAAAACCCAATCTTGATACAAAAGATGTTCTTTCAAAGCAAGCATAAACTCTGGCTCACCAAGAAGGTACACTAAGAATAAAGGTAAATTAATACTCCATTCCTCAGCACATTCCCTTTCCCTCTGTATTAAGGCACTTCCATTGAGAGCATTCCACTATTCACGGCACAATTTCCCTGCCACAAGTAGCTGTCCCTATTAATGCCTACTGCTCAATAGCTCCACTAGCATCACACTTCGTATTTTTCCACCAACAGGAAAAAATGACTGTATATCCTTACCTTTAAGACATCACTGAACCAGTCAGCAAGACTTCGCAGAGCTGTGTCTGTATCATTTCTGACACAAATTAATTTCTCTGTTTTAATACTCTTCCACTTAAAGAACTCTTGAAATACCTCCTCAGAGTCACCTGCTTCAGAACCTTGATCATACATCTCCAAAGAAGCAGACAGTTCCTGTGCATGAAATGAATCAAAGAAAAAAAAGGTCTGCAAACAAGAAGAATTTTGTGACCACAAGCTATCTATAAAAGTCATTTTATACACACGAAGGTTAGCACTACCTGCTGGCATACCATTATTTCTACTACAAAAGCCTCTTTCTATATCCAGTGAAGTATATTTTATTTACACTTTCCTCTCAGTTCTAGTGCCAGTACGTCAACCAAAAACTTCGACG
This sequence comes from Pezoporus wallicus, assembly GCF_028554395.1. Lineage (NCBI taxonomy): Eukaryota > Metazoa > Chordata > Aves > Psittaciformes > Psittacidae > Pezoporus > Pezoporus wallicus. The sequence goes on from NW_026640767.1 coordinate 384,530, forward strand.
TAGAAAAGGATCCCACACAGAGATCGCAGAGTCTGATTTTTCCCTTCAACACATGGAAGGAAAAGACACCCCAAAAGGTTTAACAGCTCTTAAGAATTCATTTGCCTTCTAGTCATCTTACCCTATGGATTTAAAGTCAAAAAGAAAAATGGGGTTCACAGAACGGTTTGGGTTGGAAGGAACCTTAAAGATCACCTGGTTCCACCCCCCCTGCCATGGGGAGGAATAGCTGTCACTAGACCAGGAGGCTCAAAGTCCTCTCCAACCTGGCCTTGATTTATAATGGTCCTCATAGAACTGCTCGAATTCAGAAAAAGTGAACTTGTACTGAGAAACAAGGCAAGCAGCAAGACACTCAAGGAGTGTTTCTGGACTGATCTCTCCCTTCAAAAGTCACTAGGCAAACCTCTTCAGAAACACCTTCATCATCACACTGATTCCTAGATGGAACAGCAATTACCTAGGTGCCATGACACCTGCAGGCTGTCTGAAACTAGTTTTACAGTCTGGAAACTTCCATTTCCATATAAAAGTCAAGTATTCCACAAGTATATGAAGCACACAGTGTCCACCCTCTTCTGAATTCTATTAGAAAAGAAACTGAAGTGCTACACTATGCACAAGGGAACAGCACTGAGGCTAAAGCTCAGGGCAAACAGAAGTCACTTTTAAACAAAGGGCAGTCTGCCAAATGACCTGAAGCAACAGCAGGGTCAGGGAGGAATGTATCAGTCAATTACCAGTGGAGACAACATCCTAACAGAAAGCAGCCTTCCTGGAACCTGGGTAGAAAGTCCCATGATAAAAATTCTCAAGAGCTACATTGGTGTTTGCAGGCAATTTGCTATAATTCAAAAGAGAAAATTCTCCTAAACAGTTGGATTTGACTGGATGAACCTGTGCTTTTGTAAAGTTCTCAACATCCATCATTTTACTTATTCACATCACACCTGACAAGATGACTAAAGAAACCCTGAGAAAGGCTGCTGGCAGCTTGCTTACATGCAGTGTTTCACTTTCTCTCCTATTTCTCAGATCCTGGAACATTTGAGTTAAATGTCACAGACCTTCCCAAACAACAGTTGGGTCATACTGATGAAGAACACCAAAAGAGCTCTCCAACTTGAGAAAGGTTTCCATCTTTGCATCTCCTCATCCTCAATGGCCAATACCATGGAAAAAGCAGTAGGACAGTATTAAAGTCACTTGTCAGAAGCCTTTTAGACATTTGAAATCCAGTGGTCATATAAGCAACCAAATATAACTTAAACAGACTGACAGTATATCACCACATGCCTGAACGCAGTAGCAACAGCCTCCCCTTGCTGAGGATTACAGATACTGTGGCAGTGAGGAAGTGAGCTTGACATGATGATGCCACAACCAGGACTCATCTCTACACGCAAAAGTTTGCAGCAGAAGTTCAAATTGGATACAAAAGCCTAAGAATTTCTTCACATTATAACTAAATACATTGACACACGCATAAAAACTCCAAAACAAACAAAAGAAAATCATCACACCAGCAAACAGTATTTTGCAATAATTATAAAAGCACTTTTATTACAATAGCTGCTACAATGAACAGCATTCATTCAGTACAACAGACTGTTTAAAACAGCAGTTTCCAACTGAGCCAAGTGATATGAGCTTTGAACAAACATGCTTGCCTATAAACAAATACATGAAGGAGGTTTAGTGCTAAATTTATGGAGGCTGTTTAAGTTATTCAGGTGCACAACATTTTTCTCACATTCTTGTTTTGAACACCTGGAATTTAATATACCAGGATACACATGGTTAGAAAATGACACAGCAAAGTAGAAGCCAGGTTCAAATTGAAGAGCCCGAAGGAGGCAGAAAAAAAAATCATCCCATTTAACAGCAACCCAAAGGGGGGTAATACAACTGAGAAAAGTGCTCAGTAAGTTTCACGTCTACTATCACACCCAGTTTACAAAAATAATAGCACCAGTCACACCAGTATAGTATCTGCACACATTCCATCAGGCTGCCCTCAAAGAATCCTGTAAGTTACGTCCTATTTCTTCACCCTTATTTTTTCATATTATAACACACTTCCCTAAAACATTAGCAACTTCCCAAGATACTATACAAAGATGGCTCAGTGGCATGCACTTGTCCCAGCCTCTAAGAGTGGTAATTCAAAGGGAACAGAACAATCTACTACATGCTACCAATGGGGCAAAAAACGTGCTTACACAGAACAGCTGATAACTGCTCAGCTCCCACCCTAGCTTGCTTTAGAGTAACTTATGCGTATGCCCACGCTCTTGGCTTTCCTCTTAATCAATGCATTACCACTCAGGAAGCATGGAGCTCACCCACTGCTTATTTCCATCCTAGCCAGTTAGACGCAGCTGTGGCTGAAGCTGTTTGAATTTGTCTGCATTTTAGGCCAACAACAATTGTCATCAAAAGGCATAAAACAAGCCAGAAGAGATGTGTGATGCAGAAGAGAGGCTTGCAATATGCAGCCTCAGTGAGAGAAGCATTAGCCCCCAAGCTCCTGTTCTTCTGAAAGACACTGGAAAAACATTTATCTAGGACAGCACAGCATGACCCCTTTGGCTCTGTAAAACTGCAAACAAGGTTCTCACTGATATTTGGTAAATAATTATTTCCGTTTCCTTACTTAGGAGCTAGAAGATCAAAATAGTTTCCCCAGTAGAAGGGACAGGATCATCAACACAGTTAAGCTAAAGACTAAAATTCACTTAACACACCTGGCAGCACTTCAGTACCACTTCAAGTATTTTCAAAGGACTGTTACAATTTCACTGCAGTGCAGTTATCTAGAAGATGCTTAATGCCTACCACCTAGTGGATTAGCACAGCACAACCTTTAAACACACACCAAAAAAAAAAAAAAAAAACCAAAACCACCACAAAACAGAAAAACACAAACACCACACCACAACTTTCCATGAAATGACGTGAAATCCTTACCCTTTCAGTTTCTTTTGCAATTAAACACCAATCTGTATATCAGACTAGGACCAAAAAGTACGTATTAAAACTTTTTTTTTCAGAATGACATTGAAAAATAATTTCATTAGAAATTAAGTAATTCCATGAAAATTTGAATGCTTCCATTTATTAATGCTGCTCCAACCTTACACCAACTTATGCACAGCCTTGGTGATTTTTCAAGTTAACAAGAAAAAAAATTATTTCTAGTAGCAAAGGCCAGTAACACCAGCTTGGTAATATTTCAATTGGTGAAGTCCTCTTCAAATGTAATTACTGCCTCTACAGAGTCTATTTCCCCATCTACTTCCCCACCTTCTGTTGTTGGGTTGGCTGAGAGGGCCAGAGATTCTTGGCATAAACATGTGCTTCTGTAGAGCTTAACTTCCACATTGAAAAAAAGGCTTTAAACTTTTTATACTTTGCTACACTAGTCCAAACTACACAGCCACCTTAAGAAGAGGGCTAGGAAAGCATATAATCAAACCATAAAACCCACTGCCATAATTCACAGGATAACTGCATTGACTTTTCCATTGTAGGTGTCAGATGTCCAACTTGGCAGTGTCATCTAAAGCTTCACCTGCTGCTGTCAAGGTCTCCAGCTATAAAACATTTAACATTTAAGAAGCACCCTCTACAGGTTCTCAGCCTTTCAGAACCAGCACTGATAAGGGCAGCCTCCTTACCTGTAAGGTTCTTGAGCGCTCAGAGAGGGGCAGTTGATCCACTTCCAAAATTAATTCTTTCACTGCTGAATACAAGTTCTGCTGCACCTCATCTCTCTTGCTGATCAATTCATCTCTTTCATCCTATGCAGAAGGAAAAACACATCAGCAACTCACATCCAAACGCCACATACACAATGTGGAAAGTGATATGAAAAAACATTATTCCTTGCAAAGTCTGAATAGCACAATACACACCTGACTTGGGATGGGTAAAAAGGCAAAGTTTGGTTTTAACCTCCTGTGGAAGAAGGGCTGGAACTAGATGATTTTAAGGTCTTTTCCAACCCTAACTATTCTATGATTCTATGACATGACCACATTGCATAAACACAGCATCCTTTACAGCATAAGGATATGACATTATCAGACAACTAAAGAAACAGTTTCTGCATGACTGTTGATCACAGTAGAAGTCCTAACAGCCACTGCAAACTTGAAATGTCCTACTTGTGCTGCAGTTTTTGACTGTATCACACAAATGAGAATTTGTATTTTCCACAAAGTCAGACTGCAGAAGATTTATTGCTGGAGAAGAATGCTTTATAATAATAATAATAATAATTTAAAAAAATCCTTGTACCATTTTTTCCCTTGCCTTCCCTTTCCCCTTGCTTTCCCTTGCCTTCCAGCAGGAAGGCCAGGTGACCTGTAAAATCCCCATTCATTATCTACAGTAAGATCATTAACCTAAAGGTAATTTCCTACAAACAAAAAGGAAGTTTCTCTTGGGTGACTGGCAGGATTAGTTCTGCTCATGAGAGAGAAACCCCACATTCATATCAGCCAAGGTACCTGACTTGCCAAAACCTTTCAAAATGAATAAAGCGCAATACAGCAATACTACTTAAGCAAACATGTTTAAAATGTTTTAGGCTATACCTGAAAACAGTCACATTGCTTTAATTCTCCGAGACACACAACTACCATTCCCTTCCCTGCCTTAACACAATGCCTGCCACAGATCAGGAAAACCTTCTGTTTCTAAAGCAGCATCCCGGCACACGAGAGATGCGGGACATAACCATCCTTACCAACACAGCTACGCCGGCACACCCAGGCAGGCTTTTCAGATCTGTGCTTACAGAGAAGTTACACTAGATGGCAGTTTTCCGCTGTGTAAGACCGTCCTTCAACACAACCGTATTTGCACACCGCGCTCTCTATCCCTCCCCGTACCAGGGAAGCCTATACTAAGGAGCTGCAAGCTGCCTTAACAAAAGGTTTTGAAGACAAATACTGCAGCTGCACAGCTATCTAGCTACACTTACAAGACTAAAATACCCTGTCAGTAGCTGTTAAATTTCAGCTCTTGAGAAAAAAATAATTCTAACCTACCACATTTGTGCATAACTGAATCCTCTCTTGAGCCAAGTCATACTCTGTCCAAATCATCTTCAGTTTTTCCAAAGAACATGGAACAGTGAGACATCCTTCTGTAACCACCTTTATGGCTTCCAAGAGCTGCTTCCCAAAATGACTGCTCTTATTTGCATGCCTAAGTTTTTAAGGAGGAAACAACATTTTGCCACATTAGTAACTCAATTTCTTTCGAAAGGTAGCAGCAGCAATTTGTCTCATTTAGCTGTCGAATCTATTTTTTTCCAGGAAGAAAAGAGGACCAAGAATACATTCTTTATACTTCAAAACCGATGAGGCTTTAAATGGAAACTCCCTCCTGCTGTTAATTTCCCTTTTGTCCTATTCATCTTCCATGCACACATATACCAATATATTACATTCCTTCTTAAAGGATCTGATGGTCATTTCTATTTCAAGTCTTTGTCTCGCTGCAGTTTTGTCTCTTCTTTTAAATCTAGAAGGATAAGCTGTGCTACTCAGAGATACACCTCTCCCAGCAATACAGACACCCAAGGAACTCTGACTACTCAGTTACTTTTAACACCCAGCTGCATTTACTAATTAGCATCTTCCTTGAAGAGGGAACTGAAAGCTCTTCTTGAAATAGCTATGGTAAAGGAGCAGAAGTGAACCAAAGTCATGTGACAAACACTGAAAAGTAGGCAACACAAATTCCAATGTGAGCTTCCAAAATGCTCAGTTTTCAGCCTTGCTTCTGGGAAATACACCCCTCTGCAGAAAACACTACATTTTTCTTAGAAAATTAACAAATGAAATGCATGATTTCAAGAGATTAGCAGGGCAATGAGAAATAGTATGGGGGGCGGGGGGGGGCAGGGGGAAGGCAGAAAACAGAAACAAAACAACATACCTAACTTCTTTCAGTGCCTTCACCTTAGCAGCCAAGCTTCTCATTTTTGTTCCTATGTAAGTATGCAGGATCTTCTCAAAACTTTCAGTAGTTTTCCTAGACAGTTCCTTTTCTTTCTGTATTATTTATGATTTTGGGAGCAGTGTTTCAACAAAGAGAGGTAAAAACAGACCAACAGTCAGTTAGAGGTACTAACATGCAGACCACAATTTAGACTTTTGAAAACTAGAGATAAAACACCTAAATGCAAGCACGCACACATGAAGAACTGGCCCTCTTCAAACACTAACAAAATGCCTAGAAGGACATGAAAACCAATAAGAATAATTTTATTTTAATAGCTTCTTAAAGGTTAATGGTTCATTTCCTTTCATTTCAGTAGCGATGTGCTCAAGTAGGTTTCCTCAATTACCCCCCATTTGCTAGCAAGTCTTCAGGAAACACGGAATTTTTTTCTTTCCTTGCTGAAAAATTCCTCCCCATTAGTTGGGGAAATCAAATCCAGGACCTCAGTAATCTCCTTATTGCCATCACTACCAAGCATCAAAGTGGAGCAGCAGAACTGCTGTTCTACAATGCTGTATGTACAATCATCCTGACCTTCCTACAAGGAATAATCTTAAAACAGAACAAGGAATATTTTTGACCCAGAAAAAGCCCACACCCCATATCAGGCTATATTCCTTAAGAGGCGAAGGGTCAACTTAAACTTAAAAGCTTTTGCTCTCATACCATGAGTTTTTATAAACTCCCATTAAAGTAATGAAACAGTCTTTACATGCTGTTAGCCTTTCAGACTCACTACATATCCTTGCATTTAAGTATTTTTTCTTAGATTTTTTAAAACTCAGACATGTATTCTCTTGCTTGTTAATTTATTTTGCATAAAAGTGCACAAACATCGTATCTTCAGTGGATGGAGAATCTGTGCAATGACAGGTTAGCATATGTAGAAACAGACGTGTCCTAGGTAGAGGTAATCAAGTAGCAAAGCTGGCTGTGAAGTTTTATTCCACAAGAAAGAAAAAGGAAACAGCTGTGTGCAAGTTCAGGTTTGGGGAGGTCAAAGGGATTTACACAACAGCAGATTTTCCTTTCATCTCTGTAAGGATCAGAGTCTGCACATTTTTTCTGAATTCAGGCAAACATAACACCTTTCACACAATCTCTTCTTATTACTGCTGTTCATCACATCTAAAACCATTCACAACATTTGTAAGCCTAACAGTAACTATTACCAAGGACTGTGCTTCTCAGATAGTGCTAGGAAATTCACCTGAAAAGAAATATAAACATCTCCTCTGTCACAGAGCAATTAAGGAAATACTTCCAGGCCTAGGATTCCACAGCTGCTGTGATTCTGTGATGCTTAGGAACTTCCAGCCCAACACACAGAAAGTTGTTTTTCCCTTCTAGTGAAAAGCCAGCAAGGATTACATCCATACATACAAACATGTTTTTAATCACAAAACTCCATCTTTAAACTGAACACCTACATCCAAAGCAGCACTTGCATCAAGCACAGTAACAAACCAGTACATACACCAAGGGGAGCGAGGGTCCAGCCTGGACTGCAAAACACATGCTAACACATACTGACAGCCTCTCCTCCCTGCACCAGGGCAAGTCTTCACTCAACCGGTTTAATCCTCTTGCATTCCAAACAAGAGTGCCCAGCTGAACTGCAGTATAATGAAACCGTAGAGACAGAAGCATTGTCAAGAACACTTGCAACTAGGAGAGGAGCATCCTCTTCACACTTCCACATACCTGAAGCTCACATTTCAGCTGTTGAACCTTCAGTTCCAGCTCCTTCTGCCTCCGCAGGAGATCCAGATTCTCCTTTCTCAGAACTTCATTCTCTTCGGGCAGCTTCTGATCTGGTCTTGCTTGTGCCAAGCTGGTGTCTGGCACCTTTTCCCTTTTAAAAATGAATTAAGAGGAATTAAATGATTAAAATAAAGAAACCCATGATGTGTTCATTCATTCTTGCTGTTGTAATTTCAGTAACAACCACAGAACACCACATCAAAAAGACTACAGAAGCACCTACACAATCATGCTTCAGAATTTGTATCCCCCTCCATGCCATTATTTACAAAGACTGTTACGTAACACAGAGGAAAAACATACATCATCTGAAGACAACTCTTTACATAATCATCACAGTCACTAACTCAAGTCTTTCCCATCCACAAGAACCATCTTCTGATACCACACAGCAGACACAGAAGAGTCAAGGTCAATTGTAATTCAAGTCTTCTATCTACCAAATAAGCCAAAGCATTTTAACATTAGTGGCCTGAATCTATGCCCTAAAAGTATAACAAAGAGCAATGTGAAGCCATCTGTGCCATACCAACCCAAAAATGCCTGCATGTGCAAAACTTAAAGGACACAAGAATATACAGAAATGGAATTGAGAATCCAGCTACTTAGGCTGGCCAGGACAGCCTTGTACACAGAAGAATCTCAGCACTGTGGGGGGGCAAAGGGGGCAAAGGGGGCAAAGGGGGCAAAGGGGGCAAAGGGGGCAAAGGGGGCAAAGGGGGCAAAGGGGGCAAAGGGGGCAAAGGGGGCAAAGGGATGCTATTGCTTTTTAAAAAATAGATTCAGCGTCTACCTGTAACTCTGCAAACAGGCCAGAGCACAGCATCAAACTCGGACTGAGGCACTTTACTATAAGTTCAGACTCTTTTGAAGGGCACCTCATTTCATATAGACTTGCCTAAGTCATAGAATTAACTCAGTTCAAAAAATCCCAGGACTGCCAAGACCACCACTAAACTATATCACTGAGAATGATCTAATTGCACACCAGATTTGGATACCATGCTGGGATGTGGAAGGACATGCCCTCAGGTGGTTCATTAACATGTTCCAGAAGCTCAAATTAGGAAATGTTAGCGTATTCTAAACAAGTTTTTTTGGAGAACATTACTTCTTACACTCTCTCAACTTTCTGAATGCCAAGTACCATCTTTCCCACCCACAAACACTTCTCTCAGCAGCCTGTTGCCATGGCAATGCTAGCAACTGTAGGACAAGTCTCTTTAAAAAGATTTCTGACAACAACTAACTTCCAACTTACCACCACCTCTTGTCAATGTAATTACAAGGTGCAGAAACCGCTATCCGCTAAAGCTGACTTCAAACTGTGATAGCTGGCTTTATTTCTTGTAAGCACACACTGTTACATTCCTACACAAATCACCAAAATACATCTGTCTGCTCAGCAAGTGTACTTTTGCATTCCACATTTGTTTATACACCAATATTTTAATAGAGGAAAATAAATAGGGGGGAGCTACAAAAAGCCTCAAGGACAAGCATACGGAAATTACACAGATGCTAAACCAAACATCACTCCACTGCCTGTCACTGCAAAAACCGGCTAGAGGCCTCATGTCCTGCAACCTTCACTTTCAGCTAAGCTTTCCAGTGTCATCTCTGCTTACTCACTGACACCCCTTCCGTCTTTTTCAAAACCTTGCATTAAGATACATATGAATAGTCAGTCTCTGGAAAATAAATGAGGAAGAACAAGCTAGCCAACCAGCAACAACACTAATGAACGGTTTCCTACAGATTAATGTCCTAATTCCCACCACCACAGTGTGCACGCGCACACACACACTCGCATATTGCCTTTCATTGAGTACCACTATTACCTGATGCTGGAAAGACAGAAATTAAACTTTGTATTTTAGATAACCCCCCCCCCGATACAACCACATCCCAGCAACTAATCTGATCAGGTCACTCATACAAAGTCTTCTATGACATTTCACTGTCTTACTTTGGGGCAAACATTCGGTTTACAGGAAAATTCCAGTTCCTGGTGCCGGCAGATCCTTGCTCAACACGCCCTCTTGGGGAGCTGTGCATCGTGCGATCAGACCTGTTTAACCATAGCGGAACTGAAATCTTCATCTTCCGATTCTGCATTTGCATGACATCTGCTTTTTTCTCTTCTGCCTCTTTAGTGTACCTTGGAGATGTGCATCTTTGAGCAAACCCTGCCTTGGCCACCTCTTCTCCAATATCTATCTTTTCATGTTCTGCCTGGGCAATGATGGCACCATCTTCGAGCTTGGCTTTTTGACGTATTTTTATTTCTTTTTCAAAAACTAAGCTGCTCAAGAACTTCTTCCCCTGTAAAATAAAATACAGTGAAGGTGTGTACTGGACACTGAATATTTCCAGCTGAAACCAGCGATTCTTAGAAAAAGAATATTTAAGACCAAAACCCAAAGAGCTGCACAGGCAAAGCTTATGTTTAGCACATTTACTCTGAAACAATGCTGTACCTCATCTAGTCACTGTCAATTCCAGACAGAACTTGAACACCAATAGCTCTCCCTCAATGTTCAGCTTTGAAGAATTCAGATTCATAACTGACACAAGTCCAAAGTCCCATCAACCCTCAACAGAAGCTGGCAATCATGTTATCCAATTCTTATAGAGGATACTAGACCAACTATGGAACAGTACTATACAAAATAATATGAAAATAGTTGAATTACTACACTGTTTAACAGCCTTGTGATAAATAGTCCAGAAGCTGAAATGGAATATAGCAACAAAATAAATATTATGTTTATCTGCCTTACTGAAACTACACATTTAGAAATTGGGATACACCACAGCATTCAAGCAGCTCACAGATACAAGTGAATTTAGCACAGGTGCTGTGACCAATGGAAGTATTTCTGCCTCTGAAGGGAAAGGAGCAGAGGTACTTTGCTCCCTCAGCACCAGAAAGAACTCAGGTCAGTCAGAAATAGACATGAGGTTCTGAAAATGGCATAAGCGTACTCTAAAAAATCACCCCCCAGCACAACTTGAAACATTTTTTGATGCAACCATTTTAGTTTCTAGAGTACGTTCAGGGCAACAGGTCAAGACCGTCCTTCCCAGCATGCCCTGCCTTCACAATTAAACATCCAGCTTTTACAAGACTCCTCTGGTCACACTGTGCTGGTATTTGGCAGGATCTGTTATAGATCTATCATCTACATTCTTCAAAATCTATTACTCACCTCATCAAACATGTTTACATTCTGATCAGCCGGTATCTGCAGTCCCTGGAGTCTGTACTTCTTGGCAATGCTCGGACACTGCAAGTTCAGTGGAATTTCCACTATGTCTGATCTATTCAGAACCTCAGAATTTCCATAGTCTATGTACAATACCTGACACTGCAACAGTAACCCAAAATACAAAGCAGCAGAGGTTACACAAATGTCCTACAGAAATATGCACTAACAACTACTGGAGCATATGCATTTTAACTCATGTGAATGTTGCAGAGATCAGACTCTTCCTTGCTAAGCCTTCAGAGGAAGGAATCAAGTCAAATTACAGAAGCATTATAGAAGACTTTCTTCAATGGACAGATATCTAATCTAATGTTTCCAAGCCAACCAGCCTATCCAGATATTATAATTTTTAAATAAGAACTACTAGCCTTCTGTATCAGTCACCTAATGCTGATTAACAACTGTTTCAGGTTATCAGTGCTAATATGTAACAAGAAGACTGCCATTCTCACCACTCAGAAGTTTTGAAATTAAATTAGATTGCTTAACTACCATTCATGAACCCCCTTATCAGGAGATACAAACAGCCCTTTGCAAGTATATGATGTTTTTCCAGTCTTTTTATCAGCATTTGTCAAAACTACAGGTCACGTGAATTTGCGTCCCATGTGTATATTCACTGTTTGTATATGCATTCATGCAGCAAGTTTCAAAAAGAGAAGGTGCTGCATTTACTGCTATCATCCTGCAGGTAGAACTGATACATGATTGAAGTCTTATAAAAACAGTTCCTACTTTTTCATCGCTGATCACTTGCTGTACCATACACCTGTACCAACATCTGTCTTCAGAAAAACAGCCACCATAAATCTGGAAATTAGGGAAAAAAGATCTTAAGTAGCATTCTGAAAATATAACCATACCTCAAAATGGTATTTACAATACATTACAAATCTTATTTCCACACTCTCCAGTAATTATTCCAACAGCAGTATGGAAACAAAGTAATGCATTTGATATCCTATCTCTCATAACAATCATAGAATCACAGACTGGTTTGGGTTAAAAAGGACCTTCAAGCTCATCCAGTTCCAACCCTCCCGCCATGGGCATGGACACCTTCCACCAGGGCAGGCTGCTTCAAGCCCCATCCAACCTGCCCTTGAACACCGCCAGGTATGGGGTAGCCACAGCTTCTCTGGGCACCCTGTGCCAGTGCCTCACCACCCTCACAGGGAAGAACTTCCTCCTAATGTCTAATCTCCATCTCCCTCTGTCAGTTTAAAACCATTCCCTGTTGTTGTGTCACTACATGCCCTTGTAAAAAGTCCCTCTCCAGCTCTCTTGTAGGCCCCATTTAGGTATCAGAAGACTCCTCAAAGGTCTCCCCTGAGCCTTCTCCAAAAACAACAGCTCAAAGAAAATTCCGCAAGTAGAAAACACCAACATTTTACACAGCAGACTCCAGGGGCTTTTCTGTTAATGTGTGGCTACATTTTATGGACACCGACAGCTTAGTAAGCCCAACAAAGGAACAGGACAGTCACACCACAAACATGCTGCATTTGCTGTCGGTGTGTTTTCTTCCTTTCCAAGAGGAATGCAGGTCATTTACCTTCACACACCAGCCAAATCACTTTATTTAAACCTTACTTTGCAACCCTTACTTTAGCCATTAGTACTTCACACAGAAAATCAAAAGCTGAAATCATTCTCTGTATGCTTGTCATAGAACTGCTATTAAATGTCCTTCTCAATAGTACTTTGTCCAACACATTTAACATTACGGGTTACTGTAAGATCTTCCGCAGAGCGTGAGATGGAGTAAAGAATCACTTCTCTGCCAAAACACGACTGTCTTGTTGAAGATAACCCATACATTGGATAACAAAAGAGAATTCAGCATTCTGTATATTACCTTCTTGTATTATCCCCCCAGTGTTTAAAGAAAAAAAAAAAAACAAAACTATGGTCACATAATTTAACTGAAGTCTGAAGTGCAGAAAGATTTAAATTGCACTAATAAGCTTTTTCTTTCTTTAGGAAAGCCAGCAGTTCTTAAAAAAATCTTAAGAGAATATATCCCACACCGTAATCAAAGATCAAGAAAGTGGTGGCATAGAATTAAAGCTTTTAGATCCAGGTGAAAAACAAACTCCACATATACACAACCTACTTACCTTACCAAAATCAGGTTTGCCAAAAACTGCATTAGCCTTGGGACAAGCATCTGCCAGCTCACAACTTAATTTCAAGAGGTCATTACATCTACTGACATTCTAAGAAGTGTGAGAGAGAGTGTTATGAGTTATTAACTGTCACTTTCAATAGATGCTTGATGGGCTAGAATTAAAAACAGTTGCACTGCTGTTGAGACAAGTAATACCCCACCTTAAGCTTTCCATCTTCATGATTTAAAGTTGTGTTTGTAAGCCTGCTCTCATTTTCTTCCAAAAATTAATGGAACAGTTCAGGGCAGGTAACGTACCTCAGAGAAACAGTTTACATTGAGTGCTTTTAACAGTTTAATTACCAGGTTCTGCAAGCTGTATACAGATCTTACTTATCAATCTTTCCTCACAGATTTTAGTACCCTATTTGGTTTTCTTCTTCCTTCTCTCCTTAATACAAGGAGACAACAGCTCTGGCACACCCCTCGTACTCCTTACATGCATGATCTGGGTTGTGGTTTGCCTGCTCTTTCCTTACATGCATGACTTGGGTTTTGGTTTGCCCGAGAGCAAGCAGTCTCTTTCCACTTACAACTTAGTATCTGGAGCACCGTAAAACTGGGTCAATTCCAGTAACACAGCATTTACTAGACAACATTCCAAATGTAATTCAGAGCAGGAAAAAACCCACCAGTGCAACTGAACATTTTGTTAACACTAAAAGTACACTGCTAACTTTTGTACTTCACAAAATCAAACTAAGCCCTATGATCGAGTCTCAGAATGCCAGGGTAAGAACCTAAAGGAGAACTACCTATGGCTACAACATCTAAAAATCCCTCTATTAGAATACAGTATTCCATTAATAGAACCAGTAAGGCTTGCCCCCCCAAGTTTCTATTAGGGACATAACAAGCAACATTACTCCTCCAGCTGGCTCACAGGCACAGAGTGTTGAGTAACACACGGCCCCCAATTAGCCAGCAGCCCAAATGGGAAAGGCAAGCTTTGGTACTCACTATGGATTTCCCCCTCTCCCTTCTGCACCCCCACATTAATAAAAAACACTGGTTTGGGTTTCTTCCTTTCCCTCACTCCCCTCATCCAACACCCTCCCGCCCATCTACACCAAACTTTAAAGGACCTAGCACCTCTGAGCCACCTCCTCATCAGGCTCCACTGAAACTGTCCCGAATGCTCAGCTGGAACAGTGGGTTGTCTACCCCCAGCAGGGCTTCAGCTGCCTCCTACAGCATCCTAATGACAACAGCAGACAGTTCAACCTTACATTTGTATTTTTGTCCCTAACCAACATTCATGAAAAGTACTCAAATGGATGGGCAATTCTTTTTCACATTTCACAAAAGAAAACTTATTTCAGCTTAAAAGGGAACAGTAACACTAGAAATTCTGAAATCTAAATTTAAGTGTTTTCCAATATGAAATGGTACCACTTACTCTTACTTTCATAAAAACTTCCAGGGGGCAATTAAACACCTCAGTTAAAATCAAACAGTTCTTTGAATTCACCTGTGCCCAAAATGTTACAGCATCTTCAACGTGGGTGCCCACAGCATGTTCCACAACTGCAGGGAAGGGAAAGCAAAAAACACACGAACTCAATTATTCTCCAGTGCAAGATTATTCATGTGCTTGTTTTAAACACCACCTCGCAGTACCTTTGTCATGCTCCTTGTCTCCGTCCATAACAACGGATTCTGAAACAGGACAAGGTATTTGCAGTTAAAGAGAGAGGCAGAGGCGCTCCCCCCGAGGGCCGCGGAGGAACACGCACACACACGGTCGCACCTCAGCACACCATGGGTTAACGGCTTAGCAGGCTCCTACCACCCCACCCCACGCTGACCCTCGCCCGTCGCCGTACCGAAGCCCGTTTCTTTGGCCGAAAACGCGTTTTAACGCGCCGCCACCGCGGCTCCCTCCCCACGCGGCCCGGCGCTACCTGAGGCGGCACGGCAGGCTCCCGCCGACGGCCCCCGCCACGGCTGCACGTGCTCCCACCAGGGCCCGCCGCCGGCCCTGCGCATGCGGCCGCCGCGCGCCCCGGCCCGCGCTTGGCTGGCGTGCGGCGGGAAGTGTCGGCGCTGCCGACCGCGCATGCCTGCGGGGTGGCGGAGCCCCTGCTCCCGCCCTCCTGCCCGGCGGAGAAGCCGGCCCTCGACGGGAGCGAGCCTGCCCGCTGAGCGGCGGGTGCGCTTTGGGTCTTGTAGGCACCGGGCTTTTCCGCCATTCCGTAACCGTGGGTCCGCATGCATCCCTCACCACACGGGGTGAGCTGTTCCGAAGCCCGAAGGAAGCTCCGGTGTCCTCGACACCCTCTGCTCTCTGGCTTCCATGTACCCTTTGAACGTGCTCAGCCGGTTCCCTTTGCTTGACGTGGCTGTGCTCGGATTTTGGTGTGAATGAAAACTGCTGAAGCACCGTTGAGTTTCAGGTGCTGGTGTTACACAGGTGATGTGTTATGGTTGAGTCCCTCAGGAGGTACCTGAAGTAGTGCATGGGCTTCGTGCCCAGCTGGGGCCCACCAGCGAATGTAAAATAAGTGCTAAAACCGGTGTAAAGCAAATAATGATCAACTCCACCTGAAGACAAATGCCAAGGGCTCCAAAGCAAGAGTAGGCTTATGGACAAAATTAGTATCTTTTATTATGGAAAAAAACAAACAGGTACCTCCGTGCAAGGTCTTTCAGACTGGTAAACCCGTGGTGGTGGTTTCAATTATATTCATGCTAAGAAAAAACACTATTGCTACCTGCAAAGTCATGTATTTTCTTAGGCTGCATGGCTACAGCAAGAGACCCCAGGGTCACGCAGACACAAGACCTGCAAACCATTTAATATGTGCAGCGTGCTGTAAAAACACAACTTGACAAAGTAATTCTGCACAGATGCCACTGCTGGATGTGAATTCACACATCACATTCCCCTTCCAAACCTGAGACAGGCAGACACGTTCTGGATTGAGTATCAGAAAAGCACAGAATGGGAAGGAGCCACTTGCCCTCCACTTGGGATCACTAACCAGTCTGTGCTATCATAAATAGCCAAGGTACATCAAAGCCATTTCATAGGACAAGCAATAAAAAGATTCTGTTCCATGCTCTAGGAGTGTAATAGCAATGGCAAAACATCAATTTGTAGGCCAGCTGTTTCAAACATGAGAAGTGCTTAGCATTGCCTGAGACCTCTGCAATTAGGCTTTAACAGCTCGGAGTACTCCCGTTGTATGACAATAAACCATTTCCCCTGTGCCAGATTTCTTGGATTAGGGTCAGAAATGGTTAATGTGCCTAGCTGAATGACAGATACACACCCACCAATAAATCATACAGATAAACTGGTAACTCATCTGTCCCGTGATACCATGTTCAAAGTTCATGACTGCCTCAGGAAAACAAACCCAATGTTAATAGCAAGCATAACAGCATGTGGTCTCTGCTTTTACCTTTACAGAAATATTCATCTTTAGACATAGAGAGATTTCTGAATAGAATTGAAGGTTGCAATTTTGATCCTACAAAATTGTGATTTTTTTTTTTTTAGGCTAAAAAATAACAGTAAGTCCAGATAAGTGCAAGTTTCACTTAAGACATGACATTAGTGTCCAGTCTTCGCAGCCAGCAACACTATGAGATAAATTGTACCTGTTTTTTTGTGTACATATAAAAATTCTGGGAAAAAGTCCTACATGAATATGAAGAAGTCCTACATGAATATGAAGAAGTCAAAAGTGTGTCTTTTAGTAAGGAAAGTGAGTTTCTTTTACTTGGACATGAACATGGGTGACAAGTGGTCAGAACTCCTAAGCAATAGTTAATACAGTTGATAGTTTTATGATTCCACCTGTTTTCCAACTGAAAAGAAATATAATGAAATAAATGTAGTAACTTTCTCATATCATTTAAGTGGAAACATTAGTTAAGTTTAAGCACAGAATTCCCTAGTGGGTACAGCCACTGGTATAAATACTTAAGTGGAATAAACTTCTGCTATAAAGCTTGTACTAATCTCTTCGATGACTGAAATAGTTTTTCTATGTATTTATTTACCATTTATTTACTAATTGTTTACCAATTGTTTTTACATTTGTTGTTTCTTGTAATTCTACTGTGAAATCCCCATTTACTTACCAGATCAAGTAGAGGATCTGTAGAAATTATTGCTTATTGGGACCAGAAGAGGGAGCTCAAATTAACGTTTTTATTTATTCAGATAAAGCAGCATGGAAGAGTGTAGAATGTAAAGGTGAAGGTACTTCTAAAACATTAATTAGTCACTCTGATATATTATGCATTTAAATTGAAGTAACGGATTAACCTCTCTGATCGACATCTGGAGTAATGGCAGCATAGGTCCGAGTTACAGTAAATGGCGTTTTTTCATCTGTCATTTTGGGCAACTGAGCCTTCCATTCCCTCTTCACTCGAACTCCAGCCATCTCCATCAGTCACTGTACGACCTGCATGCACTCCTAAGAACTCTCATTCCCTGCCACAGGTGGTGTCTGAACAAAAGGCAAGCTCCCCTGCATGACATGCCTCCAATCTCACCTCTTTTCCACTGCCCATCAAGCACGTACAGGCATTAGGCACAAAGAAGGATTCTCTCTGATGGGTATTCCCACCTCTGGCTGTAATGTCTCAGTACGCACATACCACCTGTAAAGTCTTCAGTCCAACACACATCTTCAAGTATTTTTAATGACAAACTGACTTACAGCTCTCTTTTCAGAGGAGACTAGCAAAGTGATTTCGGGCTCTGCTTTTGCCTCCTAAACTGTAGCCTCTGCCAGTTATTCTGTACCAAGTTCTTGCTGTACTGCTTCAGATTTAAACCACCACACAAAGTTACCAAATACTATATTTTCCTGTGCACTACCTTTAATACAACATATGCTGCCACAGCTGAGAATATAGCCAAAAAAAAAAACAACAAACAAGCTCATCTCCCTTCTTGGTATCTTTTATCTGTTGGATAAGTGTATGTACCAAACACCATATAATTATTTGTTTACAGGCAATAAATAGTATATCCATTTCCATTTAATGTTTTCAGAAGTTTAGTGTAATAGAATCATTGTTATGGACAGCATGCTACAGAAATCTGGGATAAGGTATACAAGCAGCATCTCTTCAAGTAGCTACTAAGCACATGTGGAAATGGGTTTACAAGCATACAGAACTTCACGTGTAAAAAATATTTATACATTGGCAAGAACAGAGCCTAGAGAAGCCAGAGAAAGAAGGCTATGTTTGAATTTTATGTGAAGGCAATGAAACCAATAGGAAAAAAAGTATTTAAATAAAATTAAAATGTCAATATTAACAGAACAAATTCCACCAAATAAAAATTCACGAATGAGACGAGTTCTAAGGACTCTACAAATAAAGCGTGTCATAGAAGTTTAAGAATAAGACATATTTTCTTTGCCCTACTACAACATTATACTTAAATACACAGTTATTCTCTCAGATCTTCAGTAACAGTTCTGTAAATCTATAAATATGATCTTCCATTCTCAAAGGAGTATCTATGTAATAATTCTGGAGATTAAAAGTGTATTGATTAAAGTACCAATGTTACTTCAACAATTAAATTAAAAATTCATTTCAGCAATAGAACAAACCAGCAGAATAAAGAAATTAAGAAATACAAGGATGCAGGTAGGCACAGTAAAAAATACTCTTCAATGCAATGATTAATACTGTGGTGTATAATAAATAGTTCTTAAACTTATGGCTTCTTTGATGGCACTGCGCTTTTCTCTTTCTGTTTAGCAGCCTTCTCCTTTTTCAGCTGTAACAAAGAAACCAACATTGGTTCAAGTAAGTACTAATTTGCAAATCAGCTAGCAATGCAATATTAAATCTCTACATCCAGTCACAACTTTAGGAGTGATAATATGCAGTGGGGAGAGCTACAGATCCTTGTTAGCCCAATCTAGCATTGCTTACTTTTGTACTGTAGGACAAAGCAGCACTGCCAATAGTTATGCAGCTCCCCCACTATTCAAAACAGGACTGCCTTTATCTCTGATAATGGCAATCTAGGCGTTTATGTATCCCTCAAGGCCAATGTGCCTCACAAATGCTCACGGGTTTATCTTTATGTCAATGAAAGGTAAAGGAGCTTTAACACAGGTGTGCAACAGACATATTTAGACTAATCAGCATGTACAAAATCGCAAGGGAAGTCCTCACTGACCCACAAGGTCATGTCTTCCTCTCATAAGGTTTTCCCTATACAGTAGGCTCTTAAAACATGGTCTGATTTACATATGCATTTAAATCTGCCATTTTGTAATAAGTCTATTAATACAAAAAATTATTTCTGTTGGTTTTAGAAGCAACAGTTCCCAAGTATTGTTAAATTAGTGAATGACATTCTATTTAGAATAATTATGTAAAATGCATGCATGGACTTTTTCATCTCATGTAATTTAACATAACTTGTTACTATCAAAAATGCAAGAAAATACAAAATAGTACTTTTAAAATGCTTTTTTTTCCCCCCTCATATAATAGTGTCAAAAGGAAGAAAGCCCCAGTCCTGATTTGAATGTCTACAGATGAGCTCACTGCTAAGCAATTCTGTTGTTGGTCTACACAGGAACTTATTTTAAAACATTTTTCCGTATTTGGAGGCTTGAGCTTGTTTCTGAAATTCCTACTACCTTTTGCAAAGAAAGTAAAATCTTGGGGGTCAAAGAAACATAGCAATTTGAATTTGCTAATAACTTGTTTTCTCCTCTAAACTGATAATGCATTTTTAACATCCTACCATATTTTGTGATGATTTCCAAAATAAAGTATTTAAAATTTCACAGAGCTAGATAAGCTTTTTCATTAACAAATGCTGTGTTGCAAGCAGCAAGTTAACAGCAGTTAAGGTTTTAGAAGTTAATTATGCAATACTGCCTTACAAAAAAATTCATAAACAGTCAAGACACGCTTTCAGCTGAGATGGGGGAGCTAAGGAGACGATGCAGGGAAAGAACAGGTATTCAAGCATCTAAGTAACCTACAGAGCATTTAAAGATAGTCAGTGGGGTGGAGGAGGCACCTCTAAGGGGTGATTCTGATCATCTATGAAAGACACTCCAGATTTAGCCCAACTACACAGATATTCTTAAGGAAAAGAACATCATAAAGCTTAATAAATGAGGCAGCAAACACGCATTCCTAAATGTCATAAGGGACTTTCTGTGAGTCTGCTTTGCTGTTTCTTTTTGTCACATAGTAATGGAGAGCTACCTGAATAAACACCTGGCCAGTTAAGGTAAATGCCATCCCAGACATGACTGAAGTCTGAATTTCTGCAGTCACTCATAACTGTATTTAAAACTTTAAGTGGATAGTGTTTTCTCAGGAAGAGAACAAATGATAGAATGCATTTATATGCCACTTAAATCATGCATTGATCATTTTTAGATATCCTCTTGTGCAAACACGTTTGAATTAAGCAATAAATGTAGTAACTTGCCCGTTCTTGATAACGTTTCTCAAAGTAAGCCATGTCATCTTGTTCTGAATACTTTCCAGGAGAAACTTGCCTTATGCCACTAGAACCACCTGAAAAACAAAACCAAAACCCCACCTTTTTTTATTATACTTGCTATTCCATTAGTCATGTTTTACATTTGGCAAAACAGATTTAAGATGAGAACTCACCTCTACAGGCAAGTAAAAAACCCCTGCAACTGGGACCACAGAGTAACCTCTTTAATCTAGGCTAGCAGCCTAGATTAAATAGCCTAAATAGTCTTGGAGAAGTTCAGCAGTTTTATTGCTAAATTCTTAAACTAAATAAAGGACATAAAATAAGCATAACCAATCCATAATTCCATGCAGAAAAGACTTTCTGGCAGAAGGCAATTTCAGAGGATTGTGCTGAATATGCACGATCCATTCAGATCTGATGAACTTCCAGCAGGAATGAAAAATTTAAGAAAACTGATCCAATGAATAAATGACACCATTAACAGGGAAGATACCAAATTCCAGGAAAAAAACATCATTAAAGGTTAAAAAAGTCATCATGGGCAAAAATAACAAGCAGTAACAAAAGTTATTCTAAGCAGTTCAGCTCCATGAATGTTCTACAACTTTTCACATAACAAGGCTTCAATACTCAGTTTCAACTCGGATTTTACCCCTAAGCATCCTTCAACTCTTAAATAAAACCAATTAATTCTATATTAAATACTTTTTGTAAACAGTATTATCCTAATAATACAGCACCTGCTATCTGTGGGATTGTTTGAGCAGAACTAGAAGGTCCCTGAAATGCTTTCAGAAATGGATGATCTGAGGTGGTAACAGGGGATTCTAAAAGTTCAGCAGAAGGAGCCCCTGTTAGAAAATAAGTTGAATGAAAACAATGAAATTCACGAGAACATGACATGCCAAAACAAGGCTACAGATTCAGATCTACAACACTCAGTGCACACACCATAAACTTCAGTTATCAAAAGCATAACAGAGGATGGCTTCAAAAGAAAGGAAAACCCCTGTTTCTTTAATTATTACTGCTACACTACTTTAGTTTCTAAACTTCAGGCAAATCCAGGAAAAGACCAGAATTTAAAAAAGAACTAATCAGTACATGGCAATAATAAGTAAAACAGCACTTTAGGACAAAGTGTGAGAATTACTAAATGACACAAAATCACACAGCAGCACACATATTGAGGCCAACTAACATGCCTGTCAAAAAGTTCTACAAATGACCTTTTCTATGTGAACAGCTATTAACCTTTGAGGTTGAGGGGGTGGGGGGGAAATGCTGTAGCTGTATAACCAAGGGCATAAACTGCATAACTGTATAACCAAGGGCATAACTGTATGACTGATACCTGGGCAGTATCAGGGTAAAGGACTAATGTAAGTATAACATGGAAGTATTAACAGAAAAACAGAAGTGGCAGAGATCTTTCTAAAAGATATGTCTCATTTCAACCAGAAACTATTGGGCTGGACACCAGACTTGTTGATAAAAGATTTTTTTAATCAGTTCACTACAGAAAGTTGGACAATAAGGCCACAGTGATCTCTTCACACTTAAGGACTGTTAGGGAAGAAGAAAAATCTCTCTTAAGTCCTACTCCTATTGATGCAGTTTGCTTTTGAACTTTAAAAAACTATGTCGAATTACTGCTTTTCAAACAACTTAGTTGGTCAGTTGCACTTACCTATACCACTGTCGTCAAGTCTCATGTAGCCTTCTGCTAGTGAACTAAAACCAGTCAGTCCTCCCATGGCAGCATAAGGAACATCCTGGCCCACAGGCTTTCCCTGGGCTAAGCGTTCTTCTTTAGTTTCCACGACTGTTTCATGAGCATATGTTGGCTGACCACATGCACAGGTAAAGCAACTATGAAAGCCCGAACACTTGGAACCTGATTAACAAAAATACAACTGTAATGAGATAATAATGCAATTTATACCTCACTGCAGACAAAACGGTTTTTCCCTAAACTGATCTTGTCAAAAACAAGAGTTCTTTCACTGTAAAAGCGTCCAGCCATATGAAAATGCTGTATAAAACAGGATAAAGGATGAATATGGGGATTAGATCATAGGGGTTGTATAGTCTCAGGGTCTCGTTCAGTCAAGTTTTGAGTACCTCTGAGGATGAAGATTCCACCTCTCAGAGCAGCTTGAACGGACACTGTTTTTCCCTTGAAGCAGACATTTATTTCCTAATATCTAATTGGATTTCCCATGCTGTGACTTATGTCCATTGCCATCAGTAACACCCTTCTCTGTCCCTCCCCTGGCAAAAGATGAAAAGAACAAAATTTCTGTCCCTGGGTGAAGCAGCCAACCTGCCAGCATTCTGTCAGTGTTATTTCCAAAGGTGTACGGCGCGTGTCAATGTTGCATGGCCAGAAAACTTCAAATCACAATTTATGATACAAACCACAATTTAAATGCCGTTTGCAATTAGCAAAATCATCTTGGTAGTAAACAGAGGCTGTGGCAGTAGCAAAATGGTTTCTAAGGAAGAGTACCATTAGACTGACTTTCAGGGTTTTTTTAAGCCACAGGATGTAACTGAAATAGCTGTACAAGTCACATGCGACATTCAGAAACACAGAGTGAAGTGAGATATCTACCCTAGCTACAGCTAAGACTGTCATAAAAGCCCTGTTGAAGCAATGACGTGAACAAGAAATTGATGAACTGATTTTTGCATGTTTCATTATACAAATTACCCTGCTTCAAACTCCCAGTTACAGTTCACTTTGCAGAGCACCAACTAAGATTTTTTAAGTCTTGTGTAGTATGTTCAAGGATCACATTTTGGAATGTTGAAAAGCTTTCTCACATAATTTTGGGCACTCCTAGTAAGAGAGCTCTTACTCTATGTTTGGATACAGAATAAAATATATAAAGGGCAACAGCAGTATTTCTTTTCAATTATAATTTTCATTTCATGTTAGATTTATACAACACTGAGCTAGACTAATACCAGTATATTAAATCAACACGAGTCCAAAATGGAAGTTTTGACACTTCTCTGTTTAATCTGTGAAGCTCTCAGAAGTGCCCAGTATTTTTGAGAAACACTAGGAAAAGTGCATAATGTCAATCACAGAAATCACAGAATTATTGAGGTTGGAAGCAACAACCAAGGGTCATCTAGTCCATCCCTCCTGCTCAAGCAGGGTCACCTACAGCACGCTGCTCAGGATTGTGTCCAGATGGCTCTTGACTATCTCCAGCAAAGGAGAGTCCAGAGCTTCTCTGGGCAACCTATTCCAATGCTTAGTCACCCTCACAGGAAAGAAGTTCTTCCTCATGTAGTGATTTAATTATTATTAGAAACACTGTGTTTACGGATTCAGTCTGAATCATCCAACTGCACATTTAAGACTTTCACATTACTTAGAGCAAATTCCTGAAAGGCTGTCATATAAATATTTAATGTTTTAATTCTGTGGGATGTGATTCTCATCCAGCAGAAGCTGTTTACAATCTTTCCTGTACAAATTAGACACACTTCATGAAATAAATTTACTACTAGTAAGGAAGGCTAAGCTGGACGGGGCTTTGAGCAACCTGGTCTAGTGGAAGGTGTCCTTGACCATGGCAGGGGGTGAAAGTGGATGAGCTTTAGGGTCTCTTCCAACCCAACCCATTCTAAGATTCTATGAGATACAGAAAAAAAAAAATCCATTTACATAATTTGAGGTTTCACACTAAAACGTCTTTATGCATTATTTTCTATAGTTAATAATTACTGCTGTTTCATTATAACAGCTTGAACACCTGAAGCAAAAAGTTTCCTCTTAATGCCTTCTCAAACCTTTTTCTTGAAACTCCATTCCAATTTACATTTCTAGACCCACATTACGCTCAGAAACTGCTTTGTTAGAGTGCTAACAATAGTACTATTTGAGAACAGAGCACTGCTTCCTATTGGGTTGAGAAAAGACATAAAAATACATTAATGTTATATTCAACCAGGCAACAGAGGAATGGGGATCAACACTTCCCTCTCTCAAACTACCAAGTTCAAGTAAAAAAAACGTCATGTGTGTGCAGCAGTGGAAGTGACAAACTGCAAATGGGGTGCTTTCATACTGCCTAATTTTAGGTGGCTGTCTCCATCTGTACCTAACTGAATCATTCAGACACTTACACTCCTTCACAGGACTTAGGAGAGCTAAGGATGTTGTTCTAAACCCTCCTGTGCAAAAGGCGATGTCTTCCTTCCCATCTCACATCCTTCCATCCCTGACAAGTGCAGTGCATACTTAATACTCTGAGCAGAATACAGATCCCTAATGCTGTTCCTGTTAAGTTTCCTCACAAAGAACACTGTGAGCCCATCAGTAACTTACAAGAGTTACATGAATGTCCAGGTGCTGCACTGTGCTGGTCAGCAAAGTGTTTGCATCTGCAACGGATGGGCTGTGTGCCATTTACAGGGACGTAGTGGTAGGACTGGCATGGACAGCGGCTCACTTTACAAGGCACACAAATAGGACGGTCTTCGGGAATCACTTCATAGTCCGTTTTGTGTTGTTTATACCTGAAACCGTTAAAAATAACAAATTTTATAACTGTGTTAATATTTAGCAGAAAACTGACAGCTCATAATTTATCTTGTAAGTTCTGTTTTGAAATATCTTGATTTTTATTAATTACTGTTAATTGTTACTTTTCAATTAAAGGTATAATATCAGGTGCTTTTACATCCATTCATTACATAAATAGCACAGATCTTTATGTTTCATTTTGATAGATCAGAATTCTGATATAGATCAAAATCAATCTGATCTATAAAAACTCATGCCTTAAAGCTGAATTTATTGAAGACTAAAACAATCATTTTGGTCTCAAAAAAACGTAGCGAGATTTATATTTAAGAACAGTTCTTATGATTTAAAACCTAATTTTCTCGACTCTTAGACCTTAAATTAGCTTCCCTATACTGCATTGCAGTGCACCTGGACATATTTTACATTTTCCTGATTTTTAAAACTACAACAGTGCAAAAAGCAGAAGAGATACCTACCTGTGAGTACAAAAGCATAGTGTCTCTGGCCCCACAAGCTTACAGTCCATGCCAGTTGGGGATCTCCAGCTCACGTACAGCCTGTTCCGTAACCGAATTGGCCCAACTTTTCTTTTGTACTCCTCATATTCCTCAGGGGTAAAGAGCTTTCCTCCATCATCATCACCTACAATTCTTTAAGAATGCATTAAAACACATAACAAAATGAAGACAAAGTAGGTTCGTGAAGTTACTTTTTCAATAATACATAAAAAGACATCTGCTGCAAATGCAAAAAACCTCATATTCCATAATACCATTCTAGTGATATACATTTAACAGAACTATAGCTGATCTTCAGAGAAATTTTGTGAATAATGCTTTTTTAATAAATTTGCTTTGACAGACTGAAAATCAGCACTGTAAGGAAAAAAAAATAAAGCAAACTATGAAGCTGCTTTTCACATGGCTCAAAAAGCAATGGGCATCAAGGGTTGTGTAAGCAGCCAGCTCTGCCGCAGGCATTTTGAATGACTTCTTGCAAGTCATTTCACCCACACATACCTAAACCTACTGCAGATTTTTATCAGGTTGTCTAATCTTAGTCTAGTCCTTAGTCTAGTCTGAGTAAGATTATTCAACTGCAAGTAGGTAGCCACACTGCCGTGAAAGTAACAAACTACTTTAAAGTGGGCTGCTTGCTGATTTGCAAGAACATGCTATTTCTGCACATGAAGTTGGTAACAGATGTATCCTACACCTCACACAGGCCTATTTGTTTAAACTATCAGTACACTCAAATTCCAGGTCACTGAATAGCTGGAATTCTAGAGCCGCACCCAAATACTTGATTTATGGAGACAACTGAAGACAATGTCCATTTGGAGACTAGTAACGAGTGGTGTCCCTCAGGGATCAGTGTTGGGACCGGTCTTGTTCAACATCTTTGTCGCTGACATGGACAGTGGGATTGAGTGCGCCCTCAGCAAGTTTGCTGATGACACCCCTGGAGGGAAGGAATGCCATCCAGAGGGACCTTGACATGCTTGTGAGGTGGGCTGATGCCAACCTTATGAAGTTTAACCATGCCAAGTGCAAGGTCCTGCACCTGGGGGTTGAAGCTATCCCAGGCACAGCTACAGGTTGGGCAGAGAAGAGATTCAGAGCAACTCTGCGGAGAAGGACTTGGGGGTGTTGGTTGATGAGAAAATGAACATGAGCTGGCTTCAGTGTGCACTCGCAGCCCAGAAAGCCAACCGTATCCTGGGCTGCATCAAAAGGAGCGTGAGCAGCAGGTCGAAGGAGGTGAAACTGCCCCTCTACTCTGCTCTTGTGAGACCTCACTTGGAGTATTGCGTGCAGTGCTGGTGTCCTCAACATAAAAAGGACCTGGAACTGTTGGAACAAGTCCAGAGGAGGGCCACGAGGATGATCAGGGGACTGGAGCACCTCCTGTATGAAGACAGGCTGAGAAAGTTGGGGCTGTTCAGCCTGGAGAAGAGAAGGCTGCGTGGAGACCTCACAGCAGCCTTCCAGTATCTGAAGGGGGCTATAGGGATGCTGGGGAGGGACTCTTCATTAGGGACTGTAGTGATAGGACAAGGGGTAACGGGTTAAAACTGAAACAGGGGAAGTTTAGATTGGATGTAAGGAAGAAGTTCTTTACTGTAACGGTGGTGAGGCACTGGAGTGGGCTGCCCAAGGAAGTTGTGAATGCTCCATCCCTGGCAGTGTTCAAGGCCAGGTTGGACAAAGCCTTGGGTGGCATGGTTTAGTGTGAGGTGTCCCTGCCCATGGCAGGGGGGTTGGAACTTGATGATCTTAAGGTCCTTTCCAGCCCTTACTATTCTATGATTCTATGAGAATTGTCAAATTGAAGACAAATATAAAATACAATTTAGAATTAATTGCAGCACTTAACTGTACTGAAGTTTAGTTTTTTAATGCATGTAAATATTTCAGTTATTATTTGTTGGGTGCACTAAAACATGCGGAGTGATTCTTTGTTAAGTATCTCTGTGGGTTTGTACATTACCAGTACTGTGGAGCACCAGAATGATGTGCCAACACATCACTGTCATTTGCTTGTCAATCCAGCTGACATCCACTGACTCAGTGTGTAACTACTTATGCAAGCAATACCACTCCAGTGTTTTACTCAAGATTTTTGTAAGCTAAGTTAAGATCACATTTCACTAGAATCATAGAATGGTTTGGGTTGGAAGAGACCTTAAAGCTCATCCCATTCCAACCCCCTGCCATGGACAGGGACACCTTCCACTGGAGCAGGTTGCTTCAAGCCCCATCCAACCTGGCCTTGAACACTGCCAGGGATGGGGTAGCCACAGCTTCTCTGAGCACCCTGTGCCAGCGCCTCACCACCCTCATGGTGAAGAACTGCTCTTATATCCAACCTAAACCTCCCCGTTTAAGTTTGAACCCATTGCCCCTTGTCATTCCACGTTGCTCAACTCAAGAGGAACGACAAGATGAGCAGACGCACACAGGAGTGCAAGGGCGCATGTTTATACACTGCAGAACTCAATCCAGGTGCACGGAGTCCCCATTTCCTGAAGGAGAGGTACAGCTGGCACACCTCAGAGCACACTGTCGAGCCCGCAGGTACGTAGGCCTGGACGGGGCACACGATACGTTCCTGCGCTCGCAGCCAGCCGCATTCACAGCACGTCTTCACACCAGCGAGATGTAGGGTGCTAGTGTCTGAGGCCCCTCCAGCGCGGCTGCTGCAGCCCAGGGAGGGATACTCCCTCCCCGCGGAGAGCGGCTCCCGTCACCTGCACGGCGCCAGTCACGGCACTCCCGATTTCCCCAGTACATGGCGAAACACGGAGGGAGGGACGGACGCAAGGAGCCCGCCAGGAACGCCTCAGGAGAAACGCGGCACGCGGGCGGGCTGCGGCCATCGCCTGCCCCCACGGCCGGGATGGAGCCACCCCGCCGCGCCCCCCATGTCCCCTCCGGCCCGGCCCTTCCCTCACCGCCGGTACTCCGCGTACTCGTCCAGGGCCGCCGCGTCCACCCGCAGCCGCTCCATGGGGCCGCCCG
This sequence comes from Pezoporus wallicus, assembly GCF_028554395.1. Lineage (NCBI taxonomy): Eukaryota > Metazoa > Chordata > Aves > Psittaciformes > Psittacidae > Pezoporus > Pezoporus wallicus. The sequence continues at coordinate 413,286 of NW_026640767.1, forward strand.
CGCGGTGGCTGCGGCCCGCGGCAGGTGAGTGCGCGGCCCGCGTCAGCACGGCAGGCCGGCGGCTGAGGGGCGGCCGTGTCGCCGGAGGCTGGTGCCGGCGTACAGCGGCACAACCGCCCCGGCGGGGATGGCGCTCACCCTCCGCGGCCCTCTGGACTGCAGCGCCGGGGCGCGGGCACCGGTTTGTTCGTAGCTCAGCACAAAAGGAGGAGGACTTTGGGCAGCCTCGTAGACTGGCAACCTGCAATTCCCGGTTCCGGCCCGTATGCCGCAAGCAATGCCGCCTTGTTAAAATCACTCCGATGCGTTTGAAGGCTGCAGTAAATAGACCACAGGCTGATGTTTCTGGTGCTGCGCTGTGCAAATGACTGCTTCCTCTTGATACAAACATGTTGGTCACATAGTGACTGAACGTGTGAGCTAAAGTAGTATGTTGTTCTTAACTGAGCTTTAGGAAATTGACATTTAAACTGCGCTTTGCATGTTGGCATAAGCCACAAGCTTTATGAGCTCCAAGAGGGTAGGCAGGCTTTTCACATACAGTAAAATGACAGGTGCCTGTCAAAAAGGCACAGCAGTCAAGGAAGCCTCCAGATTGTTTTGCACCGGGCAAGCCACCAGCAATGGAGCAGAAGGTGCAAAGAGCACAAGGACCCAGGCAATGTTTTGCCAAAACATCCCCTAGAGAGAGATGAAACAACAAGGAGACCCTCAGGTTCCCAGCAGTATCAAAATAAGGGCATATGGCCTGGGCATTTGTCCTGTGGCTATGCCGCATGTATGAAATGTCAGCAGGGCGATGCAGGATGTACCTTCCATCACACTGAGTTCTGAGCACAAACAGGTCCCCGTACGGGCAGAAAAGATGTGGGAGCAAGTCATCGCTGCAGTCAATATGTCTGCAAGTAAGCAAGCTGAGGAAAATAAAACCACACAAGAAAGTCACGATTGTTTCTCCAGGGGAAAGAAAACTGCTCCTGTGGCTTCACATTCCCCCAAAGCTTCAAAAAAGAAACAGATGGGGAAAGGGGGCTTCGAAAGCAGGAGCAGCAGCTCTGCAGACAGGGAAGTCAAACATACTGAGGAACACACTGCTGCACAGGAGCTATACAAAACTGAAGAGCTTCCAGACACCTTATCTGCATGCACATCACACTGGTGCCAGAGATCCCAGTACTGCCAATAAGGTGCAGGGGGAGAGCTCTGGCACGCCTGGTTCACAGACAATGAGCAGAGCTCCTATGTCATGCGTTGATGTACCTCATCTGTGCGAGATTTCTGTTAAAAACAGTGCTCTGAAACAGTTCTGTTTTGGAGAGCAGAGCCAGGTTTCTGAGTAAAGCAGCTTTTGGTGAGAGCTACAAATGTTGTATTGTACTTTAGTATCAAAAAGCCTGTGAACAGCCAGTGAGAAAGTAGTAACAGTAGGAAAATGAAAGTGACTTTTTGACAGGCACCTGTCCTAGGAACCACCTCCCATCTTAAAAATAGAGGCTTTATTCCTAGACTTGATCACAGCAAGTTGTTTTCTGCAATAAAGAGACTGCATTCAGCTTATTAGCACCCCAGCATCTGCTTGGATCTGAATTTGTGCTCATAGGCTTACTTGGGAACAGATATGAAAGGTAATACTTTATAATTAAGAAATAGAGTTCTTAGCTAATATATTTCAAGCTCCTGCTGGTTTACTGTCATAGCATGGGTATTAGAACACGTGTTGGACTCGGGAAACCCTTTTCTGTCTCTCATCCCTTCTAAGAGATTGTTAATGGACACCTGAGATATAATTCATTAAAGAGTGAATCAAACCAGGTTTTTCATGGTAAACTATCAAATAATTTTGAATAGAAGAAGAAAGAAAATGCATTCTGCTACGGTGAAGAGACCATGGCACAAGGTAAGTAGAAGGAACAGAAACCCAGATGGCATGTTTTACCTCCTATGGCTGTGATGTAGCGTACGGATGCTGCTGGCCCAAGATCTCTGAACACATCAAAATGGGTTGAACATATGGACCTCCACTTACAGTACAGCTCTCTGAGACCTAAGGTGCTGCCTACACATCAAAGCAACAGCTTAATGCCGTGTAGGGTGTTGACAGTCTCTCTCAACACCCCGTTAACAATAAAATGTGTGACCCTTTACATTTTTTAAAATCCTTGCAAGTTTGACAAGTGCTTTAGAATTCATGTTGGTGAAATACCTATGTAAATGGAAGAGAGCTGCTTTATTAATGCAAGAATAAATAATTCAGAAACAACTGCTTGAATATTTTAGACCTCAAGTCATCATTCTGAAGTAGTAGTTATTCTGGAGTAGCAGTTAGTAATTCTATTTCTATGCATCTGGTCTCTCATTAGCTATTCTGAGAATGAAGTGGCATAAAGAACAATGGAAACAGTTTCCATCAAATTGTTTCCTCCTCCTGTGTTTCTGATATACTTAAAGACAAATGCAAGCAGTACTCACAAACTTCTAGCCATGACCACACATTATGCTACAATAAAAATCAGGTTTTGTATTGTTAACTCTAGCTTATAGGCGTTTCAAAATGTCAGCATGCTTCTCTTCAGTTTTCCTATCAGAGAGACAGAACATGATTAGACATCTACCAAACAGAGTAAGTTGATGAATGCCACAGGGAGTACGTAAGCTCATATGCAAGCAAAGGTCAATTAATTGCTGGAGGTACTGACAAACATCCTAGGAAATTTGTAGTAATCAAGATCGCCTACAGATAAGACAATACAGTAGGGTGTGATGCTGCTGGTGTTTAGGATTTCATGTGTGCATGTGATGTGAAATTTTTTCTTTAACTTGGGCTTCATTTTCATAACCTAAATGATATCTTTAAACAGATACAAATGCACAAGTGCATTATCCCAGACAAACTGAGATGCAGTGAAATATCATAAATGGTTTGTTCTCCTCAACCAACAGCTTGCAAAACTGTTCATCAAGCAGCAAGTTAAAGATACTCTAATAGTATGCTACCTCTAGTTTTACATGAAACCAGCATTATCGGGGATTGATGCAGCAATATGTATGTCAGTCTCCATGATACATCTTGCCCCAACATTTGTGGCCAGTTTTTCTGTGCTGTATAGCCTCTGACTTGTGTTCTTCTTTCACCAGCTACATCCATGACATCTGTGCTCGAGCAGTGCAGAGGGTGGAAGCTGAGCTTCATCCATTCTCCTAAGATGACAGCACTTTTCAGAATGGAAAAAATAGACTTCAGGTGTGCAGGCTAAAGAAAAAATGACAAGGAAGGGATAAGGAGAGGGTCTCAGCTGCCTTTTCTATCAACAGCAGTAGCAAGAAAACATCTGCATGTTCTACCTTGTTGCCTTCTTTATAGGGATATTTTGAGAGGTATGACAGCTCTGCAGTTGCAGGAGGTTATGTGAAGAACCCAAGGTCTTGCCAAAAAGAAGGCAGAAAACCCTACAACTCACCTCACATCTGAAATGCTTTTGGTTATGTTGCCAAATATTATTTTTTTAAAAGAATATTTAAACTGTATTTGTGCATACAGTTCCTATGATGCACCTGCGTATTTCCCATTTCAGATGATAGCACAAATCCCCCCAGAGTGACCTGCTTCAAGTTTTGTGAATTACAGAATCTCCTTAGGGTTGGTTGGTTCTTAGGCCGGGTTGGGGATAGTTGGTTTTGATTTTATTTCCTTTTTCTTTAGAGGGCAAGGGAACATACAACCTCCCTAATATAAAGGACTCCTGATTTGAGGGTTGCAGGAGGTATTTGTTTCAGTTTTGTTCTTGACATCTTACAGTAAATTGCGAGACTTGAATTTTCCCAGCTGTAATTTGCCTCATTGTGCTCATGAATGCTTACCAGCTATTTCACTAGGTAACAGGTAATGCTTCTGTGCCTGGGAATGGATGTTTAATGTAGGCAGCAAAAAAATGTTCAAGATCCACTCCCTAAAATTCTAATGAAGAAAAATAGCAAGAAAAGAGTGTACCAATCGCTATGTGAACAGCTAAAAGCACCACAGTTCTCAATATAGCTCTCGAGTTCCACAACCAAATAACCAGCAGGCAAACATCTCAGGGAAGATAGTCTTGATTCTTTAGCTTTTTTTTCATTGTTTTCCTCATCTAAACCATTCTTGAGTCATACCAGAGTAATCTTAATGTAATTAAGATATCCAAGCATTGTCTCACAATTGTGTGTGAAGAAGCACTGAGTAGTGCCACATTAAAGAACCTTTGGGATGAATGGATGGGCAGATATCTTAACAAGCTGCTCTTCCACTGCTGGATCACAGAAGTTTGCTGATATTTTCAATGAAATAATTTAAAACCCACAGAAATACAGCACAAGGTTGTAGAGGTTCTTGTCATCAGTGTGGTGAAACATCAGTAGCATTGGCATCCAGCAATATGTCCAACATATTGCAGAGTTCTCTGTTCTTCCAAGTAACTGCCAAATACTTGTTTTCCATTAGCACAGCCATTTAAAGAAGCTGGCTAGATTGATCTAAATTCTAATTAAGAATATTTGATAATGCAGGCTGCATAATCTCTGATGTGTAGAAGTTGCCTAAGTGACCAAATGCCTCCTGTGCAAATACGTATTCTGAGCGTAATTGCTGCTGTTGCAGCCTTTCTTTGTGGGAATGCAGAAGAAGATTAAATTTGGGAACTTCTACAAGTTTGTTTAGAAAAATAATGGCATAAAATTTAACATTCCAGTTTATTAGGTTTTCTTAAAAAACTTTTTAATTCCTAAAAATATTCCGATTAACAGAATAAAATAAACGTCTAAGACAGTCTTATTTAACTGGTGTGGTATTTTTTAAAGGTGATGTAGAGTGTCAATTGACACCTTTAACTGTTAATCCAGATAGGACCCTCCTTTCCTAATGATTTTGTCCTTTCATTATTTTGTGCTTTACAAAGCAATGCAGTCTGCTGTCTGTGGGGTTTGATTTAATATATTTGATAGTATGCTTTCCTCAAAAGCAAGAGCAAAATGGGAGAGGGTTTTTTTTCATAGCAGCTAAAAAAAAAAACCATTTAGACTTTTGTAATATTTTTCATGTGCAACGGATTGTTACTTTCTTAATACTGGTGTTGACTGATGAAAAGCTGATGAAAACATGAGCTGGCCATGGTCATTTACAGCCCAGAAAGCCAACCGTATCCTGGGCTGCATCAAAAGAAGCGTGACACTCGGGTCAAAAGGGGCGATTCTCCCCTCTACACTGCTCTGATGTCCCACCTGCAGTACTGCCTTCAGCTTTGGGGCCCACAACTCAAGAAGGATGTGCACATATTGGAGCAAGACCAGAAGAGGCCACAAAGGTGATCAGAGGGTTGGAGCACCTCTGCTATCAAGACAGGCTGAGAGAGTTTGGCTTGTTCAATCTGAAAACAGCCCCCAGAGACTTTAGAGCAGCTTCCAGTGCCTGAAGGGGGCCTACAGGAAAGCTGGAAAGGGATTTTTTACAAGGATGTGTGAGGATATGGCAAGGAGTAATGGTTCTAAACTGAAAGAGAGAAGATTTAGATGAGACATTAGGAAGAAATTTTTTCCTGCTAGGGTGCTGAGACACTGGCACAGGGTGCCCAGAGAAGCTGTGGCTGCCCCATCCCTGGCAGCGTTAAAGGATTTGAACGGGGCTTTGAGCAACCTGCTCTAGAGTGGAAGGTGACCCTGCCCACGGCAGGGGGTTAGAACTGCATGAGCTTTAAGGTCCCTTCCAACCCAAGCCTTTCTACGACTCAGTGAACCATATTCATTAATGGAATTTACAGGTAGTTCACAGCTCTCCCTATATATTTGTCAAATACAAGCTAATTCCAATGAGTTATTGTACTGCTGAAACCTGAGAGAAGCAACTATTTGCTAATGGCACCATGAATTACTATGTACATAGCTACCCATAAGCTAGTACAGCAGCCTCCAAAACTCCTGAGTAGAACCTCTGTGTGCACAGAGGGACAAATACTCACCTTGCAACTTTTGTTATGCTTGTTTAATAAACCTTAGTAACTTTAAGATTTCACATACCCTTACAAGAAAAGAAAAAGTCACACACAGAGAACTACTCATATTACTGTTTACAGTGCAAAGGGACACTATCCATCAAGGTTTTGGTTGGTACCAGTCAAGTACACAGGGAATGAAAAGCACAGATAGATAAGATATAAAAACCTGTCTTCACATTGTCAGTAGAGACTTGCAGGTTCAGAAGAAGTTAAGCACCGGTCTTCACTTTTCAGAAGTGAATCTTTACCATTAAAAATTCTAAATTTTTAATTCATTTCTTCCCTCACCTCTAACCTAAGGAAAGTCCCAGAGTATTAGGATCTCAAGAACAAAAGAATTCACTGATCGAACAGGAATAATAAAGAATACCAGAGAGACTACTACTAAACTTGAGGGACGCAAGATTTTTCCAGTCCAGAAACACCTAAACCACGTGTAACCAGAGTGACATGGCTTTGTCCAAAAAACAACAACAAAAAACAAAACAACCAAACAGGAGCTTTTACAAGTACAATTAAAAATTTATTTTTCTCTTTCTGCATTGAAGTGAGTACACGTTTACACACAATGTAACAGGGCAAAAAAATCACCTGGTTTCTAACTAAGGTTGTAAGTGTACCTTCCTTTTTAACAGTCCAGAGTGTCAGCAGGGAAATGAAGAAAAACCCAAACCAAAAACTTAACTTCAGATGGTATACCTGAAGCACCCCTTTTTTACCCACCCCCAAAAACCCCACTCAGAGCACACTTTTGGCAGAAATCCCTGAACATACCCTCCCTCCCAAAAAAAAACATTCAGTACATATTAAAAAACAGGCTCAGTGGCACTTTCTCTTGAATATGACTTCAGTAACATTTTGAAGTACAAAGCATTTGCACTGTACTTCACTTCGCTGTAAGGCTAGCTTAGACATAAGGCAAACATCACCTTAGCTTTCAAGTGCTCCATGCTAAGATACCCTTAGTACATGAGGTGTACTAAGTATAGATGCCTTGTTTCCTTTCATTGCTTTTACTCCCAGTGAAAAAAAGCAATTTAGGGAGATGGTGTGCTATACTCATCATGAATTGCAAGGTACTAAAAGGTTCAAGAGAAACAGCAGTGAATAAAAATAAACAGTATTCACATATCCAAAACTTATTTCCATCACTTAAATAATTTTATCTGCAATTACAAAATACATACACTTAAATATCTTTGTAAGAAATTATCATCTAAGGTATCACAGATTACGATTCACTTTTGATATTCTAACTGCCCTAACTCTGGCATAAAGATACACCTAGACAGTGTTACTACCTAGGGTGCTTTCCTATTATAATTAATTTTCTTAAATATACACTAAATTCTCTCTAGCTATTCTGACAAATAGTGCAAATAAAGACATTCTTTGGGTCACAATTTTTAAATATTACTGCCAATGCTATCCTCAATTTAATATTGTTTTAGTAAATGAGTAACAAAATATTGTAAGTATACACATTTTCTAACATCTGTTTAGCAATGTGTTTTCCTCAGTTACCTCAGCTTAATGCAGACCACAAAACATTAATAAGCTACAATACTGCTCACCTATCCAAAAGATATGTTCTATTTATACTTAAATAAATATATTTAGAAACCTACTTTTACGTTCCCCATTGCTTTCCATTTATTGTTATTATCCAATGGCATACTACATCAAACCGTGATATCAAAATATCTTTAAAGACAACAATCACTTCGGAAGTATTGCTCAAAGGCGATGACATAATGCTTTGAGAACCTATGCACGTAAGTTAGACCTATATAAAGCCAGCACATTGTATAATAGAATAGTTTATGCTTCTTTTAGAGTCAACTACTGCATTGCCCTAGCCAGAGATAAAATGCTTATCTTAAAGATTACCCATCATAGATGTAGCAACACAAAGTGGCCCTGTGTGCTATCTAATGTTGCTTGCTGGTTTTGCACGTCTATTTGAAGTTACTGGCATCTGATTGCTAGTTCCATTAGTGGTATTTGTTGCTGAGCCGTTCACAACGATGTAATCAACTTTGTTTTCCAATTTCACAAGGCGTTGCAAGATGTCCTCCAGAAGAACAGCAATTGTTCTTTTAAGATCAGCTGAAGATAATGGAAAAAATAACCAAATTAGATCCTGTTATTTGCTCTGTGTGAAAAAGAACTGCTATTTCAACACACATCTTAAGACTTGCCATCCTTCCCACTTTTGGGAAAGAGTGCACATTAGTATACAAATATAGAATTAAAGAGCTGCTTGATTTTTCTCTTATTTTAGGCAAGGAAGATACCACCATAATAGTGAACTGTGAAGGAAGACAGAGTGCAAGAACAAAACCACTAGTTGGAACATTGGACTAGTGACTTTTCAAAGACAATATTTCAAAGTTAATTTGACAACAGCACTAGGATACTCACCTATGACAACTTTTAGCCTTGGACAGCAACAGAATATATTTACTTTCCAACATAAAAATGGTAGTTCTAAATAACAGATCTGTACCACAGAAAAACAGCTACAAGAAAGCATCTTACCACTTTTTACACAAGCTATAAAGAAGGAAAATAAAAATATCCATATATTTAGACCTATATTGACTGAAAAATAAGAGAAAGGACAGTAAAAAAAAAAATCCCATGTTCTGGAACACAAAACCAGTAACAGACCTCTCAACAAAAGCTAATTATGCTGTTGTCAATGCTGTCTTCTCTCAGATTTGGAAAAAATGAACAAACTTGCCAGCTTTTACAAGGCGTTAAGATCACCCCAAAACACACGCAGACACACTCTTTCCCTCTGATTTAGTTCATCGGTTCTTAAATAACCACAGAAATTGGGGAGTAAAAACACAGGTATAAAGAAAAAAGGTATTAACCCAGATAAAATTACTAGTTGTAAAATAAAAAAGTCTCAGATCGGTTTCTCCCTCTAAAACTAACTAGTTCTGGTTTAGCAATGTTATCTTAGGGGCTGGAAAGCGAGTTAAAATTTGAACCAGAGCAGGGTCTGCAGTCAGTGATACAGTAGGCCGTGTAGTCTGTAGTACCATAGTGAGCAAAGGAACTGCCTATTCAAGTTGCAAGTCTGATGTTCAGCATGTAGATCAAGAGTTGACTTTGTTATTTTTATTAAACTTCAGAGAAAATCTCAGAAGGCAAATCTCATTTGGAAATACACTGCAAGATTTATGCAGCAGTACAAAGCTGCAGTACACAAGGGTTTTTAAAAGAAATTACACAGAAAAGCAATTACACGGTAAAGACAGGAAATCCTTGAAGACATAAAAAAGGGGGAGGGGGAAGGAAGAGAAAAGGGGCAAGAAAGGAAAAAGAAGTGTTTGACTGGCAAAAATGTTAACTTAATGAATGAAAGAATTTAAGCCCGGGACATTTTAATACTGCTGTCCTCATCTTCAGTTGCTTCCTGCTCATCTTGTCATCAGACTCGCCTCCTTGTTCCTGAGCAGCAGCCAAAAGCGTTCAGATCCACTTTTGCTCTTTGTGCTCCTATCAGAGTGCCTTTTAAGGACATCCTACAACTGGTACAGCCCACTCTTTCAAGGATTCCTTAAAAAGGGGATCAAAGTACATTAACATAGATCTTTACATATATTCTTTTTAAAACATATTTCTTTTTAAGCCTCATACTTCCCTTATTTTCACAGATACATGTCTTAAATTTGACAGAACACAGGTAGTTTCTTCAGACCTAATACCTAAGAGACTAACTAGAGTGCACTGCAGCCTTCCCTCGAAAGAAGCTATGAGGGACCAGAGAGTTCCAATGAAGACATTTTTATAGCTTTGCTGAGAAGATCTCAAAACTATAGTCCCAAAGCTATCTTTTCTGTATTTCAGAAGATGGTGAATAGTGGCCACATACTCATCAAGTTAACACATAAATCAGAGAGATATGATGCAGCAAGTATCAAAGCTATAGAGACAAGGGACCTTACCTCTAACGGCTACTTCTAAAGCAAGAAGAGATTCTCCTAAATTAATAATTGCCTTGCAGTCTCAAGACTGCAATCTTAACCAAAGTTGGTTTCTGCTGCTTTTTTACTACTTGAAGAGAATAAAATTACAGAAATAAAAGCAGAAAGTTAGCAGTGAGGCATAAAAAGAATCTGGAATGTTGAAGTGACTTAATCTAAAACTGTCCCCTTAGCAAGCATAGGCTTACGCCTCGGTAGCTTAAGATTCAGAAAAAGCACAATGCTTCTGTTAATCTTGTACGTAATAGTAGCCATATACCTGGAGATATCTAAAACATTCCTGGAAAACAGAAATCTCATGTCTCGAGCTTGATTTTGTGTCACATCTTAATCTTCACCTTCAGTGAATAAACTAAAATCAACTTTGTTAATACAGAGAGCTTTTCTTCTTACATAGCAGTACATATTACTTTTAAAAAGTAGAAAAGTATAACTTTACAGTTTGCAGGGAAAAGGGGTATTTGAATAACTAATGTTTGTTTCTTTCTCTTACCATATCCAGCCATAGAGGCTCCACCACCACCATTCATTAAGTTTTTGTTTTCTTCTGCCAGTGCTTTGACATATCTTTTGCTTAGATCTAATATCTGTCCACGCAACTCAGCACTGCTTTGGCGTCTTGGATACTGAAAAGTGTAGCGTAGCAACATCAAACCCCAGATGATGCCAAAAACTAGTAAAAACATGCTCAGTTTCTGGGACATATTTTTCCTTGAAAATGCTAGAAACATTTCTGATGAAGGTCACAGGCGTGTCTTAATTTCAAGATAAATAATTGAACCTGGCTCTGTCAAATTATATTACATTATAAACAAAAATAAGATTCTATGAAGTGAAAAAATCTTCTGGGTTGATCATCTTGAATACGTCTTCTCATGTTGTAGTTGGTCTGGACTCCTGAAATTTGTAAAAGATCACCTGGTTATTCAAAACTGCTACAGTTGGGGAGATTAAGGACAAATACCAGTTTCCAGTATTATCACAGTCTAGCAAACAGGTGTGGATTTGTGGCTTAGAGATACAGTCATCTTCCCATCTCACATGTTATTTACAAGTTTTCCTCTCATTTTACCAAATTTTATTCTCCAAACCCCAAACTTTTATGCTTCTACGAATCACCTGAAGTACTTTAAATACCATAATTTGAACTACATTAAACCCATTTCACACAAAATGCAATATCTAGAAGAGACTTGTAAGGGACTTACACAGAACATTTTGATAAATGTTATATCATTTGTATACACACATACAAAAAAGATCTTGTGAAATTCTTCACTTGATCCTTATTTCTCACTTAGAAGCATAGGACAAGTATAAACAGATAAAATGCAGAACAGAGTTTCTTGTTTTATTAGTTAGTTCAAAATTGGGCATCATCCTTTTCTGGTTTTGTGAAGCATTGATATTCTTTTAGATTTTGTATCTTGCTAATAAATAAAGAAATAAAACCAAAATTCACTGACACATTGCACCCATTTTTAGCACTTTACTACAACTTTAAAAATGTCTTACCATAGCAGCCAATTATGATCCCTTAATGGATTAAGGCTTCAGGAGAAAAATAGATGGTAGAAAAGCTTCAGCAGTTAAACAGCAAATGTCCAGACAGTTTGAAGCAATATGAGCCAGACATCTTCAGAGAGCTCCGCACTGGGGAAGGACAAAAAAATACAAATTAAATAAAGTGCAGGACTAAACAGACCTTCGTTTTCATGTGGAGTGGCTGAAGTTTAGGGCTTCAAACCACACGCTTTTAAACCAGAAATTTTTAACTTAAGTTGAAGGGAAGAAAATAGAATCTATTTCCATATTATTATAAATGCATATGTTTAAATACCCAATATCCGATTTCAACATACTTAAAAAATGGCAAGAATCTCACGAAAATGTGTCCCTCTTCTCATGTTACTAGGCAGTGACGGCAGATGTTCCAGATTCATCATAAATGATTGTATGTACATATATGCTTATATACATTCTCTTACTCATTTTTCTCCCCCAAACGACTCTGATCTTTTCCATCTCTTTACATGTGCCTATCTCGTATTTCTGTTTCAGCCAACTCTGAAACTTCTCCAGTTATTCAATATTTTTGAGAGGGAATTTCTATTATTTCATGTAATCTGGATAAAGCTACTTATTTTACATAATAGTTACATTCCCCTGTTATTCCCCATTCTTCCCCATATATTGCCTGACATAAGTGCTTTTCAGACTGAAATCACACATTTAAGTATTCCCCACCAGACTTTCTATAGTGGTACTTCAGTGTCTGGTTTTATTGGACTACCGGGACAGAATTTTTAATCCTGCTAAGCCCTCATTTAAACCTAACTCTTCCTCCACGGCATTTTTCATTGCCTCTGCTGACCAGTACAACTGGCCTTATGCCAGCACACCAGAGTTTGCTGCAAACACAAGTGTCATTCCAGCAGGGTTCCAAGTTGTGCTTGTCACCCTTCACCTTCACCCCTCAGATAATGCTCTCAATAGGCAGGCCAAAATGACTGATTCAAGTAGCAGATTTTCAAAGTGCTCTAAAATCAACATGCGTATCTAAATTATTCTGAAAGTTATCAGCCCAAGGCAGGGGCAATATTAGAACTTGGATGCCAAAGCTGCTGTAAAGTAACAACTTATGGTGTGTAAAATGCCCTATAGTAACTGCCAATACATAAAATCTTACTGTTGCCAGTGCAAGTGGCAATCACAAGTCATTTAATGAGGAATAGCTTACTTCACCTTAACGGTGAGATACGACCGCACACACAGACAGCCAACATGCAATAATCTGAAATCCCACTGTAAATTCAGTGTGGTGTACTTTGGTCAAAAACTGTGCTTATACCCCCAAAAATTACTTCAGACATAAATTTGTCTTAAGCACATAAGAGAGAAAACAATAAAAGCTTATCTTCTACAGTATCAGCATGATTATTTGGAATTGTGTGGTTAAAGATTTCCTGAAACAGATCCTCTCTAAACATGAGCTAACCAAAACTTCTTTTCCCTAGCTCTTTGCCAAATCCATGGCTCTGCACTCAAACTTTAAAGCGTAAACTGTACCTACATCATTATGCACCCTACACAGTTCCCGAATAGTATGAAATATGATGGAACACATTCACATATAAGGTCCAGGAGTAGGATATTCACATCATGGTTCAGAAGACCAAATAGTATCTCTCAAGGAGAGACCACAAGTTTCAACCCTATTCCCAAAAGCCTACATTCTGCATTATTTAAAAATAATTAAAAAAAAATATGTCTGACAACAACAGATACCTTTCGCAGAATTTAAATTAAGTTCAGCTCTCCACAGATCTCCAGCCATATCTCCTTCTAAAGCATTTCGACAATCTCACTACAGAGCTTTGGAATGGAAGTAACTCAGCATCACACTGTAAGTAAGAGCACAAGCCAGGACAAGAAGCCGAGCCAAAAGGAACAGACTGCATAAACTCCAGCCAAGGAGCAGCAGGAATTGCAGACTGGGTCTCTGCCACGTATATTTGATTCACAGTGCACATGCTGACTACTGAAACTAACGGAAATCAAGGATTTAACCTGCTGAGCAAATGGCATAACACCCAAATACTGACACAGGGCAAAGGAACTGGGAGTAAGGTGTACCAAAATGAAGGGAACTATTTGTACTTGTCACTTTTCCTATGCATTTTTAGAGGCCATTCCCCCTAACTGAATTTTAGTGTAATTTTAAAGTTCTGCAGATTGGGCACTGAAGCATGCCCTTCTGGTGACCCGTAACACACTTCCTGCAAGAGCCTTCCAAGATTACACAGTGTGGAGCAGCAATAAAAATAAAAGCAAGCTTATACCCATGTGTTCTGCAAGAAGGAAAACAGGGTATCAGAGCAGCAGGTGTACGTATTAGGAATAAAACAGCACAATAAGTAAGATGGATAGATTGGAATATTCTTTTGCCTATTGTTGCCCTGAAGGGTCAGCGTTTCTCTACATGAACATTATAGTTTAAACAAAACTTGTCCTCAGAATGGACCTTTGATTTTAGTATTTCAGAGGTAATAACCCATGAGATAAGAGCATACATGTGAGAAGGGAACCATAAGTCTTGTGATCTTTCCACTCCCTTATTATTCGTATTCCTCCTTACCCACCACTCCCTAAGCAAGGAAAAAGGAAGCTGAAACTTCCTTCTTCACACCAATTTATCCTGATGGGAAACCAACCTCATCACTCTCTGCAGAGACCAACAGGAAAAAAGGGCACAACAGAGCTATACCTTGTTGGAATTCCTACCATCTATAATCATAAAGACTGAGACAAAAGGAAGTCGCTCATGAAGATGAAGGAGTATAGCCATGACAGAATTTGAAAATCTGAGGAGAGAAAGGAAAAAACAAGAACAAAACCAAACCAGACTGAAAACAACAAACAAAAACCAGCCAACTAAAACAAACAGAACAAACACATACCAAATGAAACTGCTGACCTGACTATGGTCAGCAAAAGGTCAATCCAAAAATCCATGAACAGGAGAATATCTTCCAGATAATCCTTTCAGTAGGCAGCCTGAAGTGACTGACTCAAGTGGCAATTTCTCAAAGTTCTTTAAAACCAACGTGCGTATGTATTATTCTGAAAATTTACAATTTGAAACTATAAGCAATTCCTGAACAAAGTATCTGAGACTAGGTCTGCCTTTCACAGACATGAAGTTTGGTTTTCTTCACTGCTGCCACTGCTGGTTGTCTAAAAAAATGTATTGCCAAAGCCTGCCAATGTGGATTTAACATTGTCCAGCAGTACCACAACAAACACTGACGTACAGCTGGCAATGAAACCAATGAACTAAGGCACTCAGCAACTCCAAAACAAAATCTTGTCTCTATCCTCAGAGCTTCATTCCAACATCAGTCATGTATAAATTATATTACTGAGTGCATGAAACATAAAGAACAAGGGCCAAAGAAAAAGCAACAGAAAATCCATTCTATGTTCTGTAATAAAGCAAAGTTCTAGTATCTCTGATGCTACTTAACTGAACAGCAGCATCAGACTCAGTTTGAGCTGACTCTTCACCATGGAAACCAGCCCATACTTAACAAAACATCATACTTGAAATTTGTTGGAGTTTTCCTCAGATTCTGCTTTACTTATTCCCAGCAAAACCCAGAGATTATATTCAAGTACAACATAAAAAATGCAAGTCTGTAAGGCAAAGGAATGCCTCGTATGTCCTCTGAAACATCTCAGGGTATCATGAAAACCAGGCATACCCAAAGCCTTAAAAGGTTACAATGCACCGCACAGCGCCATCAGTTCTGCTAGTCAGCTTATAAAAGACCAGTACATGTTTATCATCGTTTTTCTACGCCTATATGAGACATTTCTATTAAATTCATTGCAGCAAACACCTCTCAGTAAAGCAAGATTGCTGTATTAATATACAATAAGCTATGTTGTAAACAGGCCCAATGATACCTCACTGCAATAGTCAACCAAGGTTTCAGAAAAAGAAAATTCACATGGAATTACAGATACCAGGAAATAGTCTCACTGTTCAAACAACTCTATTCTATTAGTTTCCTTTTTTGCATCTATTTAGGGTGAGGCCCACCCCCAGCCCATTTACCTCTGTGACCTCCAAAGTCTTTTATTGTCCAACATAAAACTTTGAGCATCATAGTCATTCAGCTGCCAGACATTGTGCTGACCATTCTGAGTGCAGACAGGCTAGTTCTGTGTTATTTGGAAATCTGTCAGTGCAGTTGCTGTGCAGCAATGAAAATGGGAATTCTGAAGAATGACTGATGCACACAAAAAAAGCACAGAACACAGTCACTAACCAATTAATCTTAGAAGACAGGGGCAATGAAATAAGCATGCAGAAGCTCAGGAGCTACATGCTGAGACTTTTTGGAATGCCAAAAATGATGTTTGCAGTCTTAGATGGCTATTGGTTTGGCAGTAGGAGAAAAATCTGCATGAGGTGCAGCTGACAAAGAAGTTAAGTATGTCCTGTTTGGGAAAACCACAAGTCCTGGCAACACACAGAAACTTCAGTTCTCCACTCCTATAACACATAACACAAACTCCCTCTAACAAATCATCTTACCCACATAATGCATTATTTAAAACTGGAGCCCAAGGAAGAATCACCTTCCTCATATTTTTAAGAGCACATGAGTTCTTAAAAAGATGCCATTTTCCTGTACTGGCACATCCATACTGGTGACTTTTGCAGACCAACACTGCCTTTTGGTTCCGAGGTTCATTAATCAGGTTCAGACAACTGCACAGCACCATAAAAGTGCAGAATATTCGACTTGGAAGCAAACAATTAACAGAAACACGTGGCCCCAAAGAAATAAGACCATGTTTGAGCTGTCTTTTGATGACATCAGCTCTCAGCATGTGAAGTATTTCTGTTATTGTTACTGTAAAACTTGGTCAACAGAATAATGTCACCAGCAGGGAGGGAAAGAGAAGGATACCCTACTCACAAAACCTCAGCAATGCCTGACGCACCAAAGCCCATCAAAATGTTGTACCTATGTGCTGATGAGACTCGAGCGTCTTTCGAGACTGCATCATCGATTGGGTGATAGAAGACAGAATTTATATTAATAGCTGCTAGGCTCAAGTAAAAAAATAACAGCACTATACAACACACTGCCATCTCTGGAATAGGTAACAAGGCATATTTCTGGGAATAAAAAAAGGCTGCCTTATCAAAATGACAGCTGCAGGACTGCAGGTTTTAACAGTTCTGTACCACTTTTTTGGAATGCACTGACAAAGGAGTCTGCCTAGTGCTTGGTGTCTTTTCCACGACATCTATCTTTATACCTTCTCCCACAGCATATGTTCCTTCACTCCCTGACTGCATGCCCCAGACTTGAATCACCAGGAAATGCTGAAAGAAAAAAGAACAAACCCTTGCCTTACTGCTACCCGTATTTCGAGGAATAATTTTAATAGATATTCCAAGTGACATCATAGAAAGACAAGAGGTTTAAGGGAACAGCAAAAAAGGGGTAACTACCAAGAAAACCTTTTCTTTTAGTGCTGCAACAAAGAGAGAGGAAAACCTCCTTGTGTGCTACCACCAGTCCCCTCACCAGTCTCTCAATGAGGTGCTGATGAGCTGCTGGGACAACCTCAAACATATCTTAAATCAGGAAGTTTTACCTCCTACGGGCTTCTAAGAACAGCACACAACCAATTTGTTTTGTAGCTGGACTTTGAGTTGAAAGGAAAACCATACTGCTTTAGACTTGAAAACCCACACATCAAGTTTACAGTGGCTCTGGTATAAAATTATCTGAGTGCCCACACACTAAATTACCTTTTGTGCTGACTTGTTTCTAATTTGAAGGCATGTACTCCTATTTCCATTGGTTTTATTTTACACTTTGTGCCAACAACTGGTTTGGGTTTTTTTGCATGTCTAAGGAGTCTGCTCAAGGACTTTTTGGTACCTTAAAGTATCCTAGCTTTTTTTCCAGCACCTCTCCCCTTTATTTTGCTTACTACTCTCAGCGAATGCTTTTAAATCAAATCAACTATTTAAGAACAGAAATTCTTTGTTCCTTGCCTGTGGGCAGTCAGCCAAGATTCAAGATTTTGAGAGGGGAAGTGACTTGGCAGGGGTTGTGAAGAAAATTAAAGAAAGCAGATATCAATGGGGACAGTATGTTATACTTGCTGAAGTCCCCCTCCTCCCACTGGATCCATCTGGGCCTCAAAATGTTTCTACATCTCTGTGTCAGCTTCTTTAAAAAAATAAATAAATAGAAATCTCAGCTTCATTCCATCTGGGACACTTCATTACTTCTTTACGCTTTATCGCTGCTGTTCCAGGTCACAGCAGTAGAACCCTTGCTCAGACGAGCCACATGACAGAGCATGTGGTACCTTCTTAAGTTCCTATTTCCCGATAAGACTGCCACAATTTTTTTCACAGCAGCTGAACATTAGGCTATGACAAGTACTCCCTTTCAAAGCCTTAAATAGTACCTCTACTCCCTGAAATTTCACAGCTGTATTTGCATCACTCTTTCCAAAGCCCCTGCCACTCCAAAACTTCCTTCTGAGATGATCATGGCTTGACTTTGCAAAGATTTTGGAATTCTGAGATGATAATGTTCAGCTAACTAGTTAGTTTTAGAAAGCCATATCTGCAATTATGAATGTAAGCTACTGAGAAGAGAGAGATTTTCACTGAACATTTTAAAGAGAATTAAGAGGAAGGGGGGTGTCATTAAAGTGAACTGAAAGGGGAGGGGGGAGTCAACTAACAAAGTGACAGCTGCACTGGTGGAGACTTTGCCACTGCAGAACTTGTCATACATGTACACATGGTGCAACATCTACACAAACACAATTCTCATAGAATAGTAACAAAAAAAAGAAAAGGGAGAGAGGAAGAATTTAACCTGTCTTTTTTATTTCAAGAAACCTGCAGAATTCAGCTGAGTATGGATGTATGCAAGGTTTGTTTCAGTGGTGAAACTACAATACAGACCTGGCCTCAGAGTCACGCTCCTTCCCAGGAGCCTGATCCATTTGAAGATTTTAGTAGACCAACACTGGAGGAGTTCTTTTACTGTACATCTTTTATTATTTCTGTATTGACTTGCCAGTTTATCTTAGCATAGTGAGGCCACAGTTGTGTGCACTGCAAAATATTTCATTGTTAAAATTAAGTAAAAGGTACCCAGAATTTTAATTGGACTATTTATAGAATGGTAGCCTCTTACTTCTTCAATATTATGGAAGAGACCAGTTTCAGTGAAATAAGTTTTAAGTCCTCCTTTCTTGGTTCTGTTTCCCACAAGCAAAGTAGCCATTTAGTTCTGAGCGACCCAAAATTAATCCTTTAAATTACATAGGAAAATGGCTATATGAATTCTTCATAAAGTTGACAATCACAAATTTAGGATACCATTAATAATGCTTATATGAGGAAACCCAGCTCATGTAATGGTACAAGTTTTCAATCACAGGTGAAAAAGCTTGTCAAATAAAAAATACCATATAAAGTACATTTTAGCAGTAAACTTGTACTAGCACAAAACACATTCATTTGAATGACTGAGCTCCACAGATTTTTGACAGCTACTGAAAACAATTTAATGGCTATTTCTGACACTTACTAGTCTTCAGATATACTGACTACATGGCTGACAATTCAAGCTGACAGCATGCATTTATCCTACTTACAGCGTGGGCAAGATGCAAGAACTAGTGCTCTTAACTGCTCTTGGAAAACGTGCAAGTGATCACGAACTCCAGGAGAAACATCTTACTTTTAGCAGTTAAATGACATCCAATCCCCAAGCTAAATTACAAGCTTGTGAAGCTAGTACCAGTGCCTCTTTCAAGAGGCTAAAAGCCAAAAGAAGTCTCTAAAAGCAGAGACTACAAAAGCTTAAAAAAAAAAAAAAGTAGCTTTATTTCCAGCTGTAAAAGCTTTAGGAAAAAGGCCTATTTACTAGACCAAAGGATTTCCAGCCTAATTGCTTAATCCTCTGGAGTGCTCAAGTACCTGAAATGAATTATTAAACAATTATATATTGTAACACATAAAATGACAAAAAGAGGCCAGAATAATTTAGTCTTTATGCACATGGGTACCTCCAGCAGTCAAAACGGAAACAAAGGTAGCAATAAATTTCCACATTTGACCTAAAATTGAAATCGCTCCACTTGTGATACTTGAACTTAGAATATATCATCATCATTTTCATACCGTCTCCTTTCTTTGACATTCTCACAAGAGCAAAACAGTAATTCAAGCCATTTGCTCCAAAATAAACACTACAGTTAGAACGAATCACATGCTTAGCTATTATGCTCAGCACGTTCGTATTCTGGAGGTCCTGTTAAAATAAAGCCACAATTCCTACAAAACTCACCTTTCACAGTGAAAAACTGCCCACCCCTCTCCCAATTCACTGAGTGGGCAAAACAACAAAACCCCAACACAACAACAACAAAGCCCTAGTTGTTAACCTGATGTAAAGTGCACTAAGGAAACTCCATATCATGTCATAGGACAGAAAAAAAATTCTCCCTGCTTTGTTTTGTGGCATACAGACACAAAAATTACACCCATTTTAGCAGGCAGCATTTTTTAGATGCCAAAACACATCAAAGAGAATTCATAGGATCTACCATGTTAGATTAGGAAATTAAAGATAAGAAAGTTTATTAATAATGAATTATTAATGAAGCTGCAGAAGGCAGACTGAATAATACATTATCAATATTTACAGAAATAAACAATGAAAAATTAAAAACATGGTTAAAATATCAGATATTATAGTTTTATTATATTGTAAAAAGAAAACATTATTCCACACTCGTGCTGTCATGAAGCTGCATATATTGTACTCTCCTAAAATTAGATATTTCACCCGTTATTTTTTTATGCAGACTTCTTAGTGCCAAATTACTTAACCTAACGTGACTAAGGATCCTACCTTTGCTTGAATAGGAATTAGAAAAGAATTTTCTTCTTTCCAAGTGCCATCACATCACTGTAAACACGCTTTTGAAAGTTATGCCCTGACAGTACAAGACAGACATCAATCCTGCAGAGTCACTGCAGTCACAGTTTATGACAGATGAGGAAGGAAACCACAAAACCCTTATTTCCTTCACTGCTTCCTCAGCACCCAAGGACACTGCACCACAGCCCTGGCTCACGGCCGTCCGGCGGAACGCACCAAACCCGCGCACCTGTGAGAGGGGAACACAGCCACCGATAGCCCGAGGCGGGGGGAGCCCGAGCTGCCCTGCCGGCAGCACGACCCGCAGCGGAACGACGAAGGGAAGAAAGGTGGGAAGAGAGAAAGCTGACGGCTGCACAAACGCCAACGGGGGAAGCAGAAGCACGGCCAAAGCCGGGAGGTACACAAACCTGTGCCGAAGCAGGGGACGAGCCCGAGGAGGAGAGCAAAGTGGGGAGCTCAGGAGAGGTGAAAACCTGGGCTTACCCAGCAGCTGCTGCCAGGTTGTGGCCGCTCTGCTCCCCACCCAGGCCCGAGGGAGCTACCCCGGCTCCCCACACGGACTGATGGGCCTCCACCACCCTCATGCCACCCGACTCAGCTGAAGGCCCTTCCTTCCTCAGGCAGGGGCACAGCTCTCTCGCACCCCATCCTATCAGCCGCTCAGCACGGCACCTCAGGAAGAACAGGACCCCGCACCAACACCCTCACACTACCTCAACTCCACCGCCGGACCGCAGGCGCCCTGGCTCGGCTCGGCTCGGCTCCGCTCCGCCCGCCCCGCGACGCACCACCTCGGGCCCCGCCCAACCCGGTCAAGGGGTTGCCGCACTCTGTGGGGCGCATGCGCGGTCCGGTGCCTGCCCCTTCCCCACCGCTGGGGAGGAAGCGTGAGGGGTGCCGGTGCCGGTGGTGGGTCGGGGTGAGGCGGTTGTGCAGTTTGGCGCAGGGCTTTCGTCTGCAGCAGAGAGGCCGGGAGAGCCGCAGCCCGCTGTGCGGGGACCGGGAGGGCGATACACAACTGTAGGGCTAGTGAATGCTTCCTGGAAGCATTCGTTCCCTGGGCAGCGGGAAAGCTGTCCACTCCCTTTTGATGCTCGTGAGTAGTTTGCTTGCGGGAGTTTAAGCCAGGGAAGGCGTCGCTTTCTGCCCTCTAACGGCGTAAGTGAACGTTGCCATTGGCCTCAGAAACAGCTCTGTCCCTCCTCAGGTCCGGTGCAGGGCCAGTTTGCCCTCATCATATTCTGGTTCTTGTAGCCCGCAGCTGCACAAGCTGGGCTGTTGGCGGCTGGGGCAGTATGTGAGCTCCCACCGCGATAGTTATGTAAATAATACCCATTGTGGATGTAGGACTGTGCTTGCAAGTTACCTCAAGCTCTTCCTGCAAGGTGGGGTCTAAAGGAGGCTTAATCAGTTTAAAGATATCGGTTAACTAGGGTGACTATAAGGGCATGTCCAACAGGTGCCAGTGTTATGGAGTATGTTGTTCACTCTAGCTCAACCCCTTCAGCGGGGGTTGTCTCCATCTAGACAAGCTAAGGTACCTGTTACTGGTCAGGTGCTGCAGGTGGGTGTAAGGGGAAGGTTGTGCTTGCAACACGGCACCCTCTGTAACATAAACAGTTACAGCAAGTGTTGTCGTGGCAACCACCGCCTCAGCTTCCCATCAGTATCTCCACACCTGCAACTGTACTGCAGCTTTCCCTGCTTCCCTCCTTTCCAGCGTGCATCAGAGCCTGCCTGGCTGCTCTCTGGTCATCAACCTTTCTTTTTGGCATGGATTAGATGCAGGAAAAATCAGTATTTAAATCCATTGCTCTAATAGAAAAAAAGATATTGATACATCGGTGGGGTTAGTGGCCTAGACCTAAGTTGATAGACAACTATTGGCAGGTGTTATGTCAGCTGATGAGTCAGTTGCATATAAAACTTTTCTAATGTCAACTACCTCACAGTACCTTATTTCAGAGTCTTGTGAAACATATTTTGGAAAATTTGGTGTTTGGTCATTTGGGTTTTTTTCTTGTTTATCTGGAAAATATTGGTATTCACCTATGAGTCAATTTAAATTTGATAAAATTAGGCAAGTGTAGAAATGGATAGAAGAATATTCAGAAGAAGCTGCATTAAGGGAATTATATATTTATTTGATTATGTAATCCATCCCATGGGCAAAAGTCTGTTGCTAAGTTATACAATGTTGAATGACAGGCAAAAAAACAAACAAACAACCCAACCTGAAATACTTGGTGAGTAAGCTTTTGAGTGAACAGATTGACTGTATGTTGTGCACCACCAATAAAATTGTTGCTAGAAGTATTTTCAAAAGTGGAATCACCTCATCAGTTTCTGTGGGTATTTCCTCATGAAGATTTCCTCTTGACAAGATCAAAACCAGGTAGTCTGAATTGGACTTCACAGAACAAACGCACTGCAGCTATTTACTGCCATTTATTACTGTACTATTTTCTCAGTGATTAATCCTTTATTTTCACAGACGTGCAGTGAGCAGCTGTAATGTCTTTGCAAATGTAATTTACATTCTGTTTAGAGCTTACTGGGGAGAGAAAGGGAAATCTGTCAGTGGTGTAATAACAGGAAGATTTGTTTGTGGAGGTCACAAAATTGTATTAAGAAATCTGTCTCCCTTATAAATGTATCCTCTGTTGACAGGAACTCTCAGCTCTTAATAACATACCTAATTCCTGTTGCCTGAAGGCCTCACGTATTTGGTCATCTTTCATGAACATGCATTTCACAATATTACATGACAGGTTTTCCCCTTATCCAAGATGTGTGGTAAAAACTATATCACAAAATTATATCCAACACCCTGTTTCTCCTCAGTGACATATGAATATCATACCTTAACAGTGTTTCCATGTTCCTCATATTTGTGCACAAGAATCAGAATCATTTCCCAAGGGACAGATAAAATCCCAGGATTTCGGGGGTAAAAACTTGCTATACTGCAGTGTTCTGTATTAGCTTTTTTAATCCAAAACCGCAAATACAGGTTGATGCTGTGATGTTATCTTTGTTCCTTTCCCATGCCATTCCGTACCTGTAGACTGTCCTTCCCTATTAATTTGCACATCTATTGCTGTGTCCTTTCCAACCCATTTGGCCTCGGTGCTGAGCCTCTGCTGCCTGCAAGATAAGGGCTGCTGTAGGTACTGGCTTGTGCTGGAGGAAGAAGTGCCAAAACCGCGTAGGCTACAAAGGAGGATCTTCTCTGTTCGGCCACAACTCAGCCCTTGACTTGTGGCCAAGCAGAGAAGCCTTTCGGTAAAATCCCGCTTGAAAGGCAACTCTCCTGATTGAAAGCGAAATTCAGGCCTTTGTTTTCTCGAAGTATTCAGACTGAATCACGCGCCTTCGTTTTCAATTTAGTACAAGGAAAGCACCCTTCCAGCCTTGCATTTTAAATAACCACTTGCCCTAACAAAGGACCACCGACAGCGGGGACCCGAACACATGAACTTTAAACACCCTTCCCCACGGCGGGTTTGGACGCAAGGCCGATGTGCACGTCGAGCAGGAGCATCCGCGATTCAGACAGGACAGGAGGAAAAGAGTTATAATTACCCGGGGAGCGGCAGGAGCTGCCCCGGTACCTGACCGCCGAATTAGGCTGGACTGGCAGCGCGCTCGGTTCCGCGGCGGCGCGCCCCCGACAGCGGATGGGGGGGGGAGAAGCGTCTGCGCATGCTCGGCAGACCCTCGCGAGGCTCGTCGCTCGTTGTCCCGCCGGCGGCGTCTCCTCCTTTGTGGCGGGCGGGCCCCGCCTCCCGCGCGGTGTCGGGCGCACACGGAGCGGAGGCGCCATTTTGCGGTGCTGCGGGAGACGGCTTAGGAGGCTTTGGGGGGAGGGAGGTGGCAGCGCGCGGTAGTCATAACAGAAACGGTAACAGCAGTAGTGGCCGTGGTTACGGTTGCTGCTCGGGACTAGCGTCCCCGTTCGACCAGTCCCGTGTCCAGGACTTCGCCGACATGAGCGACGTGGAGGAAAACAACTTCGAGGGGAGGGTGAGTAGCCGTCCCGACTCGACCCGGGCCGTGTGGGAGGGGGGTGAGCTGCCCCGGGGAAGGGGGGAGGGCGCTCTTCCTCCTCCGGCCCGCTAGGGGTGGGGGCAACGCAGCCTGTCTCTAAAATGGCTTCTTCAAGTGCCCGAGTCTGGACTGGGCCTGGGCCACTCGCTTCTCTCTCCTCTTCCTGCCTCCTTTTTTGTTTGCTTGGTTGGTTTTTCGGACTTGGCGCTGAGGAACTGGCCTAGCGCGAGGCTGAGCTGCGCTGCCTCAATCTTCACAAGCTTCCTTCTCCCGTCACCCCCTTCTCACCCCCCCGCCGGGGTGCGGGCCCTGTGCTCGGGCGGTGCGGGTTCGCCCCCACCGTGCTAGCGCTTCTTTTTTATCTAAGAACAGGGCTCGGAGCGCTGGTGCAGCCCGGCGTTTCTCCCCGTTTTCCTCTCCCTTTTCTTTCTTTCCCGTGATTTGAGCCGCCCTATTGTCCGGCCTTCTGTTGTGTGCCGGTACTAGGCTTCGGGGTCGCTGCCGTTCCCCGTCCGTCACCGCTCTGCCCGCGGGCAGTACCAGCCCCCTGCTCGTGGCATGGAGAGCGCGGTCCCGCGCGGTGTAGCCGAGGCCTCCGCCCGCCTAAGAGAGGAGAGACCCGGTCCTTTTGTGAGAGGTGCGCTGCCTTTCCTGGCTGCTGGCCCGCAGGCAGGATCTTCGGGCCACGCTTCCCGAAGCCGTCAGGGAGGTATGGCCTTCGTTGTCAAACCGTTGAAACGCATTGATCACGCAGCTGGAGACTTTCTCTCAACAAGCTGCTGTGGCTTTGTAACCTTGTTAAGCCTGTTCCTTCTCCCTCCCCTCTGATTGCTGCGGTTTTTCATGTACACGTATGATTGGTCCCTTATATTTTTCATGGCTTTCTTCCTTAGTGATGATCAGGGCAAGCAGGAATTGCTTTGTCCTCACTCCACCTCTACTTACTCTTAACTTTGCAGAGATTTGCTGTTGTTGCTTACTCTTTTAAGGGATCATTTAGAGGAACAGCTCAGGTAGCTTTCTCTGATGAACCAGTGACAGCAAGTTTACAGTTATTTATATAGGGTTACTGTTCGGGGAAACAAGCAATGAAATTATTGAAGAGTAGTGTCACATTCCATTAATACTTTGTTTTACACGAATATTGTTATCCTTTGTGATGTTAGTAAAAAGACCAAACAAACAAAATGAAAACAAACACCTCAAAACCAACACTGCTTAGGCTGAGTGTTGCACTTGACAGTGTAGTGACCGCTGCTGCTGCTTCCTCAGGTGAGGTAAAGAAAATCTGTTCTGTGCTGGCTGCTTGGACAAAGATGGCAGTATAGCTAAGGTCTTTTCAGCTAGATAAGCTAATATCTGAAGGGAAAACTGAGTCTGAGAAATTTGAGCAATAAGTATGTTTTGTTGTTAAACTTTTGAAATTTTTACTTCAATTTCCCATCTTGCAGTCAGATTTATGGGGGTTTTATTATTATTGCCTGTATTCCCTCTGCCATTTATTGTTAGGAAATATTTATGTTGGGTTCATTGACTTAACATTTTCATTAGGTTCCTTAATGGATCTGTTAGCATTCTGAAGCTGATATAGCTGTGCAGGTTCAGTATTTCTGCACACTGCCCTCTGCCAGATGTAGAAGCGAAGTAATGTTTTGAGAGTATGTGGAGTCTGAGAAGTCCTATGTAACAGTTTCTGGGACTGCTGTTTCTTAGCTGGCTTGTTCTTTCTTTGGTGGTGGAAAATGCACCTGTTGGAAAGGACTTCTGATCACGTTGAATCTTTAATTGGAAAACTTTAATTCTTTTATTTCCGTAACACTGGACTTTCTCAATCAGTCTGGCATTCGGCAGTGTCTTTATCTACCAGTGGGTTTTGTTTGGTTTTGTAACTGAACATAATGGTAGGTAATTCGTTTACAGGTTAAGGTGGGTTTTTTTGGTGCTATTAATAAGGAGCTTTTTTTTTCTTCAGTAATGCTTTTTTGGTTGTCGATGCTATTAAAATACTTGAAATAGAAAATTCTATTTCAGGCTGCAACATTTTATATTTCATTTCCTCTGAAAGTGCTTGCTGGCATAAAATAAAGCATGCGAAACTTTGGGTCTTTAGATTGCTGTTCCCAATTGGATAGAACTCTGCTACATGGTGGTGAATGCCATTGTGCTTCAGTTTGCTATATGCAGGCATGTGGAACTGAGAGAGAATGGGATAAGTTTTCAATGGAAGAAAACTGCAGAAACTAGAAACAAGTTTGAAAAGAAATTGCCACAAATAAGACTTGAGTAGCCTTTCAGTTCTGTCCCCCTCAGTTTAAATACTAAATAGTGTGACATGTTTTTAAAAAACTAAATGCCAAGAGTAAGGGAGTTCAAGCTTAGTTTAAGTCTCTTTGTATTCTATCCATGCAGGTGCATGTTGTCCTAAAAGTACATCCGTACTACTCTTGCATCTAGTGAAGTCTGATATTAAGATGAAGGTGCTTATTGATATGTAATAAGCTCTGTCTTAGATTAATTAGAAATTATTTTCCTGGTTTGCTACTTTATGAAAGAAAAAATGTTCACAAATATTATAATGTAGTTAAATTCAAAAATTTCTCTACAATATGATCAGGGATTTTACTTTTTTTAAAAAAGCGTATTTTTAGCAGCTTTAAGGTACTGTCTATGCATATGTTTTGCCTCTTTATTATTTTAAGATCATAATATTAATTAATCTGAAGAGGAAATGTAAGAAAATCATGGAAATAACTCCAATGAGACTGCACTATTTAAAAAATCACACTTCTAAAATG
The DNA here is from genome assembly GCF_028554395.1 of Pezoporus wallicus. Taxonomy (NCBI): domain Eukaryota; kingdom Metazoa; phylum Chordata; class Aves; order Psittaciformes; family Psittacidae; genus Pezoporus; species Pezoporus wallicus. The sequence goes on from NW_026640767.1 coordinate 440,660, forward strand.
TTGGATAAAATCTTTGTAGAGATAGGTTTGGGTTTTTTTTTTCGTTCTTGAGCTTTTTTTTTAATTGACTTTTTTAAAGCAACTATCAATAAATATGCTCAGACTAATTAGCATCTGCTCTGGTTTTGTATCCTTTTCTTTCAACATGAGCAAGTTCTGTATTAAGAATGTGGCTGGTTGAACATAAGAAACCCCATCATTCAAGCATGGTGATTTAGTGAAAGAAATTGACCAAAGAAGAAGTATAGTGGATGTGCTAGATAAAGCTAAGTTTATGGAGATTAAGAAGAAAAAAAAACATTCTAAGTCATGCTTCTTGTCCAGTGACTTGACTTTTGGGGAAGTCATAGAATTTTATCACCATAGAATGTTTTTTCTGAGCAGGTTAGACAATTGAGTGTTGTTTGGGGTTTTATATATATATATATTATTGCTGTCAGATGACAGGCAATTCTTATTTCCTTTAAGATTTCTTGTTATTTTTAATAGCACCTCGTTTATTTGGGGTGCATTCTGTGATGCAGCTTTATTAAAATGTTCCCCAGAGCAGTGAACAAATGTCACTGCAGGAGCTCCACTTGAAACTAATCAATTGGTTTAGCTTCTGATGTTTGATTAAAATCAATAATCTTAAAAGTTTATTAGTTTTCTAATATTAATGTGCTTTTTGTCTAAATAGGTAAAACTCTTTATCAGAACAAAGATAGAACTCCATGTTAGAACTCCACATTGTTTGTCTTCCTTCATCCTAATGAGATGCCGCTTCCTGCTCTGCAGAATCTCACAGTGATCTCACTCTAATAAAGTACTTGAAGAAATACGATTTTTGCATGTGAGCCGTCGTGTTGAAGCTCATATATCTGCAAGCAGCTTTTGGCTTAGCTTAACTGAATATTTATTGTATTTGCTTCATGCAGCTTGTACGCAAAATACTTAATTTCATATGTGTTCTAATATTAGTTGCCTAAATCTGATCAGTTTTTAAATTATTTCTTGGGGGGAGGTTGGGTGATAGGGGAGAAGGCTGTTTAGCTGTTGTATTCAGTCTCACCTTTAGTGGCAATCTGCCACCTCTGTGGAAGTAAAGGCGTGCTGCATTCCATACCTTTTGAAATACAGGCATGAGGGTCTGCTTATGCTCAGGAGTTCTGCTTGGAGAGTGCTGTGGTTTCTAATGGCCAGTGTGGGAAAGGAGACTTTGTTTGGAAGTCAAATTTTTCTCTTTTTTCCTTTTTTATCAAGCTTAATGAATTCTGTATTGTTCTGGATCATATCATCTGGGAGCGCTGTTCTTTTGAAACAAATTCCATTTCCTATCTTCCATATGTGATAAAGGAGCGAGAGTACAGAACCCTCCCTGAAGAGCCATACTTTCAAGCCTCAGTGAGATTAACTTGCAGCTGCAAAAAGTTTTTTTTACTGAAGCTTCCTCCTTTTTTTTTTTTTCTTTTTCCCTTTTAATCAGAGCAGTATCACTGAGAAGTGCATAAAGTTTGCTGATGTTGGTAACTTTTAAAATATGCATGTCTTCAAGATAGCATAACTTATGAGTTGCCTTTTATACCGAAGCATGTTACATATACTATTGAAATATTTATAGAAGAATAGCTAATTAAGGGATGAGTTATATTTTTAGTAATAAGTGACAGAATAGAGTATGAAGCAAAAATTACTTGTGAGTTACAGGGAAGATTGGTAGATTCCTGACAAAACAGTGGTTAAAATGTGAACTGTAAGGGTGGTGAGGCACTGGAATGGGTTGCCCAGGGAACCATTCACAGGGAAGTTGTGAATGCTCCTTCCCTGCCATGTTCAAGGCCAGGTTGGACAGAGCCTTGGGTGGCATGGTTTAGTGTGAGGTGTCCCTGCCCATGGCAGGGGGGTTGGAATTAGATGATCTTAAGGTCCTTTCCAACCATAAATATTCTATGATTTTATGAAAATGTAATTTTGTCCTTTCTGATTAATGTGAAGTCATATTGACAGTTTTAGCCAGGGAATGTAGGCTGCTCTAAATTTCTGTTTCTTTATAGAATGTTTACTTTTTTCTGTCCAATTACGAAGTTGGACTTAATTTCTTTTTTGATTTTGGGCTGGATTTGTGTAAGGTTTAACTATTGTTTTGCTGGCTTAAGGGTACTGCTAGACTACTTGTTGTCCTGTCCTTTTTTCACCCCATGTGTATTTCTTAACAAGGTCAAATGAATTTAAACTGAAATTTCTGTGATTTAATGATTTTGATCTTCCCATTGCACTTGCCATGCTTAGCTTTAGACAGCCTAATTTAAACTTACTTTAACTTTTGCTATTCTTTCTTTTGTACTCTGGAAGGGTAAGGTAAGAAGTGACAGAAGTTGGAGGACAGAAAAGTGGTATAAAAGAAAGAAACTGCCTTTTGTTTTGGTGCGTTTCTTTGTTTTTCTCATGTTGTTTCTCATATCCTCTTATGAAAGGTGGAAAACTGAAAGGATACTTATTATTCTACTTTGCATTGAAATGTTTCAAATGCTTTTGAAATAATAATTATGTTGGAAAGTAGCATTTCATTTGAAGGATGTGAGGAATATAAATGGTAGATAAAACTTGCTTTGATTACATGATTTAAATAGTTGCACCAGTACAGATGAAATACATTTACATGACTGACGTTTTGCTCAACTGGATCATCTTAAGTTGATAGTTGTTAAGTAACTGGGTTTATGTGATCATGAGGTGAGGAGGAACAGTAGAATAGCCTTTCCATACCATTTTATTTCACATTGCTCTTTCTGGGAAGAGGAAAGGTAGAAAGGATGAAAAATAGTCTCCAGTGCTCTCTTTAAGTACTTCTAGCTATGCATCATCTTATCCAGAAAATCAGTAACTGAAGCTGAAGTCTTTAGATTTGGTGTTTACCTGCAATATTTTCTTTGGCTGCAAGTTTCATTTCTTGGTGGATCATCAATCCCATTTCCTCATATGTACTTGAGGAAACTGCCGCATCATATTCTGAGGAAGCAAGCTGTTACAACTGAGCTTTTTAAAATGATTGGTTTAGGTGGGAATTTTGGTGGGGTTTTTTTGTTTGTTGTTTTGGTTTGCCCTGGGAAAAGTGTTATTGATAGACATAGTATTTGTTTTGAAAGGAAAATCAGAACTGAAGAATGTTAAGGAGTTAGCTGACTGTCTTTTTCTACAGGCTTTAGTGACAGCAAATCTAGATATTTTGACATGGTCGCAGTCAGTATCTGCCTATAAGTTTGTAAGGGTGAAACCAGTGACGAGACATTTGCATGATGAAGTCGAAGGCATTGAAATATGTACTGTTTTACAAGAGAATTGTGGGATGAGAAACTGGGTTTAAGAAATGCGGCCTTATCTATGGCCATTAAATAGCTGAGGATCTTAAGAACAGAAAGGTAAGAAAATGTTGAGGATCCAGAGAAAAAGTTTAATCCTTTTTGCTCTTAAACAGTATTTAAAATAATTCCTGTGATAACGATGGAGTTAAGATCAGCATGTATAGATTGTTTAAAGACTAGTACAGAATCAAGATTTGGCTTGGAAGTTTTGGGTAATAGAGCTGTCTATTTTCTCTCCTTAAGGACGATGTACTAAGAGGGAATGTTAGCTAATTTTCTTGTTCGTGTTGGAGAGTGGGTACAGATTGTTTGTGCAGAACAGTGGGGTCAGTCTATGATACAAACTGAGATACAGTTGGTAATTATTTCCTTATAGTAGGAAGTAGAGGAGGAAGATTCATTAAAATATCTCTTTGTGACTGCTTGAAGCTCTGAATCTCTTAATCTTTGCCTGTAGAATTGCTGTTACAAATCTTGTTAGGTACTTCTTCAGTGTCATCCTTAAGTCCTTAAACTCTAGCAGATTATTGTGATTCTGTTAGTCTCTCCTTTTGAAGCACTGTAGGAGATATAACTAGGTGATCTGTGTTGCATCAGGAGATGAGATGCAGTTGCCTGCCAGTGACACAGTATGCAACTACTCACAGGTAATCTCTTTAGCTGCAGTTTACATCTACAGTTTGTTTGAGGAAGTCTGAAACGTGTAAGAACTTAGCTGTCACCTCTGACATACCCTATTGTGAAGTTGTATGTTTGTGAATGCAGCCCCTAAAAGGTCTAATCAGATAGTTCTAAAAGGACTTGACCTACATGAAATGATGTAACATTTGGTTTTGGCAGTTTAATACAGATTCATTGTTTTAACTAATATTAGTAGAAACCGTATGGGCGGTGTGGCAAACTTTAGTTGAATAGCTAAGGACACTAATCTAACTTTTACATTGTATGGGAGTGATTTCGTCCTTGGTATTTTTGGCACCTCCCAGCACTTCTAGACTGCATTGTCTGGTTTGGGGGATTGGTTTTGATTAAGTTTCCAAAGTTCTTCTTGTTGAAGAGTTGATCTTTCAATTGTAAAAAGTATGGACAAAGCAGAAAGCAGTATTCTCATGAAAGAGTAACTGAGGTGAATTCTTTGTCTTTTTATTGAAGGAGGTTTTCTAAATAAGAATTATCTATGTTGCTGATCACTTTGGTAGGGAGGAAAGTGGAAACAATTCTGAAATTGCTAATAGTTGTACAGGGGATGAAGTGAAAGGGAAGAATTGAGGAGACTCGGACAATGAAGAGTACAAAAATAGAGGCAAAGTGATTAAAAAGCAAGTTGGTGGTTATAAAATGAAATGTATTTTTTACAGTGATCAGTGGATTTCAAATGTAAAAATAAATATGTAATAGTTAAGTGCACAAAAAATCATTTTATTTCAGTGAAAGTCATGTAGCTAGATCAGTAGGTAGCTTATAATGGTAACCTGTAATGTAGACCTGATTATATGGTCCACGTGTCACAGCCAAGCTTCAAATTTGGTCTTCATTGCTAAGTTTGGCAGGTCAATTATCCCAGCAGGTGACATTCTGCATGTGTCCTTTGTCCTTTCTATTGCAGTAAAGGGGAAAGGTAGCATAGCTGTAATACTTAATAATACCCAAGTCTCTCAGGTTCCATTTCTGGTGGATGTCTTGTCTTGAAATGCGAGGACAGTATCCTTTGAAAAGAATTTCAGCCCAAAGTAGTACAGAATTTAACTGCAAAAGAAAATCCAAGTCTGGACATAGAAAGACTAAGAAATAAATTAAGAAAAATACAGTGAGGACAGGCAGGAGGAGAAATGCAAATAAATGTGAAATTTAATACTTATTGGGAGGGGGGACTTGCTGTACATTTTCTTTAATTAAGAATTTTGCACTTCTTTAGTTACAGGTTTATATAGCATACTATTCTGTAGAGGATTTTATAGCTGAGCTCCCTAGAAATGCTGTAAACTAAAACATGAGGAAATCCTAACCAGCTCTTTGTTTGCTTGTTTTCCTAGTTTTTCTCTTGTGTGCATTACCATGCAAGAAAAAAACCCTCCTGTCTTTACTTCTGTTGGATTGCTTTGAACCGTTCTGTTACACATCTTGTTTTATATGGATTAAGTTGTATGCAAGGAAAACAGGATAACAATGAGGAAGATAAAGTAGGAAGAAAAATGCATTGTTGCATATATCTGTGTGCATGTATTATGCGAGTAAGTATGTGCATAGATAGGTTTTGACTAGAAATCTTTGGCCATTCTGTTGAACTGAGAGTGTCTAAAGTAATAATGTGTAGGAGTAGAATGGGGGATATTTGATACTGAGAATTACATAGCTGTTATTTTAGGGGGGAATCACAGTTATTGGTATCAGTACTTTATTTGTGCTAATTAGTTTTTAGTGTATCTGTGTATCTTACAAAAAATTTGAAAGGGGAGGAGGGTAGCTTTGAAAATAGATTAAAGCACTGAGAACTCAGTAAGCTTATTGTTAGACCATAGACACTTATACATTTTTAAAGAGTATTTTTTTAAGTTGTTTTATAAAATAGTTTCTTGCACTTTACCTGCTGGCTTTTCAATTTGGTAGATAACATCTGAACTCCAGCAGAGTTTTATAATCCCCACGTGCTTAAATATACTAAATGTTCTTTTTCCATTAAGGTTAATGTTCGTGAAGAAATTGAAGAGTTTTTTCCAAGAATGTGGAAGATAAATCAAGATAAAAGAAGGCTAATGAAAAGTATTAAAGATCAGAAAATTAAAATTGAATGGGGGAAAAAATTGAACAGAAGATTGGTCAGATAGAAGCACTTGAATATTTTTTTAAGGCTATAATGAATTGTTTGAATTGGGGAAGAATACACGAAGTATGAAAAATGAAAAACTCAATGAAGAATGAAGAAAAGTAGAAAGCAAGAGTGAAGTAGAATTAAAAGAATCTGGAAGAATGAATGGGTCCTAGGTTAAGTAAATGTATGGTTTATGTTCCAGTGTCTGTATGATCAAGTTGTAGATGAATTTGCATGATTACTTAGTTAATAGAGAATTGGTGATCTGGTTCAAGCAGGGACCTATTTGAGGAAAGCATACAATATTAACAGTGGGTTAGCAAAATGAAATTTGTTTTGGAGGGTATTGCCTAACCATTTGTTTTTCAGGAGCAATCAGTATAATAGAATTACTGTACTTTAAATGTTAGGAGTTAGGCATTTATACAACCAATACCATTTTTAATACTGTCTTTTTTGTTAGGAGTCTCGCTCCCAGTCAAAATCTCCAGCTGGGAGTCCTGCTCGTGTAAAATCGGAGAGCAGGTCAGGATCTCGCAGTCCATCGCGGGCCTCCAAACATTCTGAATCGCACTCTAGGTCAAGATCAAAATCAAGGTAGGTCCACGAAGTTACTCATGTTAATTTAGTGTTCCTGCTTATGCCTGGTTTTGGGTACATTGGTAAGATTTCTTTTCCCCTGTTGGAAAAAGTTACAAACCTTGTGAGGTGTATTAACCAAGGCTATGTTGTTTCCATGTTAGCGGTCATATAGGTTGGCAGAGTTGAGGTTAGAGTTTATGAATAATAAAGCATGAGTTTGAATAGGGAAAGTAATCTAAATAAAAGAAGTAATGTAGAAATAACAAATAAAACATGTAGGTTTATCTCTTCCAGTAGAGAGAGAGAAGGGATTACATCTCAGTTTTGTAAAAGCTCCTGCCTCCTTCACCCAGATCTTTTTTTGGGGGAGACGAGCTTTTGTGCGTACCTCTCCTTCTTGGGGAAAAATAAGTCAAGTGAGAACTGCAGCAAAGGTAGTCTGGGTTAGATAGAAGGAGTAAGCTCTCTAACTGTTGGAAGACACTACTTGGGGAAGTTCTTGACATTCCTTCATTGGAGGCTTTATAAACAAAATCTGAGAACTGTGATTTAAAATGGGCATGGAGAGCTTCTTGATTTGTGGAAGATTTAAGATTTAAATTCATTTTTTAATGCTGCACATGTCCTTCTTTATCCCAAGTGTATGTTTTCAGAGGCCAAGTTTTATAGTTCTGAGAGAGTTTGCTCAGAACAGAGGAGGGATGTCATATCCCCCCCCCCCCCAAGTATGTGTTGTGATTTAAGCCCAGCCAGTAACTCAGCACCACGCAGCTGCTTGCTCACTCCCTTCCTCCCTCCTGGCAGGATGGGAAGGAGAATCGAAAGAATGTAAACCCCACAAGTTGGGGTTTATAAGATAAGAATAGTCCAGTAACTAAAGTATAATATAATACTACTAGTAATAGTAATGATAAGGGAAATAACAAAGGGAGAGAATATAAAACTAAAAAGGAAAAAAACCCCACAATAAAACCAAGTGATGCCTGTTGCAGTTGTTCACCACCTGCTGACTGATACCCATCCCAACCCAAGCAGGTATTTGGGCCTTCGGTTGATTTCCCTTAGTATATATACTGGGCATGACATGCTGTGTTATGGAATACCCCTGTGGCTAGTTTGGGTGAGGTGTCCTGTCTCTGCTTCCTCCCGGCTTCTTGTACCCCTCCTCACTGGCAAAGCATGAGACTGAAAAGTCCTTGATCAGGGTAAGTGCTACTGAGCAACAACTAAAACATTGATGTATTATCAGCATTGTTCTCAGACTAAAGCTAAAACACAGCACTGCACCAGCTACTAGGAAGGAGAAAAATAACTGTTACAGCTGAACCCAGTGTTACCTGGCTTATATCACCTATCTTCTCTCTTTCCTTGTACCATTTTACTGGTGGAAATGGGAGTAGCTACCAAATCCTTCTTTTGTCAATGGAGACAGAAGACAAAACAGCATTTGTAGCTCCAGAGGGAAAAGAGGCATTGCACAGTATTATGTTGTTACTGTCATCCCCTCCCGCAGTTATTGAGGGAGGTCAGTATTCCATCTTCCCTGTTCCTGTATCCCTATATATGCTTTGTACTAGGGCAGCTGAAAAAGAGTTACTGTGCTCTGAATTCCCAAAGTTCAGCCTGATGTTATAGCTTCTTGCAGTGTTTAGCCATATTACTAACATAATGCCTGTATTAAATCATGCAGCTTTAGGATGATGCTGGACAGGATGCTGGGGCATCTAGTCTGGGTCATACATTGCGTAGAAAGGTTGGACCAGATGATCCTTGAGGTCCCTTCCAACCTGGTATTCTATGGTTCTGTAACAAAATTGAGGTAATCATTGCCAGGTATCTGCAAAGGAATGTTTCAGGAGTTAAGCAGCGTTTTTTTTTTGGTCTTGAATACTTTTAAAGTCTAGGTGGAAGTTCATTTGTAGATACAGCTTCACCATTGTGCCGCTAGATCTTTCCATTTTTACAGCCAAGACAGTATTTTACAGTGTGGCATATCTGGTTTCTCTATCATTGTGCAAGTGTTAGTTACACATGCAGCCGAGCTGATAAAAATTTAAACTTTGAACTTCCTGAAAACTGTCATGAATGTAATCCTCATTATATGCCAGAAGCACTCTCACAAAGTTAAAAATGATGCTGCCAAGCAGGTTATTAAAGATCCACACAATCTTCAGATGTGCAGAGTAGGAGAAACTTAGCTATTTTAATTGTATCTTAAAATAAATAGATTTTTTTTTTTAGGAAATGTAAGGCTGACAGTTCAATACATCATCTGCATATGCCTAACTAAAAGTTTTCTTTTTGTTGAAGATCCAGGTCCAGAAGACACTCGCACAGACGTTACACTCGTTCCAGATCCCATTCCCATTCTCATTCCCATAGGAGACGTTCTCGAAGCAGATCATACACGCCAGAATACCGTCGCCGAAGGAGCCGTAGTCATTCTCCAATGTCCAACAGGAGAAGGCACACTGGCAGCAGAGTATGTCATGTTCATCAAGGCTGAGTATCAAAAACCAGTTGCTGCTTACACCAGTGTAGTCCAAAAACATGTACCTTTTCTGTGCATGCTTGCAAATGGACAGTATTGATAAGATTGACTAGAGAAGACAAAGAAACTTCTGAAGTGTTTATTTGCTTAATAACAAACAGGATATTGTGTTGAAGGTTGCTTGTAATTTTATACCTGTGAGTAATTGTTTTTTAACTTGACAAAATAACCCATGTATTATTAGTTAACATGCAATAGGAAAATTTACAGTTAAGAGAAGGATCAGCAAGTCTCTCAAAATGTAAATGAGAAGTATCTCTGTATGGACAGGAGGAATTTTAGGTACACCAGCCAAGATCTAACATCTTAGGTCATTCTGAGAGTTTTCTCATGATGATCCTTTTCAGCGCCTTAGCTCCTGGTTCCACATCACTTCAGACTGATCTAAATGAGAGCTGTTAAACACAGGTCTGCTTGTTTCTTCATGAGGGCTGTGGTACTTCCTGATCCTTTTAGGTTTATTCTGGTTTAGTTTGTTAGTAATCCTGTGGAAAAGAGTATAGGTTTTTTTGCTGGCTCACCTTGTTAAAACAGCTCGCCAGGACCAGATAATACCAGTGTGAGGGAGAAGACAAGAGCGTATGAAAAAGGGCAAGACTAAAACAGTGCTAATGTACAGTGGCTTAAGCTGCTGGGAAGCAATGTTCATAAATACACGTCTAGTGGATTGTTGCCAGTGTGTAATCATGATGTAGTAAATATGACTCTGTCTTGAAAATTGGCAGGAAAAACTGAAAAGGGTTAGCAGATTTCCTGGTAAGAGATGAACAAATCCACTTTACTAATTTTGGAAATATTAGAATATATTGCTGTGCAAAGAAGACTTTTTCCTTGGAAGTGGCTGTGAAACAGTTTTGCTTTCACAATGAGTTTCACATTAATTCTAAGGAGTGGTTCTAATAGTGTCGAAACTGAAGTCAGCCGTATTTGAGTCCCCTAAATAACAAGGTACTAAAGACACTAGGAAAATTGCTAGCAATTTTGCCACCTCTGATCTTGTAGAGAGAACTTGCATACTGTGTTGATAGGAGGCAGTACAAAAAACCCTACTATAAAAGCCTTTAGTCTTCTGCAGTCAGTTTAGTGCTTCCAGTGGTGATGTAACTTTCACTTGCTGCTTAGGGTGTGGAGACTGATTTTCAGTATTTCTCTTGCCTAGAAAATGTAGTTGGATTTAAGTGTATGGGGGATGAATAAAAAGGACAATACTGGTATATACTCTGTGGAGGGACGTTTCCAAACAATGATTTAAAAGACTGAGGGATTTCATTAGAATCACAAGAGTTTGAGCAATAAAAAGACTATTAGTGCCACTGAATTATCAGGTAGATTGAAATATTTATTATTAAGCTTAAACCTCTGTAATTAAAACTTTCAAATGACAGACTGCTAGGTCGTGTTCTGCTTTTCAGCTATTATAAGGAATTGTAAAAGATTCATGTCTTAAAACAAAGTTTGAACTTTGGCAAAGGGAAAGAAAGAAAGAAACTTCAAATATATGAATAGTTTGGGCATCTTACTTTCACAGTGGATTCCTGAACAAAAGCACTGAAAAGAACATGACAGAAGATATAAATATGTTTGTTCTTTGAATCGAGCTGAAACGCAAGCTCTGAGGCATAAATTACTGTGCATCGGGGGCTTTGAAAATCTGAAACTGAAACACGTTTTGATTGTGTCAACTTCCAGTTATTATTCTAACAGAAACATTAAATCCCTGTGACTGTTGCTGCTGTTTTAAACGGCTGAATCTAGAATAATGTGCCAGAAATTTAACTGAAAAAATGGTAATTAATAATTCTTAGAGTGGAATTTGAATTAGATAAGCTCTGTAGCACGTGGAGAAACCTTAAACCTAATAGAGAAATTGTACAATTTCTCAGAATCACAGAATGGTTTGTGTTGGAAGCAACCTTAAATGTCATCCACTTCCAACCCCCCTGCCACAGGCAGGTACACTTCCCACTAGACCAGGTTGCTCTAAGCCCTGTCCAAGCTGGCTTTGAACACTTCCAGGGGTGGGACAGCCACGCTTCTCTGGGCACCCTGTGCCAGTGCCTCAGCACCCTCACAGTGAACAACTACTTCCTAATATCTAAATCTCCCCTCTGTCACTTTGAAGTCATTTCCCCTTGTCCTGTCATTATCTGCTCTTAGAAGAAGTCCCTGTACAGCTTTCCTGTAGGCCCCCTTTAAGCACTGGAAGCTGCTTTAAGGTCTCCCTGGAGCCTTCTCCTCCAGGCTGAACAAGCCCAGCTCCCTCAGCCTGTCTCCATAAGAGAGGTGCTTCAGCCCTCTGATCATCTTTGTGGCCTCCTCTGGATGCCAGCAGAGTAGAGGGGGCGAATCACCTCCCTCGATCTGGTGGTCACACTTCTTCTGATACAGTCCAGGATACAGTTGTCTTTCTGGGTGTAAGCACACACTGCTGGGTTATGTTGAGCTTCTCATAAGCCAGTACCCCCAGGTCTTTCTCCTGAGGGCTGCTTTCAGTGCTGTCTCTGCCCAGCCTGTGTTTGTGCCTGGGATTGCCCCAACCCAGGTGCAAGGCCTTGTACTTGGTCTCGCTGACCTTGATGAGGTTGGCATTGGCCCACCTCTTGAGCCTATCAAGGTCCCTCTGTATGGCATCCCTTCCCTCCAGTGTATTGATTGCATCACACAGATTGGTGCTGATAGTAAACTTGCTGAAGGTGTACTCTTTCCTACTGTCACGTCACTGACAATGAAGTTGAATAGCATCAGGCCCAACACTGACCACTAAGGAACATCACTGGTCTTCACTCGGGCATCAAACAGTTGGCAGAAAAATTCGTATTTGACTTCCTTTAGTTGAAGTGACGTGTATGAGGTAGATCCATATGCCGCATCATGTTAAAGAATCATGAGTCGTCTTGATGAGTTTCACACAACTGGCCTTCAACACTTCTTACTGTCTAGATGAAAGAAGCAGGTGGCTTTCATCCAGCTCACAAGTGGAGAGAAACTTTCAAATGTGAATACTGACTTTCAGTATAGTTGGATATGAAATGTTGAAGGGGGAGGAAGCTAAATTATAGTTCAGCTGCTGATGCTGAAGAGCCCAAATGCATTTAGTGTGTGCAGCTGGAGCCAGTGTGCACAGTACTGATGGTGATGGTGCAGGAGGGCTGATGGTGGGAGTTGAAGCTGGCTGACCTATTCCTAGCCATGTCATCTATGTAGCTTGTTGGTCACTCAAGTGTGAAGAACTAATAAAATAGGTTGCTGTTAATTCTGTAGCTTTTCTGTAATAAGAATACTTTATTTTTGTCAGCTGAATTTTTTACCAACACAGGTTCCTCTTTGTCTTTTTTTCTACAATGCCATGAAAACAGGTTGGGGTTTTTTTTGAAAATTGGAATATTGAAATGATAACAGCTCAAGTTAAGTTTTGTAATAAACCGTGTGTAGTTTTCTTCAGATTAAAAATTGTTAATAACTGAGAAATTTTGATATGCGAATGTTTAACTTGTTTTTTATAAACTTAATGGGAGTTGAACATTTGTCTTACCAGGCTAATCCAGATCCTAATACCTGCCTTGGAGTGTTTGGTCTCAGTTTGTATACCACTGAGAGAGATTTGCGTGAAGTCTTTTCCCGTTATGGACCTCTGACTGGCGTCAATGTGGTTTATGATCAACGGACTGGACGATCAAGAGGATTTGCTTTCGTCTATTTTGAGAGAATTGATGATTCTAAAGAGGTAAATTCATGCTTTGCAACTTGTAACAGGTGTGTCCTTTGTGCATTGTCTTCATCACTATCTTTGTGAAAAACAAGCCCATGGTTTTTGATGCATATTTCCCTAGCAGGTTTTCACAGTGAGATTAGTTTAAAATACTTTGTTCAAACAACATACTGTTTTTAAACACGTTAGCATTTTAGTTCAGTGTTCTGATGCTTGAGTAAATATTGAGCATGAGCCGCATTGAATCACTAATGCGCATTGTGTATTGATTTTAGTCTGTTACTTCAAAATGAAAGTAAGTCTTTAGACATAGAAGCCTCTTAGTATTTTTGAAATATTTTGAAAGTTAATTTTTCAGAACAGTTTTCTCTGTCTACCAAAGTTCTGAAGGTTCTCTTTGCTTTACATTTTCTTCTTTAAAAACACATCATCATGCATTTGAAAAATAATGTGGTTTGTCTCGATTTGTGCCTTGGTCAGTGTCTGCTGGTTATACGGATAGCTATTTACAGTTGGACTGAGTTGTTGTTAGTATAATAGGTCTGTAAGGAAAGAATCGAAAGATATGAACAGCAGCTTGTATTACAGTTTATCACAGTAAGCAGTACTTTATCTGTGAGAGGAAGGATACTGTGAGCTTTACTACATTTACTGAAATTTGTATGAAATTGCTATTAAACTAATTGCTATTAAAACTAAAGTCATCTTCTGAAAAAAATCTTTTTTCAAAAGTTGGGCCTTTTTCTTAAGGCTTTCAGTGTGGGATTATCTGTTTATTTTGGGCAAACTGAGTCAAAGGCTTCAAGCATCTTGTTTATGGATTAGTATTCTTGGGCATATGTTTCAGATTATCTGTGATTCTGTTTACATTTGTCAAGTGTATTCATAATGTTTGGATGTGATTTCTCCCTTAGCATTGAAGGGAGGGAGGGTAACAGCTGTGGAACCTACTGTCAGTAGCTGGAAAATGAAAACTGATGGTAGCTGATGATATTTTAATGAAAAAACTTTGTGGATGAATTGGTTGAACTAGATTCAGTTCTCATCTTCGACTGATTTATGGTATGATCCACAGAGAATCAGTTTATGGGAAGAGTAGGGTTTGTATATGTGTGGTGGTTTAGGGTTGTTAGGGGTAAGTAAAAGGACACAAAACTTCCTTTAGTGTCCCTTCTGTATTTTCCCCACTATCACTTGCACAGGTAGAGTGGGGAGTTAATAGGATGGATAGCTGTATATTCCATCTTTTGTGGCCTTCTGTCTTCTAACTTTCAGCCTTGTATTTCTTTGCCCTGTGAGCTCAGTGGGATTTTGAAACTGTGACTGTTTTGTAGAACATTTAATGTACAGAATACTTGCGCAGTATTTCTTGTCACATCTGTGTGCCAGTCTTGCCTGTTTTACAGCTTCATATGTCTTCAGAAGTAGGGTTTTTTGCTTGTTGCCATGGGCAATGGTCATGCATGACACCATGCATTTCTTAAAATGTTCCGTGTAAATAGCATGAAGTAATTTATTTTCGTATAAAGCTGTTTTGGCAGATACGGCAAAACTGGAATGCAGAGAGAAAAAATGGGGTATTACATACAGTCAAAAATACGGAAATAAAGATGAGCATCTTAAACAGGAACTGAAATAATTGAGAATGTAATTAAACCCTTTTGTTTTTTCTCTCCAATGGGCTAGTGCATGAAGAGGGGGAACGGGTGCAAAACTTCCCAACGCTTCGAATATACGTAACTGAAGTACTTTGGCAAAAACAATGGGAGAAAAACTTGTTTTTTTGACTTATTTCATGGACCTTGAAGATGAATTTAACGATGGCATTGAATGGCAGCTAGTGTAGAAAAAGGGAATATAGCTACAGGCATGAAACTCTGTGACAGGTCCTGTAGGAGAACACTTGAAGGACATGAAGTAATTCTCTGTGTGGAAGATAGATCAAATCTGAAAAGCTGAGTATGCATAAAAGCAATGACACTTGAATTACTGTTGTTCTGAGTAAATACCTTTTCTCTTAAAAAAGCCCTAAACCAAAACCCCAAACCTCCAACACCCTGAGCATCTGAACAAAGAGAATATAAAACTCGAGATGTTAGAAGTATGTTTCAGACTTTCTAAAGCAGTCATAGATTAATTATATATATGTAGAACTCTACAGAGAAATAAGGATTTCCCATTATCTCTACTATTGTCCTTCCAGGAGAGGTAAAATGGGGACATCTCTAAGTTGACATGCTCTCAAACACTTAATATGAAAATTCAACACCAAGTGGATTCTGAGTAGTTACATTTAAACTTTAATAACTTGGTTTAAGATTGGTCAGTATCAGTACTGAGTGGTTTCTATCACAGCTGAAGTCCCTCAGGGCCATGTATGATAGCATTTCTTCAAGGTGATGCTTTGCTGTATCCTAAAAGTAACAAAGGGGCAATAGTGAAGTTTATTTTGACTTAAGCTGGTTTAGACTTTCAGAACTTAAGTTTGATTAACAGCCTAGTTGTTAACTGTTTATGATCATCTTAGTTATAAAGAGGAACAGAGATTTATTACTTTCTGAGAACTACTAGGTTGAGCAGCTGCCAGAGCATCACAGTACCCTCAGTGATTCCACCTTAACAGGAGTGGGAAAGAAACATCGGATGCATGTGTCCATTGTAAAGGAGATTTCTTGTGGAATTTCTTCTACTCTGAAACTGCTACTGAGATGAAACTTTATGGTCTGACTGAAGGTTTCTTTTCCATCGAATGTCTTACTGCAGTGGCCTGGTTTTTGCAACATAGTACTTGCCTGAGTTGTTTATGTTCTGACCCATACTGAAGATTCTTGCAGATGTTGAAGGTTGATAGATAATTGTCCGGAAAACCTGAGGGTTTGCTGTGGTAGTGTTCATTTTGGTGTGCTAGTTCAAAAGCTATTTAAAAAGCTTATGTTGTTACCTACCCTTTTCTAGACGAAAGGGTATTCTTTCTTATGCGTGTAATGCCTTTTGGTTTTTGTAAAGTTACATTGTTTTACTTTAAAACAAACCCCCCAAAACCCTAAACCTTTTCTATGCAATAGTTGGTATTGTTGTCTTGTGTGTTGCAGTGTCTTGTCTTATGTTGTCCATCCTTCTGCTAAGTCTTTAGAACCACATGTGCAACATTATGCAAAGGTCAAGATCTGTAAACATCTGTTCAAGACCTGTTTCTCAAGATTGGCATTCTTTCTTACATAGTTCTAAGTATTGTCAGTGCTGGCACTGAGCCAGCATTGTCATTTTGCAATATTTACACTAAATTATAGAGGATATTCACCTCATCATCACATTAGGATTTTCTTTCTGCATTTAGAGGAGCCCAACCTTTTATATACTAGAAGAAGGGGTGGGAAGGTTGGTGGAAGGGGATTGATTATCTTGGGTTAACCATAAATTGAGAGAACGATGAGTAAAAAGTGCTGGCTGTTCTAGGGAGATGATTCTTATTACAGTTACTAGGGATTTAATACACCACTATCCAGCTTTTTAGTAACTCAGAAAATGAAGTATTGTTTTTTGAAAATACTGTGAATGTACTATATATCTGTAGCAAGAACTCATCTGACAACCATTAGCTACAGCAGCTGTTGGCAACATGGTGTTTTCTGATTTCTGATGCTAGTTACATGCTCTTTACAGTTCTGACCATCTTTCAGAACCGTTTTCTGAAGCAGTGTTCATTAGCAATCAGTACAAACTTTATCTAGACAAACTGAACTATTAACATAATGCAGTTACCAGAGACCAGAATAACAGGGTTTTATCATTTTAATTCGTAAGACATTTAATCTGTGGTGCAAGCAGACCATCTTAGAAGCACCATTATTGACCAAAACTTCTGCCATAGCTTGTTGAAGAAATGCTTTAAGTACTGTTTGTGGTATCAAAAGGGACCTTAATATACCAGAAAAAAACACAAGAATGTCTCAAATGTTTGGAATTACAAGTTGCAGACTTGTGGAGACTCTGAAATACCATGAAATCACTAATGCTTGCAGAAACATATCCAGCTACTCATTGTGGTTCTCTAAAATTCTGTATTTCTTGACTCTGCAACTCTTTAAAGTACACTTTAAAGAGAATACATTCACTCAATAGATGTTTAAGCTCAGAAAAATATATTTTAAAATATTATCGTTGTCAATATTCTGATAATGCTTTAAAAACCCCAAAGCCTTAAAGTAGAGAATATGAATTTACTCTTGTTCAAAAGTGACATGGATGCTTAGCAGACCACAGTAAGTGTGGGGGAAAAAAAAAAGGTTTTATAGTTTGTTTTTTCATCCCATCAGTTTGTTTTTTTTATTTCCATAGGGTCCTGTCAGATGTCCTCGTTAAATTCAGACTTGAACTGACGATACCAGTATACTGGGGGGAGAAGGGCTAATCTGTTGTGCCTGTGTGTCCCATGCTGCTCCTGTGATACAGTGGAGATGATGTTTTCATGGGTAGCATTAAATTCAATATGGGAAGGACTTGAGTAGAAAACAAGTGAGAACCCTCTCCAAAATCAGCAAACAGAATAAGGCAGTATCTTATATCTTTTAAATCGTTAAAATACATTTTCACAGTAGTCCAAACATAAATTGCTCGTGCTTAACTGTTTGGGTGTATTCAGTCTGTGCATTACTAATGTGGTGATGCCGTGCTGTTGAAGTAATTCAAAGCAGTTACTCAGTTGAAATATAGACTCTTATGATCTCTTGCAGGATACCAGTGGTATCTTGAACTCCATTGTAGAAATATCAAGTGACTGTGACATCAGCTCTGCCAAGTCTCTCTTCTCTCCTGTTCCTCCCCACCCCCTTTCCCCCAGTGATCATGGTGCAGGTTGCAGAAATTTCCCACATTGTTTCCCTGTCCAGGGTGCTTTTACTGGCATAATCCAGGATGAAAGATTATTTAATCTTTTTCAGTGAACTCTTGATTGCTTAAGTACCAGTCACCTCTGTAAATTTGTGCATATATGAAAAGTTCTATGTTTCCAAGCTTGCTTTGCGCTACCTAATTGCTAATACATGTAGAAAGCACCACATGTAATAAATATAAAATGAAATACAAATCTGTTAAATTTAATGCTTGCTTTCTAACTGTTAGAGCCACTGAAGGCTGTGATCCTGTAGTTTGGGAACTGCTCATTTTGTCAAACTAGCACTTTACGCATTATCATTTGAAGGAGTTTTGTTGTTATAGATATAAATATATAGATAGCCTGCTGAAGGTTTAAAACTGTACTCTTAAAGCTGAATTACTGCCTCTACCGTTCCCAATCCCATTCTCTTGTTTTCTGGCTGCAAGCATATATTGATGTATTCTGGCCTACAAAGTCTTTTTTCCTTAGACTTTGCAACCAAACCTAGCAGTACATGTTTATAGAAATCCTGTTTGCTTGCTTACTATCACCGTGAAGAAGCTGTGCAAGTCTTCTAACATTTGCATATTTGGAAGAAAATCCAGGTTGAAATAAAAGTGGACTGACAGTTGAAGGTTCCTAAGAGGGTATTGTGTGTCTTAAACCCCTTTGAACTTTTCATTTTTTTCTTTAAAATGTTTCATGTGATGGTCTGGAAAATACACTTCTATCTCTTAAAACAGTATTTGAGAATGTCTCCTGCAGTGTTAGAGCAAGTGTGCAATTTTTTTCCCTTGGACATTTAGATGTTCTTAACACAACATTTGTGCATACCCGAAACTAGTAAGAAAAGCAAACTGAAATTTGTTTTGACTATTGCATGCTAGTCTAATGAAATTTTAAATCCAAAATTTAATTATGAGCTGTTCTAACTTTAAAAGAAAGCACAAAAGTTTCAGAAATTAGAAGCCCAAACGGTTTTTCAGCCTTTGTACAAAATAACTACTATTGTATCACTTGGCTGAAACAAGGTTTTCAAATAGGTCTTTTGGTCCTATTGCAGCGGTCCTTAGCCAACAATGTAAGTACTTTGTTTCAAAAATGGGTGGTGTGTGCATTAAGGATAATGCTGAGAATTTGAAACCATCTTTGGGAGGAATTTCCGGTTACTCACTGTGATACATACTATCAATCATTGTTGGATTCATAATGTCTTTGTCTGGCTTTTGGCTTTTCTGCACTTGGGGGAATACAGTCAAAACTGTAAAAGGCTTTGTTATGTCTGTATATTTAACAAATACTTTGATTATTTTTATTTATTTATTTTTGTTGGCAGTTGTTGCTGACAGCTGTTGAAAGCTAAGAAAAGTTTTAATACTGAGTAGGTAATTAGATTTTGTGACCAGGGTGTCTGGGTTTCATGTGGACTGGTAACTATGAACTGATCTTTATCCACTGAAATGTTACACATGCTTGGTACTTTCAAAACAAACAAGTCTCAAAACCAGCTCTTCATCTGTCTTGCTGTTACGTTGGCTCTTCTCTGTATCATCCTTATGTCAAAGAACTCTTCTTCTTAAAAAGGTATTTATTCTTTTAACTAAGTGACGTGCGCCAGATGTTCTGGATTTGAGGTGGCTTCTTGTTAGTTAAGCTTATTACTCTGCAAGTTCCTGATGAGATATAAAAATGCCATGAAGCAGAAATGTCCTTAGCTTTCAAGATAACTTGCATATTGCTACATTTCCAGAAAGATGCTTTTCATCATGAAGCTAATTTTTCAACCAGCTATTTGCAGCTTTAATTTTTAGGTTTGTGCGCACGTAGATTCCTAGGATCTGTGCACAAATTTAGTTTAAGTTAGATCATCCGTGTGGAACAGGACTTAAAAAAGTCTCGGCTGCGAAACTAAAGTTAATGTTCCTGTTCTGTTCGCGAAACATACTTCAGTGTGTGCTGAAAGACTTCAAATCCTCTTTGGGCTCTGCCTTGCAGTTAGCCAAATGTAGTTGGTTTATTTTTGTACGGGAATAGAACTCACTAGGTGGCGATGTAGTACAGATACAAGCAGCACTACTAAGTGTAGTTAAATAGGTTCGTGATAATTCAGTCACTTCTAGTTTGAGGGCATCACAGTTAAATCATGTGGGTGTCATGTTTTTGTTCCCTCCTCTGACTTGTCTGTTAATTCAGTAAGTCCTAGTTAGCAGCAAAATGGTAAATTTCCAAATAGCTGTTTGCTTCATTATTTAATTAAAAAAAAAAAAAGCTCTACTTAAAGAGGGATCCTCTCATTTTAAGGTTGTGTGTGGCTCCTCACAGTTAAATAATAGCAAAGTGCTTGTGTTCCGTAACTCAAGATTGTAACACTCCACACATGGAAAATACGAATAATGTATGTTGGGCAGAGTGCTGGGCTTAGTGACATGAAGAGGTGTGTGCTGGTATTTCAGAGATCCCAGAGCAGTTCATTAAAGGATTTAAAAATACCACCTTGCTTTGCAAAATTTTATATTTTTTAAGTCCAGCATTAACTCTTTGTCAAATTCTTACAGCTGTGGGCTTGGTCTGGGGTTTTTTGTAAAGTTATTGTTGCATGAATATAATTTGCAAAAGTATGCTGTGCTCCCTTGAAAAACTATTTTCAGGATTTTGAGTTTGTGAAAGGCCATTATATTGATTCTCAAAGAGTAGAAGCAGGGGTTAGAACACCCAGTGAGTGTGTGCAGGGGCTGCGGGCAGCTCTGAAGGCACAGGCTTCTCAAGCGCAGCCCCTTCTGTGTATCGCTTTAGCGAGCTGCTATTGTCAGAGTGAGTGGGGAGGAAGGTTGTAATTAGGTATCCATGTAGGCTGAACCCGCCATTTTACTAAGCTGTGCTGGAGTAGGTCCTTGTAAGGGAGATGGCAGGAGGCTGGGAGAGCATGAAATGGCAGCCGACTAGCAGTAATCCGGCCATATGCACCCTACAGGAAGCCACTGTTTTGCACAGCTTTTGAATCCGCCCGTCCCCTCTGGGTCAGAGACGGCGGGAGGAAAGATGCAGTTTTCAGAAAAAAAGAGATTTTGATTTTCAGCTTACCTTTCTGATGGGTGCAAGGCAAAGTGTAGGGAAAGTGACTGTGTTAGTGGTTAACACCGTGCTCTCTTAAGAAAGGACTGTGTATCACATTAGTCTGTCACCCCAGTGTGGTCCTGTAGCACGGCAAACGGGCCAGGGGACAGCGATGAGCCATTCGCCACAGTGGGGCACTAGTAACCAGTTTAAATAAAACATGTGCAGGACTTGCTTTTCTGATAGAAAATAATGCGTTCTGTACATAGCCTTCCACAGTTACCAGTAGGTTGCAGGTTTCATGCCCCTGTTCCTTGTGTCTCCTGCAGGCAATGGAGCATGCAAACGGTATGGAGCTGGATGGCAGGAGGATTCGGGTGGATTACTCAATCACCAAAAGAGCACATACACCCACCCCAGGCATCTACATGGGCAGGCCAACACAGTAAGGATTCACTCATTTCCTGTAATGGGACTAAAATGGATTTAAATTGAATGCTTGGAGTCTGGTTGAAGAAACAGAATTACAGATACTTTTTTGAAATGTTAAGAGTTGTGCCAGTTGTATCTTGTCACAAAGTTATTAATGGAAATAACTCATTACTGTGGTTCAGGTATACTATTAAATTCTACTGTAATTTATTGCCCCTATTTAAAAAAATATTAAATTAATATAATATATAACATATAATATTGTATATAATAGTAATATATAATATTATCTATAAATATTATTAAATTAATATTATTTTTTAAAAAGCACATATGCAGCACAGTCAGCTAATGTGGCCTTAGCTTACTGAAATTGGTTATTCTGGGAATTAGGCTCAAATCCCTGGTGGGGTTTCTGTTTGGTGTTTTTGTTTGGCTTTTTTATTTTTGAAGGTGTTTTTCTGTCAGTGTTTCATTCTGAGATTGTTTTGGCATGGCATAGTCTTAAGTGTCCGATTTACAAGAACAGTTTTAAAAAGCTTTTAAATCATTTTACTCAAGCTGAAGAGTAGATGTATAAAGTGATGATTTTGTGTTTTTTGGTTTTTCCTGAATAGTAGTGGAGGAGGTGGTGGCGGTGGAGCCGGTCGTCGCCGTGACTCGTATTATGATAGGGGGTATGACAGAGGATATGACAGATATGAGGAATATGACTACAGATACAGGTACCCAGACTTTATTTGATTTCTGTACAAACAGTGGATTTGTTGGAAAACCTGAAAAGTTAGGTGACAAAACTGTCACTCCATTCATAGCAAGATTCTGTATATGTGTTTGCTGTGTGCTAGAGCCTCATTGCATTAGGTTTTGTGGGATTAATAAGTGGTCGTAATCTCCAGTTTTTACGTTAATTCAGTTGTATAGTGAACAGTTGGGCAAGGGGTTAATTTTGCTACCTGAAGGAGGTAGAGCATGTGCCCTGTAAATCTAGTGGACAGATAGAAAGGAAAGTCATTTTTCCATGCTGTATATAGAACCAGGGACAGCTGATACACAGTGCTGTTTCAAAAGGGGTTATTTGTAGATGGGACTTTTAATGCTTGACATTTCATAACCATCTCGCTGTTTTGAAAGTTATCTAGTTTCAGAGAATGTTGTTCAACAGGAATTGAAGGCATCTGGAGAAGCACTTCATGTGTTCGCAGGGCTAGTGAGAGTTTAATAAATTCTTTGTCTGGGAGTATCTTACAGTTTTAAACACATCAAATAGAGAAATATAAAAGCATTTGTTAAATAACTAAGCCGCAGCCAAATAAAGCTGAAATCATTCATGCAGGCCAAGTATTTCAGTGCTGAGGAAATGGTTGTGTTCTGTAGAAGTGATGTGAATAAGGCTTCTTTCATAATGGATGTTGTTGGGTTTCTTTTTCATTGCCTTTAAAGGAGACGATCACCATCGCCTTATTATAGCCGATACCGATCACGATCAAGGTCCCGTTCCTATAGTCCAAGTAAGTAAATACATGTGAATAAATACAGTCTGGCTGGCTTGAACCTTGTTGTTACTAGTATTAATTGATCAGTAGGAATTCTGAATGTGAAAGCAAGAAAGTTGAGATGATGTGGGTTCAGTTTGTGTGTAGTAACTGGTGTTGTCTTTTGTTTTGTTTTTGCAGGGCGCTACTGATGATCAGAAGAGTTACAGTTGAGGACGTGATTTTTAAATACAAAGTTCACATCTTGGCTTCCCTACTGCTTTCCCTCCCATCCTCCATCCAGCTCTTTTACAAATCTTTGGTTCATTAAGAATATACACATTTCAGTTGAAGTATTCCTGTTTTCCATCCCTTCTTATTGTAATACTCTTAAATATTGTAATTGTTGTAGTTTTTGTGTAGTAAAGCATCTTAAGGAAAATGAAATAGAGACCCCAAAGTGCTCATACATTTTGGAAGTCATTCCTGTTTTGTTTTTAAAACAATTGGACTCCTGACTAATCAGAAGAGAGCATTGGTATTTTTAAAGCTTGCATGTCATATGTAGTATACACACTCAGATACTTTAATCAAAACCTGCATTTCCAAGTAACTCGTTAATGTTTCTGTTAAAATGTTTACCTATTACTTTGATAAACAAGTAACGACTTTGAGCCTTTTCTGTAATGACAGATTTACTTAGATAGTCATGAACCAGAGGACTTGGTTTTGTTTTGTGTTGTTTCGTTGTTCTTTATTTGTCAGGTAGTTGCTTTGAGTGTAGGTTATTTGAGCTAGAGTAAAATTTGGTATTTGACCGACTGGGAAAAATATAGAACCTTGTGCACTCAAAATTGAGTCTCTATTTTATAGACAAAATTTCTGAACTGCTACACAGTGGATAGCATTTGAAGTTAAAACTAAAAATCGCGGGGGGGGTTATTGTACTAGGTTGAATATTTCCCCTTAATTGGTACAGGAGAGAAAATATTTATTGAACATGGCAATTAGTTATATAATTTGCTGTTCATTTAAAAGGGTAACAGTAAAACCCACTAATATTTTGGTATTGCAGTAAAGATTAAGCAAGTTTTGTTTCCAGTCCGTTTTGGAAGTATGGATGGAAGAACCTACAACTACACATAAACTTTTTTTTCCTCTTCAATAAAAGTTAATTCCACTGAGATACGATTTCTTGTCTTTTGTTCTGCATTTTGTGTTACCGTAGGATACAGGTTAAACAAAACTTGATAACGCTGTGTGGATAATAAAGTCAGCATTCGCCTGTCTTCTTGGGAGCCTTGTCTTCCCTGAGAATTTGCCTGTGGTTACACAGGGTGGCAAAGCAGAGTGGGTCCTTCCAGCTTCCTCTTGTGCCAGCTTTGGCGCTTGCTGGGGTCATGGTGAGATGGTTTAAGGAGAGAAACACGATTGGCTTTGTTTAGATTTCTGGCAGGTTTTGCCCTCTGAAATAATGTGCCATGTGGCTGATTGAATGTCAATATTGGCACAGCAAAAGGAGTAGGACTACAAAGCTCTTGCAGCAAAAATCATTTCATCCTGATTGTCAGGGAGAGCCACCAAAAATTTGTCAGCATTTTAAGATGGTTAGGGTATGAAACGTCATTTTGTTAACTACTTCTCAATGTCAGTGCCAGGAACTATTATCAGGTAATTAAAAGAAACGCACACATCTAGCTATTTTAAGAGCTTGGTACAATAAACGAGGAGAAATGGGTGACAAAACAAGTTCTTGGTGGTTATTGCACAATACTTCATTGTTTTATTCACAAATTGCAGTTGAAAACTCTCAGTAAAATGGAAGCAGGGAATCTGAAGCACTGAAGTTAACATTCCAGTTCTGACGGTGTTACTGGGATTTATGGGTGATCCAGACCAATCAGGGAACGTTAAGAAAATTGTTCTCTAAACCAAAATGCCAAAGTCTCAACATGGAGAACTCTTGGTATTCTCAATTTTGTTTTTGTTCTTTCGGAATTAATGAGTCATGTGCAGAAATAGGCAACTGGATGCAGAAGCATGGGAAATGGCCACAGGACTGGTTGCAGAGGCATTCAGGCTCAGGGAGTTACAATAATGGGAAGGGAGAGAGAAGAGGTGACTACTTCTTGCCAGGTTATGGGATTTGTGGCCAATAATTGCCAAGGGTCAGGAAGTTAGCAAAGCAGCTGGGGAGCAGTTCAACAAACACATTGCCTGCAAGGTGGAAAGAAGCATCTTAATCTGTACCTTGGAGACTCTTTTTTGGAGCAGTCAGACCTAACAACCTGACACTCCTGTTTGTCATAAGTGCATGTAAAGCTCTACATAGCAACAGTGAGGTATTGTGTGGTGCGTTTTGTGCTTTATGCTGACTGATGTGATTCAGTCTGTTGGAAGAACAGGTGACAGCAGTAATTCTTGCCGTATTGGACGTACCAGCACATGTATGTAATGGGTGAATAATCATAGTAAGGTTTGGGTTGGGAGGGACACCTTCCACTAGAGCAGGTTGCTCCAAGCCCTGTTCAGCCTGGCCTTGAACACTGCCAGGGATGGGGCAGCCACAGCTTCTCTGAGCACCCTGTGCCGGTGCCTCAGCACCCTCACAGGGGAGAATTTTATTGTCAGTCCTGAATTGGGGCAGATAATTTGTATTTATTTCCTCATTTGTGTATTTTTTGTAGTATTACTATTTTTTTAACTGAGACCTATTGGTCGGAGATCTCTGTGTTAGCAGTATTCTGTAACTTCATGGCATGTGTTCTGCTCAGCGATGGAAGCCTTGTCTGCTTCCTTCTGTCATGAAGGGATTCAGGAACACCATTTTTATAAGCTCCTGATTCTGTTTATGAACTGAAATAGCCTGTATAACTCATACTGTGTCTCTAAACACAGCTAGTTAAGTAGAGCCATACTTTAGTCATTTGTCTATTTTCTCTAGTTCTAGATCAGGGATCACATGCATAGTGACAGCACTGATCAAATACTGAAGTTTTGCAACAAGGTAAAAATAAGTCAACCTAAGTAACAAAGCTTAGTGTTACTTTATGCTGGTCTACAGTATGATACAATGAGCTCGGGTTGTATTGAGGGGAGTATTTAAATGCTGAGTTTAGCCGAACCTGACAGTTCATCTGTGGTTTTGTATAGCCTCAGTCCTAGGCCCAGGGTATGGAATGCAAGATAACACTTGCTCTTAAATGTACTGTGTTCCCGAATGCTTCGAAGAAGTGGCCACAAAAAGCTCACCAGCGTTGCTAAAGTTGCTACAGGCTAGTCCTAGACTGTGTGCACCAGATGACAACAGCCAGACATACTGGTTTACGTGTTGGGTCAGAAGAACTTCTGAGCGAGGGTGAGAGTGTGTGTGTAAAGGTGGTGGCCATGAGGTGAGATTTATTAAGGCAATACCGCTTTGTCATTTGGCCTGTATGGCTCTACCTCAAACCTGTAATGACATTTAGCCTTTGGTCTCGCTGTACTTACCAAAGTGTTTGGCTGTGGTGCTGCCTGGAACAGCAGAGGTATGACCCAGACAGCTGATGAATGCTTTTTGGGAAAGCACAGGATGAACAGCAAGGTGTACATACACCATTGCTGCCGTTTACTCTCGGGCTGCTGTGCTTAGCTGCTGCAGTCCTCTAGATCTGAAGTGAATTCTCTGGACCAGAGAAGGAAAACAACCTGGGATAAACACTTTCTATCGCTTTCCTTCTACTGCTTTACATACACAAAATGAAACATCCATTTAAAAACCCGTCATACACCAGTGGCCTCGAAAAGGCCAGGAGCCACTTCAGCAGGTCTGTTGGGTTCCATGAGGAAGTGAGAGACACCTTACGCAGAAAGAGTTCCTACCCCTTGTGCTAGCAGCTGGGTTACATCTGAGAGCTAACAGCAGATCTCTCACATTCAGATTAATAACCAAATTTATTTGACGAAACATGAATGAGGATCTTCCTTAACCAAGATCTGCAAAGCTTTCTTTAAACCAGTTCTTGCACAAGTTGGAACTTGATGATCTTAAGGTCCTTTCCATCCCTAACTATTCTATGATTCTAAGTGGCTGCAGTGCAGAAGGCTAGCAGTGCTTCCTGTGTAAAATAGTTTTTAAGCTTAAAAAGCAGTTATTTTCCTTCTTTCCAACCTTTGATTTTTTTCAGTTTCTTCTTTTGTTTTGGTGGGGCTCTCCAACCACCAAGGTGTCTGATGCTTTGGGGATCAAGAGTAGAGAACTGTGGTCACCAAGACCCAGACCAATTGACTGTTCCACCATCCCCGTCTGTGATTCCACCCTTATCCTCCTCCCAGTACCTCACTGGGAACAGGGCACATATTCTCTGCACAGTATCTCAAATACAGTAATTATGATCTGCCAGATTTTCCAGGCTGGATTTTCTCATGCCAACCCTGTCCCTAACACATGAAATAGAGCATCAGCAGCAAAGCAGCACAGGCACAAGTGAGAACCCTCCAAGATGCTTCTGTATCTCTGTCTTTCAAGATTTTTCCCAAAGGAAAATACTGACAAATAACTCCCAAAGTTGCATAGATGTATCATAGGAGCTTGCACAGGTCTTTATATTAGCTTTAAATGAAGAACAAAACCCCACTTATAAACTCATTGGGGTAGAACAACAGATCAGTGCTGTGCAGAGAGCAGTCTTGCAGATCTCTAGATGGAGGAACCACAGGCTGCTTGGACGCCTCTCTTTTGCTGCTCCATTTTCACTCCTGTTCTCAGCACGATGATAACTAACCAAGCTTTTGCTGGTTTGGTATGTGGATCCAAGGTTATTTACAGCACTTTTTCAATGACTGTAAGCTGGCCCTCTCTGTATCACAGTAGAAACCTTTTAAACTCATGGAGATAAAAAGAACCTGAAGGATGGCTAAAGGTAACTGGTGTTCATACCCTATGTGACACTAGACTTTAATAATTCACAGTGGCTCCGTATCTTATATGGGCTCTGAAAGCAGATACCCAACTCCCACAGCAGGGCAGGAAAGAGGAGCCACTGAATGCTTATTACTAAATCACTGTTGATGTGTGATTCTGCTACACCGGCAACACCGACCTTTACAAATGTGTAGTATCAAACCTCCCAACAAACACACAAAATGCCTTCATTGGGGAACATTCACCCGGCTGATGGCTTCATGTGCTCTGCTGGGATATTTTGGAATGACCTCAGGTGATGGCCACAGAATGGGTGGCTTGGGCAGTAGCTGCTGTCTCCTGCTTCCACAGTCTAACATGTTTTCCTAATACTTCTATTTCTCTTCTTCTTGCTCTAGATGTCAGGTTGCACCATGGGAGCAGGATGTGATCGGTTTCACACTGAAAAATCCTACATGTCAAATCAGCTGAATTCCTCCTGGTTGAGGATCCTCTCTTCCATAAGGAGCTGCCAATTTGGATTCCTAGGTTCTAGCTTATAAGAAACAGGAAAAAAAGACCCCCAACAACAACAAAACAACCCCCAAGATTTTAACAGTGCTTCGAATACAACTCCAGTGTGACTGAAATATTTCAATAGTTCCACAGGGCATGAACACTTCTCACAGTTTTTCACCTTCCTTCAGAGCAATTAATGCACTTTAGATGAAGGTTAATTACAGGTAGCCAAGTTTCCCTTAGCAGAACACTGACTGCCCCACTGTTGCCCCTAGCCAGGTAGAGGGATGCTGCTCTGTACCCGTTGTTCTCACTGGCTTTCTTTTCCTCCCTTGCATGGGGTGATGCACACAATAGTGCACTGAATGCTCTGTTCTCCTTGACCAGAAGAGAAGGGGGAAAAGCAGAGATAATAGGTCCTAACCTGCATTTCATGTTCCAAAGCCTTTCCTCCTCATGTATCAGTGCACATCTAACCAGTAAAGATGCCAGCTCGTCCCAGTGGACCATGACAGGGGAACATCTAGCAGACCTGCTGTGTCTTTAGAGCAGGTAAGGAAGGGTTATTTGCCAAGCTGAAGACTATCAAGGTGTGTCAAGGTGTGCTTCACAGGTTTACGACAACATAAGTCATAATTACAAGTGGCTAATGCCAAATCTGATTGAGTGATGGCAGCAGAGGTAACTGCAGCTGTTGCTGCACAGCCAGGGTAGCTGTGGCCCTCTGCAATGCAGCTGGCTCTCCCAGGGGTGTTTGATACCAGCGCATTAGCTGCTAGCACTTCAAGGGAAAAGGTAGCAAAAATTAAGCTTCACTGAACCCCAGAATTCTAGTGCTGGGCTCACACTCACAATGGAACACAAAGTGCAGGGATCTTTTCTTGTTTCAAAATGAGACATCCTTTCAAAGTACAAATTTCCAGGTAGTCTTACACACAGTGTGTTGAATTTCCATCTACTAGAGGCTAGAAAGGAACCCATGCAGCAACCCACCTGAGGATTTCACAGAAAGGAAACAAGAACAATAGGTCTTCAAAATGTAGAGAGACAAAACCTCATGGAAGTTAACACCAGACTAGATATTGATATAGCTGAGAACATTCCCTGGAAAGGGAAGTTCATGCTGGGATAGAGCTACCGGATGTGGTGGGAATGTAGGAGGTCTGGTTTCAGTTCCTACCTCAGCCTGTGTGGGTACCCTTGGATAGAGCAGTTAATCTCAGTTTCCCATGTATGAAGATGAGGTTAATAAATGCCCTTCTTGCATCATTTTTTCATCTGGTCTGTTCCAGCGTTGGAGGACAGTGGGCGATTCGCGAGAGGATCTGTGAGAGATGATTAAACAACTTATATAAATCTATAAATAAGTTTATAAAGTCTATACCAGCACTGACAGATGCGGAACAGACAAGAGCAGCCACACACGCACAGACCAGGTCTGCCCAGTCCCAAGCAGATGTTGCAGGAGAGGATGGGTTTTAAGAGAGTCTGGTTCTTGAACTGCAGCACCAAGAGGTTCCTACCTCAGGTGGATGCAGATGATGAAGGGACAGACAGCTTGCTTCAGCCTGGGGAAGGGCTGAGCCCCAGTCCTCAGCCCATGCTTATCCCACGCCACACCAGCACTGGTGGGACAGGCCCCTCCTTGCTGATCACCCATGTGGTGCCTGCCGGCTGCACAAGGCAGAGCAGACGGAAAGGCATGCTCAAACGCCAGCACTTTTAAAAGATACGACAGAAGCCATGTTTTACTATTCCCTACACTCCGGGGTGTTAGTGCATCCTGGATGGTACCACACAGACAGTTCAGCTCTCCAAAGCCAGAGAATCCTGGGCTCTTTGCTGCAGAATTTGGGGCCACTTGAGCCGGTGGTTATCCCTGTGTTAATCAAACAGCAGCTGTGCAGCCCAGTCCGGAGGCTGACCATACAGCCTAACCCACCAACAGCACCCAAGCTAGCTTAGGCACCTGGGAGCATCCCCCCACTTGCCCTCACTCTACCTTGCCATTCACAGAGGAAGGGGGAGCAAAAGCTGCAGCCATGGGCCCATGGGGACCCAGCAGCTCCTTCCCCTGCTCTGGTACAGAGCAAAACCCGCTGACCTGACCTTACCTGAGACAGCCACGCTGTGAGCCCAGCTGTGAGCTCCAGCGGCTGCCTGGCAGGTAGGACTGGCAGTAACTGGCACTGTGCTTGGGTTATGGGAAGGGGAAGTGTTCAGAAAGCTGGAACTGAGGTCACTGTATTCTGTTTGAGTCCCGTGGGAAGAAGATGCTACTTGTGCTCCCGACCCTGGTTGTGCTCCTGACTCTGGTTCCTTTTAAACGGCTGGAGGAGTCCAGAAGTGAGTGAACAAATAAAGAAACGATTTGCTCCTTGTGAGGTCCCCGGTGTCCACCTCTGACAGGGGAGCACAAAGGAGGAGCCACCCCAGCATCTGTGTCTGCTTCTGCCTCCCACCGGCCAGCCCCTATCCCTCTGTGCTTAACCCCCGCCTTGCCACATGCCACCTGCCCATGCCTTCCAGACTGCTACCTTTCTCTTTTTCTTTCTTTTCCTTTTCCTTTTTTTTCTTTCTCTCTCTTTTTCTTTTCCTATCTAATTCCTTCCCTTCCATTTATGTTTCTCTTCCGTTTATCCTTCCCTTCCTTTCCCTCCCCTTTGTCCTTCCCTTCCCATTCCCTTTATCCTTCCTTTCCCTTCCTTTTCCCCTTTCCGTTTTCCTTTGCCTTTGCCTTCCCCTCTCCTCTCCTTTTCCTTCTTTTCTTTTCCCTTCCTATTTTATTTTCTATAAAGATTTCCTGCATTGCAGCTGTGAGGAAGACTCAGCGGAGCCTTCATCCAAGGAACAACCATGCTGCAGCGCAGTGCTGTCTCCACGCCAGCCAGCACAAAGGGTGAGCTCAGGGACCTCGGGCCCCACACCTGGCTGCTCCCCCGGCTTTGTTGCCAGCCCCTCTGGGCTGTGTCCAGGTAAAACACCAGATGATGGTTTGGCATCTGCTGCGTGTGCCTCCCGAGGAGCTAGGAACAACACAGTATCTTCCTGGGTCCCCGTGTGCATCTCAGCTGTCTTCAAAAGCAGAAAAGCAGAGGTCGGGCTGTGTTCAGAGAGGACAAGTGAAATCCTGAACCCTGCCTGGGGAAGAGATGGGAACAGTGAATCCAGGAGGCTGATTCCCAGCTAGGATGTGTTAAAACATCAAACTGGGGAAACTTGGGAAGAAATCATTCTACCTGAGTTCCCAAACTGCGAAAAGAAGCAGTGTCTCCAGGAAACAGTAGATTCTAGCTACTCACAGAGAGGAAATCTTCACCTGTTGGAACAGCGCAACAGGAATGCAAGGACTAGCAACTGCCTGCTCCTTCATCTTCTTCTTTGTGACTGTTCCAAGTCTCCTTTGGCTAAGGATATCATTAGTCAATTTAATTAACTAATGGAGGCAGGTAACTGGGAAATTGCTAGACCTATGAAGGACATGCCTGGCTTTAAGATGGACTCCCCACAGTGGGCAGATCCCTGTTTCATCATCTCCTCCTTCAGCTTCTTCAAAATGTTTTTTTTCGGTGGTATTGTACAGTTCTCCCTTGCTACGGTCCTTGCCACAGCCACTAGAGTCCCCTTCTCTGGGGTATTGCCAGCGGTGTGGGAAATTGATAGAATGGACAAAGCGCCTCTAATGCATAGAAGGAGAAAGTAAGCAAAAATAATAAGAATTAAGTAGATAACAGGGCTGGAGTCCCCAGGGTGGGGGAAGTGTGGAGGAACAAGCTAAAGGAAGACTTAGCTAAAGTTTGCTGTAAAATGAGCAGGTCAAAACTTATCTAAAAGCAAAAGCTTTGTTTTCTAACCATGGACCTATCCCCCTGCATGGGATCCTGAGCCCAAACCCCATGGAGGAATGAGCAAAATTGCTGATGGTTTTGCACTAACTTGCCTGAGAACATGGGGATTCTCATGCAGAAATGCATCTTTGAGGGGATGGAGAGCATTAACATCAGCTTTGGAGCTTATCAGGAAAGGAAAGCCAAGGCAGAAGAAGGTTTTTTAATGAGATGGGCACCCAGAGATCTGGAGGAGGCAGATCTTCAGGCATCCTTCAGGCATTGTCACAGAGAAGACTCCTGCAGCAAGGCTGGAGAGGAGGGGTAGGTTAATGGCAGACCTAAAATAGGAAACCAAACAGGACCTGTCATGTCCTGCCCTTAGTGGTATGTCACTAAAACACATTTCTCTTTCCTCCTCTGAGGAGCATTTCTTCTTGCTCCATGAGGAGGAAAACAGTGTCACAGTGTCTCCTTTCCCCTATCCCGTGGTCAGAAACCCACTGACATTCCACAGGGACTCATCCTTCCAGGCAGGAGACAGCGACTGAGGGAGCACGGCTGTGATCTGAGTGGCTGCTGCCACTCTGCGCATCACTGGGGGCAACACCCTGGCTTTTGCCTGTCCAAGTAGGACCAAACTCTGCTCCAGCCTGGATTAATTCATCTTTTAAAATGTGTCTGTGTCTTTTTCTTGACCAGGAAATCCCCTGATACCCATTTTTTTAAAGGAAATGTTGGTGATGACTTCCTTACTCCAGGAACAGGTGCAGTTTCTGTAAACCCTAGCACAGAGGTTAGTCTGCTGGAACAGAGGCACTGTGAAGAGAAAGGAGGAGGAGGAGGGTGGGAGCAGGAATGTATCCCACCACTCTTCCTGGAGACAACTGCAGGTTCTTCTGGCTCTCTAGAGCAATGACTGGGAAGTGCAGCAAAACAGTGCAGTATTTATTTATGTTCTTACTTCTAAATGAAACTGGTGAGGTTCAGCCATCCTCAGCAGAGGGATCTTGTTTGTACACAGTAACCCTCCAAATGACAATGTGTGGTTCCGAGTCCACATTGCCTGGAGCAATCACTCTTAGAAAGTCGCTTCACCTCTGCCTCTCCCTCCCCTGCACTGGCAAAAGGCACTGAACAGTATTGTTAAACAGCAAGCTTCCAAGGTGGTGTAGGTGTTGCCCTCTTTAAAACAGCAGTCCATACTGCCACACATCCCCCTTGAGACGGTGTCACCATGTGTGACCCTGAGGATGAGCTGGGCTGGGTTAGTAGAGGATGAGCAGAATACCCCTGTGCTTCTGTCTCCTGACTTGAGACACTGGGCTTTTTTCCTCCGTGGCTTCTGCACACAGCCACTGCATTCTGTGATGTTAAGCAAAACTGCTGACCTCCAAGCATGTAAATTATCCCCTCTGTAAGGTATGTGTTTTTATGTGAATAAAACCCATTCCCTATGCTAAATTATCTGGCAGAAGGATGAAGCAGTGGAGAAGCATCTCAGGAGTGCTCTACATGTCATCCGAGTGCTGTGAAGTTCTCATTGCTACCTTTACAAGTTTGGAAACATACTTGTTGCTTGCAGGTGGTTTGAATACAGAAGTTCCCCTTCAGTAACATCGCAGCAAAGTCTGCACTCTCTTACAAAAACAGCATGGTTCCAGAGGTGTAATGGGGATGGCTTGTGAGCACAGAGTTACTCAGGTGTTTAATGGACAGGAGAATTATACACACATCACAAGGATTCTATAAAAAACCTCTCCAGCTTCTCTAAGAGCTTGCTCCCTTTGGGGGATTGGTCTGGATGCCTTTTCCTACCACACCTGCTGTGTTCTACTCCTTCTCCTGGGAAGCACACAGAGGGAGGGAGCTCAGGGAAGGTCTCTGGGAGCACTGCAGGTAGACCATGCCTCACGCCCTGAAGGGCTTCCTACTCACATCAGACAGACCTACACCCACAACCCCCCAACACCTGTTGTGTGTGTCCCAGCAATCCCCATCCCACTCGGGAGGTGCATCTGGCATCATGCCCCAGCCCTCCCAGCCACACAGCAACGAGGGGTTTGCTGTGCTCTCCACCAGCGCAAGCTTCTGAACCACCTCAATGTGTCACCCTGTGGGATGAAGGTGGTAACTCGATGGCTGCCTCTGGCAAACTCTGTGTCCCAGAGATGAAACCCACTCTCTTCTACAGCTTCTGGAGGAAAAAGTAACTGGTGGCTGCTGCTTCTGTCACAGCACAGCACACGGGGAAGCTTAACAAAGCCAAGGGAGAGGGCTGCTGGCATCTCTGGGTGAACTGGGAGCAGCTG
This sequence comes from Pezoporus wallicus, assembly GCF_028554395.1. Taxonomy (NCBI): domain Eukaryota; kingdom Metazoa; phylum Chordata; class Aves; order Psittaciformes; family Psittacidae; genus Pezoporus; species Pezoporus wallicus. The sequence continues at coordinate 475,029 of NW_026640767.1, forward strand.
TCGATGGATCCAGCTCTGGGCTTCACCACTCACCCCATCAGGGCTGGTGAAATGAATATGGGGAGGGAAACAGGGTCTCGGAACAGCGTCTCTGCTCATCTCTTGCTGAGCCTGGCAAGCGGCAGAGAGGATTTCCACTCAAATACCTACCCGAATAGCTAAAATCATCCTCTGCGGCATGTGGAAATAGAAGCCTTCATTTTCCCGCCTGCTAAAGCCACCTGCTGTTGTCTCCTCCTGTTTTCTACTTTTAGCTCATTAGTTCCACCACAACTACACTGTGCAGACTCACTGCCTTTTACCAAAGGCACGTCAGAGGCAACTAAATGCATCTGAGCAGCTGTGTGACCCATTTGCTGCTGAAAAGCAGCATGGACCAGCATCGAGTCCCTGCTGAATGACAGCCCCAAGGAAGATGCAGCCCCCAAACTCCGATAGCTCCAAATACTACCAAGGTCTTTTTGTCACAGTCTGCTCCCTAACTCCTTCTGGGTGAGAAAGATGAGCCTCCATAGCTATAGTGATAATTTTATGAGTTGGCTTCTTAAATATCAAGCACAACAACTGCTCATGGAAGGGTGCTGCCAGCTTACTTTCTTGATGGTGATATCCATGCAAAAAGTTCCCATAATCTTCTAATCACAAGGAATGTGAGTGAAGCTCTGAAGAACTACACAACGATTTCCCACATGTCACCAGGTGCACTAGGTCAGGCTTAACCAGGGAAGGCTCTGCTTCAATTCCTTTCCTTTGCTGGGAAGGTGGTCTTCCTCTCCGACAACAGAGAGCATTAACTGCATCAGCATCACCTTTACACTCAAAATACAATTCCTCCTTGGCAAAGATGGAGGAAGAAAAGTGCCATGCAGCCGAGATAGGCAGGCAGGATTTGCTGGTTGTCTGGGTGTGTGGCAAATGCTTAACAGCATTCATGAGCTTCAGAAATGGGAAGAATAGCAAATGCACCAGAAGTGAAGAGAGAAGAGAGGTGTAAGGAAGGAATTTCTCATTGCTTTGCTAAACCATATTGGAACATGGGCGAGGAGAGGGGAAAACAAGTTCAAGGCTGAAGACAGCAGTGCAAACTGCTAAAATCAGGAGTAGCTTGAGAAGTTACTGAAGAAGCAGGAAAGAAAATACACAAAGAAAAGGTATATGAATGAGGGGGCATGGGGAACAGGAGAATCTGGTGGAGAGAGGAGATTCTGGGACACACCACAGGACAATCACACTGTGGTGAGAGCAGGCGGCTGTGGAAATTCTGTGACCCCTGCCTATGGAAGAGAGCAGGAATGAACAGGATGAAGACATAAAGGGCATCATGCTTGTCCAGGAAGTCATCTCTGGCAGTGGATGACTCTAATCTGGAGCTTTCAGCTTGATCTACTTTCCACAACCAGTGCTTTCCCTACCTGCCAAGCCCTCCTGTCTCCGCACCTCTGAGAACTAAGCCACCTCCTTGCCTCCAGCTACAGTGAAGTTCCTTATTACAGAAAGTTGTTTTGAGATGAATCCATTTCTGTGGTGTTTTGCTGAGTACAAGCTACTAACATTTGAATCAATAATCATGGAACTCCTACAATTTCAAATCTGCAGAGAGAAGGTGATGTTTACAGTCCTAACGGGTTACCATTAATAAAGAAGCAAAACTTCAGGTTCAGAGAGTGCCACAGAAATAGTCTTATTTTTCTTCTTGCAGCTAATATGTTGTTTTTCTTCTGGGGTCAGACAACTCTTCAGTTACTGAGTGAACAGTATGGATTTTTCACCACTGCCCTCCTCCTTTTTCCTCTTTCCCTTGTGCTGGCATGAATTTGCTCTTCCTGTCAGGCATCGGTTACTGCAAACCCACAACGATCTCATCTGCTTTTAACTTCCTCCTCTCGGCTCAGGGTCTGCGCTGCTGCTTCTCCAGCACAGTGCCAGCTTCTTGCCAGAAACCAGCTCCGCCGCAGCCTGAGCTCAGGATCACGCTGACCTCAGCCTTCCGTCGGTGGCACTCCCTGCGCTCCCAGCTGCTCCACCTGAACCTCTGGTGAGACAGTACCACCGCTGGAGCTCTCCTTGCAGGAGATCAGTCATTGCAGCAGCACTGTGCAACACCCGTGTGCTGGTTCTGAGAAGCAATCCCCTGGAGGGGCTGCTTGAACACGCTGTATTGAACCCGTCTCCCGTCCCCCGCCTTGATGCTGCTGCTTCTCCATCCTCTCCAAACCCCACTTGAACACACAGGGTTTCTCCAGAGCAGCAGCAAGACTCCAGCAAACCCTGACCTTCACCAAGGCTGTTCTCAGGGACAATGGGAGCCCTTCAAATGATGGAGCCTACAGGGCACAAGGAGTGCTTTCCCCTGTAGTTCATTGCCTAAAACATATATTTGTGTGGATGGGAGCACGTGTTGCACCGGCTCCGGGGTGGGCAAGTCTACAAGCAGGGTTCAGTCAAAATGCACAGGGATCCCCAGTCATAAACTGGCCACAGAATCCTGTCAGGAACACTTCACTTGCTAACTTCAGCCTTCTGGCACGGGTAAGGATGGTGACTTAAGGAGCAGAGGGATGGAGGCGCAACATACTGCTCAGTAAGGAGGAGAGGGGCAGGTATAGAGACTGGGAGACAGGGGATAACAACTGGGGAAGGGAAATCGGGTGGGAACTTAAGGTCAGCATTTGAAAAGGGAAGCAGGGTGGAAAACCCCCAGGTGAAACAGGAAAGAGATGGCTAAGAGTTGGGCAAAGGAGAATAGAGACTGACTACAAAGATAAGCAGCACCAGAGGTTTCTCAGGCTTTCTCTGTGTAAATATACATCAAACTTCATGGCAAGATGTCCATGTTGAAGAGCAAGGATCCTGCTGCCCTGAAAACATGAATGTGAAGGCATCAGGGAAGATAGGGCTGTACTTTATGACAAAAAAGGGGTGCTGACCAGGTCTGCATTGACAGTGCTGGTGCTGTGGATGTGTTGAACCCAGCCTGTTTGCGGGGTACAGCTCCCACAAGGAGACTGACTTCAGTCAGTCTCTCTGTTTCAAGCACTCTCTGTTTCAGTGCTTGCTACCCTTTTGACTTTGGCTTCTGCCGGAGGAAAAGGAAACACTGAGTATCATTGCCTGGCACGTGGGTCTTTCTAGACCAGATTTACCTGTGGCACCGGGAAGGACGTCGTATTTTATCTATGCAGGGATGTAAAACGCACTTCCTTGGGAACCACACCGTGTTCACACTCTTCCTCTGGCTCTGCTATATCCTCATCAAGACCCCAGCCAAAGAGAACAAGGGAAGCCAGCACCCCTGCTAGGGGCATATGTCTGAATAGGCGCAGGCTTAATAATGTCCTTATTTAAATATGTATAGAGCCAATTGTGAATTGTTAATGTAAAGCACGAACACGCTAAAACATTTTGGGGTGGCTCGGCTTTCCCTTGGCAGCCAGGTTAGGGCACCCTCCCCGAGGTCAACGCAAAGGGAAATACCGGTGTCTTCCCTTCTCCCGCTGCTTTGAAACCGGGATCTCTGCTGGTTTTATTCCCGGTCTTTTGTGGCTACTGCAAAGGAGCATCGTCCGGAAGGCACCGTGTGCTCGCTCTCCGGTGGCTGCAGCCCTCCCGGCCCTTTTCCAGCCGGGGCCCCCCGCCGCGATCCTCCGGCCCGGGGCTGCGGGCGGGGGGGGGGGGGAAGGGGCTGGGGAAGGCTCTCGGTGGGGTGTGAAGGGACACGAGGGGGGATGGGAGAACAGCGGGCAGCTGGGGAAGGAGGGGCGGCGGGGGGACGGGAGGGCGCGTCCCGGGGGCCTGCCGGTGCCCGCGCTCCCGGCGCTGTCCCTTGCGCAGAGCCCCCCGGCCCGCCTGCCGCTCCCCACGGCCATTTTCCGAAGGGACGGCTCCCTCGGCTCTGTATGAGCGGGCGGCGGGAGGGCGGCGCGCCCCGCGCTCCTCGGCCATGTGGAGCTGGAGGCTGCGGGTGAGGCAGCGCTATGGGGGGCCGGGGTCCCCCCCACCTCCTCGGGGGTTTCGGCACGTCCATGCCTGCCGCCCGAGCCGCACGCGCTATTCCAGCGCAGGAACCCCACCCTAAGGAAGCATCCGGGTAAAGCAGCTGTCGGAGGGGAAGGGAGCACGGAGGTGAGCCCGTGGAGCGTCCGACTGCCCCGACGCCATCAGGCCACCGCTACCCCCCGCCGCCCCGCTCCCGCTCCCCCGCCGCTCCCGCCTTCCCGAGGAATCTGGGGCAGCGTCGACCCTCAGCATCTGCTGGTGCAGCTCTGCCTCACCCAGCCCTCCCTTCCCTTCCCAGACGGAAAGATGTCTTCCCTACTCACCTTCCCCAGGAAGCCAATCCCCCAACCCTTTGGCAGGCTTTTTAATTAATCATTGGGCGGCAACAGTTGTTCTTGAAGGGGGAAAAGAGAGGGGAAAGCAGCACCTATTAATTTTAAAAGCCTCCCCAACCATTTTATGGGCACATTTGTAGGTTCCTTGCAGTCAACACCCCACCTACTCAACTAGACATCGATTGAACTCGCTTCACCCCAAAGAGTTTTCTCTGGTCAAACGCCCAGCTGCAAAGGGATGGTGCCTACATAAAGCCACGTTCCACTGCTGCTGCCCTTAAATTATCTGTTAGATTGGGCATGTGTCTGTGGAACCTGTTTTATGGGCTTGTAAATGCTGTTAAATCTGTTGGGTTTTAGCAGGTAGTGCAAGTTCCTATCCAGCCTCTACTCGGGGACCTCCAGGGTAAACCAGGAATACAGATACTTCACATTTTGGACTTAAAATGGTATGTGGAGCCACCCACCACCCCCAGCGCCAGTGCAGATCTGACTCCATCGGTGGGGCATGGCTGCTTGTTTGGAAGAAATACTACAGGATGAGTGGGAAAAGGGTAATTTCTCCCCTTCCCAAAGGGCTGTTCTCTGTGCTCACAGGCAGGTGTTTCGGGATGTGTCAAAGGAAAGTCAGCATTTCATCTGTGATGCTAATGAGATGCACTGGCCACTATTGCTCTGTGTTTCCTCTAGGACTTGGTGGCTCCAGTCAAAGCAGCCCCATCACGTCTATCCCGGATATTTCTTAATAACATTACACTGTTGAGCTGTTTTCCTGAGGAGTTTTGAACTTCTCCAGAACAAGAACTTTGTTATCAGGGATCACATCCTTGTTTTAGAACAACTCATTGCTGTGAGGAGAGAACCTTGGCCACAGCTGAGAGGGGCTTAGGTTTTGTGTTAATGTATCCCCTCTTGGTGCTGTTTGCTGTTTAATTTAGTTACTATATAGACTGGAGTTTTAAAATAGCAGCTAAGCATAATGCAGGTTCTCACTCCAAGGCAGGGAAAGGTTTTCATCTGTCACTTGACTAGTCATTGAGGAAGATTTCTAATGCAGGCAGGAGCACAGTGCTCTCCCATATCTAAAACTTACTCCCAGTTTGTTTCAGCGATGGTGTAAAAACAGTTATGGAAAAGAATGGATTTCCTGGAAATACTAAACACTGTATTTGGTATTTAACTGCAAAACAACACACCACTTTTGTTTTAACTCTCTGGTTACTAATTCTGGATTTTTTTTTTTTAGCTCATTTCTAGTTTTAGATGTTCTCGCTCAGGATTTAAGAATATTTGTATCCTTCAAGTGTATAAAAAGAAGAGCAATGATGTTAATAAAGATAGGAGCTATGAAGTGGGTTCTGAGATTATAAAATTTAAAAAAACTTATCAGAAAATGTGTTAGATGAAAATATGAGTAAATTAACACTTTGTCAACAAAATAACAATAGAGGAGGAAAATCATACATTTGTAAATATACTGCAGATACAGAAGAAAATATTAGATTTATTAATTCAGAAATCCCTGGATTTTGCCTATTGTATTAAATTCTGAGTCTGGGTTCTACACACATGATGTTTACAACCAGAAACGGGCATTTGATAACCAGATCTCAGAATTTTCCACTGCTTGACCTACAGCTTCAGAACTGCAAAGCAGGTCCTGGTTTGTTCTGCCTTTCCACCAGGCTCTGCAGAAGTTTTGGGATGAGGCTGTTTGTGCACTGATAAAGAGGCTCCTGCTTCAGGTTTGCAACAAGATGCCCAACTTCTCAATAAAAGACAGAAAAAAAGAGCCCCCCCCCCCCCCCCCCATCATTTTGTACAAGAACAAAACTAATCAATGGCAACTTTATTTGCAGCAGATGAAAACAGTGTACCTCTGCACAATAGGGTTCTTGTGGGGATTTTGGGTATGAAACTACCTATCTTTTTCACTCATAAGTTAGAGAGAGAACAAAATCTTCCCTTAGGCTACAGTTTTTCAAGGTTTTTTCTTCCTGCTCAAAGAGTTTTGAAGCTGTCCGGAAGCATGCATGGGGCAAAATTTATTTTTCTGATTGGAAAAGAAAGGGTTGTTCCCTCTTTCCCAATTAATTGGGACAACTGAACTTTGAAACCAGACATTTCACTGCTTCCCATTGGAATACTCCCATGAACCACTTCGAAGTTGGTTTTGAACCTCTGCAAGTTCCTTATAGGACATGAGGAAAACCATAAAATAAGTTGACAGCGTTTGCATCCAGAAAGTTGATCTGGTTTGTTCTGTTCCTTCACTGTTTGAAAACCCCATTAGCAGCTTGTGAGCACAACCTTTTAGCCAGGCCAGGGAGCGAGTTCCTAAAGAACAGAGCAGGCACCTGTTGGCCTTTGACTTGGGGGGAGCCAGGAAACACCACTGTCTTGCTCTTCCTATTGCTTGTTTCTCCCTGTCCACACTGTACTCAAAGTAAACAACCACAACTTGCTGAAAACATACACACATTCAAAACTAACAGCATCAGGGCTAGTTTGAGCTTCCCCAAGCCTAAGGCAGTGTTAAAAGTGGGCAATTAAAATTAAAAGGTGAGGATATAAAAAAGTTATATTCAATCAAATAATTAGACTGTACTATTGGTGTGAAACATCCCCATTTATTCTCATCACCCTAGAAATGAAGATTTAATTTTATTTAATTTTTTTTTTTTAATTTTAAGGGAGAAAGCTCTGTTTTTATTAACTTGCCAGTGCTGCCGGGAAATTAACCAGAATTTCCTGAATTTCAGGGTTTAATTAAGCAAGTTGGACACTGAGCTCAATGAGCTTACACTACAGCTCTGTTGCGTTACCATCAGAACTGCTCTTTGGATTTTTTTGTTTTGAAAACAATTAATTATTTCAGTTCAAAATGAGGATTTCAGCATTGAGTATTAATATTAGAAACCTGCACAGAGCTAAAACAAAGGAGTACAAAACACTTGTGAATTTTCCTTCCCTTTTTTCTTACATCATTGGATGTAAGGAAGAAGATTGAAGCGTGCAATTAACATCTCTTTTTTTTTTTCACCCAAAGAACGAAAATAAACAAATTCTGCCATTTCTTTGCTAACACAACCTTGAATAAATTTTTACGTTGCTAACTTATGGCAAATAAGGTGGCCATTAGCCTTGCCTCTAGCTGCTGCCTATGAGAATGTTTCACTGACTGTTTGCATATAGGCTGGGGCTTTATCACAGGTCTGATGCAAGAAAGCTGAATTTTTTCTCTGACCTCTGTGACCCCATTATGGTACTTTGTTAGTGTGCAATCTGTGAGCTCAGCCTCACTCCTACAGCACGACCAGACCTTCAAACAATGGGCTCAAACCAGACTTGCAAAAATTAGCTTCAAACTAGACTTGCAGGCTTAGGTTTGCCTAAATATGTACTTTGTTTCAGGTTTTCCTACTTGTTTTTCTAACTTTGGTTTAAGTAGCGCTTTAAAGGCATTTAAAGGCTCAGATAAAGTGTTTACTGTTGCAAAACTTTACAGAAACAAAAAACATTTCTGGAAGAAAAACCTGAATGTGAAATTTGTAGAAACTGCTACTTAGTCTAAGATATATTTGTGTGCCTCCAGTTGTATCAAGGATTGCTCAATTGAGATGTAAATTGAGCTTTAAAACAGGAATTAATTAGCATGAAAGTAAGGCTATATGTATGCACTTTAATTTTGCCAGACCAAGGCTTGTATTTATTTTCACAGGCTGTACCTATGAGGGTGCGGGGGATTTTTGTTTCAGATCTCTCTTCACCTACTTAAATATTTAACTTTTGTAGAAGTTTTAGTTCCCTGACTTAGATCCCTTTGGCAACAACCAGGCTGTACATAAAATGTTTTGGAAAAAAATATAAGGTCAAACTCCATTGAGCAATTAACTGTCAGAGAAGCAGAACTTGGGAGAGAAAAATATAGGTATTTCCTTACAGAAAAAGCTTGTGCCAGCCATTTTATACTGACAATACCTACTCAAATCGATCACTTGTAATCAAAATTCCCTACCATTTTATACCTAAAAATTATGTAAAATATCCTAAGGTAACCCACTGCAAAGGAAACAGTTATATGTTATGGCTTTCAGGAGAAACATAAAAGATTAAGCCTGATTTATTTTAAACCAGATAAAGAATAACTGAAATGACCTAATGAAATTATTCAGATATAAGCACTAATGTCTGCAGGAGGAGCCAACAATCCTGCAGCTCTGCCTTCAGCCTCACAGGTAGTTTAAAACTGCCATATACTCCATGATTCTCCTGATTCAACTATTCAGCCTCCTTAAGAAACAGAGCAGAAACAAAAACTTGACCATGTTTAACATGAGGTTGCTTTCTGATCTGCGGAAAAACTAGTAAGTAGCAAACGATAAAATACATACTGTGTTGAGGAAACACATTTTAAATACAAACATTCCTGACCACGTTCTTCAAAGGATTCATGAATGGCCAATTTAAACAGCTATTTTCATGAATGTTACATCAGAATCGGAGCACTTACTATACATTAAATTTGTAAAAGACAGAACCAAAATCTAAACCAAACTATTGCCTGCACTGGAAGGCAATGATTTCTTACCAACCTCAGGCAACAGAATAAATATATTTAGTGATATTCAATGAAATTAAATCAATCAAACAAAGAAAAACCTATGAAACTTCAGTAGCTAGCATCTCAAATTTTGCTTTACTGTAACAAAGCCACTAATCTGTATCCAAAATAAGATTTTTTAGAAATATATTTAAACAAAAACGTTTCAGAGTTTTTCCAAAGGCCAGCATCACACCAGGATTTTTAGCGAAAAAGAGAAAGATTTTTCTTTCCTTATTAATAAATAATTGCTACTTGTAAGAAAATCCGGACATCAAAATCTGACCAGTACTAGGTATTAAAAAGCAAATTTAACTCTCCTTCCACGTAACTTTAAGATGTGAAAGGTCCTGGGGCTGAATTCACCACAGACCTATGATACTGCTCGCTGCAAACACCACTATCATACCAGTAAGGCAAAAGAGATTCTGGAGAGGAGGGTCTCATTGTTCTTGCCAAAGGGATTTCATGCTTGGGTTCCTGCCCCATTTTACTCCCTTACTTGATATTTTTTTCCCCTCCCTTGGCAAAAGAGCTCCTTGATCAAAGGAGGAGCAAACAAGAAATACATTCTGATTTCTCTAAAATGTAAGAAAACAAAACCAGAACAAAAAAACATCTGAGCAGAGTTAAAATGCACTTAAATAATGAGAAACACTTTTCCTTTTGAAATAATGCCTTCGTTTTCAGTTCTCCTCTCCTTGTAAAAGCCCCACAAAATATTTTGTAGCTAGAGGAAGCCATGTTGGCAATTCTTCCTGTCACTTGATCAAATAAACTTCTGAATTTGCCCGGCTGCATTACACATGATATATTTATATTTTCTCTACATTCCCTTTCCACCACAATTGCGAAGATCTCAGGTTTCAGATATCAAACCGAAATACGGTAAGTTCAGGTTTGAAAGTCCCCATTTTAAATCCAGCTGTGCCAAGCACAGGGAGCACTGATGAAAAGTTTATGTAGATAGAGGTTCAAAAAAGACTGTGAGCCATTTCCTCGTCATTTAAATGTCCCCGAAAGCATTTTTTTTTGTTTGTTTTGCAAGATCTGTTTGCAAATGTTTGAAAGCTGAAAATAGATCAAGTGAGCAATCGGTGTTTGAATAAAGATATGCCTGGACGAAATGGAGCAAAATTTAAACACTTGCTTTTGGGTCAACATGCAGAGACTCGGTCTAAGCCACAGCCACAGTGTTTTATGTACCGGAATACTGATCTAGGAATCGTTTGTATTATTTTAATACAATAAGGCTGTGATAACGCCGCATCACTAAATGAAGAATTCCTGCAAATTTCCGGTAAGCAAAACAGCACAGACAGCTAACCTCGGTGTGATTCTTTTTTATTGGAAAACACTAGATCAGCGCTGCCGGCAAGGTTTTACCCCGAGCCCTAACCCTCCCGGTGCAGCCGTGCCATTGATTCGTTTCGTTTCCCACCGGCACAGCCACCCGCCGCGCTCCCGTTCGACAATTCACCGGCGTTTGTGCGGAATTTTGCCATCAAAACTTCCAAGCGCGGCGGGCGGGGAGCGGCTCCCTTGCTGCAGCCGGCTCTCTGCGCGGCCCCTGGCAGCCTCACCGCTAACACCGAGCAGGGAAGAACCCGCTCCCGGCGACAGGAGCACAACCAACCGCCGACACCGAGCCGCCGCAGCAGCCGCCTCCCGCACAGCCCGGGGTGCGCGCCCGGGCCAGCCGGTAGCACCGCTCCAGCACTCGGGGCCGCCCCGATCACGGACACCCGCCGCAGCTGCCGCCCCGCTGCTCCCCGGTCCGGGCATCCTGCGGCGCCGGCCGCGCTTCCCCGTAAGGCGGCCTCTCCCCGCCGCTTCTTTGTTCGCCGCTGCGCCGGGCACGGCTGCGGCGAGGCGGCCGAGCTCCGCCGCTGAGCCGGGCGGCAGCAGAACCGGCACCTCTACGGCGTGGCACCCACTTACCCCTGACAAAGCCCCGGCCCGCCGCCGGGAGGGCGGGAGGGAGCGGCCCGGCTCTCCCGTCCCGTCCCGTCCCTGCCCTGACCGGTGGCGCCGCGCCCCCCACCCGCCACCGCCCCTCGCCTCACCGCGCACCGCCCCCGCCGCGCGGCCACGGCCGCCGCTTTCGCGCCACGCGCCGCAGGGGCCGGCGCGGAAGCCAATGAGCGGCCGCGCCGCGGCGACGGGCGGCGCTGGTAGGCGCAAGGCGCAGCCAATGGGAGCCGGCGCCGCGCCACGGCCCGCGCCGCTTACTACGAGTTACTATGGCCGCCCGCGGCTGGGCGCGCGGGGTGGCTCCGCGCCCCCGGGGCTGGCGGCCCCTCACGGCTGAGGCGCGGGGATGGGATGGGACGGGACGGGACGGGAGGGATGGGGGGGCTCGGCGGCCGCGTGTCCAGCACCTTTGTCCCGTCCGGTCCCGTCGGCGAGGGGGGAGATTCCTCCCCGCCTTCAGCGGCGGCTCCGCACCCGCGGCGGCGTGAGGAGGAGGCAGGGCCGGCGGGGCGGAGGCTGTGGGCCCGGCAGCCGTTAGGCCCCTCGGTGGCTGCCCGGCCCCGCTGCCCACCGCGCCTCAGCCGCAGATTCGGGCTGGAGTCTGCCCTGGTACCACAAAAAAACACCCCTAAAAAGGCGTTTAATGGTAAATATTGAGGCTGCCGCCGGCGGGACAACGTGGTGCCGCCCCGGCGGGAGAGGAGGGCTGAGGTATGGGCTAGGGAGCAGGGAGGGAGCGCCCTGCCCACCGGTGCCCGTGGGACGGGGTCGGCGGAGGCTGCCGGTGTCTCGCCCCGGAGGTGGGACGAAGCACATGGTTGTGCTTTAATTCCAAATGGCAGACTGTCGTAAAAGCCCTCGCTAATTAAAGGTTGGCTTTGCTCCCTAGTGTAGAATATTTATGTAAGTATTTTAACTTCTCCTCTGGCTGTGTGGGCAACAAACGTAAACATCGGAAATACAACGGAAATATTTTTTTTTTTTTTTAAATAATGCCTTTTCAGACAGAGAGATGGCTCGAAAAAAGACCTTCACTGTGAGAATGCTCTGCTGCGTGCTCACGCATTTGATCTGTGACTGCCAAAATAAATTGTATCTCAAATCATAGAGCTATATTCCCCATAACGTTAGTATCTGGGAGTGCCCAGCTGACCTGGACCGTGCCCGTCTGCACTGGGAAGTGGGGGTTTGGCAGGCAGGAGGAGCAAGTTTTTGTTGTTGATTTGCCTTTTTTGGCATTCCAGGTTTGGGTTTACTCTTGAAACCACTAACCAACCAACCCACGCTCCTTGACAAACAAAGCTATACATTATTGAGCCTTACTTGATAAACAAAGCTATACATTATTAGCCTTACGAAAAATATTTCAGCTTAGTAGCAAGATGCTTTCAGAGTATCAGAAATAACAATAATAAAAAGAGATTGCTAATAAGGAAGGGTTATATTTCCAATCATCTGATTACAAAGCAGTTTATGATGTTATTGGACAACTGATGCACATTGTTATCATGAACTCGCAATCTTAATTTCTTAAAAAAAATTAAAGATTAAAAAATCTCCCAGCAAAAGATTCTCAAACTAGAATATTAAATTAAATATATTCACCCTGCTTAAAAATTTTCACAGGAAATACCAGATAACGTTATAGCCCAACCATGTAGAAGAGAGTATGAATCTATAATGCAGACTGCCTTATAGTTTTGGTACAAATCGTATTTCTAAAGAATGCAATTAATCTACAAGAATGGTTACTAATTCCTTTCACAAGTTTAACTCAGAATCCAGTCATTTGGAGGGGGGGCGGTTTTAGCTTGGATGGCCAATAATTTATTTTAGCCAGACTACACAAGATGGGGTTATGAAATACAAATTCATTTAGGAAAAGTGCCACATCCAGCATCAAAAAGTCAGAAGCAGGTTAACGTTGTAGGTGGAAAAAAATGACAAATTTCTTTCTATCCTCAAGATAATTATTTGCTAATTTTCTACAAAATGGAAGTTGTGATTAAATTCTGCTGAGCGGAACACAAACCACTTGGTTTCCTCAATCACAAGCTAACAATTAAAAGTTCATTAAAATGACACTGAGGTTAAACATTGGGTTGAAATCACAAATATGAGAGGGGTTTGGGTGTTTTTTTCTCCCCGGTAAGCCAAGCGCTCGGCTGCACACCACAAAAGGGCCGTATTCCCAACTTACTCCAACATTCCCCCAGCCCCTGCTCATTCCACAATGGTCCGGGGCTCCAGCCCTCATGGTGAGACATGTCTCCTTGCATCATACCACCACAGGCGAAATCCTCGGCCACTTCCCCCCGCTCCCGGCCCCTGTACCCCCTCCCCAGCCCAGCTGCTGCGGCTGGCGGGTGGAAGAGGCAGACCCTTGCCCATTCCCCGGCTTCTGAGGAGATTTAAATTCCCCCTCTTTAATTCTGTATTTGTCCCAAGTTAGGCACAAAACTATGAAGTGTTCCTCTTTACGACGGATTTCCAGGACATGTGGAAATCCATTCACTGCTCGCTAATAAAAGCATTTAACCATTTTCCATGGATATACCTATTAAAACGTACCGCAAGGAGCCTACCACGGAATAAATGAAACCTTCGGCTAAAGTGCGTTGAATTATTAAACAAAACCTGCTAGATCGCTATATTAAACACAGTGCTGGCTTTCATTTCCGTATCCTTTCTTCATCTTCAGGCAACGTTTTGTTTGCACTGGAAAGGCTCCACACCCCCAAACCCCTCCCCCACAAGCCCACCATTGTATCTGTACCAATGTGGAGAATTATGAATGGTTCCTTAGACTGGGCCGGGGGGTGGGGGAGCTAGGGAGGAGGGGGGTCGCCAAATCCCTTTGTGTGCCGTTACCAGCCGGGGGCAACGGAGCCTTCGCGTTTTCCCCCTTCGTCGTCCACCATTTCCCAGATGGAGCGTGGTCCCCCCGCCCCTCCCCGGGCCGGGCCGCGTCTCCCTCGCCCCAGGACTTTCCCCCCTCCTTCATCATCCCCCTAACTCTCCACCACCCCTTTGTCTTTTTTATTTTTACCCCCCCTCCCCTTTCTCCTCCTTTCCGTAGGGCTCAGCTCAAGGGGCGATGCGGGCACGTTACCATGTGGGGCTCCTCCGGGGCTGACAGAAACCCCCCGCCCCGCGCAGTCCCCCAGCACGCAGCCGCGGCGGCCGTGCGCGGGAGCGGAGCCCCGCTCTCCCTCCCCCCACACCACACCCCCTCGTCGCCTTCCTTCCCCCTCCTCTCCTTCCTCCCCCTCCCCCCCGCCGACCCCCGGTGCCGGGGAGCGGGATCGCCCAGGCACGACCCCGATGAACAATCCCCACCGCCTGGCACGGCGGGGAGGAGCGGAGCGGAGCGGGGCGGGAGAGGGGGCCGGAGGGGGGGCGGGCATTGCGGTGCCTTTTCCCCTCCCTCCGCGGGCTCACACCCGCTCGCTCGGGGGGAGGTACTCCCGCCCAGCCGTTTTTGGGCGGCGGGGGCGCGCGGAGCGGACTCCCCCTGCGGAAGGGCAGAGGCGGTGCAGACCGGAGCCCACCCAACTCCGGTTTCCCCTTCCCCCGCCCTCCGGCCCTCTCTAAACTTGTCCTGTCCTGTCCAGCCTCCCCCCACCTCTCCTCCCCGTCCTTCACCCCGGCCCTCCTCCTCCTCCTCCGTGAGTGTGTGCGCGCCCCATCCACTCGCTAATTGAAGAGCTGGGATTCCTCACGTGAGAAGTTGATTTGTAGTTTGAACACGTGGCTCATTCAAAAAGACGGAATATTCAAGTAATTTTTTTCTCTCTCTCCCTCCTTCCCTCCCCCCCTCCCCTTCTCTCTCCCCCCTTTTTTCACCCAGGGAAGGCGGCGCCTGCATGCACGTAGTGTGACATTTCCATAGTCCGCCTGCTGCTGCCAAAGGGGCTCGGGGGCAAGACAAAAAAAGTAGTTTTTTTTCTCCTTTCCTTTCCCCTCCCCTCCTCCTCTCCTCAGCCCGCCATCCGCGGCCGCGGCGCTGGGTGTTTCCCCCGCGCCCCCCATGCGCCCGGGTAGCACGGCAGGCACTTAGGGCTCCCGTTTGGAAAAGCTTTTTTTTTTTGCCCCTTTTTTTTCTTTTTTTTTTTTTTTTTTTTTTTTACCCCTTGAGAGAGAGAGGGAGGGACACAAGCTGCAGATCTGATTTTTTTTTTTTTCCCTCCCCTCCCCTGTCCTCTCTCTCTCTCTCTCTCTCTCCTTCCTCCATCGCATTTTGTTTTATTTTTCCCTTCCTCCCCACCTCCTCTCGCAAGACGAGGGTTGCAGCCCGCGGTGCGCGCCTCCCCGAGCCGCCAGGAAGATGAACAAGCTCTACATCGGCAACCTCGGCGAGAACGTCAGCCCCCTCGACCTGGAAAGTCTCTTTAAGGACTCCAAGATCCCCTTCTCGGGCCAGTTCCTGGTGAAGACGGGGTACGCTTTCGTGGACTGCCCCGATGAGAGCTGGGCCATGAAGGCCATCGAGGCACTTTCAGGTGAGCAGCCCCTTCAACTCCCCCCTTCTCTTTTCCGCAGCCCCGACGGCTCCAGCCTCCCGCGCACCTCCGCGGCCGCGGAGACTGGGCCGCGCCGCCGGTCTAGGGGTGGAGGGTATGGGGGGAAAGGCTGGGGAGGAGGGTTCCCCTCCACCCTGCTTCCCAGCCCCCAGGTGAGGTGCGAACTGTTGTTTCCTTACCGCGGCCAGGGCCGCCCGGCCTCGCCGAGGAGGCTTTGCGCGGCGGCGGCGGCCCCCCGGGAGGGGCCAGCCCGGCGTGGCGGGGGAGCGGGGCCGGGGAGGGGCGGGAGCCCGGACCCGCGACTCGGCGGTTCCCATGTTTTTCCAAAGCCCGCTGCCAGCCCTGCCCGGCCGGGGGCCCTCGCTGCGCTGAGGTGGGGGGATACGAGGGAGTGTAGTGACGGGAAGCAGGCTGCGCTCCGCGGGGCAGCGCTGCACACTCCGCCTTGGGCGCAGGCGGACCCCCCCCCCCCCCCCCGCAGCCCCTCGCAGGGGCCACCTCCCCCCGCTGGGAGCTGGGGTTCTCCGCTGCTTGGTGCAGGCCGCAAGGGCCGGGGGCGAGCCGCCGAATTGCCCCGAACTTGGAACTGGGGAGAGCCCTGCCTGTCCCCCCCCGCGCTGCACTGCTATTTATTTCGGTTTCTCTTCGCTGCTCTCACGCACCCATCACCGCCTCCAGCAGCGCGCCGGCTCCTGGCCCCGACATCCTGTTTTTGTGTGCTTAAAAAAAGAATTTAAATATATAGAAATGTATTTCTTTCTCCGCGTGAAGCGGCTTTGCGGAGCTCTGCCGCGAAAGCTTCCCTGGAAAAGATGGGTTCGGGCTGCGCTCGGTGCCTCCGTTCGGCTCCCTTCCCGCTCCCTTCCGCGCCGAAATCTCCCGAAGTTGGAGGCCCGGCGGCCGCACCAGGGGCGGCGGAGCACCCGGTCGCCCTCCCCGGGACGGGGCGGCTCGGTAGAGCCGAGCTCGGCTCCCGCACACGGCGTTTCGCGCGTGTCTCCGAGATCGGGGCTGGGGCGGAGGAAGGGGGCCCGCTCAGGGGAGCTTCGGCTCGGTACCGGGCTCTGCCGCCTTCCCGGGGCTGTGCCGGGTCCCCGCTCCGCCCGTGCCTCGGTCGCCGATGAATGGGCTAACGTGTTGCGCTCCCGCTTCCTGCCTTGCACCCCTGCAAACCCGTGCCGGCAGATGGGGACTCGTGGGACGCACAGCCGCGCTTAGCTATTTTCGCCTTTCCGTTTATCTCTCCAGGTAAAGTGGAGCTGCATGGGAAACTCATAGAAGTTGAACATTCAGTCCCTAAAAGACAAAGGTAATTTATTTCATTTTATACCCCTTCTCTTGCTTCCCCCTTGCCCTCCGTTACCCAGTGAGAAGCAATTTGAAAAATGCTTAGGTTTGTGTTTCTTTTCCCTGTAGATAAATGGAGCGCTTTCTTAAACCCACAGGCATGCACTCTGTGCTGTCCTAGAGGTTTTCTAGAATCACCCCATGTATTTCTAATGTAGTCTCTTTGCTGGGCAGCAGTGCTAGTATTTAATTTATTAGAGGGTGGGGTGGGGGGGTGGGGGAAGAAGGGGTATTTTTGTGGGAGAAGCGAGTTATTATGGGCTGAAGGCAGATGAATGTGAAGATTTTAAAATTTAAAGTTCTGCGTGGAGGGTTCAGATCTGGGTATTATGAGGCAATGAAACGTGGTGTTGTGAACTGTGTAACGGGCAAGCACATCAGCTTTGCTCCAGCAAGAAAACGCATCTTGTAAATATACTGGTATACATATTTTTTTGGTCCTGCCATGCTGGAGTCTGCAGCGTTTTATAGGCACATAGTAGAAGTCTCATCTGTATTTGAGAGGATTTTTTCACCAGTATTTTGAGCTGGTCTATAGAAGCAGCAGGAGAATGACTTTTTCCCAATAAGGGCAGGATTTATGCACCCTTAATTTCTAAATGTATGTTTAATTTTTGCAAGGCAGTAATTTAGTTGGGCCTCACGTAAAGGAGCAATACTTGCAGTAAAGCAGGGTAGTATTTTTATACTGCCTATAGCAATTCAGCCTGCTGCTTTCACAAATATTTAGATTATAGAAAACCTGGCATGCACTAAAGGGTAAAACAAAATAGATCAAACTTTCCACGTGCTTGTTCCTGTACTCCATTATTCAATCTGGGAAGTATGTCTGTCTGTGTAACTTTGTTAGAAGGGGCTTCTACTATTTCAGGGCTATTTTTAAAAGTATGGTTTTTTTTTTTAAATACTTGATTTGAAGAGATGAATTGGTGGTCTTTATGGGCACTGTATCTTGATATTTTGAGATTTAGAACTTTAATCACTATTTAGTGTTAAAAGAAAGCTCCTCTTGAGAAAGTGTGGAGGATTTTTGCTCCAGTTAAGTGTGGAGGGAAACTCCTTCCTGGATCAATTTATACCATGTTAATCTATGTGATGCTATTTGTTTGATACTTTGCATTGGAAATTAATGTGCTGTGTGTGCGCTTATATAGTATGCAAGATATATTGCTCTGATTTACAGTACCCTATATTTCCGACCCTTTGTATATAAAAATACTGTTGTAGGTGGAATATATTTTTAGATTTAAGAATAAAACTCCATGGGGCATATAAGAATTGACAATTTCTTATTAGTCTCTCTAATAAGTATGATAATAAATTTATTTATCTTCAGCTTACAGAAGTAGTATTCTATTTATGATGTTGAAAACTAATTAATTTTATTCAGATAAAGGTAAATTTAAAATCACTGATGACCCCCCCCCAACTTTTACATATATATATATATATGTCTTCATTTAATGTGTTTAGAAGTATTTTCCTGTCCTGTCAGCTGAAATGGTGTAAAAGTCCATTCTTCATACTGGGTAGCATATCTTCCTGTTTGTCTGTGGATAACAGTGATCAGAAACATGCATCTGTCTGTAACTTGTTGAAAAGAATTCTGCACTGAACTTAAGCACTTTCCTAGGCAGGAGTTGCCTACATAGAGACACATTTGAAAAATCATAAATGTAATTGTATTAGCATACCCCTATTCCTTCTCCCAGAGCCCTTATTTGTTAAAACACTGCTTCATTGTGCAGTATCATGTTGGAATGCATTAGATAGATTTCAGATTTATACTGCTGTTTAACAGAAAATTAAATTGCATTTCTCATAACTGCACTTCCTTCCTCTTTGTTTCCGCTCCCCCTCTCCCAAAATCAAATATAGAAAACCACTTAAAATTCATTCAGTAGCCTCCATATGTAAAAGTGACTCTCTCATTCCTTTCATAGATGTGTAATACTTTTCTGTTGTCATGTTTTTGGGTTTTATTTTATTTTGGGGGGTGGTGGTGTCAAAAAGTTGAAGTTTTTTTGTCCTGTCTCTGTAACACTGCTTGCTGGGTGTGTATTTAGAGTTGTTTGGTAACAGTTTGCAAATGTTGAGTATTTTGGTGAAAGTGGTTATTAAGGCGCTTCTAAAGTAACTTATTTGAAGTCTTTGTATCCCTTTGCACCAGGGGAAGGTGTAGATGCGGGTGGGGGGGGGTTTGCTCATGAGGCCCACCCAGAGTGCTTGCACACTGCAGGGCCAGGAAGCGCTTACCATGGAGCCCTGTGCTCTCAGTGTGTGAGACATAGTCAGAGGTGTGACGCCATTAGTAAAGCAAAAGTGGGTGTGTCAAGTCTGTCTTTCAGCATGTGCACACGATTAATAGTTTGGTCAACTTATTACTTCATAAGAGCAAAAGTCGTCGTGTAGCGCGCTGAAATTATTCAATACATTGTATTGACCTCTGTTGCTGTGAGGCTGCTTCATGGAGAGCCCCAGCTCCCCTCCTTGCAACCTCCTTAAATAGGTTTTTATATATATAAACCCATATATTTATATATAGATATATTGTTGTTTTTTTTTTTAGTGGAGTGTGTATGTTGTAGCTGGCAAAGGTAGTTTGTGAGTATCGTCCTCCAGAGGCTGCTGAGGTGCATGGGAGGAAAGGGTAAGGGTTTGGTAATCCATATCCTTGTCACAGAAAGGAAGGTCAAGAGGTGGTGTCAGCTAGGGTTGCCATAAAGTTGAGCTGAATGCAGAAGATGGTGGAGTGTGCCTAGCTTGTTACTCAGGCTGAAATACTTAGGCCCAGTAGTCACTGCATTCCAGCCCTTGCTGGATCTTCAGATTTGAAGTGGGCACACCCAGGTTTGCAAAATTACCTTCCTACCTGCTGTGGAAGGAAGGAGAGAGCTGTGTGTGTGGCTTTCTCCCTCCCCTCCCCCTTGGAAGCATTTAAAAACAGACAAGGGGATATGCTGCGCTTGAAAGAAGGGGCCTGGTCAAGGTTTCCTTGATGGAAGGGTGGAGAATTATTTTGGGGGAGGTGCAAAGTATTTAATAAGCTTGTAGTAGATGCCCGACTTGAAACCTCAAGGGAATGCCAAAGGAATGCAGCGTTTCTGCATACAGACCCCTCGGTGTGGAGGAAGGCTATGAGAATATTTCAAGGTTTAGGTCACTTTATGCAAAAGTTGGGGAAGGCATTGTGATAATTCTGCTGCTAGTCATGCTCTGTGAGAGAAGGCAGGGCACTGCTAGTGACAATCTGTGCTGCTTAGATTGGTTTTCTTCTCGCAGAGCAGCAATGCAGGAGGACAGCGGCAGCCCATAGCATGTGTGCACCCTTGCCCATGGAACTCGTGGTGCCAGGCTTTGGGTACTACCTTGCTGCAATCCAAGAGCAGCTGGTATCTCACAAGGCGATGTAGCTGCAATCTGATTATTCAAATGGCCCTGATGTCACTTGCGTGTGATGAGGGGGGAGGGCAGGCGCTAACTCTAACTCTGGGCACCTGGGGGTGTGCCTGGTGTAGCCTCCTGGCCCTATCTCTCTTTCTCCCATGGGCTTTCCACCTGGACCTGGTCCACCATGTCTGCTCCATGGTCTTCAGGTGCCCAAAATACTCATGACACCTCAACTGTAGTAACGATGAGGTAGTTTTCCAATTAGAAGGTTAATTTTTTGTTTCCCCCCCTACCTTGAGGGCTCTTTATCGAGAAAATAAATACGCTATGTTTCTTCTGGGGGATTTGTTCGGGAGAAGAGCAGAAGAGGGTAGCAAAGGTGTACCTTGTCAGTAATGCTGTCTCTTTATCAGCTGTGCTATGGGGAGTGCAATGACCTAATAACAGCTGAGCTTCACCTTTAATGCTGAATTATCTCAAGCCTGATTTTAGTAAAAAAAACCCAAACCCCTCACACAACCACCTCTGTTCCATGGCTGTTGGATAGGCATCAGATTGTGTTGCTAATTTTCAGCATAATGAGGGTTCATATCTTGTGCGCACAAGGCGATGGGAAATGTCTTTGTGAGGCTGAAGCATGTATTGTGGCTACAATGGCCACAGTTATTAAAAAAAGTAATTTAGTAGCATTGATTTTTAGTTTTACTTCTGTAAATATCAAGCAGGGAGAAACATGCTGAATGTAAGAAAATAGGAGAGAAAATGTGTCATTTATAGGCCATATTCGTGCTCTTTGCTGCAGAAAGAGGTGGAGGACTGTGCCTGGGCCCAAACTAGAATGTTTTTGAGAGTGAAGAGCCAGACTTTCTGCATAGTGATTTTGAGTTCTTATTTTCTGTTTCCACATTTATTTTTGCAGATGTGAACAGAAAATTAGTGTGTATGTATATATATATATATATATATATTATTTTTTGTTTAAACCTTTGAAAGCTTACAATAAGAGTGGAAACAAACCTGGATAGTTGCAATTCTTACACAAACAAGTCAGTATGGCGAAAACAGATAATTCTTTGCTGTGTTAAGTATTATGTTGTTGGATGTTTAATTTTTAAGACTCCTCACACTGATCATTAATAATAGTAATTAAAAAAATCCCTTCTTGTTGCAGTATTTAAAGATAAGCTGGAGTGTATGAGAGAGCTCTCTAAATGCATGTCCTGAAAGGTTGGTCCTCCTCTCCCTTTGCTACTGCCCCATTAGGTACCATTATAGAAGGCACTCTGAGAACACACTTGCAGTAGATCTTTAATTGTGCATGGATACGGAAAATTTTGAAGAGGTGGAATATAAAAATACATTTTTGGAAGTGTCATTTGAGGGTAGCAAAAAATAATCAGGAAACATTTACATTTTCTAATTTTTCCCTTGCTTTCACCCCTCCTCATGGGGTAATAACATGTTCAACATTTTGAGACCTTGAAGGTGGTATTTTTGTGAAATGGGGCTGTGTTGATTTCAGTTGCTGTTTTAAGTGCAGAACATAGGACTTTGCAGTGCTGGAGTACTTTTAAGGCTTCTGGTTAGCAACTGCATGGACTTAACATGCTTTGTTTTGACCCCAAAATATCTTAAATGGCCTGGGATTTACCTATGTAGCAGAAAATGTGAGGCTTCCCATAACGGCTATGAGATGCACCCAGGCAGAATTAAAATACACCTGACACTTAACCACAGACACAGGGTTAGCCTTTCAGGGAACCTCACAAAAAAGACTCTTTGCTCCTTAAACCTGCTCCTCTTCTTAATGTCATTTTAGCTTTTAGGATTTTATCCTCTTGGGATTTTGGTAATAAATACATAGTAGCCATGGAGCACAGTTAAAGACACTTTTGTGGTGATTCTGTCCTTGCATGAGCTCAGGGAGACAGGCACAAGGCAACATTGCTGTGGGATTTTTTTTTTTCTTGTAATTTCAGAGTTACATTTATTATTGGAATTTATTTGGCATCAGTAAATAGATGGAGATGGATACAAAAATTAAATGCTGGAAGGTCCAAGTATAACTTACGTTTTATTGAGGGAGAGGGGAAGGTGCAAAAGTTTGAATAGGATTGATGCGCTTACCAATATTGAGGTGTTTTATGTAGTTACAGAGTGCTTCAGTATGCGTCAATATGATTATCTTTTTAATGTGTGTTCTCTCATTTTGTTTT
The DNA here is from genome assembly GCF_028554395.1 of Pezoporus wallicus. Lineage (NCBI taxonomy): Eukaryota > Metazoa > Chordata > Aves > Psittaciformes > Psittacidae > Pezoporus > Pezoporus wallicus. Next base: position 497,413 of record NW_026640767.1, read on the forward strand.
CATATGCAAAATGTTTATCTGCACGTCAGTCCAATTTATCTCAAATGATGCAGAGTATAGAATTATATGTTGAGTTATATGCTAATTACTGTTGAAAGCTAAGAAAACCGTAAGTTTTCCTTACTTCTTCCCAAAATGTGACATTGTCACCAGAAATACTTGTGCATTATTTTATGGTTTGGTTTTAGTCTGAGGCTTCTATCCTTTTTTATTTTTACCCTGAGCATGTCAAGTGTATGCCTTTCCATTCTGCATCTTTGCAGTCTTACGAGTATTACATTTACAGTCCCAATAAAGAAAATGTTAAATGTGTCATCTAAAAATCATCCCATACGCCCAGGTCTAGGTTTTGCTGGGGAGATCAGTAAGCCCACTGCTTACTGGTGTTACTCAGCCTCTCTGGCCACATTTATCCTTGTGTGTATTTCAGTGGCAGTTGTTCCTTCTCATCACCTCAAATAAGTAATTTGGCTTTGAAAGTTTCTGTATAGGAGCACGAGGTCCTGTGTGTTTGGGTACTTTTTAGGTAATTAAGGAAAAATTCTCTCCTAGTCTTGCTTCTTTACAGATCTGCAATATTGGTTTGTGAGTGCATGTTGAAGGATGCATACATTTCACCAAGGAGAAAACCTTCATGTCTGTAGTTGGATACTTAGCAAATAGTGTATTACGAGAGTCAATATTATGGTAAATGTTAAAATACTCTAGGTGTAATGGCAATAAGAGTGGGGCTGAAAAGGTGGTGTTTTCCATTTTTTTCTTTTAACTTTTTTTCTGTAAGTGCATTGAAATTTTGAAATGGAAAAATATACTAAATTAATTATATTAAATTATATTAAATATTATTTTGCTGAAGTGTATTATCACAGCAGCTGGCACAAGAGAAACCTGTAGTATAAAAGCTATCTTCTGTGCAACGTAACCTTAGCAGTAATGTATCTCTCCTATTGCCTGCCTTTTCATGTTGCAATGGAATTAACATCAACTAAACTCATCCTTTTGCAAATCTGGATGAAAAACTGCCTCTAAAAGGTAAAATGAGGCATTTGGTGTTTCTAGTAAAGTTAAAATTTGGATAGGAGTGGACATAACAGTGTGCCAAAGAGGGATCTGACTCTTCTTGGGTATGGGACTAAGTATTGAAATAAAACTGTTTTGAAATGGAAGGTCTTCAGCTGGGAAGGGCCTTACTCCATTTTAATTTGTTGGGGTATCTTGATAATTTTGTGGCTGTACTCTGGTGAGAAATAATGGAGAGAGTGTTTTGAAGAGAATGTGTGTGTATGCGAGTCTCTGTGTGTATATATTTATACACACACATATTTTAAAATATTATATTACCATAAAAATAATTTGTAGTTTAAGAAAAGACCAGCTAAAAATATCTGGAGAATTTATAAAAATAGAAAGGTTGGTGTTTTTTTTTTGCTGGTACTAATACACTTGAACACAACCGGGGCTGAATGTTCACTTCTGAAAGATTAACTTTCATGCTCAGCTGAACTTTAGGAACGCCATTTTAAAATACTTAGTCTATGCCATGTGTCCAGTGCAATTTTCCCCTTTGAAAATAGCAGTGTTTATTGGTTTTTGGTAAATAATTTTAATTTTCTAATGCTAAATGTACAGGCCCTAGGGTTTTCCTAAAAAATGGATCTTGCTTGAACTTAATGGAGCCTTAAATATTGTAGCGCAGAAATCAAAATTCCTGATAGAGGGAACTCGAGTCTGTGAACAAAAATTTCTGTTGGGGAGGGAAGAAAAATAATCTTAAGTTTTTAGTTGGGTTCACAAACACTTATTTCCCTGAAATCTGATGTTAAATAGTGGTTAGGGATGAAGCAAAAACCTTATTGTGTTTGGATTTGGAATTACCTGTTAAATATCTAGTACACATAGGTCAAGATGGAATTCTAATTTTCTAGGAATAAGCAGGGCAGGAGGGCTAGCCATGAAAAGGAGGGGGTTAAAAGCAGACCCAGCCTCGAGTGAGCTGTACTATGCAGTCTCTTCACACAGCTTTCATCCTGGGGCCCGACCCTGTGAGCTCTCTGCCCCTTCTTCCCTGCCCTCAGAAGAAGTCCTTGGTGTGGTGAGGGGAGGCTCTTGGGAAACGGAGTTTGCAGAGCTGCTCTAGCTTAGACAGAGAAAATGCATATATTGATGAACAAAGGCAAAAGATAAAAGGGATTTTTCTTAAAAAAAACCAGTATTTTTAAAACAGTTAAAGAACAGATCAGTAGGAAATCTATTTTCAGTGATAGAGTGGATTATTTGCTTTATGCATGTAGGGGAGGTTCTCTATGTGATGATGGCTTCCTGGTTATCATGGAAGAAGAGTTCATTTTTTTTTTTCCTTCTCACGTCTTAAAGTAAGAATTACAAAACAACATCTCTTTAGTACTTGAAAAACATAATCAGGTGTAACCTGTAGGATGTTTGAGGAATTTACGTAGCAGTTTAATCCAGGATAATAGACTATGCCTATAATGTAAACCGTATCTTATTTTTCTCATAATATGAATTAGAATTCTGATAAACTCACTTTATAAACTTTTCCAGTGAAAATTTTGTGACAACCTTAAACAGCTAACGGTTGGGAAAAAAATATGAAATGTATTACTTTGTGTCTTGGAATATTCTGAAATAATATTTTAAGTGAGTTTGCTGATTGTATACCAGTGTGCACGGGTTCACCTCGCCAGCGAGGCACTGGTCTAGTACAGATGTGTACTGCTGTGCTCTAAAGATCACAGAGGTCTTTCCTACCAAGGGAACTGGATCCCTAAATGAACCACATCTTTCTTTGTGGAAAAGTCTGGTGTGCAGAGGGAACTTTTCACCAGGGTCGGGTGAGAGGGATTTGGTACTAAGTGTCTTTCAGTGGTATTGGTCATAGTGGGAGCTGGTGTTGATCAGCAGCAACAGTTTTTATACCAGGAGCTTTGTGTTAGTAGAAGTTTGGTTATTTAAGTAAGCTCTAGGTGGTGGTGGGTGGCAGTGTTACAGAGAGCTAAAAACTGCCTATGCCAACTGGGAGATACTCCTTTTGACTGTAACCGAAGTGCTGGAGTATCTCAATACTTGTTACCTGATTGTATGAACTCTGCATCTGCACAGAAATTTTTAGTGTAGGATCCTTTTAAGAAATGTGCAACTTCCAAGGATGCTGAGTGTTTAAAACTGTCTACAAGTTCAGGCTTTCTTTCAATCTCAAATATGTACTAAGACATGGTAAGCATATAGTTTAACATGTGGTCTTGTAGATTTAGTAACGCAATGAGAGAATTGGAGGATCCTGGGTATAGCACAGGTGTTTAAGCTGCTTCTAGTAACCTGTGCAAAATACAGGAGAAATGGACAGTTCCTAAAGTCAAAGCAGAGATTTTTTTTTTTTTTAAATGCTCTGTAGTCATCACTAGATTTCTCTTCCGTTTAATGCTGGTGCTCAGTAGCAGTGGTGTAAGATCTTACTCTGCTAATACAGCTTCATTTAAAGAAGCACCAGAATGCTCATTCTATTGAACTATTTTTCTTTAAAAAACACCCCAAAAGCCCCACACTAAGTTCTCATCATCAGAATGTCGGTCACCCCTTATTTCTGAACTGGCCTGAGTTCTAGTAGCAAATGTCCCATTCTATTTGTTACCTTGCTTTGGGTTGCTGCTTGTTTTGTTTGCTTTAACAATGTGTTTGGATAGAATGAGTTCTATTCCTCTCTAGAAGTTTTCATTTTCTGTTATGCAGTTGAGAGGAAATTCTTCATAATAATGTGATTTCTACTCCTCCTACCCTGGCTGCTTTCTTAAATAAGAAGTGATTGTTGACATGTAAATATACCTGAAATTCTGCATTTGACACAAAACTAAATTTTTGCTGAAGGTTGTGGAGTGCACACCTTTGTACAACTGGGCTTGGTGACAGTTGTTCAATTAAACTCAAATCATGAGCAAAAATCGTATTTTCATGTACGTAGCATATGCTTATCCCATATAAAGTTAAAGTTGCCCATCACTCCTTGGAAGTAATCTTGGGAAAAGATTTAGAAGATTTATCATTATAATTTATGGAGCCCAACAGCTTTTCGATGGAGCTAATGATTGCTTTAGCTTTGTGTTTGACTAGCAATTTTGTGATTTTATTGAAGCATATACTCCGTGATTGGCTTTTGCCTGCCTCTGTGGCAAATAATAAGCTTATGTACGTTGCTTTTCTTCCTGGCCCTTTCGCTCGCATCACCTGATCCACACAGTTCACTTATTGTGACTGTTGCTGGTTTTGCGTATGTTTAAGTTCACCATCTTAACATGAAAATGCTACTTCTGAATGCATGAACGACAGTACAGATACAGCATTGCACGTGTGGTTACGTCAGTCTCCCACTGTATAGCAGTGCTGTGTTGTGTACTGCAGCCCTTCAAAATGGCTTTTCAAATGCAAGTTCAAGCTATCTTAACTTTTTGGCTGTAGAATGCTGGTGGAAATCATACATGGGTCTGTATTACAGAAAACCACTCTTTGACATAGTTCTGCCTTGTGTCACTGGGTGTATCATTCTGGGTGCTACCCTTTAAGGGGTGGGGGAGGAAAGAGGGGGCGTGGGAATAAAGAAAGGGAAAAAAGGCAAGGCATGGAAAAGTCTGGCCAAAACTTAGTTGTGTTTCATCATGATGAAGTCCTGCAAGTTCCTGAGGGTGAAATGGTGTTTGAGAAGTGGCAGTCTTCTGGAGATGGCTGTGGTGCGTGTCTGACCTGATGGGACTTGGGGTCAACAAGGAGAGCTTTGGTTTTGAGGGGCTGAGCAGGTGCCTTGACCTGTTTGTTTTCCCTCTAACATCCAGCTTTGTGAACTTTCCTTGCACTCTGTGGATAACGTACATGTGGTTATGAACTATTAAAGCATGTCTTTGAGGTTTGGGGGAGGAGAGGGAGGGAGCTATTGCTTTGTCATGAGGCTTTTGGTAGCTCCAGTTCTGGTTGTTACTGGTAGTTGTCTCTTACTGTGTAGTACAATACTAGGCACAAAGCTGGTGCCAGCAAGGTTTGAAATGAGACGAATTTTGGGGGGAGCGATGGTGGGGGAGATGAATGAAGATGACATACAAACAGTAGTGTTGGCAGAAAACAATCAGTAACCCCTAAAGAAGGCTGATTTCTTTCTGCCATTGAATATTTATCATGTAACATCATAGTCTTCCTTATGCTGGTTTTTTTTTTTTTTGGTAATTTTGTATTTTTAGCTTTTTCCCACTCTTTATTCCTTTAAAATGTTGTTCTTAAATCCTCAATTGTTGGGTATATCTGTGTGCAGCTGAATTTCAGAGCTTTGAAAGGCATATTTAAACTATGCAAAGCTATGCTCTTGGATAAAACCAGCTTGATCTACTAGTGGGGGCAAGTACCACCTAATTTAGGTATCTCTGTTACTAAATCAGTATTGTGCAATTGTAAAAATGAGAAAGTAATTACTGCCTTGGTGTTATAATAAGCTTGCACATCTGTATACACACTAAATATGAAGTAATTAACTTCTAAATAATTTATTAAACTTGGTCAAAATTATCATCATAGTTCACATGAACTTTATTCCTAATTTTGATTTAAATATTTAGCAAATTCTATGCCTTTGGAAACAAGAAGTTACCAAACGAAAATAACCTTGACATTAATGATTAACTTGTAAGTTACACTTATGAATTAACTGGTTTTCTGTTAGTTTAAAACTGATCTTAATTTACAGTTTTGCTCAGTTTAATGCTAAGTGAACTAAAATAGTGTATATGCTACTCTGTGTAAAGAGTGTGGTTTCTCAGTGCAGAAATGTAAACTATTTTTTTTTTTGTTCTCTGATCTTAACAGTATTTAAATCTATAGTTACAGTGAAAAAGTCAATGTTTGCTGTGATCATCTTTAAAACATACACTATCTTCTATCTATGTCTTCTGTGGAAAAGGAAATGAAAAATGATGGAGTTATTTAAAAGGTGATAGTGGCTATCCTATAATTGCTTTATATGTTATTTCTTAAAGTCATGGCAGTTCTTTTACAGGATTATGAAAGTGGGGGGAAATTATTAAATATTAACTGTAAAGGTTTATTAAAGAAAATATTCTTATACTCTTTATACAAGGGATTTTCAACATAACTTGCCTTTGAAAGAAATTGTAAAATTGAAATGTTGCATAATTTAAAACTTGTGAACAACTGAATTTTAGTTGTTGACTTTTCCAGTTGAGCAGAATGAAACGATGCTCTAAGGCTTTCACTAAGATCTGCTCTGAAAGCTCAGGAACTGCTTTCATACACTGTGTTAAGTAAGCCAGGGTGCACCAATCAAAGCTGCTATGGTGAAGCACAGAAGTTTGTTTCAGTAATTGATAAAAATGAAGTTTAATGGAAGATAAAACTGACAATATTTCTATAAAGGAAATATAAAAAATTGCAGAAGACTCTTTATGCACAAGCTGTGATGCTTTAACTATGCTGATACAAAATGTTTACTATGCATGTGGATTTACTAGTGTAGATGTACTTACCCAGAGCAAAATTATTGCCCTATAAAGAAAAGGAGAAAATAAGCTTTGTAGACAACAGAAAGCTTTGCATGGTTATTATTTTATAAACTTCTTTAAAGATGTTAAACATTTTCCGGTAACTTGTCTTTAGATCAAAACTTAATGTAGAAAATATTGCGTATGTGTGCAAAGTGTGTAATTGTTTAGCTCTATATCCCAACTGAAAGATGATGCATTGTACACTTTGAGGGGATAAAATTATTTGAGGGGGGAGTAAGCAGTTTTTCTAAGTAACTTGTAACTTTTTGCTGTAAGTACAGCTATGAAATAATTTTATTTGGTGCTGTTCTGACCACACAATTTCTGTGTAGTTGTATAGGATTTCATTTCTTGGGGAGAACTCTTCAGAGAAAATTGCTTAAAAGAAATGGCAATGCCTGATTTGTTTCTCTTTCAAGTAATTTAAGTATAGAAAAAGAAATGGCCTTTTTAATTCTGTATTTGATAACATTCAGCATAAAAGTGAGAAAGCCAAACAGAAGAGTGGTCACTTTCTATGACTTTTGGGTTTTGACAGGGCAAGAGAAAGGAAGGAAAATTGTTGGGTGGTGATAGTGCAAAACCCACACGTTCTAGCACTCCTGTGGTAGAGGTGTTATGTCTCTCTCCTTTGTCACCTAATCAGTTTAAGACCATGTGGAATTACCTTTAGTGAGGGCCAGCACTTGAGTGCTATTTCTTCTTCTTGGTGTTCAATTAGTTCAACAAAGTGTACTAGTAAAATAATTACTAAAGCATCAAAGTGAGAATTGGTATCTGTGCAGTGTCTTAGCTATCACGTGCATCAATTTAGACTTGAAAAAATTCCTTATGTTTTTTCTTTAATCTTGTGTCAATAAGACTTATTGTACTAAATCCTTTGAGATGGATGAACTTATTTTAAAGCAAGAAAAGGAGGAAATATATGGTAAATTTGATGTTTCTTCTGTTGTAAAACTGGTGAAGTGTTCTACTCTGTTCCAGTTTGTGTGGTCTTAGAAGGTTTAAAAGAAGGTGTTTATCTTGCTGATATTTTTTAAACTCTTGGTTTGTTTTGAGCTTGAAGGGTGGGAAGTAGTAATGAGGAAATGGATTCTTTTTTAAAAATTATTATTTAAAAAGCCCTTAGCCATGTGAGCAGGTTACCTGCAGGTCTTCATTAGGCTTTGCTGAACATCAGGTGATGAGCACATTGTATCTTTTAAATGCCTAATTATCATGTCAGTATAAAGCTGTCCTCTTGCAAAGCTGAGTAATACATGTATTTGTGGAAAAAAAAGTAATACAAATAGAAGTTTTGGCCAGGATGAATGCAGAGTGAAAGACGTGCATGCATGTGCATGTACACGGACGCACACATACACTGCATTCTCTGAGAGTGGTTTTAAACACTGGAAAAGCATGAAATGTGTGGCTGTATTTTTGAAATTGTTGATTTTCTTTGTGCTCATTAAGTGTGCTTTTAGTTTATTTTGTTCTTTCAAGCACTAAGATTTTATTCATACATACCATTATATAGACAGTTGCTGAAGTGGTTTGCCCCTGTTAATATCCTTTTATATCATAGAAGAGATTTGAAAATGCTAGCAAGCCTGCCTGTTAGCTGAAGTTTACATATGTACTTAAAATCAGACTAAGCAGGATTTTCCACTAATTCTAGTTATAGCGCATAAGCTTTTTGAAGTTAATGCTTTCAGCATCATGAGCATTTCAGCGTGTTTCCACTTCCCAAACCCCTCAGGAATCCTCACTTACTGAGACTGTTTCAGGAGCTGGACACTAATTTCTGCCATTTTTTGGTAAAGCTGACTAGAAAAGGCACCGAAGAGGTTTTTCTTTTACAAGTTTGTGTGTGGGGTGAAACAGCAAGGCAGCAGAAAATTATGCACTGGGATGAGTCCCTGAACTACCCTAATGCCTAGCTCAGTTTAAGTTCTAAAGTAGCTTGTTCTCAACCTGGAAGGTTTAAATCGGGTATTTAATAGCAGAAAAGTAGCCAATAGAGGTTCCCTGCTCTCTAAGCCTATGTAACAGAGGTCTCCCAATTATGTGGTTTAAGTGTATAGGTGGAGGAATTCCTGTTATTTTACTTCAAGCCTTATTTTGCTTTCCCTCTACCCTTCAAACCAGAACTGAATTTGATTGGTTAATCTGGAGCATTCAGTGAAGTTAAACTGAGTATGTTCAACTTTAGTTTCACTTAAACCTGACCTGAAAGAGACCAAAATGGGCCAGGCTCCCTGTCGATACCTGTGGCATAAGGAATCTGGAAAGCATTTCTGATGTTCTCTGCAAACAAGGCTTATGGTTGAAAGAGTTGGTTTCAAGAGCATGGTGGCCACTGAGTTAGTCTATGAATGCTGTTAATTTTGTTTGGATATTTCAATCTGAGATTTAGATGCTTCAATTTGAGAAGGATAAATCACTGAACTATTGTTAAGGCAAGACCTGATCTGGTGCTGTACCTCCCCTACAAAAACTGTTGCCAGCACTTCTACATTGTACATGATAGCTGTGTCACGTATTTCCATCGAGTTTCTAAGTGATGTGCACACTCGTGTGGAGTAATGGTAGTAGGGAAGACACGTGAAATAAAAGCACTTGTGAGGGTTTAGCCAGCAGCTGCTTTGTGAAGAAAGTATTTTGTTGGAATCCTTTTTATTTTCCTGTGTTGAGCTCCTCAGCCCCTAACTTGGACATGTATTGTAGGGACATTGTGTGCAGGTTTTGGTCTAGAGCTACTTCTGATAGCTGATGTAAAGCTTCACAGTTAGCCCATAATGGAAATACTGATTGATTCAACTAACTGTCAGCCCTTGTGGTCACTAGGAAGGCGAGTGACAGGGAGAGAAGAAGCCTTTGGCTATTTTGGTGGCTGAAGGAAAGGAAGGGTGGGGAGGAGAAAGATGAAAGATAAGCATTGTGTCCCATCCTTAGGGGACTACTGTTTCATACTGGTTAGGATTTTAAGTAGACGTTTTTCCTGCATGTTTATAAGCACTTTAGCATTTAAAGATGTTATTTTCATTTTTTCATTTTCCTCCCGAGTGTTTTCCCTGTTTTATCCACATACCAGTTAATTGCCAGTTAGTGCTGGGTTAAGAGAATAAACAGCAAGTGACCACAGCTCTAAAATGCTTGGTCAATAAAATCAGCTCAGTAGTATAATTAAGGGGTACAGACCCCTACTCTGAGGAGAAGGGAAAAAACCTGACATTTAGAGAGGAAAAAAACCCAGCAAAACACCAATCCTGCAACAAATGGGGTAAAAAAGACCCCAACACAAACTCCTAAAACACCCTCCCCCCCCCCCAACAAACAACAAACCCCAGCAACCAACAAATACCCCTCCCCAGCCAAAGCCAGGAGGACCTGCTCTCTTCCTTCTTCCCCCCGTAAGTAACTTCAGTTTCTCCAATGAGTTTTGTATGGGGGGAGAGAAAAGGTTTGAGATGTCAGAAGCTGCATAGGTAGATGAAAGCCCATTTTCCTAAAGGATACTGGAACTTCCCATCAAATTTAAAGTAGTGTTTGATTCTTTAATTAAAAAAGATTAAAAATCTTAACAACCTTTTCTTACTAATAACACCTGGAAAATGAAAGGTGTTTTTTTTTTTTTAAATGAGAAATTCAACATTAATATGGTAATGGCAGAATCTTTAGAATTTTCTTTCTTTTTAACATGTATTTATGGACCACTCCAGGGAATTTGCAAATAATGAATATAAGCTTTTAGTCTAATTAGTGATGTGAAGAATTGTCAGACTGAAATCCTGAAGCAAGTGGTTATAGGTGAAAGCCAGTCAGGCTTAACATTGGTTGATTTACCTATCTTGTAATGATGTAACTTGGATCTTCTGGTTGTGCTTCTTGTCATATCTTGTCCACAGATACCCAGTTGCTTTTGGGGTATTTGAGTTTATCCTGCAAGGAGAGCGTAGCCCTGTGCCTCATGGTTTGGCTGGTGGCTTAGGGAGTAGTACAGCTGCGTGGTGTACTGGCCCCATGGACAGCTTTCTGATTGTTTGTCCTGGTGGAAAGTAGTAGTAAGCAAATCTGATGTTTCGCAGGCACTGGTAGGAAATTTGATCATCAGCACAGAGGGTTCTGTGAGGTAATCCAAGAGCTAGATTATCATCTTGAATGCTGAGATAATACAGCTCTCCAAAGCGGCTACTTTGGTGGGTTGCATGTGTGAGATGAAAGGGGAAAAGTGTAGTTAGGAGCCAACCATTATGTCTTGCATAAGCTTTTAGGAAAAAGATTTCTTTTGTTTAAATTTTGCGGAAAATCCTTACTCTGAGCGGTAGTACAGAGTGCTTTCAAATCCAGATCCGGGATCAAATAATGAAGCAACACAAAGAAGAGTACTGCTGCAGTTTGCCTGTGGCTTAGACAAGCTTTGCTTGAATTTCTGAATTGGGTCTGAAATTGGAGCAATAACATTTCCTCCTCAAGTATTTTGCTGTCCAGATCAGTGTGCAAAAATAAGAAGTAGTGGTGTTTGTTAGCAGGTCAGTATTTGAAGCCATTTTCCTTTCTTTCGTAAAGTAAGTTCATCAAGGCGAACTTTCAGGTTCACAATCTGATAAAATACAGTAGCTGTCATTAGTGTACTTCATAATATACAGCACTAGAAATCAATTACCTTTCAATAGAAGTGATATAAAAACCTCTGTTTGACACTTTACTGAACTTGAGTGGGTTTTGAACAGAAATTCTGCATAGCTTCTTTGTAAGTAGGGAGTGTGACCCTTTGCTTTTGTATTTATCAAAAATGTTAGGAATAAGCAGATTGAGATGTATATGTAACTGTGTGTATAGACATAAAATTTTATATATATAAAAAGATGGCTTAGAATGCACATTGCTTAAGATTTATTTGGATGGACTTACTACTATTAAAATGTTTCTGGAATCAAATGTGAACAACTTGCAAAGACCAAAAGAATTGCTTAAACCCATAGAGTTTCAGTGTGAACTCAGGCAGCAAGCAGAGACTGCAGCACCTCTTACAGGACAAGCTGCTTCAGTGGCTTAATCTGTATCATTGCCTACATTTACAATGAAAAGAATGAGAACCCCCCTCCCTCACTCTGTAACTCAAAAGGCTGCCTCTGTTTTTTTTTTCCCCAACTACACTAATGTGAATTGAGAGTTAAGGATTATTATTTTGTTCTGTAAACCTACTTCCCTTCCCTAAAGAGCCTTAAAAACACTGATTCACTCTGGTGTGATCAAGCATCAGTATCTGAAGCAACCTGAGGGGGAGAAACTAATAAAGTCTGTGTGTGGGGGTAGCTTTTCGTGTTTGGCTTTTCTTGCCTGCATTTGTTTTGCTGGCTGCAGACTAAACAATAAGGCACTTTTTCCCTTTCCTTTATAAATTCAGTTTTTGCTTTGCCTTTAGGAATCACTAACTTTGTCTCTGTGGCTGTTCATGTCAGGACTCTTTTATACAGAAGTTTTCTTTTATCGCATGGCATTAGCCACAGCCCATAGCAGGTTTTCCACTGTGTGGTGGGTGTGTGTAGTTTCTTTTTTTTCTTCTTAATATTTCATCTCCAGCTGTCTATGTAAAGTTTGTGTTGTCAGTGAAGTCAGCTTGAGAAATGACAGCTTTTATCTTCGTGTAACTCGGGAAGAAAAAGGGTTGTTGAGGCAAGTGGGTTTGCGGCGCATCAAGCATAGCTGTTGGAGCCAGGGGAGCACAGATTTGGAGGCAGTACTGGGGAGTAACAGCACTTGAGTATTGGCAATACTCTGTGTCTGTTGGTGCGAGGTGTCAAGAGTTTTTCCAGATAACCACCATAGCAGTGCCTGTGTAGAATGGATGAGATGAGTAAGTGCTTGCTCTTTGCATGTCCCGAAGAGTGGGAAAGGTAGAGCGTTTACTTTCAATCCCATCGGTATTGAGTTCAAACAATTGAGTGGACTAACACTGTTGATGTTCACCCGATCTCCTTTCAAACATGTTTAGTTTTGGGTGTTTTGGTTTTGTTTTTTTTCCATAGACTCTTGTTTAGAAAGAGTAGGTACGTGCTGTGAGGGTTTAAGGCATTAACGCTGTGCAGTTTGTATGGCTGCTGAAATAAGAGACTATTACATGTTGAGAAATGGGAATTAAGGACCAGCAGGTCCCTGGGGAGAGGGAGGAAGGATGGGGAGAAGAGTCTGGTAAGAGTTTGGCTGCAATGACGGTGTGGAATTGCTTTGATATTTGTGTATGCTCCCTTCTGAAAGAGTCCAATTCTGGCACACCTATGAGATACAGCATGACATGCACAAAAGATTTTGAACTAGGAATGAAAGCATGATGCTTTATTGCTATTTGCTTTATCACTGCCTATCTCCTGTTTTTTACAATTGTTGCCCCTTAAGGGGAGGTGCAGGTCTTGCGTGATTTTCCTTTGCTAAATGTCACATAAAACATACAGTGAGATCGTACTGGCAAGTGAAAACATATAGTGAGATTTTATTTAACGCAGGGTTGCAAAGGGACTACTCTTGAGACCTGTTTAGTCCAAGAAGATTTTGATGGGTTGAAGAAAAAAGTGATGTATATAAGGAGGGCTGAGAGAGAAGCAAAGAGTACATATAAAAGGAAGAAAGCTGAAATTGTGGTGGTTGGTTTTTTTTTTTCTTCCCTCCTCCCACCACCTTTTCTCTAAGACATGCTTAGTATTTTCATATGTGTGGAGGGTCCTTGTGGGTTGGGAGCACTGGGTGTCCTTGTGCCTGTGTTATCCGTATTTACATAGGGAGCTTTACCTTCCAGAGATCGCTAAGATGGTTTTTAGTAAATTGTCCATCTTCATAGTACTTTGCCCTTTCTGTCTCTGCACACACAGGTAGCATAAATACACTGCTTTCCTTGTGAAGGGGCACAGTGATGTCTTTTTGTCTACTTGCTTTCAGTTTTGCAGAGATATTCAGGTCTCCCAAACACAAGGCTCCATATCTCAACACCCCCAAAATAAGTATGCTGACGTATGGTCCTCAGCAGTGGCTTGAAGCAGCTGAATCTAGTTGCCTGCATAGTATCCAAAAAGAAGAATTAGAATTCACGTAATTCCTCATGAGAAAAGTAAATTATTGCCAAATAATTGCTATGGGCTAACAGAGAAGTCTGTTTTCTTCTTACTCAATAAAAGGTGTTTTGGGTGTCTTTGAAGAAGAGAAACAAGTGGTAATACCTGTTCGAATGCTGTGAACTGTAGGTAGCTTTCAAAAACTTTCATAAGATAGAGTGCACAAGCATAATTTGCCCCGACTTTTTTCTTCAGTTGATGCTCAATGCCTATTTAGAATGGAAGAAGTTAATTAAGAAATATGCTTAAACTGGAAAAAAGTGCATGCACAAGGTTTACATGAGTCACAAGATACGTCGGCTATGTTTCACTAAGGAATGCTATATATATACTAAGTGAGCCATATATTAAATAAAACTATTAAAATACCTTTGTGGAATTTGAAAGGACAATTTCTTGTCTTACACACTTGGTATGACTGCAATTAGTTATAAAGTAACAAATGTTTAGATTATTTCAAGACAAAATAAACCAAAATCTTCTGTAGGTTTATGTTGCCTGGGGTGCGATAGCTATAGGAGCTTCAAGTATACTGTACTTCGCTGAGGAAAATAGGTTATGAGGAAGATGGAAAGCACCCTATAAGAGCTGTCATTGTCTGAGATGGGAGGGTATTTCAGGGAAGATGCTCCCATGTTTTTTTCTTTCCTTTCCCTACCTATTGTGTAGGATTTTTGCCCCTGTGCAAAAACGCATTCTGAAATCAGAGCCCATCCTCGTGGAAGCTGTTGCTGCTTCAGTCAACTCGGTCAGACCCAGCTTTGTCCCTTACTCTTTGCTATACATCTGCTTTTGGTTTGGGATTTTTCTTGGCGGAAGTCGAGAGCTGATCCTGTGCGCTCATGTGCACGCAGTGGAGGTGACTGCAAATCTGTAATGCCGTCCCACAGAGAGGAGCTGCACGGGGCTGCCAAAGTGCAGGAGGACGGGGAGGAGCAGTGCATCTGAGCCGTAGCTGCGCAGGTTATCGCAGCACATGGGGGATTCCAGCTCTGCTTGTTGCTAGCTCAGGGCTCGTGCTGGTCCTGGGAACGCAAACCTACCTTTGTCATTTCTACGTGGTCATTTTGTGTGGGGAGAAGGTCAGAGGGGGGAAATGGGTTACAAGCTTTGTGTATTTTTAGGTAGTTTTAAGAAATATATATATATATTTTTAATAGGAGCTCTTAGCAACTGAAATGGAGATGTCTCAAAGGTGATCGAGATCTTTTATCTTATGCTGGTTCTGCGCGATCCTCTCTTGCCCATGCAAAGCTTTATTAATTTTTTTCATTGTTGATTATGATGCATCAATAATGTAAAAGAAAAAAATGATTAATTTTTCACATGCGTCAATAAACACCAGACTTCAGACATGTGCATTGGGTGCCAAGTTAAAATTACTCACAGTGCAGCCAAGCAACTGACAAAGGTGTAAATGGTTTCAAATTAAATGGTTGATACAGCTATTATTGTCGTTTTTAAGTGACCTTTCAGTTTTGTTCAATAGGTGTCTCACTATTGCCATAAATTGAGGTGCACAGCGGGACTGCCCCCTTTCTGTGCTTGGCTTGCCATTTCCTTTGGTTCTTTATGAATGTGGTAGAAGAACTGGTAATTTCAGGGTGGCATTTCTTCCTTGCTCTTCTCCCTTCCTCTTCCTCCTCCCTTTCAAGATGTTCAAGTTATTTCTGTGCTGCAAATGTTGGCTGACAAAAGTTTTTAAATTGCATCAAACTTTTCAGTCCCTCAAAGTCGGGTTGGAAATAAACAACTCCAAACCTTGTATTATGTCCTTTACTGTTGAGTAAATGCAGAGATTGCTTTTTATTTTGGTCCATTTTGTAGGTGCTGGACAGTAAAGGAAAAGATATGTAGGTTTTCCTTCTGAAATGAAATATGAGGTGCCAGTTGTGTGTATGAAACTTGTATATGTGCTTCTGGAAAGGACTTTTCCACCTCTCCTCTTCAGCAGTGAATCCACACTGCTCAGTGTGAGCATTTGTTGCCTAGCTTTGTATGGAGCTGGGGTGAGACCTGATGGTGTGCTGGCCAGGCTGTTGTGTGCTCAAATCTTTCTGTGGGTGGCATTCCTTGCTAAGAAATTAATGCATTTTAATTTTAATCTACAAGTGTGAAAGACTAATGGCACGACACAGTTTGAAGCACATTGAATAGCATATTGGCTGCCAATTCCATGGTTTGGGATTTTTCTGCATTAAAACTTCACAGTATTTTTAATATTGAAGGAACATCCCTTTTTATGTTCTACTTCAGGATGCCGCTTTCAAGTTTCAGGTTGCTGTGTGAGATTACTTTGATATTTTGGAGCAGTATATCACTCCTTTAGGGTGATTGTTTTGTACCAGCATCGCCAGCTGAGATTGTAGTTGAAGGAAATCTTTGCAGACTTCAAGGAAATTCCCCCCCCTTCCCTGTTACGGTGAAGCAGCTCCTGACACTTTCTTTGCTTTATTGGAAATGAAAGCTTAAAGGGAGCTGTGTGCAGCTTGGGTTTTCCTTCTCCCTTCTCCGCCTATTTAAATGATCGGATGCTGAAATTGGCTCTTGCTTGAGAGGGAGTGAAAACAGCTGAGAAATGCTGCACAGCTTAGACCTGCTCATCTTTTCTGGGGAAAGTGTACTTATCACATGATTTTTGTGGTCACTGCAGCACTGGGGCTCCATGTGAGGAGAAGTTTGGGCAAGGTGGCTTTGTGCTGGGAGCCCTGGCTGGGCAGCAAACAAAGCCTAGAGAAGAGCATTTCGAGATGTAAAACACTCACTGCAGGCATGTGTGGGTGGTTGGTGGTGGTGTGAGCGAAAGGAGTGTATTTTAAATGGATCTGAGGGGGGGAAATGAAAGCTTTTGATTTTATTGGTAGATGGGAGCATCTCTGGAACTTGTTTTGTTGCAAGATTTTGCTGGTCTGTGTAAGTTTAACAAACTTCTGCTATAACAAGTTCCTAAAACATGAAGTGCTTTTCTGTGAGAGGTCAATATTGAGCAATTAAAACACTGAGTAAAACTAAGTGTTTGAACACGAGACACAGTCACTTTGGTGAACCAAAATGTAGTTGAGACCTAAGGTAGACTGAACTATGTTGTCTCCTCTCCCTTCCCCAGGTCTACCCTGGGTAGCCAGACTGACCCAAGCAGCATGCACTACCTGAGCCCATCTGAAACTGTGCTAATCTACACATTCCTGTGAATCCCAAGGGTTTTGTGGCATCTCTGGCATTTATTTGTTCTCTCACTTTGGGGGAAGGGAGGAGACAAAGGACTTGGCTGTGAAGGCAGCCAGTATGCTGCTGGGCTTTGCAGTAGCACTTCAAAGCGAATGTTTTGTTTGCTAGATAAGTGAAGACTGATGTAAATTTGGGGTGAAAATACAATGAATTTACGGATTCTTGCCCCTTCCTCCTGATCAGAGATGGAGAAACCAGCCAATTAAATGTTAGGAAACAGTCCACCATTAGGCTAATGAATATCTTAATATCAAAGCAAATGTATGTGTTCAAATTTACATTCTCTTCCTTGAAGGGATGTGGAATCCTGAAATACCTTCTTGGTGAATTTAAAAAAAAAACAAAGTAGAGACAGAATTAAAACCCCAAATTCTTAAGTGTGTGGAGGGGAACCCAGCACAAATACACGAGATTATTGCACCCATTTATAATGCGGAGAATTAGATACTGAAGGCCTTAAAGCTGAAATAGAAATAGTCTTCAAGAAAAGTGGAGACCTCCTGAAATGTAACAGCTGTCAAACATGTAACAAGTATTTCTGCAACAGCTCTTTGGGCTCAAAATGGTTTTGACCTGACATTCCCCCCAGCGATCTGCTGGGGTTTGTTTCTTGAGTTGCGTATTTGGTTTTGCCCCTTTTAGTAGGACAGATGCTTAATGTATGACACTGTGTATAGTCTGTCTTGCAGTAATGTTTTCTTTCTGATTTTTTTTTTAAACTATTTTCTTTAATTTATCTGCAGGAGTCGGAAGCTTCAGATCAGAAATATCCCGCCTCACTTGCAGTGGGAGGTAGGAAGCTACTTTAAAAACTGGTATCTGTGCTAAAAACTGTTTCTGTTTCTCTCTTTATCCACAAGACTCTTCCCCTTCCCCCACCTTTCACTTGCTTTGCACACACCACTCATTCTGTTCTGGGGAAAAATCCTTTGGAAGAGGAAACAATAGAGCCTTCTAAGCAATTCAGATAACTGCCTTCATTTCTGCTCTCCGAGTTAACCATAAAAAATGTTGAAATGGATTCTTTGGTGAATGCTAACTTTCTGATGCAGTCACTCTCTTTGACTGAAAGCTTGCCCGTTTTGGACCTTTCTGGTGTCTGGTGTATGAGTTCAGTAAACTTGATACAAGTTCATATTTAAATACTTGGCCAATACTTTACAAAACCAGAAATTTAATGCTGATAATGTTGATCATTTTTCTTTTTTTTTGTTTTTCCTTGTTTCTCCAAAGTGGTGGTGGGGTGGCAAATTATTTGCTCATGCTCTTACAATTACTTGCTCTCATTAATATATTATATACTTGCTGTTAACACTCCATAGATAGTGCTATAATTTTTGTAGTAGATGTTCTCCTGTGAGAACAGATCTGCTTTCTTTATTGTTTTTTTACCTTGTATGTGTTTAAAATGTTGTTTTCATGTTTTACTAGTGGTAAGTCATCCTTTTGTCTGAGGGAGATTAGAGGATGGAGGGTTTGAAGCTAAAGCTCTGGTAGCATTGTTCTCTTAGCAGGTTTGGTCTGCCTTCTTGGTCTGCCTTTCCATCTGTAGCTACTTCTTTGTTTGCCCTCCCTGATTGCTTCCTTGCTTTTGGAGAAAAACGGAAGCATTGCTCTGTCCAACCTAGGCTATCATCTGCAGGGTTTCTGTAAGAGATCAGCACACACCACATCTCATTGCTTCAGTCTGCCCTTCTGGCATGTGCTGTCAATATAAGAATTTCTTCTGCACTTCCTGAGCCATGTGCTCCCCTCGGTTGAGCCATATTCACCTTTTACTTCAAATTCAGAGCTGCTTTTTCTTTGTCAAGCTTTTGGCAAGTGTAGTAATAAGAACGGTTGAGGGTGACTAATTTGAGGATTAGCTTATATTTTGGTACAAACTTACTCTAAGGGTTTTGTATAGGAGTAGTATCAGAGCAGAGGCATATGATTCAGAAAAATGTGAATAAACACAGATGTAAGCCGAGCCCTGTTGAGCAAAGTACATAAAAATGCATCAACATGCTCATCCTCCTTACACGTATGTAGCTAATACTGTTTATATGTTATAGGTATCTACCCTGTTTCTCATCTGCTTCTTGATTTTTTTAAGTGATTTCCCTCTGCTTCTCCATTGTAGTGTCTGTGGTGACATCTGGTCTCAGACAGATGTTCTTTCTGCTCTACCTTTTTAAAACACTTTGCCTTCCTAAGGTTTCCAAGGAAGTGTTAAGATTGTCCCTATTAGCATCATCTCAGCCTTGTCTAGATACCCTCAAGCTGCTTGTACAGACCTGACCCTTGTTGGGGCACAGAATTTAGAGACCTCTGCAATACTTTTGCATTCTCTTTCAACATCAGGGCTGCTTGCCAAGCACAGTTTGTCCACAAACTTCCCGAAGTTTTCCTTTGTAAGTGCTGTCTGTCTGCCACTTCTGCACTAAGCAGGTAAGTTCTATATGCTCTCAAAAGAGTGCTGATGACAACATACAGCAACTGGTAACTCATTTAACCAGGGAATTGTCTCATGTCAAGGTTACCTTGGGCTCTGATATCATCCTTTTTTTTTTTTTCTGGTGCTAAAAGACCTTGCAAAAACTTCCTTTGAGCTTTGTAAGAAAGTTTTGGATAATTGTTCTGCTACCAATTGCTTGGTAGGGAGAGTTTGAAAGTTTATACATATAGAGAGGGATTTCTATTGAGTCAGTGTTCTTGCATAAAGTTTTCTGAGGGGATGGTGTGTATGTGTACACATGTGGCAGCTGGAGCAATTTTACTCAGATTGTATCTTATAGTCCCTCTGTGCCAATCTGCTTGCCTCATCACTCCTTTGTTAATTACTTGAATCAAGACTGACTTCTAATGGGTGTGAAGTCCTTAAAACCAAACCAAAAACAGCTGATGAAAGATGTCTCTAGGTTAGTTCAGTCTCTTAGCCCTCATGTATATTTGATATTGAAGCACAAAACGCATACAGTACCCTGCAACACTTTTCTTTTTACAGTGACATAGGAACATGGGAAAAGAACAGATGAAAGATTTATGTTATGATTTTTTTTTTAATATAACTGTCATTAGGAAGGCTACTTTGTCATTCTTTGGAAAAGCAGGTTTTTTTTGTTTGTTTGTTTTTAAGTTCTGTTTAAGTAATTGTTTTAATTTTGTTCTTTATAGAAAACATTTTACATGGGAAGCTCCTAAAAGTCAATGTATGTGTCTCTAGTTCAGTGCTTCGCAGCTGTTCTTGTTGCCAGTGTGTCATACAGTACCTGTAAGTCCTGGGCCACATGGGATTCTGACCCAGGGAGCATCTCTGTGTACACCCACATCTAACAGAGATGGTCCTTGGCTTACAACACATCACCCACAGCATCTCTTACAATAAGGAAGCCATCCATGATGTTCTTAAATGCAAGTCGTTAGCATTGGAGAAAGCAGGTCTCGAAAAGCAGAAGGGATGCTGGTCCTACAGGAATGTAGCTGCAGTGTTTGTAGTATGAAGTATAGCAGTGTTTGGTAGCAGTTCCCACTCCTGAGCACCCCAGAGAATAATATTTTCAAAACCAGAAAAATATTGAGGGAATAAATTGAGGCTTAATCTGTTTTGTGATACATCATCTGAAGAAGGTGTCTTGCTGTTGATACAGATGCTTTGGTTTCTATGTGGATGGAAGCTGGCTCCTAAGACGTGAAATGCCAGAGTAATGAATTTCCCATAAAAACCTTGGAACTGTTTCTCTGGTGTACCCTCTCATCTTTCTAGAGGCAAGTGCATCTATTTAGTAAAATCCAGAGTCTTTAGTAGAGTGGAAGAGAAAACATTAATGTTGAGGAAAGCTCGACTTCCACTTGGAAGAAACTGGGTATCCTGAAGAATCATGAGGTAGGACACTTGATCTATAGTTATTCCATATAGCTTGGAAAACTGGATGTAAAAGGCCAGAGTAACAAGCATTTATTAATAAGACTTTTCATAAACCAAGTTCACAAATCCAGATTAACTATTCACTTTTCTGGATGGCATTTTGAGGAAAATGTTCCAGTGAGTTTTCTCCTTCATATAGGTTGAAGCTACTGAACAAAATACTGACTCTTGGAACTAGTCGTAGCAGCTGGACTTGTAGTTGTTTCTGGCAGGTAACATAAGAGTTCCCTCTGTACTTAGCCCATTATGGTATAAGCAAAAAAGGTAAGGTAACAGCAACAGCTTTAAGATCATATTCAGGGTTAAGTGGTAGAAGAAAGGCAGATAATGACCTGCTATAACAAGCATATTAATATATACTTATTAATATGCTACTTAATATACAAGTTACTACATTGTAAGAACCCTACAGGGTTGCTATCCTGAAGAGCTCACCTTTAAAATGCAGCTGTAAAAGATAAAATTCTAATGTATTCCAAGGCATTCAAGGTTAAGTTTGTACAGAACTTGCCTGGTAATTAATTTGAACTTCACAAGAGGATTTTTGGCGAGGTTCTGCAATGTTTCTGTATGTGTGGGTTGGTACTCTTGTACTCTTTGCCCAGCTAGAAGAAACTGGAGGTGGAGGGAAGGCAGCATCTTTCTCTGAACTGTGAACATTTAAGACTTGAGTCAGACTGAGAATGGAGTCTGGACTGGTAGGAGTTTATCCAGAGTCACGTTCCAAGAGGTCACTTGTGTTTTTCTTTTTCCCTTACTCTCACTGGACTGTCTGGGTTTGAAGACTTTGAGGACCCTGGATCAGTGCCCACGCTCCATAAAAGTGTCATCACTTCTGGAATCCATCTTCTTCCTTTTATTCTGCTTACATCTAAATTGCATATAGAGGTTATTTTATCAATTTAGTAGTATGAAGGACATGTGCATGACCAGATTTTACTTTTAAAATAAATGTTTCAATTGTTCTCAAGTTTTTGGTGAAGCAAACCTTCAAATAACTAGTGGACCTCTTCTTAGTGATAGTAGGTGGGTATCATTGCTCCTCCTCCCTTTTACTCTCTTTACTCATCAAATACAAAGTCCAGATTGATGCTAAGAATCATGACAAGTGAAGGATTTAGCACACCACCTTCTCCCATTCTTCACACATACCAGTCTCATCTCCTTCTCATTGGAAACAAACACCCAGGCTATGGTCTCTGCAGAACAGTAAATAGCTCTTACTCTTTCCTGAACTGCAGTCTGTAACATACTGTTTTGACTCCTAATTTGTAACAGCAAGTAATCTCTCACTTCGCTTGCGAGTATTCAGCACTGGAGGTGTATTTGCAAGACAAAATGATATGCCTCCTAGGAAGAGGTCTACGTATGATGATTTAAAACTGAAGTACTTGGAGTTTGAGATTCAACATGGTGGGGATCCAAGTAGACTTCTTCTGAGAAGGAATTTTTATGCGAAATGTCACCTTTCTTATTTTCTTTTAAAACATTTTAAAACCAGCTTCCCCAGTGTAGAAGACGCTTCAAGAGATTTTTCTTTCCAAATATTTTTACCCTGTTTAGTGAATAAAGTGCAAGAGAACAGACTTTCAGGACACAGATGGTGCCAGAAACAGCACTTGCTGGCTCAGCAGGAAGGTAGCTGTTAAAGGGTTCCTGCTTATCTTCTGTGGGCTTATTTCCTTATCGTTTTTATGGAGCAGATAAACAGATACAGTGTTGATGAACTTTGTAACAAAAAAGGTAGACCGAAAGCCCAGCCTGTGAAGTGTGAACCAGTTGAGTGAGTAGAGAAGCAAGAAAAACATTGTGAATGTGTATTCCTAGCTTTGCTGTGAGACTTGCAGGTTGCTTTCAGGGACAGAAATGTGTGGGAAGGGACGTCTGATTTAGCTCTTCCAAAGGGAAAAAGGATGTTACTAAATAGGGTTTACTTTTCCTCACTTTTTCAAGGAAATGAAAAATGAAGTCTCATAGTTATGCTGAGACCTCTGTTTTAGTTTCTCCAAGCAGACGTAGTAATGAAAAAGGATTTCTGGATCAGAGCTGCATTGAGAATGCAGGTTCTTCCTTGAGATTTCTTAATGCAAGAAAGGTTTGAGCCACCTCCACCCATGTGTGTAATTTGTAAGTCAACCTCCAGTTTCCTCAAAAGAATTGAGTCTGATTTTGATTGTGAGTAAATGTAAGTAAATATTCTTACAGTGCACGTAACTCTTTGTCCTGAGGATCTGTAGTAGCTTGTGTACTTCTTTGAATTAGAATAGCTAAGTTGTGTGGGGTGGGTTGTTTGTTGCCTGGTTTTCAATCTAGAGATGCAGTGTAAAAACTAATCTTCCTGAATGGTACCTGCTTAGGATGCAACTTATTATAGAACACCAAGGATATGAAGAGGACAGGTGGAGAACTTCTAGGTTTTAAGAAAGGAAAAGAAAAAATGAGACTATTGCAATTAAGAATAAATTAGGATTATACAGAGCAGATATTTCTCATATAAAACAAGATGTAAAGGGGAGATGAAGGAATGAACTGAGCTACAATTAAAAGAATTCAGAAAGGAAGAAGAAGCAACATTAAAGGGGTTTCAAGTGTATTGAAATATGATCTTTCACCTCAGGCCTCCTCCAAGAATCCTAATTTAATGTAAAGCTATAAAAATAATGTATAGCTATAAAAATGCAAGCAGGATGCTAAGTGCACACAAATTATCTGCTATTGCCTGCTAAGCATCGAAATATCTAGTAGGGATCTTTGCTTTCTCTTTCATTTTCAGTGTGCTACATCAGACACCAAGCTGTACTTTTTCCCAATTACTATTTGTCCTACTCAGCAGGAGAATGGAGAACATGTTAGCCTGTTCTCTGCAGCAGTCTTTTACTTATTTGAAGACCTCCAATTTTTAGGGAGGGCTAAGGAGAGAGTTTTAAGTTCTGTCAGTCTCTTCTGAGGACTCTTGTTTCTAGGCAATTGATTGTTCTTAAGTCTTTTACCTGGGAACATCGCATGAGCCTTCTCCAGAGTACTTTCTCTAGTTGAAGATCACTTTGAGCTCTTGTCTTGTCCTCTGGTACATTTGCACTCCATTTCAGCCTTGTGCCTTCTTCAATTTTAATAAACAAAAACCTGATAAAACACTTAGATGAGCTGGTCCCTGCAAACCCTATGAAATAAAGCTTGTCAGTTCAACAGTAGGCTAGTAACGACTATACCTGGCACTGATCACAAAGTCAACTTCTTGCCTGCTGTTGTAGAGGTGGTTGTGTTTACCTTATGAGTCTGTTGTGGGGGACAGTGACAAAAGCCTTCTAAATAGAGTTATCCCGCACACAAAGACTATTAATTCTGCTATAATGAGAAACCAGTGAGATTTAGCAAGAATTATGCACATCAGACAAAGGGTAAATGTTGATCACCTGCTCATTTTGATTCCTAATTACAGGATAGAGCAGTCCCTGGGGCAATGAAGAGCCTTTGGACAACACTGCCTCTTGCTGGTCTTGGATCTATACCCAGGGGAGCATGGGGGGTGCCTTTGTTCCTTTCCTGCCAATGGGAAAAGAAAGGATGATCTTTCCTTTTTGCCATCTGACTTGGGCCCCACAATCCAAGTTAACTATTTTTCCTGAGCTGCACGCATTTCCCATCATGTAGCTGGGCCTTGCAGCAGGTGAGGCAATCTGATACAGAAAAGTGACCATGTCTATGGCAGACCACCCAGTTTTGTACTTAAGACAACATACTCTGGGTTATGTTGGGATTTTAATTGCCTGGCTTAATTATAGGGGGTGATATTTACAGGTATATGTGAGGTAATAAACACCTTTTGCAGGTGTTTAAAATATGGAGTGTGGGAGTGAAGGTCCTTGGATAAACATACAATAAGCACATTTCTCGCTTGAAATGATTTATTCATCTGAGTGTGTTGGCTACAGTGGCGCTTACAGTTGTTATAAATAAGGGAAAAATCTAAAGGGGAAAGTAATTTTTCTTTGAGAATTGGGCTACAGTATTTTTTTACTTAAATCAGGATCATATTAAAAGTAGTTGATAGTGATGTTTTTATCAAAAGTCTGCCTTCATTTCAGAGTTAATATCCCAGACACCCCCACTGAAGGAACTTTTCTGTGCCTTTATTATAGTTGTAGGCTTAGAAAAGTAGCATTGCATTAGTTAAGATAACTTTTTCCTTAGGAAACTTGTATTGCAGTAGCTTAAGTAAGAAATAGAAAAGTTAGAGATGAGGTCAAGGCTCTGTTCAGTACCTGGAAGATACAGAAGGTGGTCTTCCAACCACAAGAGCTAACATAATGTTAGTACTTCTTCAAAGAAATCAGAAGACTCACCAGGTCAGAGCTAGCTTGATTGACACAGTTTAGAGGCATGAAAGTTTCTCCTCTTTCCTTCAGGTGGCCAAGGTGGTAAGTTGAAAGAATATAATGCAGAAGATTTGGGGCTTGTGCTGCAGGAGATGTGGTGTTTGGTGGTTGTTCAGGCAGCCACTTTGACTCATATGGCAGAGGCAGAAAGGCTGGCTGAGCGACTTCTTCAGAAGATGCTGAAGTGCCAGAGCTTTTTGACCAGAATATTAAGCAAGCTGGGATAGCTGCTGGCTTCTCTGAACATGCTGAGCAGTGACTTTGGGTCATGGTTTGTGAGCTGTTGGTTAACCCTGCTGTGGAGGGGGCAGGACAAGGAGTGGAGGGAAGTATCTACTTGGAATTGAGACTTTTAGTCTGTCTCAGATGAGTCACACAGCTTTGTGATTCATTGTGTAGATCTCCTGTGATGGATTATGAGCTGCTTTTGGCTGCAATGTGGAAGCACAGAAAACCAGTGAGTTTTAAGTGTTAAATGTGGCCATTCCTACTAAGACATATAAAACCTTTATGTCTTTGGAGACATAGAGGGTGAAAAAAAAGAATGATTCAGTGTGACTTATCAGTGCAACTGTTTGATCCAAACTTTTCCCCCATTCAAATTTGTTCCATTGTCCTGTTTTTGAGAGGAGGAAAAAAACTCTGTTTTCTTGGGTATTTTTTGATTTTCTAGGCTAAAGGAAAGCACAACTTGTGATGTCTTAACTTTTCAGAGATGTTCTAATACTAGAAACAGCAATTAGTGTGCAAGATTTAGGCACTGTCACCATGGGTTGCTTGGCACTGTTAGGATAATGTGTTGCTCGCAAACCTGGAATAATATGGTTACTTGTTTACCCTGTCACTAACAGTGACTCCAAAACTTGAGAAATATTAAGACATACAAAGCGTGATTGCTTCAAAACACTTTTTGGGGAAACCAGACATCAAATCTTATTTTTTATTTGCAATTCCAGAAAGGTATTGTAGGATGGCTTGGGTTAGAAGGGACCTTAAATATCATCTATTTTCAACTTCCTCCAATGGGCAGGGACACCTGCTAGACCAGGTTGCTCAAAGCCCCATCCAACCTGACCTTAAATACTGTCAGGGATGGGGCAGCCACAGCTTTTCTGGGCACCCTGTGCCAGTGTCTCACAGTGTCTGTGAAGACTTTTGGTCAAGGGCTCAGTTGCCAAAGTCTTGCACCCTTTAGCTATAATTTTTACTTAAGGAGTCACATTAATAATGGTGCAACCTCTTTATCCAGCATTGTAACATGTCCTTTCATAGAACTACAAAACCATTTGAGCTGGAAGGGATCTTAGGTGGTCTATAGTCCAGTATTCTGCTCAAAGCAAGGTCTGTATTGAATTCAGACCATATTGCATAAGGTTTTGTCCAGTCTTGAAAACCTCTAGGAATACAGTTTGTGCAAACTCTTTGGCTCATCAGTTCTAAGGATTAATTATTAGTGAGACTGGTTTTCCTTCTACCTGGTGAGGACATCTGTTGTGTCAACTTAAGCCTATTGTTTCTTGTACTTCTGCCCTGCACCCCTGGGAAGAGCTTGGTTCTATCTTCTCAATGACTTCTGGGGCAGGCTGCTGCTATGCTTCCCTCAAAGCCTTTCTGGGCTCAACCTCTCTTCACAGGAGAGGTGCTTCAGTCCCCAGCCATCTTGAGCGGGTCTTCACTAAACTGATTCCAGGTTCTCAGTTTCTGTCTTGTACGAAAGGTCCCAAAACTGGATACAGTCTCTACCTGTGATTGAAGCCCCAAAGTGAAATAAGCATCTGCTTTGTTAATTTCACATGTAATCACTTCATCTTGTTTCTCACTGGTACTCTAATAACATGAAAGACAAATGCCATGGGACTACTTGGTGAAAACTGTAGCTTCTAAAAACTCTTGATTTTGAATGCAACCTCAGTTTAGCAAGTTGTAATGAAAGTCACGAAGTATGTTTTTGCCCTATGAAAGAATACACCTTTTTGATAAGAAAAATGTATTGTTAAAGCTATTGACATAGCTTTTCCATGTCTCTTGCATGTGAGCTTAGTCTTTCCTACTTAATTATCCATGCTGCCTGACATCTTAAAATCTTGCTCACTTTAGTTTTTCTCTGTGAAATGAGGAGCCAGTAGTTCTTACTGGTGTTGGATCTTCTCTGAAAATGCTGGTTTTAGATGCTGGGAGTGCAGCCCAAAAAATTCCTGATGAAATTAGATGGTGGTACCTTTTTTGTTAGCATGCATGAAGCTGCTGGTAAAGTTGTGTGCTTTTGTAAACAAAGATGCCATGCAGGTGTTGTAAAATTAATGTGATTAAGAAACTAGTTGCTTCTGTCCTGCTCTTGGAGAAGTTCTGAACTAATTTGTTACCTGCCTTGAAAGAAGATGCTACCACCAGGGATTGCCTCTTCAGTCTTACCGCTTGTATAATTTGAAAAGAATTGGAGGAAATGCATTAAAGAGTTGTTCCTCAGGCAATAATAGGAGAAATGTTAGCAGCTCTTACTCATGGCAGCCAAAGGAATAGAAAAATGTTAACTTCAAGTGACTTTAATGATTCTTTTCTTAATCCATTTAATTTGTGCATAAAGAATGTAAAACCAGCAATACTGGGTCATAAAAAAGGCTTATGTATAGTCCTGTATCCATCTTGCTGTGTCTCGGGAGGGGTACAAGAATAAGGGCAAGGATATAGTGATAGCTCATTATATATAAAGCCAGTGTCCTGGCTTTCAGGATTTTGCAGCCCTGTAACCTACTGACCCAGAAATGGTGCCTTTGTATTTGAGAAATTAATGCAGAATTTCTGTGAACATGCTTGTGAGCCAATGCAAACTCCAGCATCCATGGTACAGCAAAGTGAGGAGTTGCATGGGCTTAGGGCATGCATGTTGCAGGAAGAACCACCTCATCTCACATGCTTTGAACTTGGACCTGCCTCCAAGCTTCTCTGTTGGAGGGAATAGTGAATAGTAGGCTCTCCATGACCTATTTCTCCCTATTTCCCTTATTATTTTAAGGACTTCTATTCCTCAGCCACTTCTCCAGGATGAAGAGCCATAGCCTGCTTAGTGATTCTAGTATGGAAGCAGCTTCCTATCCTTTGATTGTCTTTCTCCCATTTTTGGACGTTTTTACTGAGTTATTGGAGTTAAGGGACTGAATTTGCACCAGTTATGTCAGTCATTTTAGTTTATTTCACTTTTCCAAGGTAGTTGCTGTAAGAGACCTTGGTGCATGTCTTGGATTTTGCTTCTCCACCCTGAGTGCTGTGTGCCCCCCACTACTCCAAAAGGTGCTGCTGTAAAACCAGTGGAGTGGGGTTTGCTGCTCATATCTTAAGAGATCAGCAGACTTTTTTTAATGACAGCCATGGGAAAAATGGACATTATCAGCAGTGCAGATCCTCCCCTGGACTTGCTGCTGGTTGTCAGGAAATGTTACATTTGAATCATATGTGTACCACATGTTGGCCTAACTTTATGCAACTGGCTCTTGTGTGGAGGGAGGGAAACCAAATGTGCTTATTTTCAATGGGCAAGCTAGTTCTAGCCCAGTTGATTTTTCTATAAGGCAATGTAGTCAGCACATCTCACACTTGTGCTAAGGCATGTGGGATTCTTTTGCCTTGTTCAGTGACCAAGTAGAAAGCAGCTCTTGAGCCACGTCTCTGAGCAAATCTGCCGAGACTGCTGCAAAGGCTGTGGGGCTACTTTGCTGCTACAAGCCTTCTACTGTATTGCTGTTTGTACAAGCATGTTGCTTCATTGCTGCTGTGTTCCCCTTCCAAAGGGACCATTCTGATTGCAGTCTTGGCCATTCAAGACTGTGGCCCCATCTGTGTCTCTTCTCACAGCTTCCACTTGCTTTCATCTAGTGCTGTGGGAAAATCTTGAGTTGTTGGGTGTGTGTGGACAAAGAATAACTTGAGCACAGTTGCAGAATCTCGCACAGAAGAAGCAAGACAGATGAAACAAGCAGTGAAGCTGTTGTACCAAGCAAGGTGAAATGCTGCAGGCTTATGGGAGTGCAAGAGATGAGAATTCAATCTGCATCTGTATGCTTCCATTTCATCCAGCAGCTACTGCTCACTCCAAGAGTTTGGATGCTGTGGTAGGTCAGGTACTGGCTGCTGGGAAGAGGCTTGGAAGGCAGCAGTGAGGACATGCAGAATATGTAGGAGATCTTTAAGATGTAGGTGAACACCAACAGAGTCAAATCTGCTGAGCAGGGGGAAGGGAGATGAAGTTGTGTTAATATATTTCCTATTTTAATTGTTTGTGTTATTCTAAAGCCTGAGGCTCCCTCTGATCCTGCGCCCCAAATTGGTAGCCAAGTACATGTGGGCAGGGAACGAAGGGAATGTAACTTGAAATAGCCATCTTATTTTCAGACGCTTTGGATGCTGTGGCAATCAAAAGGGGGGGATGTGACTAAAAACCATCAAAACCACTTCCAAGCACATGCCTTTTAGTGGAGCAAATAGGCAGGATTTTTAGAGTATAACGCAAACAGGAAATCACTCTAAAAACTACAGCCCACCATTAACTTTGAGGGGAGGGAAGATACAGTAAAACTATCCTTGCAAACAGCTGCCTTGTTAGAAAGCCTAATAGGGAATTGAATGCATGTTAGAACTTAATCCAAATCAGCATTTCTTGGGACACCTTTTATTGGGTGTTGGATTTTTGGTTGCTCTTAGTAATAGAATCAAGTTGTTGTTAGGTGAGTAGTAGATAGCTATTCATGCAGCACTTTCATTTATTTGCTTGCATAGTTCCCTTACTGATCTCTAGTACTCGGTGTGAGCAACAAGCAGGAGGCCAACCTCAACTGTGCGCTCTGAAGTGGAGGGTTATAATGATACGCCAGTGGCCTCTAGGTAGGTGTTCCTCAGTCCTTTGTTGCACTGGATGTATAATTAATTCTGTAGCCTTCATTTGACTGCATATAACAGCTGTCACCCTTTTGGATGTGGTCTGAGTTATGAGCCCTCTGTTGATACTAGTGTGTGCTAGTGTCCTTGTGTAGATTCAGCAGGTTTTTGGTCTGGGAAACTTTCACATACTGCCTGCCTTTTCCTGGCATGTTGTTTTCTGGTC
This sequence comes from Pezoporus wallicus, assembly GCF_028554395.1. NCBI lineage: Eukaryota > Metazoa > Chordata > Aves > Psittaciformes > Psittacidae > Pezoporus > Pezoporus wallicus. The sequence goes on from NW_026640767.1 coordinate 527,664, forward strand.
AACTATTTCTGTACCTGAACATGTAGCAATCCACAGGAGCCATTCATGTGAGCTTGCACTGAAGAAGTGATGTTAGTTAAATCCCAACTACAGGATGTTTCTTTTGAGTATGGGTATTCTGTGGACCTGTGGCATTCTTGCAGGGATAATGAGCTGATGCCATGCTACCTAACTGTATTTTGTGGGTATCAGTTATTGCACCCCAAATGGTTGCTGGATTACATTACTATTGCAAGCTGAGATAACTTCAGTGTTTTAGTCACTGAATCTCTATAGGAAATTTATTGCCCCTTCGTATCAGCCTCTTGCTAACATTGAGTAGTTAGTGTGCATTGTCATCCACCAGAAGGTTTGGTTTTCATACCCAGGAGGCATGTGTTCCTGATGATGTTCCATATGTAAAACTTCTAGTAGAAGAAAGGGTGCAGTGGAGGGATACTGAAGACTTGAAGTAGCTTCATGTCTGGGACTGCAGAAGGAAGGAATTAATGCTAGGTTAGCGACTGGGACTCTTCTGACCCTGCTATCTTCAGTAAGCTATAATGGACTACATACACCTTCAGGAATGTATGCAGGTGGCTGTATAGCAGATATAAACTTCTTGTAGCTATGCTGTGCATACCCACTACAACTAGCCCTCAGATCTGAGATCCATAGCTCACCAGCTGTGAAATTCATCGAGGGATTAAAGAGGAGGGTAGAAGGACTACAAAATGTGTTAGAAGAGAACCTGAGCTTTTGCTAGCTCAGAAGTGTTGGAGACAAGTGTCCATTCCTTCCATGGGCTTAACTTCTAATCTAAGCCAATGTTCAGTGATGCCTTTGGACTTTGCAGAAATGCACATGTTGGCAATTGTTTTATGTGGCCATAGGTTAGGAAAGTAACTTCTGTCTTTATGAAAAGTAAGAGATCTCTCTAGGTAGTGTCCTTATCTGACTACTGAAATATGTTAACCTGCTTCAACATGGAAGTGTGGGTTTATTTACAAAATAGTTATAAGCTATGTGGTACTTTGTTTCAGCTTGTCAAACTGTGGTCTTGCAGCTCCCACAGGTTATGTGAGGCAGTGATGGGCTTGCAACTGCTATTGGTGCTTTGCTTTTTAAAGTCTGCAGGCAACCCTTTCCTCCATCCTTTTGGGAAGTCGCTGTCTGTTGCAAAAGTGAAGACAGGAACAACTTATTTGCTTCATACATTAGGAATACCTGATTTCTCTGATCACGCCAACAGTTCCCACTGATTTGCCAGAACCAACATGTTTAGTGGCCACCCTTCTGTTTGATTGTTCACATTCCCATTGTGAAACTGCTATTAGTTTTTCCACCATTTAGACAGTGCCTTAATGCAGGTTCACAGAGGTGAACCAAGCAGTGGGTCATTGAGATCCCTGTAAGAGGTCTTAGAGCCACAGTCTCCAGTATTCTTGGACTTTGTTGACTGTTCTTCATTGCTGCCAATTCTTCCTGTGTATTAGCTTTTGAGCTTTGTGGATTAAAAGCGCTGCCCTACTACATGTAATTTGCTAGATGTCTGTCATCTTGACAAAGAAAGCGCAATGCTGTCTTTAGCATATTTGCTGCAGCGGGACCAGCTGTTTTAGTAGTTGATGGGAGCTTCACAAGTGCAGAGGAGATCTTCAGGCCTTGAGGCTGCAGAGGGAACTCATCAGGTCTGTCTGGCCATATGTGCTTTCCTTGCTGGGGTAGTGGTGAACCTGAAAACTTGCTGCTGGCAGTGCCAGGCTGCTGATGCAAAGCTGCTTGGCGCTGACCCTAGGTGTCTGCAAGGCGGGAGATATCCTGGGCTGCGGGGCAGCAGGTTTCTCACAGCAGAGCACAGCAGCTCTTGGTGTGCCTGCTGGAGATCACTGCTGCTGCTCCTGAAAGCTATCCCTCACAGTGCCGTGTGCCAGTAAGGGTCACCGTATGCATTACCCTGTTAAGGTGGACACAGGCATGCACCTCTGCAGCATGTGTATATCTCCCAGGTATTTCTAAGGCCTTTAAGAAAATATTTTTAGTGAACAAGAGCACCACTGGGTTAAATATATAAATGGAAAAACTGTGGAGCTTCTGACTTGCAGCAGACTTGCCCTTTTCAGAGAAGTAGATGGAACAGGTTGTATGAAAGGATGTAATGGAAGTTATATGCTGGTTTCTGTACCAATACAACAAAAAAAAAAATGCATTTGGGGAATTAGCAGATTGTAGACTGCATTGTAGCTAGTGGAATGACAAATCTTTGAGCTCGAGTGGCATTTGACACTTTTGCTCTTTGGATTTGTTGTTTTAGTGGAAGTAAATGCAACCAAAAGTGATCAACAGCAGCACTGTGACTACTTCCTAGTGTGTATGCAGTAGAAAATATGGTCTCTCCAGCCTTCTTACCCCTGACCAAATTCAGGTGGTTGGGTTATGGACAGTGGAAACTTCCATTTTGCAAGTGACAGGAAAAAGTTGCCTTCAGTCTCAATGGGAAATTTTCAGTGAGTAATGATACAGCTAGTATGTAAAGTGTGAGAGTGGGCACTGCTGCCTTTTCTGCTGGTTACCTGTGTGCTTGTGCAGGGAAACCCCTTAAAAAACCCTGCTGACTGCTGCAGCATGTTGGCTTGGTTCACGGTTGCCCCTTGGGGTTATGGCAGATGTTCTTAACCTGTAAAAGTGAAGAGTTTTACTTTTTTTTTTTTTAAAAAAAAGCTTCTAAAAACTTATTTCCCAAGTATTTATCTTTTGTGGTCTAATTTGAGCAAATAAAGGTACCAATTTGCTTCCCCACGAGTCTTTTCTCATTCAGGCAGTGGTAAGTTGATAATCAAGGGAGGGATCACTTTAATAATAGGTTTCAGAACAGTGATACCATCACATTCAAATTGTGACTAACAAGTTAATTATAGATAGTATGTATTAGTTCTGCTTTTCTTTTTGACATCTTAAACTTGGCAAAAGAAAAATGTGGATTATAAAAAGATTGAAAATTGAAGTCTAAAGTTGTTCCAGCATCTCATGCACAGTTGCTTACACTTAAAAAAAAAACCCACCCCACTTTTAAATAGATCTTCTCAGGCTGTAGCCTGATGCCAGATGAACAGTTCAGGGGTATTTCGGTAGATCAGCAAAATTCAGTTTTACCCTGAGATGAATCCCAAATTTTGTCTGCAAAGAAAAGTTCAAAACCAAAACCATCCCCTCCACAGACAACCCCCACACACTCCCTTTCTGTGCTTGTCTTTAAACCTGCTCATAAGCATTTTCACGACAATATCCGAAACAACACAATTGTGCTTGTCCATTAATTATTCTTGTTTGAAGCCCCTGCCTTCCTCCTTGCAAATTATTTCCTATACACCAGTTCATTTTCTTTCTCAGAGCTGAGCAAAACTGAGCCATATAATAAGCTTCCATTAGCTTACATGTTTTCTAACCTTTCTTATGTTGATGTTAGTAGAACAGAAAGTGTAGGTTGATGCATGCAGTCCTGTTGCACGCTGTTTTATCAGCAGGCAATTCCAACTATGGTTTCTAGACTTTCAAACTGACTCAAACTGTTTGGTGAGGCTTCATACTAGAAGGCTTACTGTCCCCAAATAAAACTCCCGGCTTGTGAGCCAAGGTCCTGTCCTTTTTGGCAAATAAGAGTGCTTTGTGATTCCCATCTTGCTTTTATTTCAACTTACTGTTGGAGGAAGCAGCTTTCTTCCTTTCCCCATCCCTGCCCCACCACCTTCTCTAAATCACAGCAGCTACATGGTAACATCTTTATGCTGTATTCCCTAGATGGTAGAGAGCCTTCCAGGATTTGTAGGACATGCAGCTTTCCTGAGGCTCTTGCTTCTATCAAAGACCAGGGAACGGGTGGGGGCAGAGGGCATCTCTTATCCTTATCGCGGGGACGAGTGTCCAGTCACATTGGTATGGGGAAGATATTTTATGAGCTTAAACTAAAGAGCTTTGGATCTCTGTGTGTGCATTTTTCAGTTTTTGTGATGTCCTGATGCCAAAGGTGTTGTGCTTTCCAAGTAATCTGATAGCAGAAAGCTGGAGGATACAGAGACAGTTAGCAACCAGCAGTGCTTGAAAGATGCATATAGCAAAGGGGTGTGAAATTTTAAACCTATTTATTTTTGGGAGTGTGAGCAATTAGTAGCTGAACTATATAATTGTGAGTATTCTACAGTTTTTCAGATCCTTTTGGTCTCTCTTTTCCTATTAAGAGCATGAATTAAAGTTATAGCAACACTATAGTCTGTTGTAGGCATTAGAAATATTTATGGACAATGTTGCAAACATAACTCTACACTTAATAAACTATTTTACTAGCAACTATATGGATGCTTTCTGTGAATTCAGCTAAAATTCCTGATTCTATTTAATTTTAAGGAAAACTGGAATTAAGTTTCTAAACGCAAAAAAAAAAAGCCTTTCTGTGTAACTAGACCTGCAAGCAAGTTTTATATTGGCTGCTGGTCAAAGGAGCTGATATTAATACAAAGACTTTATATTCTCTGCTCACCCACAGCAGGAATCTTTATGTCTTTGATAAATGTCAGCATGTATATCAGATGCAAACAGGATCCTAAATTATGAAGAATTGGTATGTTATTGCTGCCTTGTGAGTAAGGCTATAACCTGTAGAGTACTTGGCCTCCATCAGTTGTCTGTGGAGCATTAAGAATGCAAAAATCTACAAAATTGAATATAAAGGTGAGAAGTGACCGTAAGTAGGCTTACAGCTCCTAATTCCCTATCCATTACCATCAAATCATAGTGATACTATCTACGGTTTTACAAGAATGTCAGTTGAATTTGGGGGTGGGGAGGAGGAGTATAATAAAAATTATCAGCACTACAGATGCTTCCTACAGAACTGATTGTGGGTTGCATTATTCGGTAAGCTGCCTTTGGAATGAAATTCTAGAGGGATTTCTTGCAGTTCTGCAGATTACCTGTCTGCTCAGTAAAAGCACAAGCAATGCTTTCCCTATGCTTTTTAAGTCTACCATGCCTTAACGTGTTCATTAAATTGTTTTTCTCACCCCATGGCATGTGTTGTTGCTTACCTACCCATCAGTGGACTGTAACTAATTTCTAGTGATCAGTGTGTTGTGATGCTTGTGGGGTATGGTGATCACCTGAACAGAGGTAACTAATGTGTAAAGGTGCATTAAATGCTCCTTTATTTTTGCTAGCATTTTAATACACATCATAGCTGCCTCATGCTTGCTTTTGTGGCTTTGGCATATCTGACAGCATATCTTAAAGAAGTGTTGCTTTTCATTTCCTTCTCAGAGCGATCCAGATGTAGCAATGCTGCCTAAGGAAATCCTGCTGCTTGACTCCAGCTGCAGCTATAAGGGGTCATTAATGTGGTTGTCTTTCCTTTCTGCTGCCCCATGCTATTGTAGCTGTTGTCTCCTTTGTTGTGTATCTGTTGAGTTGCGATGGGTTTGGCTGATTATCAGTGATAAGAACTCACCCCTGGGAGCAAGAAGATGTACAAACTGGAGAGGAACTGTGGGAAGCTAAAACACGTAGCTTCATCCTCCCTATTTTCTTGGGATATAGGATATATACAGTAACGCTGGAGTGTACATGAATGCCAAATTTAGTTCTTACTTCTGATGGTTACTTCATCAAAATGATCACCAAGTACTGTGAGTATGTGCGCTATCACCAAAATACACAACCCACAGAGCTGGTACTCTGTAGGCTGCAAATGCTATGGTTCATGCAGCTTGTGATGAAGTAGTGTGATCCACATTAGATCTGTTTTGGAATCATCAAAAAGTCAATTGAATGAGCAGGGCATTTACCCTCGAACATATGTCCTGCAAAAAGGTGATGAGATTTCAGTGGTTTTGCTGGAATCTGGGGTTGTGTGTGGAGGCAAGACTCTGTAAAGGTATTTGTTGGTTTGGCTTTCTAATATTGGTGTAGGTGAGGAAATCTTCTTTAATATTCCTGAAGCGTGTTGTGCATTTAGAGATTCTTGGCAGTGTCTCCTGTTGCTCATGAAGAAAGAGTTCACTTTGTGTATTGAAGCTCTTCATAGCTCCTTCTCCAATACTCAAGAGATACCTGCTCTCCCTGCTTCGTAACTTGTGAATACTTGATTACAAAGGTGGTCCACGTCATCCTTGCCAGTTTCCTCTGGGCCGTGTGGATGTTGGTGGGGCTTGCCAGGGCGTACAGATGTGGTTTCTATCTTTCAGGAGTCCTCTGGGTGGGTCTTGAAGCGTGCAACCCTTGCCGGCACGGGCAGGCTCCCTGGGTTTGGCTGAGGCTGAGATGTTCCTAGAGTGCAAATGCTGTATTTTGTGTGATCTGGATTGGGATTCTGCCCATTTGGCTACACCCCGCCCTCAGCGACAGCCCAAAATAAACATTGCGCAAATCATGTGTCCCTCAAACAAGCAATCAGTGAAAATTGCTGTGCTTCCACCAAGATTAAGACTAATCAAAGTGGGCAGTGATTGCAGGAGTCGGTCTTTGCCTTGGAGTTTGGTCTAAAGAAGTCATTGCTGCCCCATGAAGGCGTGGAAAGAATATGAAATGACATAACCTACAAAAAGCTTTACCACTAATTGCTTTTTATGTTCTTCTGCTACACCACGGTCTCTCTTGGTCTCATTTATTTTGGTGGAAAGTACTTCTGGTGAAGAGGAAAATTTTGTGTAGGCTAAGTAGGAGACGTTAGGTTTTTGCTGTGTGGTGGAACAAAACCTCTACAGTAAATGTACTTCAAAATTGTCATTAGTGAGCAAATCTTAAAAAAGAAATAATAGTAACTTAAATCAATGGATGCCTGTGTGGCTCTAATTAGTTTTAAGGGGGGAAAACAGTTTGTATTGGAAATGTGTATAGTTTCATTTTATGAAGTCTGGTTTACTGTGTGAATAATTCCTTATAAATGTAGCTGGTGATTTAAGAGATGACTCATTAATGGTTTAAAAGCAGTATAGTAAAAAAAACTTGGTTGTTTGTGTGAGAGCTATTTTTATGTGGTGTAGGGTTTTTTTTAAGTTACTTTGGGAGTTACTTTCAGTGGAATCCTTCTAACCATTTTCTACAGTGTAACTGTGATTCCCCACCTTGCCCATTGCTGGCTTTCTCTTTGCCTTTAATGCAGTGGCAGCAAACTGGGAAATACGATGATGTCGGGGAAACTAAAGTATGGGCATATGTACAGCTTAAAGGAAGGGCTAGAATGAAGCTGGGTTTGAAACTACGGGAACCTTTATTTGTAGTACTACATCACATCCTGTTACTGTATTGAAGTCATGATTAAAAGCCACTATAATTCCAACTTGTGTGTCATCTCAGTGAATGAGGTTATTGGCTTGCCTGATTTAACACAAAGTTTTCCTTCCCTTTATGTTTCAGCTTTGGCTGACCAATTTCTCTGTATGCAGGCAAAGCTTTTGCCTATAGTATTGGTAGTAATCTTAAGAAAAGAAAGTTCACTGTCATTAAGCTTGAGAAGAGTTAAAGCTCTGCATTTTGCGTCTGCTGTAATACCAGTTCTTCAGTGAGGCTTCTTTTTATGATTAGTTATGTAAATCACTGTTTTATTTGGCACTTTACTGGAGAGTATTGGACTTCAAAACTGCGCATACCATTTAAATCTTGCATCAATATAGGAATTAAAAATTAAAATATTTAAATTTCGGAGAAGCATCACTACCTGTCCATTCTTCTATGAAGGCTTGTCTGTGTATGGAGTTGCAGGAAAACCTTACTGGAGGCTGGGTTCTGCACTCAAGCAATGAGCCTCTTAGGGAAGTTGTTGCCTTCACATCTTCCAATTAGCAGAACTTAATTCTAAAAATAGACATTTAGGCTGGGCTTAAAGTAACAGGAACTCCAAATTCAGTGACTCGTGGGAGGTTCTAAACCAGTCTGCTTTTCTCAGCCTTGCCTCTTCATGTGTGTATAATGAGGTTTTGAAATCCATAGTGCTTTTTCATTATCTAAAAAATGTAAACGGTTTTGGGTGAACCTTCTGTCAGCCCCTCTGCTCATCTGAAAAAATGCCACATTTTCAGAAAACATCCAGTGAAGATTCAGAGTATTAACTGAAGTTCTAAAATAAAATACTTGCCTTGTATAACACCGTGTAATGTTCTACTGATGTTAGATGAGAAACACTTTCACAGATGCCATTGAAAAGTTGGCCCATTTTGTATTAAGACAGGCAGTCCCTTTAAGTCAATATGTGCTTTGTTTTTCTAGGCAAATTAACTCAGAATTAAGGATTTGCTTTTTGATTTACTTAATAGTTTGAGGCAAAGTGGAATAAAACCAGCCATGTGCATGACTGTGATTCAGTTTTATGCAACTGTATATCTATTTTGCAATTTTTTTTGTTTTTGTTTTCCTGCTGCTTTTCAGTTTTGCTGCTGCTTCTCTTTCCTGAATCTCACCAGCTCTCCCTGGTCCCCTTCCCAGCAGAGTGTAGCACTGACCAGCTTGGCTCCCATGTGCAATTCCTCCTCTCAAGCAGGTCCTGAGCTGGATGGCCCAGAGGTGCTGGCAGACTTTGCTGCTGGCAGGAGGTAACTGTGAGGTTGGAACTGAGGGCTAAAGGTGGCCCAGGGTGAGACAATTTGTTCTTTGAGTGATTGGGAAAGGTGAGGGGAGAAGAGCCACATTCAGTACTAGAGATCAAGGTTTTCAGGTCAATATGGAGCAATGCAATAAGTAGCTGCTTGGGCTTGGAGGGCAGATAACCCGTGTCCCTCACCCCTGGGTTGTGGGGTTTATCAGGTGTTTTTTCAGCAGTAGGACAGCCAAAAAGCTGAAGTTGGACTCTGCAGGCTGCAGTCATGTGGCTGCTCACAAAGCAGCTACGCTGGACTAGTTTTTTATAATGTAACCTATGGCGTGTGCAGATCACCTGCGTAACGGCACAGGAGTACAATTACATTTAAGTATTGGGAGAGAAGCTGTAGCATAGGGATTAGGCCTACATCCCGCTCTGTTTAAACGGGCACAGAAATAACTTGGAACTGAAGTGGTTTTTGTTTTATTCTGTTTTCCTTTATTCCTTTTGAGTGTGTTGTGTAATGCGTTCTTTACCACCAAGTGTTGAAACTGAGGTGTTGTTAGGCAAACATCTGTTCCTATGGAAAATTAATGGGATTTATGTTGCTCAGCAGCTTATTTAGTAATGTAGCCAAAAACAAGATGCAAATATCTCCTCACTCTTCCCCCTCCTTCCCCCCCAGTTGTGCATGTTTGCTTGCTTTGCTGGCAACAGTAATTTTACACACCGGTTCCTGGGCTGTCCCTATTGACAGAACAGCACAGTATGCAGGTAAGTCACAGCTGACAAGGCTGCATGAAGCTGTTAAGCAACAGTCATACTGGTAACCTTTAGAGACATGTCATGTCCATGTTTTGTACTGTCCATTCCTGCCTTCCAGCCTGTTTGCTGGTTGACCCTGTCTTCTTTCCTGATCTTTGTATGTATAGTACCGGATGTAGCTGTTGTGGGAACCTGCTGTTGGCGTATCTGGAGTTTGGAGACCGCACTGGCCAGCACACAACACTTAAATGATTCGTTATCTACTAAAGTTTAAAAGGAAAAAAAATCTAAACATATTCTTGAAAGTCCTGTGTAAAGTTTCCTTAAAACTTAAGGTAGTATCTCAAACTAGTGGAAAAAAGAATGAGGAATTCAGTGTAGTTGTGGGGAGTTTCTACACTGGTAAAAAAGTCAAGTAAACTGACTAATTCTGTCTTCTGACTTCAGTCTTCATAACAGCTGAACAACTTCTTCCATTAGGTGAACACATGGCAGACAGATCTTGATCATTGCTAACTTTATCCATGTCCAGAATGAGCAGAGTATATCATGGGCAATTAATTATTACCTGATCTGGTATTTCTGTTCCTTGCAAACATGTTGAGGATGTTGCAAACCCCATATGATGATTAAATTGTAAGGTTTCCTGATGGAATAGGCACTGACATAACTTTAAGTAGCAAACCAACTTTTGGGTACAGAAACATTTTGTACCCTTAGAATGCTGCTTTTCCTGCTTGTACTTTTGTCCTATTAAAATCTTGTATTTATCGTGTTTATCACCATGTTTCAGGTAGCTTAGTGCTCCATAGTTGTTCTGTCCATTTATATATGGCATATCCTTCTGCTAGCTTTCAGATTCAACTGGTGAGTGTTTAGCTATCTGACCTTGCCTCTGACCAAAGCATTTGTTTAGCTGCTTGTAGGTGGCTGAAGCATGGCTCTCCTGGTACCTATTTGCCACTAGAATGGAGGAAAACTAAATCAAGTTTTCCATACTTTCATGGTAGCCTTTTGAATCTTTTAGTTCTTGTTGTCTGCCTCACTGCATAGCTTATTAGGTACATGTAAGGATACTCGGTGAGTCACCCAGTGTTGTGCAGTAAAGAATAGCTTGAAACTATTCAAATAATATTTCAAATAAAGGATGCTTGCTGGTGAAAAACGCAGCAAACTTGCCTGGGAGAGTGATTACAGAGGGTTGTGGGTGTGTAGATATTACTTGAAAGTAGAAGGCTAAGCGTTAAATGTATTGGTAAAACCTTCGTTGTTTGATAACTATTTTTATTAACAAAAAGAGCTACCAGATAATGCATGACTTCACAGTATTATGCACTGTGGTCTAGTTTTGGAAGTATTGAATAACACTGGAAATGGTGGCCAAGATGATAAAACTTCTTACTTCCTTTAGATGACTGTACAGGCTTTCATCCACAGATGAAAGATTTTTCTGGGGTTTTATTTTCTTGAGCAGCTGAAGCTAGAGGTACCGAAAAGTTTGAAGAACTAGTTCTATGTGACCCTAAAATAGAAAACAAGTGGGGGATGCAAGGCTTTTTTACAATGTCTCTCTATGTCTTTTCAGTTTCTTTTTAGACCCTTTATCATTCTTGCCTATCTGAAATATTTACTTTTCACTTGAGAGAAGTTAATTCAGTCCATTTGCTTTCAGTTTGTCCTGCCCCAGCCCACTTAATGCTGCTTCAGGATTTGGAGTGCTATGCAGCCGTTTCCTTCCGATGCCATCAGAGTAGCATTGCGTCCCGGGGCCGTGTCAGGAGCAGTGACGCTGCCCCAGTGAGTCCCCTGCTAAAACTGAAACGGTCTCGTGTGATTATTCGCACGCAGATTCAGGCTCATCTCGCTGTAAATCAGCATGTGCTTGCCTACCTTGTTTTTCCTGTAAACTGCTGAAGCAGTGAAAGCGCTTTCTAGGCATGTGCCCTTGACACACAATGCTAAAAATAGGGCAGTTTAACATGGCTACAAACTCACAGGCTTCCTAGTTGTCTGAAAAGACACTCTCCTGTTTAAGCAATCATTTGAATGGGCACCCTTTATTCTGAAAAATGAGTAAATACTCTTAAATATTCAGATCAGAGATGTTCTGGGCTTGGTTTTTGTATTTGATTCTAATGCATTCTGCTCCCAAATCTATTTCTTCAATATGAGAAGTCAGGTGGCATACCTGTTCATAATGCTCTCAGTAACTTTTTCTAATCTTACTGAGATGGTGCAGAGGTAAGTTTCGTCCTTTTACAGCCTCTGCACTCTTTGTGATAGTGGTGCCTTTCTGAGCATTTTCAAGCCCTGCTTTTCCACTAGGAAAATATGTCTTTCATTCTGGCTATTGACACTGTTACTGAAACTAGTTCAGATGCAGTTGAGACCTCATTAGAAGAATAATCACTTCTATTAGCTTGTCTGGTTTTATGACAGCTTTTGCCACACCTTTCCTCTGAAAAGCGGAACTAGTTAAGCCCATGAAATCATTTCACGCCGTTTTTTACTGGTGTTACACTGCATGTATCATATGAAGGTTGCTGTACGTCCCTCAGAGGTGTTGCTCAGAATCTGCCTTTGGGCCCATGTAGTTTACTGTGTTAACAAATGGTGTTTCTCTTGGTCACACAGGAAGGTTTCCGTCAAAGCACAGCCCAGGACTGATTAAGTACAAAGCCTGTGTAAGAGAACCGGAGAGGTGGCTTGCTGTGCTCAGAGCAGAAAGGGTGCATGAGGCCTAGGGGAAGGGGAGGAGGAGAGAGATTTATTTTAACTAACTGTAGGCTTTATGTAGCTTCCTTCCTTCCTTGCTTCCTTTGCTCCCGGTTTTACCTTTATGGTAAGAGCATACAAGAGTCTATGTGGCTTTTTAAGAAAGTTATCGCTGCTGCCCAAAACGTATAGGTGTTTTTGGGGTGGTTTTGCCCCAGACCATCCCCTGGGGCCTGTGACATGGTGTCCGGAAGGCACATGCATAGACAGGAGAGAGCACTGGGGCTGTGGCCCAGTCTGCTGCTATTTGGGGTGCCCACTACGAAGAGCTGAGAGAGGACTCCGATCACCCCCAGCTTGCGGGGAGAGGAAGCACAGTGGTCTAGCAACCATGAAACCTTGAGGGCAGTGGAAACCTGGCGTGTGGTGAGGGGGGGGCAGGCTGAAGGGCATTGTCCATGGGCCAGGACCAGGATGTGAAAGCATGGGGAGACAAAAGCAAGTGCTGGTTTGCACAGGGCTTTGTTTTGCTGGGTTGGTGCTGTTGTTTTCTCAAGCAGTAGTTCTTACAGCCTCCTCACATTGCCCCCACTGTTCAGCCTCCTGTTCCCCTGGTTTATTTGTCACCTGTTTAATGCTCAGCGGATCCACTACTGATGTAAAGGAATTTTCTGTGGCCCCCATCCCTCTCTATTCCCTTCATATATATCCACAGACTGAGGCTTCCCTCAGGCTTCTCTTTTGTAGCTGGTACGACAGCAAGTCTTTCAGCTGTTTCTTGGAGGTCATGTTTTGTGGGCTCTGGAGGGCTCTCACTCCTGTGCTGCAAATGCCTTCAAAGCAGTTTGTGTGTTTCTTCCAGTGGTGGCACATGGTGAGCAGCCAGCGCTGTTGGGGGAAAGACCTGTTAGGACTAGGCAGGGAGAGGGAAGAGCCTTTGCAGGTTCAGTGCTGGGAAACAGCTTTTGCAGAGAGTTTTGTTCTGCGAATATAATCTGGCTTACTCCAAACTGATTGCCCTTGCAAACAAAATAGCTGTCGGTGCTGGCACTGTATCCTGCCTAATACCAAACGTTAGTGTTGCACAGGATTCCTTGGCACTTATATCAATCAAACTCTTGAGTGAGTTTCACTTTAAAATAATCCAAGATCCTTGAGAAAATGAATGTTTAGACTCTGTACTTCATCATTCTCTATTGCTTTAGAAGCAGAATTGAGGAGCTTGCAAGCTGTGCTTAGTTTCTTTCGCAGCTTGAGCCACTATAAAGTACAAGTTACACAGCATTAAAAGACAGAGACCAGGCTGTAAAACAGTCCAAATTAAGCTGTGCATTTCTAAATCATGAATAATTCTGAAAACCCTGTTGTAGGAGGGAAATGCATGTCCCTGTTTTGGTATTTTTGAATTGGATACAGAAATGACGTATGGCTGGGACAAAGAAAAGAGGAAGAACGTGACTCGTGAAGCATAAAAAACATATATTTTGCACTTTTTCACAGCTCATAAGTGACAATCCAAAAGGAGAAGAAACACAGCTTTAAAAAAAAATAGATCTATGAACAAAAGGGCTTCCTCTGTTGGGAGCCAACAGATTGACACCCTTGCTGGGGTGGCCACAGAGCTGCTTCCTAAGCAGTGGTGGGGCTCAGTTGGTGAGACCTGGGGCCAGCTGCCCCCTCCAGCTGCTTACCCTCAGGTCACATCTGCCATGGCTCTTGGCATCAGCCACCTGAGGCTTGACCAGAGCTGTGGTGTGGAGCTGTGGTGTAGGAGACTGTGGAGCGGCAGGCACATGATTGGCTCCTGCCTCTTGTCTTTCCTCCCTCCTCACTCCCTGTTGCAAGGCAGCCTCTCCCTTCTTGCTGCTCGTGTGCCTTCAGGCCACTTTGTTCTGAGGTGTGTGGGCAAAATGAAGCCCTACCTGCCTGCCACAGTGACCAGGAGATGCTGTGTGGGAAATCTTGAGGTCTGTTTTAGCTCTCATGGTTTGTGCTCACAGCCTTCTCAACATGGACAGACGTTAGCAGGGCAAGAGCTCATTTTCATGACACTTCACACAGCTGCGAGAGGCTCAACTGCTGTTTCTTGTCTCCAACTTTGCGGTCTTCCTAGCTTTTCTGGGGAAGTTATTGTTGTAAACAGGCATGTGCTTCACATATATGGTTTTGTGCTGGTGTTTTTAATGAGGGAAGAACATTACACGCTACACCAGTAATGTGCATTGCAGTCATTATACAGATGGCCATATCCTCACGTGGTCTGCTTCATACCAGATTTACAGCTGCCTGTTCATTATTAGGCTCAGAGCTGACTACGAGTGGTGTTTGTGTAGTTGCCCGCGTATTTAAAGGTTACACAGATACAGTTCTCTTGGTAGTAAGTAGTAGAGAGCAGCTTTCTCTATCTAGCAGCTGATACTTGAGGGGGGGGAAAAATCCCAATAAAGCCAAATAAGTAAGACCGGCTGTTAAGGGTCTGGAATAGTTGCTGTTTCTGCTGAGAAGGGTAGGGGTGCCGGGTTCTTCTGCTGATTTTCTTTGGATTAAGGAATTTAACTTTGACATCCAAGTTGGAAAACTATGCATTTTTTTTGATCTGATAGTTTGGTGGTTTGTAACCACTGTTACAGCAAAACTTATATTTGCATGGGGTAGCTTAGAAGCATACACAATGGAGCATTTATTCAGATCTTATTATTATTGGCCAGTGTGAAGAAGTGATTGTATTTTAGATGAGAAAACATAATATTACATCCTCTCCATGCATACTTTATTAGTCAGAATTTTGTAATTATGGTTCTAGTTAAGTTTGCAGTTGGTAACTTCAGAACTTTAACTGTTTGTCTTCTCCCCGATGGTTAGAAAATGAGTGTTTAATAGAATGGTTTGTAGTGACCTATGTCTGCTCTTTCCTCGTGGTGTAACAAACGTACAACTAGTGCTATGATCTTACTAGGCAGGAAACATCTTGGGGGTGATGGGCTGGTGATGTGTGCTTATATATTGCAGTTTAAGCTTTTCGTAGCCTTAAAGCTGGAAATGCAAGTATTCCTTGAAGTTTCTAAAGCAGATTTAATAATAACTTTGTATTTCAAAGGTAATTACAGTTAAAACATATGGTATTTTCTGGTCACTGCTAATGTAACACAGTGCACCTCTTACAAACTCAAGTTGTTTCTGTTGCATTCATGGCATTGTTATAAATGGAAAGGTGTTCTCATATTGTCACTTGCTGTTCCATAGTGCTCCAAGTACTAAGTTTTTTTTATGGTCAATTTCCATTGCCCATATTTGTAGACTATATAGTTACATACTTACATGTAAATACATAAATATATTTATAATATATTTATATTGACCATATTTAAAAAAAATCTATGGCAAAAAAAAATTGAAATACAAAAAAGAAAAAGCTGACCACCAAACCCCTAATCCAAACCTTCACTTTCTTTTACTATCTACAGGTGTGATATGCTCCATGTAACTTTAGCATTCTCTTGATCTAGAGCTTTCTTTTTCCCTTTTTTTTTCAAAACATTGCACACCTACTTGATATTCCTTTTACAATGCTTCTCATCTCCATTTAAGAGCATAATAGAAAGTAGATGTTGAGAAACTAAAGAATGTCCTCTTGAAACATTGTTTTTTTCCTTACATACTTTATATTTTAACTGCAAGTGTGCACACAGCTGTCTGCATTCATATATATGTTTGCTTCTCCAGTATATGAACTGTGTAGTAGATGGATGGTTATGTTTTGTGCCTATGCTCTCACATACAGATTTATATTAACAAATCATGGTTTGTTTT
Source organism: Pezoporus wallicus (assembly GCF_028554395.1). Classification (NCBI taxonomy): domain Eukaryota; kingdom Metazoa; phylum Chordata; class Aves; order Psittaciformes; family Psittacidae; genus Pezoporus; species Pezoporus wallicus. The sequence goes on from NW_026640767.1 coordinate 543,496, forward strand.
ATGTGCCTCTTTGTCTTTTAATGCTGCATAACTTACACTTCATAGTTGGCTCAAATTAGGAATGAAACTAAGGGGCTTGCAAACACCTTAGTACTGTTTCTAAAGCAGTAGAGAATGATGAAGTGCAGAGTCTAAACATTCACTTTCTGAAGTATCTTGGATAATTTTAAAGTGAAATTTATTCAAGGATTTGATGGATATAGGCTTACTTTAAACCAGTTACTGATATATCAAATAATATTTGTAGAGACAAGGGTTTTAGCAGATGATATTTTCCCAGTGCTGAGTAGAATGGCTGTAGGTATTTCCCTTTACATCAGGCTGCCCCCTCCTTCAAGATGAACATCCTCCTCTCAGCTAGCCCTGTCACATTATTCTCTTTAGCAAAGAGTCTCTCTGTGGCCAGGAGTTTGCTGTTCTTGTGCCATTTTAAAAAGTATGTAGACCACTTTGAGGGTAACTGCAGCAGGGGAAGTAAAATCCAACTAAAACGTGACATCCAAGAGAGACCTGAGGTCATTAAGTCTTTCCACTGTCTTCTGTGAAGATGAAAGTCTTCAAGTGTTTTAAATGTTTTAGTACCTGTTGTAAGACAAGTGAAATGGTAGAAATTTTAATAAGTAAATAATAACTATAAAACCAGCAACAATATGGGAAAGGTATCTCTAGTAGCGAGTGTCTAAAAGTTTTTCATACTTTAAAAAACCTCCAGAGGTACAGATTCAATTGGTTGAAATTACTGAGGTGTAGCTGACTGCACCTTATGCTGGGTAAAAAAATTTGAGTAGCTCTGGTGATTCATATAGCTGTTTTCAGAATTTAGGGGGATGCATCAAAAGCCAAAACTACCTTGAGTCAAGGATCTAATTCATCAGACCAGCCTTGGTTCTGAAACCAGGTAGCTGTGGCTGTCACGGGACAAGTTCTAGACCTGGTCTTCCAGCTGCAGCCTTACTGTGGCATGAACACTAGTGCTTGGATTGACTTGAGTTACAGCAGATAAAGTTCAAGTGCTTTTAACGACCTTCTGTAAGTCAGTGCTCTTTGCATGGAACTTTCAGTGTGTTCTTATTGACATTGGCCTCTTTGAAGTAGGGTGTGTGGGGAAACACCACAGGTGCCGCAATATTAGGATAAGGGAACACACGTACAGGGTGCGTACATATACAAAGTACAGGGTTCAGGTCTCGAGGTACAGGGTTTGTGTGTCTCATGGGAAGATGCACATGAAGCTTGCCACTGTATGGAGCTACTCTATATCTGTTTCTAAATTAGCTGTTCTTGGTGTTATGTTGCAAAACTTCCTGGTAGACCTGCTCTCAACTGCTGATGTAAGTTCTTGTCACTTTGACTGAGGAGTATTTCATTTGAATATCTTTAGGAGGCCAGCTTGAGCTGTATTTATCAAATAGCTTAAGCCTATGACAAGATGCTGAATTCAGTAAACAAAATTCCATATGTCCTACCAGCCTTTGAGATGTCACTTTTTAAATGAGCCAATCGTGAGTGAACATTATGCATCTTAAGCTAATGCTGCCCAGAGTTCTTTGAGAAGTGTGTGCTCTGCACACATCCCACAACCTATATTTTTAGGCCCGAAGCAGCTTCTCATATCAGCTTGCTCTTCCATGCTCCGAGTCCTGCTATCCTGCAAGTAGGCGGGATATGAATGAATATGTATAATATGTTGTGTGTGCATATATGCATATGTACACAGAAATATATGTGAAAGGAAAAGATACTTAAACTTTCAAGTAGTGGTCAGCTGCACATACTCAAGCACAAGCATCTGTAATTCATGTCTGTGGCAGTGGCAGAGAAGACCTATGCAGGAGCATGAAAAGAAATAGTGAGCTGGACCACTTTTGTGAGCAAATCTTTTAAATCATCTTAAGGATGGATTTGCTAAGACTTATGTCTGCCAGCGTCAGAAACCAGCCTGAATGTTTTTCTAAGAGGTTTCTAGGAGAATGTACTAATATGGTTAATACGACAAAGACACTTGCACTTGTGAAGTATTTCTGTTTTCATTCTCACATGGTACAACTGGAGGTGAGCAAACCACTGTTTTTGTATTTTTCTTGTTAAAGCCTGCTTTTAGCTTTCCTTTTGTGGTGAATATCTAGCTGAAGGCATTGGTGCCCACACCTTAATAAGACGCAGATGAGAGGAACTGGGTAATGCTTATTTGCTGGCACCTCTTTTTGTTTGTTTTTGAAATTAAGGACTGATAATTGAGTAACATGTAGTCACAGATGTAGTCAAAATGCAGATGAATCAGACTTCCTTTTTCCAGAATTTGGACAGAGATCTCTTGAGTTACAGTTTCCTGATTTCTTGTCTGAAGGTATCAAAATACCACAAGCACTGAAGCTTTTAATGGTAGTTTTAATGCAGCCCAAACAGTGAGGAATATAATCTCATACAGGCGTCATTGTTCAGAGGCTTAAGTTCCCTATCAGTGGCATGTGAGCATTTATTCTCTAGTTAGATATTGGGGAGGTGGGGGAGGATTTACTGAGCTAACTGTGGGGTTTTTTACTTAAAAAAAGAAGGGCAGAAGTGAGAAAAGGGGAGTGATCTCTTATTTCCTCCTCTGCTCCTCCAAAAGCCCATTGCTACCTTTGAGCTGCTCATTATTGCTTGGTTGTCTTGGATCCCTGCAAGAAGTATCCTCTGTTCTTGTAAAAGTACTGAAGCAAAAGCTTGTGTCCTTAAGTTTTAGGCAAGACTCACAGAAGGAAAACAAATAAGCAAACAAAAAATGTCAACCAACAAAAAACCCCTACTACAGTTAGTATTGAGATTTGTTCTAGGGAGTGATTGCCAGAGTGGAGCAGCTGGTCCATCAGTCCAGAAGGCTGGTCTTTTTCCAGTCTGGAAATAGGTTGCTGCCATTTTTGTGTGTGTCCATTCCTGTAGTGATTCTTATTAAATGGGTAAGGGAAAAAAAATGAAATCTGTTTGTCTCTGAGCAGACAGAAATGAACATAGGATGAACCCTTTTTATAAGTTTAACCTCGGAAGACTCCAGTTGACTGAAACTGGATATCAGAGACTGTGTATCCAAATGGCTGCCAGAAAAACGAGGGTCCAGACTAATTTTTAAAAGTTAACTTTATCTGTTGTAGAGCCTGGCCTGCACTTCAGGACCTGCTCTGCGGTAGCCGCTACTGATAGAGGTTAAGGGGTGCCCTGCGTAGAACTGGTGGGAAACAATACAAGGCACAAAGCTGATATGTCTCCTTGTCACCGTCTATTCATATTTTCAGAGCGTTGACCCTGGGGCTATTCCTTTATTATATTGGAAAGCATGAGAGCCTTTATTAAACATAGAGGACACACCCTATGCATGTTGTAGTGTGCAGAGGCAAAACATGTCTGCCTTAATTGCCCTTTGGTTCCTGAACTCCCTCCATAACATGGGCTGGAGGGTGACAAAGGGGCTGTCAAGGTTGTTTTGTCCCTTTTCTTCTAGGAAAAGCTAATATAATCATTAAAATATATTTAACTATCTGCCTCTTTCTTGTGAAAGCTCACCGTTGCAGATAAGGTTACATGCAGGAGTCTTCCTGCGTGCCAGTTGAGAGTAACAGCAGATAACTTGGAGCCTGCAGCTAAGATGAGCATGTTGGAGTGTCTGTTTACAAATCAAATATTGGCCTGGCATGGCCTGCCCTGGCAGCAGAGCTGTGCTCGCGCTAAAATTAAAGAGGAGGCTGGAAAGGGAGACATTCCTCATATTCTGGGCTGGTCTCATTGGTTCAGCAGCATGTACCACTACTGTTCTGCTGGCATGGTAGCCAGCACAACTACAGTAGTACATTGTGCACTGGTGGGTAAGAGCTCAACAATAAGGGTCTAGAAAAGACCACTTTCCATAGGGAGGTTTTTAGAAGGCTGAATATTACCAAAATAATTTCACAAAGCTATATAATCTGAAAAGCAACTGAAGTGACTGCCCTTGATCTGCTGCCAGACCTCATGGGGTATTGCTTTCCACAGGCTGCTGCAGCACACTCGGCCATGTTACCCCATTCCATAATTTTTTTTCTGCCATAGCTGGGCTTACTATTTATGCTAGTTTGCAAGTTAAGCATGCTCTCGGCTAAGCATAGGGAAAAGTAATTTTCCTGTTGCTATGTGGAGGAATGGCCAAATGCTTTCATGTATTTTTGGGGTGGTACAGAGTGTTTAGGCTTTAAATTCTAGCCAAGGGTGTTCAGGTTTCGAAGCCAGCCTCTGTGGCTGGCAGCAGCTCTTCTAGTGTTGTCAGCCCTGCTGCCAGGGACGTTGTGATGTCCTGGAGGGAACAATATGGCAGCCTCTCAGGCTGAACCTCTCAAATCCATTTACAGTCAAAAACCTTAAAACATGTTGATAAAAAGGTCTCCAAAGCACTGGGACATTTTTAAAGTAAGGAAAGCATCTGGAAATGGGATGTCCTCAGCTTCTTCTGCTCCTTCTCTTATTCCTCCTAGGAGCAGCTAGTCTGCAGAAAGGTGCTGTGTTAGTGCAAATGCCTATTCTTCACACCCAGTGTCCATATTTTGTCTAGTTCCTGATGCATTTTTGTCGGTTGTTGGGAAATTTGCTTCTAGCTTCATGGAGGAAGAAGGTCATTTGTGTTTCTGTGTTTTTCTTGGCATTTTAAATACTACTTGTCTTCTCTGGGATATCACACTGTATGTGCCTTGTTATTCGTAATTTAAAACCCTGTCTTTACCGTAGAACATGTGCAACAGGCCCATCTTTATTCAGTCAGCTCGTCTGAAGAGCATCTTGGAGTAACTCTGTACTGAGCAGAGCTCTGAAACGCTTTGTTACAGGGTCTCGTCTGTCATGCTTCATGTTCCTTTTTCTCTCCTCTCTCCTTTGGAGTATCTGGGCGATGAAAATCATCATCAGTATTTTGTGTCTTATGCTTTCTGGCTTCAGGGTTCCTTGTATGTTGCTGCTTCTATATGCTGAGCTGTTTCCATCTCCCTAAAACCGAGCACTGGTGTGTGTGGCAGTACATGGTTTATAAGAGTGTGTATTAGTTGGTTTCTGAGGCTTCTGCTGCTCCTCAGCTCTATCTCTCATTTATGTTCCCTTACACTCAGAAACTGCTCTTTTGTGGTCACTGACCTGGGATTCTGATCTTCCTATCTGCTCCCTTCTCCCCTCTGATGCTGCTTGCCCCTAAACTCTGTTGTCCAGAGTTTTGGGAGAACTCTTTCATGATGCCCCTCATAGTTTGAAAGCCCCACCTAGGAAGTATTACTGGTAACTTGCTGGATGTCCTTTCCTAAGTGGTGTAGATCTGTTTCCCTGTGAAATCTCTCCTGGATGCTTACTGTTCACTTCCATTGCCTTCAGCACTCAGGCAGCCTATTCACTCCTATGGCAGTAAGGAGGGCCTGCTTCAGGCTTTTGGAGGGGGCCAGGCTGGCTGAAGACAACCTGTGAACCAAAAAATCAGGTGGATGTTTGTGTTTCTTATTTCGCCCTTCTCCCCCTGCCCATAATACTTCCCTATGTAGCTGTTGCATTCATTGCCTACACCTTGCAAGCTCTTTGAGGCAAGGGGCACCCTGATTTGTTGCTGCTTTTGTTATGCAGGGCTGCTGTTTAATGTAAGAGATGTATGCCACTAATGTTTTGAAATCAATTTTTCCCTTGCTCTAGCAGTCCTACTACTTGGTCTTTGCATTTCCTTGCTATGCTTAGCCCTGAATAGCATATTGCATTCTCATCCAGATGCCATGAGCAGGGATTTAAGCACTGTGACTCCCTAAACATTCAGCAGACGAATAACCAAGATTTCAGTTCCTCTTACACCACCTCCTCTTTCTTCCCATGTCAATAGCAAAGCACTGAAGTACTCTTTCCCTCTGTGCCTAAAATTCTAGTTTCCCTTCTGTCAGGCTGAGTGTTTTGCTATGAATCAGTGAAAAATCAGAATGAAGTGTACATTCATACAGGCGTATAGCGGGGATTTACACTCCCACTTCCCTTATTTTAAACAGTGCTGGCTTTTTAAATGTCAAAAATTTTAAATTTTAAGCATTTGAAGGAGAATGAGTTGTTTTGACAAGGATAGTTTATTGTATAGTATATGTGAAACTGGTAAATGGCATACAACTACAGTGCCCTGTACTATTGTTTGCCTTTACTCTTTATTACTACTACAGATGGTTTTGATTCATGTTCAGGGGAATATTGCTGTAGACAGTTAAAGTACTGTTAGTAGAGGGTAGCTTATGCAGCTACTTATAGAGCAGCAGTGAAAGAGGGCTGGAGCCACTTCTCCAGATACTTGCAGTGCCTGTTTTAGGAAGAAGAAAGAAGCTGCATTGAAATGGTATATCTAGGTTTCTGGAAAATAAGTGCTTTGTTGTGTGTTTAAAAATGAAGGGCTTCAGTCTAGTATCTGGAGTTACCACATTGTTCAGATGCTTGTGCAAGAGTGATCCTTGCAAAGGACAGCTCTAATGGCTTTTTAGCTGCTAAATCCTAATGTCTTGGACAGAGCTGATTTAGTTGAACTGAAACTTTAGCTGTAAAATATAAGGCAGAGACTTGGGAGCAAACTTTCCTGTGGGGCCATTGGAGTGAGCAGACCTCCTTGGGGCAGCAGACCTCTGCAGTGTTGTATTTGATTTCCTGTGTTTTTTATAAGTAAGCCTGAGAAGTAGCAGGCAATTAACTATGTTCCAGAGCAAGCAATTACCTTTGAATAAAAGAACAAGAAACCATGTATCACCTGTGTTAGCTGGTAGTTCTACTTTCCTCTATGCATTCCAGTATTTGTGAGGATTATGGATATTTCAGTTTTCAGGTCTGTGCCACTAGAGTATCAGTTACTCCAAAATGAGTGGAACAGTGTAAACTTGCTGGTTTTGATTACACCTCTTTTGTTTTCCCTTTTTAAGAAGTGAAAACGTATTCTAATTTTATTAATAATGAGGCTGTGCAATAAACTTCAGACCTGGAGAGCTTGCTGGTGACTGAATACACACTGCACAGCTGTGAATGGGAAACTCTTTTTATCTCTCTTTGTAGGAGGCTCTGAATGCAAGTAGATGGAAGCAACAATCACTCTTGAACCACGTTAGGCATAGTTAACTGATTTAACTATGGCTGTTCTTCTTGGATTGTTCCAGTCATCTTACTTGTCAATTTTGAAGGAGCAATCGAATGACACTTAAAAGCAATTTATAGTCTGCAAGCTGTCAGCTAGCACTCAGCAGTCATGCTCTGAATTGTTTTGTTTGGGTATATAGGTCAAATGGTATTAGCATAGTGCATCTTTTGCAATCTTTATTTCTAGTTCAGATAATTACATTCAAAAGTCTGTGTTTTTTTGTAAACATCCTGTTAAACCTTACCTCTCAGATTAATGCATGAGTTGGATATAATGCTGGTATAATTTAAGCTAGGCTTGGAAATCTCATAGCTCTTTGTAAATATGTGCTTAACAGTATTTCACGATAATCTCTTCAACTTCTAGGGGGAGTTTAATAACTTAGTTTTGAGTGTTTGAAATCTGTATACTTTTATGATATATCTGAATGGTTAGCTGCTAGATAATGTCTTGCCACAGAAATTTTCTGCACTCAAAACCCCTCTGCTCCAAGGTTCATATTAGTGCAGCTTGAAGACTTCGACGGCCCTAATTGTTGGTGTTTGCAAAGCTCTCCTCTGCACTAGCTAGTACTGTAGAGACTTTTCCTGCAGGTTTTATTTTAACCCAATTCTGCAGCTCAGAGTAACTCAGATACTTGAAGGTGGTGATCTCTCTTTACCAGGATCTCTGCTCCTTGCTCTAAAGTACATACAACTCATATTTTTTGTCTGATCCCAGGCTTAAATTCTTGAGTCCCACTTCAACCTCCTCTACTTCTTTCATGGCCTAATTCCTACAGCAGGGACTAGATAAGGTTGTCCTTATTCCTCACCTCTCCATGAAAATAGTCACACAAACCAGGAGAGGTAGACTAAGAAAAACTTGTATTCTCCAGCTGTTGGGATGACTTCAGCAACTTTGATTATAGCTGTTACAACTAAAGTGACTGAGCTGCCCCATGTATTATGAACCTGCTGGTCTACATTCTGGTACAGGATTTTTGCCATACCAGCAAAATAACTGAGGAGGTGAGGTAGGTGACATGCACTGACAGCTTGAGGAAAAGTTTTGTACGAGGATATCCAGCAACCCAACCCATATATCTGTAAGCTTCTGTAAATGCAGGTAACAATTCCTTCCCTTCAGTAGGCTCAGAGACTAGCTGTTTAGAGGACAAACCTTCTCTTACATGTCTGGTCCACAGCAGTGCTGTCCTTTAGTAGGACTGCTGGGAAGCCAAGGCATGGCATGCATCTTGGCTTTTAAATTGGTAGATGACCAATTTAAGAAGGGGGAAGGGAAATCCTGTGAATATAACTCAAGTAAAATGCGTCAAGCTTTTTATAGTTTTTTCCTGGTTATAAAGAGATTGAAGATATTCATGAAGTGGTTGTTAAGGACTTATCTTCTTCCTGAAAGCTTGTCATCTTGAGTCTTGTGCACAATAGAGGGAGAGTCTCAGATGTGATCTCCATCTCAGTATTAATATACTTTATTTTTATCTGTACTAATCTATGAACCCTAAATCCACATTACAGGATTTTCCTCTATGATTCCCTCTATCATTTTTCAATAGTTACAAGCAGATCTAGAGGAAATGCTTAATGTTAGAATATGGGACAATCGTCCCAGGGAAGTTTTCCCTGGGAATCAAGGGGTATCGAGCACTGAGTTGGCTCTGTTTCTACACTGCACCAGCACACCTGCACCAGAAGGAAAACTTTTCATATGCGTGGCCTCTTCATGAAACTATTCCTGTGCTCTTGTTGAGAAATTTCTTGGAACTTGTAATTATTGATCTGTTCTAAAAGATGATTCAAGAATTGATTTTTAGTCTGACAGATTCCCATTACAGTTGCAGGTTTCCAACTTTACAGAAGGCATTTTTTAAATGAAGGATCTATTATTATGCTGAAACTAAAAATATCAGATGAGCACCAGCCTCGTAGAGCAGTAATGAAGCGGATTCAAGACTTTATATTAGCTACAGAAAATAGGTTTTGAAAGTGTCTTTTGCACACACATGTGCACACATACACAGGGAGAAGAGTAAAGTGTAGAGGAGAAATACAATTCTCCCTGACAAACCTTTCAATTGAAAAGATGTTTCTGGTAATGATATAGAGTTAGCAAAGTTGGGAAGACTGAGAGGTCAAGGGGGAAAGGAAAAAAGTAACTGTTTCCTTTCTGGTTTTCATGTCACTGAGCAGGACATTGCAACTTGCACTGTGTGGCTGAGCAGCAGTCTTCCTGACAGAGACCAGGGCTGGATGCCTCCATAAGAAGGTGTCAAAACTGCCAATAAAACACCAGTTGTATTTTAATACAGTGCTGTGAGCGAAGCAGAAAATCCATTCTTCATCCCTGTGTATTTTCCAAACATTCTTTAAAAATTTGCTGGCTCCCTTGCTTTTGTGTAGTCTATCATTTAATCAAAGTTGGGCAATGGATACTCACTGGATAGTAATGATTTTATGGCTTGCTCTTTTTTTTCTTTTTTAAACTTCCTTTTGGCAAACTACAAATGGGATTGTGGAAGCAGTGGAGAGTGTTTCCACTTAAACTGGCTGCCTCAATGCGAGAGGAGGCAGATGAACACGAGCTAAGTGTTGCTGCTGCTTCCTACTACGTTTCACAACTCCCATCTGCCAGCCCGGCATGTGATCCTTCCCTCACGCCGAGCCGCAGAAATGTTCTGGTAGCCCGTCTGCCCAAGGAGGAGGAAGGGGGCCCCATCAGTGCCCACAAGGAGATCCTGGGAATGGGGATCAGCTGCATTAAACAACAGTTGCTGCCTTTAAGGGCCCATCTGTGTGACAGTGCTTTTTAATTTTGTAGAAATCAGGATGGGTACTGCATCAGAAGTGCTTGCGTTAGTGCTAACCTGGTTCTTAAGCTCAGGCATTATCTGAAACTGCTCTTGGAGTTACACCTTTAGCATGATGAGAGGGGAGATTAATGCAGTATTGTAGCAGATATTGTGCAGTGCTTAATTACGTTCAGATAATGTTGCATAAATACCTATTTCTGTGTTTTCAAACTTGTTTTCATTTAATTTAGATGAAGGGTGAATCGAAGCTGCCAATTTGGCTATCTCTACGTGATTCGTTATTTCATAATACCTGTATCATATTCCCTTTCGATCCTTTCCAAACTGAATTATCCTGTTCCCTTTAATCTCTTTGTAAAGCAGGCCACCCATGCACCTAATGAGTGGTTTGTTGGTTTTGGGTTTTGTTTTTTTTTTTCCTTTCTCTAAACATTTCAAATACTGCTTTTTCATTTTTTTTAACCTTAGAGATCACTTAATGCCATTTGTCAGCCTTGATACTAAGATTTCTTTTTTTTTTTTTTTTCATCCCGTACTTCCTTAGTGTAATGTGCACTAATCTTTCCTCCCTATCACACACTGAAGAGATTCTTTCCTGTTTAGGGTGTAATGTGGTAACATGAAAGCAGACAAATTTTTGCTTGCTTCATCGAGGACCTGGGCTAACCTTGTAGCCCAAAAATTTCTTTTGCAATTTCTTCTATTTTCAGAGCTTCATTACAATATTGTCAGTGACTTTTTTCATCTTCCATTGTATGAAGTTTTACTGAAAGGAAAGAAAGTCCTGATGCTGATCTTCATCTGTAGTGGTTTACCATGTTGCTTACAGTCGTTGGATTCCTGTAAATTGTTTTCTTTAGAAGCTAACCTTCTTCCTTTTGTAAATTATGCTAATTATACTTTATGCGATTTCTTTGATTTAGCAGATTTAAGGCAAAACCTTTTCAATGTTTTTCTCGAATACCAATATGGTTTCAAAGCATTTAGTCCTCTTTTTCCGTTACCTTTTTATTTTATATATGTGGTGTGTGCGATTATATACATATAAATATAAAATATATAAATACATATATAAATATGTATATAAATAAATGTAAATGGTCCAGCAGTATTATCTGGAAATACTTTTAAACACATATGGTATGCGGAGTTGGTTACAATAGCTGTAGTTATGGTTGCATGAGATGTTCTACCTGAGACCTATCATCAGTTGCTTTATAACTTTTTCTTAACTTGAAACACTGAAGTTGAAACAGTCCAAATCATCTCCTCTTTAGTACAATTAATCAACTTATTTTTTGAGTGTTTCAGATGTTCCATAATGAGAACAAGGTAAATAGGGTTTGCTCTTGGGCCTGTAGGAGGGATGTTGGCTCAGGCGGGAGGATGGCTCTGCTGTCAAGTAGCAAGTCCAGCTTGTGCAGAGGAGATTACTTGTCAGTAAGAGTTGTGCCCCTGTTACTCATGACACACTTCCTTAATTGTGCAGCAAGTTGAGGACTTTCAGGAAGACAAACTCCTTTGACTAGAGGAATTGAATGCTGCCATGGCAAACTGAATTCTGCACCTCTTGGTCTCTGGTGCTGAGCACACTGTTAAAGCAGAAGTTGCTGTTGGTTACTTAGAGCGTGCCTTGACTTCAGTTTGTCTTGTGATGAACCTCAGGTCCCTCTTGCAGAAGTGCTGTGTTCTTCTTGCTACCAGAAGTGACTTTGAAGCTGCTCTTTGAACACACAGGCGTGCCGAGTGCTGTGGAAAATCAAGCCCTTGGTGTCCAAATTGGTCACTCAATTAGTAGTTCCTTTGTCAATTTTGTCTTTGTTCTCTGTGGTTCAGATTTACATTCTTAAAACCCTGGTAATGCCACCTAAACAGAATTGTATTATAGGGTAAACTTATTAATAGTTTCGAACATTTGGATGTAACTGTAAGTTCCCAGGAGAAGAATTCACTCCAGGGTTTGTATGGGATGTGGTAAATAAGCCAGAGTTATTGTTTTCAGGCGCTGCCTTTCTGGTGTGTGCAAACAATGACTTCAGCAGCTTCCAGACTTATTTTTCTGATTCTTCCAGACTATAGTCATGGTTTCTTGAGACAGTAAACTGGGTATTGAAGGGCCTACAAGATGAAAAACACCATCACCATATGCTGCAGTGTATTGAGCCATCACAAAGTGGCTTTGCCTATTCAAATGTCTTCACAAGGTTTTGGAGGAATAACTTTGTCCTGGCAGACCACGTGCTGTTTTGGGTGCTCCATGTCCGTGCTCCTCTGCCTTTACAAGGGGCCAGCATGTTCTGACTTTCTTTTTTGGTGAAAATGGGTGAAGTTGCCATATTTAAGTTATGACTGATGGCAGTGGTCCAGACAGGCTGCCCAGCCTGGGAGGTGTGCTGGGTGACCTGGGGCCAAGCTCACCTGGACTCCACACAGGTGATGCAGGGTTATCCCATTGCATCTTTCAAAAATAACTGCTTCCTCAGACATTTATTAGGGGCTTCTTCATGTTTAATTTTCTGCACAGCCGTGCTAGCTGGGCCCGTTGTTGGGGATGTGCTTTCTACCAGTGAAAAGATTATGCCAAACTGAAGCTGCTTCAAAGACCCATTTTGGTATCATCAATTGCTGGCAGCTGGTAGGGCTGCAAGGACAGTGGTGGCTTTGCGAGGTCCTGTTTCACACATGGAAGTCGCAAAATGCCAGCTCTGCTTGTGCTGCGCTGCACACTGGCTGTCACACCAGGCCAGTTTGAACTGCATTAATATAAGTAATTGAAAATTGTCTTTTTCTTGTGGACTTAATTATAGCAACAGAGTACTTGAACTGTGTAGATCACATTAATGGTTTCAGCCAGGCTTGTTATCTGGAGTGATGTCCCCTCCTTTCCTTACTTGTCTTTTTTGTTTTCTCTCAACCCATCTTTCCTCTTTCAAATCAAAAAGCAACTTGCACTAATAACTTCTTTCCTCATATTGCTGCCTGACTCCCCCTCCACCCCTTCTTTGTTAAATTACCCAGGATGGTCAAGGCCTTTGCAGCCAAAAATTTCCATGTGGTGTTCTACCAAATGATCCTGATGCTCCTATCTCTTTGCCTCTGCTGTTTGTGATTTGTTGTGTTGTCTAATTTTAACTCCTAATCAATGTGACAGGAGTCATGGAAACAAGGGCGATGGTCTAATGTATTTGCTCTACATGAGTAGAGAAAATAACTTCAGGTTCTACAGCACTACTGTGAAGATCCCATCGCTAAGTGCATGTGTGAGAGAGAAACAATATGGATAACTGTGCTTATGGACCAGATGTCTTGAGACTAATTTGCTTATGGCGTAGGGCAGAAATCCTACAGCACCATAAGATGATGTGTATGAAATAGTCTGTTCTGAAAGTGCAGAAAACAACTGCTCTGCTTTGTTCAAAGGTGCTACTTCTAAACCTGTGAAATCTGTATGAGAACTGGGATATTTTAATGTGTGCTTTGAGCTCTTGGCTCTACTGAAGAGTAATGTTTCCTTGTTTCTTTTTTCCTTGTAAAGCAGTCTCAATTTGTGGGGCTTGGTGTAGGGTAATGCTCTTTATAATGAAGTCAGAATTGGCTTTTAGAGCTTGATGAATGAAAGTCCACAGTATAAGACTGCAGCTTTTTGTGAGAGAGACATCTGTGCTATAACAAGAGCAGGAGACCCAATTTAGACAACTGCTAGAAGGAGAGCTCAAGAAAAGGAAAGACTTTTTTTCCAGCTTAGATTAAATATTTGTACAAATAAACTTTTCTTTTCAGCTGCTCATCAGAATTGCTGCTGCACCACCAGCTTGGCTTTGAATTTTGTTCTGATTGCCCAACAAGGCTGTACATGAAGAGTGTTACGGAAGAGCAGCTTAAACAAAACATGTTTGTTTTGCAGCAGAGCTAGAGGCTTTGGGCTAGAGAGGAAAAAAAACAGGGAGAGGGAAAAGACTGTGAAGAGAAATAGGAAAAAACTAAGGATGTGAATAGAAACTGGCTATTGCAGTAAATACAAGTGAAGCAAGAAACATGCAGGAGTTCAGTTGTGTGTTTTGAAAGTATGTTACAATAGAGGGTCTGGCTTCTAAGACAGTTGTAATGACTTTTCCCAACTGAATCAGCTGGGTCGTTTAAAAGTGTTCTCACCCATGAAGCTTGTTCCTCACATGCACGCGTGCATATACCTAGACTGCTGCTGAAACTTTACTAGTGTGTTTTAAATACAGCCTGGTTAAAAGACTGTGTGGCTGATCACACTTGAAAGCTTGCTGCTTGAGAACAGTGGTGATGAAAATGCAAGCATCCAGAAAGAATAGTGCTGTGGAGAACAAGTGTCTTTAGCCTAAGAGGATTTTTTTCTCATTTCAGTTAAAGAAAACTCCGATTGTTTACGGAAACTTCTCATAAATCTGTTCGGTAAAGCAACACTTTTAAGAATATGGGAACTCAAATCACTTGGATTAAAGCCCAGACAGACAGTGTTTCTGACTGACACAGCTCAAAAGAGGGTTAAGGAGCAGCATAAGTGGAGAACTCCTGGTGAAGATGGGTGGGATGCTCTCTGTGCCATCCTGAGCTATTCCTCAGTATTAACAGCAAAGGACCCTTTTGGCTCTTGGGCTTCTTGGAGCAGATGCAAGACTAGTTGATTGAGAGGTTTCTGATGACTGATCAGAAACATGCTGAAAGTAGTAGTTTTTTGAGAAAATATAGTATCTTTAAAAACTTTCGTGGCTTCAGCTTTAAAGCATTTTGTTTCTTGAAGCTGATGACATTAATACTTATGTCTTAACGTGAAGGTATGCTTAGCTTAGAATATCAATTTGATATGGAAATAGCTTACAAAATATTGATTAATAATTATGTAGCAGAGTTTTGTGGTACCTCTGGCATTCCAGTTTTGATCTTTTCCTCTATGATTAAGGATGACAGTGAAATTCTGTGATATTGAAGCAATGCCTCTTTAGGGTAGAGTGGCATGAGCTGGTGATCTGTGCAGTTGAAATTTAACAAATTTGTCTGAACTAACTAAAGACTGTAGCTCACATTGTAGTACGGTCTGCTGTGTAGTACAGCAAGGGTGTTGAAATACCGTAGGGACAAAGAAATTGCTTTATCAGACTAATGAACTCTTTAGTATCCTATTTCAGGTAAACATCTCAGAATGAGCTCTAAGCCAGGGACTTACTTTGCTTTTCTTGTTTTAAAACCCTGACCTCCACCTGAGATTCTGCTCACCTGCTGATTTCAGTGGAGGCACAATTACCACTTAAGTTGTCTGTGGAAGAAGGCTTTCCTCTAATCGCATGCGGTGACTCTCCTGGCTTGCGTTGGAAGTACGGCTGCAGACCTGCAAGACCTTACAACCCTACTACTAGTCTGTGCCAACATTTCAGTTGTCTTGAAAGGCTCTTCCACAGCCTTTTAATTTACTTGAATCCCCTGGAGCATCCCTGCATCAGGAATATCTAGCGGATTTCAGAGCAGATTTTACTTTAGTTTCAAATTGTCAGACCTGAGCAGTGGCAGAAAAATTTAGTTTTTAGGGGATTGAAAAGGCAAACTCTGAGTAGGCTAATCTCTATTTGTAGAAGGAGAGGACAATTAACAACTTGTCTATGAAAGCAAAACAGTTGCCAACAAAACTTACTAGACCCTGTACAAGAAAGATACAGAAATTCTGCAGTTGGAAGTAGTAGTGCAGTGCTTTGCCTTTTAAATACCTGGTTTGAAATGTTACCTTTGAAATGTCTGGGCAATTTCCTTTTTAGTAGGTGGTAAAGATTGAAAATTATACTGGTGGAAGTTGGGCATATAAACTGCAGTTTATCTTAAAAATGTCTTTTATATTGTAATAAAAATATACTGTGCAGTAATAAATTATAATTTTAAATTCTTAATCTCGTGAGGTTGTAAACTCTGAATTTTACATTTTTAGGGACTGGGGTTTTGTACACATACAGTTGTTGGTTATGCCAAACGGGAGTGTACTGCAGTGAGAAGCTGCACAGATGTGTTTTTATGCCTACTGCTTTCTTTCTATCCCTTCTTCCTTGTTTTGTTCCTTTCCCAAAAGGGGTTCTTCCATTTCATACTGACATTTTGCCCTAAGAGACCGACCAAAGTGAAGAATGACATGTTGGTCACAGAAGATATTGCAAGTTTACATTTTCACTTCTTGGTGTAAATAGTGAACTTTTCCAGCATCATTTTAATTCTTGAGACAAAACATTTAGGATGCAGTAAACCACAATGATGTACTTGTGTTCTGTGCTAGTTACTGCCACAGTCACATTACTTCTCACCAGGAAGAAAATGAATTATATAAAGTGGGAATTTTAGGAAAATATAACTGTGGGTATTGTTTTAACTGTAATATTCTGGCACTTGGGTTTTCCTAAAAGGCTCATTGTCTCTTGCCCCTTCATCCTCCATTTGACTAGAATAAACCAATGTATGCCAAATAAAATCACTTTATTTGGATTTCTTTTGCCCTATGTCATATGGTTTTAGCCCTTCCTCTCTACCTTTCTGCCAAAGGACAAATTGCTTCTTTCAAATAATGATGAAGAGACTGTTGTGCAAGTGATTCCTCTGGAACAGGTCTTTGGGAAAACTGTTAAAATAATTGTGGAACAGCTCTTTATGTACTGGTTATTCTGATTAACTTCTCTATATAGACAAGCCGCCTCTAAGTAAGAGAATGACATTATACTGGGCAGGGGAAAAAAGACAAATCCAAACAACGCAAAGTTACACATATGTGCTTGGGATGCATGGAAAGGTTTTATTTCAGATTTGCTCTTCTCTGATTCTTCCTGCCTGTGCTTTAGCCCACTCTGAGGATAGGTGACTTCGAAGTTTATTTTCAGAGTGTGTGACTTGCAGTGCCATGTGCCTTCTTGGAATTATGTTCTGTATTTTCACATTCATGAGGTTTCACATGCAGATTGTCTGATGTGAGAGAAAACAAGCAACATGTGCTTGTTCTTCTCAAAATAGTCAACATTTCTTCCTTATTGGAGTGGATGCCTTGAATGTTTTATGTTCTGATAATATTATTACATGTTTTACTAGTTTTACAGGCTGGTTTTTGTTAATCTGTTTTGAAATTTAAACCTGTCGTTTCTTTTACCTCTTCATAGGTGCTGGACAGTTTGTTAGCTCAGTATGGAACAGTGGAGAACTGTGAGCAAGGTATGGCTCTGCTCTCAAATTGCTTTTAAATTTGGAGTGGGAAGTGAGCACACACTGAACCTTTTTTTGTTGCATTTTTCTCTCTAGTGAACACTGACACGGAGACTGCAGTTGTAAATGTAACATATGGCAATAAGGACCAGGCTAGACAGTAAGTTTTTAATGTACTTGTTACTGTTGTGTCACTTGCATTTTGGGATTCACATTGTTGTGATTTTATATGCAACTTCCCTTCTGATTTATGTATTGATAAAATGATCATGTAAGCATTAACTTTTAAGACAGTCTCTTAGTCTTCCCCTCACCAAGCCTCGTGTGTTTTATCCTTATTTGTTATGTTTTATTATTATATTTTCCTGCACTTTGATTAAAAATAACTTTGAAAAGTGAAAATTTGGGTAGAAATATTTGATGGGAAAGGGCAGAAAGTCAGTGATTTGCAATGACAGATGATGGGAGTTATTGCTTAACAATTCTTAGTCATGTTTTAAAAAGTGTTGTGATGCTCTTTTACAGTGCCTGTTGTTCTGTGTATGTCTGGTTAGCAGCTGCATTCTTCCCCTATTTGTTTGCTATTTTGATACAATTTTCCCTTAAGAAATATTTTTTTTAATTAGAAAATTTAATGCTGCTTACAAGCACAAAAAAAAAGGTCATAATCTGAAACCTAAAATAATTTATTTGGGTTTTTTGAACTTTGGGGCACATATTTTATGCTTGCTTATATCTTCAGTAATCAATAACTTTCAATTTAGATATTAAAATTGAAAAACATAATGCTTAATAGTTGCATATCACTTTCCTTCAAAACTCCATATTATATATTATGCTATAGGTTTAATTTTTATTTTCTACCACAGGTAGAAAAAGGAGTTGTGTGTTCCTTAATTTTAGATCTGGTGACACAAACATTTCTTCCCCATCTTTTTAGTTGTAGCATATTAAACAAAACCAAGCCCACCGACTAGCCTACAATGATCTTTTTATCTTTGAAGTTTCTGCCACCTTGTGGCTAACTGGGATCAGCAGTTAAGATGCAGAGTACACTTATGGTATACATTAATTTAAAATTACAAATGAAATTATATTTGTACATATAATTAAGTAATTATGACTCCTGTGTAACTTGAATGCAACACATGTATTTCATCTTTCAAAGTGTTAGGTTACTTGTTAGAGTATTCTAAACAAATGTGATGGGAAACTTGTGTCAGTGGTGTCTCCTGTGTACACTGGAGCTGGAGGAAGCAATCTTTGTCTGAATTCACTATTCAACTTTTTTCAAAACCAGAATCATTCATCAGGTTCTTCAGGTTCTTTTGGTTTTAATTCTGTTGTTCAGTAATTACAAATGTTGGATTTTTAGGTCTGAAGAAACCTGTGGTGCAATATTAAAAATTCATGCTCCATGTGCCAGTTCCTTCTTTGAAAACGTAAGAAGGAAGTACCTAAAATACTATGGAAAGAAGCATGATGTGTATTTTTGAGCTGTCTGTCATCTGTGATGTGGGTTCCTGGACTTGTGCAGTCCCTTTTGAAGTCAAAACCAACAGGGTACAGTTTCTCTACCTTCAAACTCTACTTGTTAATTATGAAGGTCAATCCTGAGGAAATGCTGAGATAAGCCAAGATTTTTGCAGAAGTGTGTGACATGTGATTTCTCACACAAAACAGAATTTAGTGACAATAACTGAAAACATCTTTAATCTGAAGCAGGTGAATTAGCACCCAGCATGAATTGTTGGAGGAGGACCTGAAGTGATAGAGGCCAAATGATGGCATAGAGTTTCTTTGCCTTGGAACAGGTAGGGCAAGTGGAGGAGCCTTGATTTGCTGTTGTGAATGGCTTGGTATGGACACAGAGTTTTCTAAGGGGATGAGACCATTTTCTGTACAGATTGTCTGGGTTCAGAATGCAACCTTGCAACCGTTTAGAAACCCCTAAGAGAAGTGGCCAGATAGAGGGTTTTGTAGGAAAAAAAAAAAAAGAATTGTAATGGAGTGTCACTACAGGACCTGTGCATGTGTGTATTTCCGTAGTGACTGTGGTGGTGTTTCACGTGAATGGCTTTTCCAGCCATGACCTAGCTTTTCTTTGTGGAACTGGCTGTGGAGGACAGCAGTGGCTGTGGAGGGGGATTGGTATGCAAGAGCTTATAGCTGATAAAAGGCAGTATTGATTACCCTATGCAGTGCAAGGAGTAGCAAGAACTGACTATATCAAAAGCAAGGAGTAGCAAGAACTGTGACTATATCAAAAGCAAGACGTAGCAAGAACTGACTATATCAAAAGCTGTTTAAAATTGTTGAGGATCAACAGCTGATAACAAGCTTTGTATTTTGAAATTTAGCTGTTTAGGGTAACTGATGCTTTTAGCCATGACTTTTGAAGCAAGCACTGTGTCATGAAGGTATCTGTGCTACCACATACAGTGGGTTCCCAGTTCTAATTATGTCTTTTGTGCCCTTTCTGCGACACATACTAACCTCACAGTTAGTGCTGGCTGACAAAACAGGCAACGTTGGCTACTTCCCTGCTGAATAGACTGTATGGCATTGCTGTGCCTGTTGGAGTGTGTACCAGCAGTGCTGTGTGGTGAAGGTGCTCAAGCACAATCTGGAGATAGTTTTGATAAGCAGTTCTAAACAAGTGTGGTATGCATTGCTTGGAGGATGTTACTTTTGAACAGAACTTTAGGTTCCACCCAGCTGGGAAAGTGAGCTGTCTTGCAAGTCTAACTGTTGTGGCAGAGGTGTGCTTTTATCTCTAGGTTGGAACTGCAGCTGCTGCATATTCAGTACAGGGCTGCATCCAAAATCAACTTGGAAACTGAAACTGGTGAAGAATGCTGCAGTCCTTTTGAGAAGCACGTCTTCGACAGAGCATGTAGCACCCAAAATCTAAGACAATTATTGGCTTCTAGATAGAATGAAGGTCAATGGCTTTGACCTGTCACAGTGATGCCTCTCTTTCCTAGCTGGACAGGCATGAGGTTATCTTGGCAGAAAAAGCAGGATGCTGCTTTTTGTCTTTGAGGCCAAGGAGGGGAGCCAGCATGGCTGGTAGGTTTGTGGAGAGAGGTATGCACAGAGCCATGCACAGGCCTGCGAAAACCATCCTTTGCTCTCTGGGACTGTGCACAGCGAGAAGAAGGCTGGGTCTGCCAGCCAGAGCAGTGATCCCATTCCTCTCCTCCTCTACTGGAAGTGCCTGGGAGGATGAGGGAGTTGTTCCAACTCAGAAACTATGCCTGCTGCTGTCCTTCCCGGAAGATGGAGGAGGTCTTACAAAGCATGTACATCTTGTTATGGCATATGCAATTATTGAATGTCATGGTGAGTTATGGAATATTTGGACAAGTTCAGAGGAGAAGCAGCAGAGCCTGGGGCCCACTGTTTGGTTTGAACACACAAGCAGCTACATGTAGGTACTGAGAAAACTTGGGACTTGCTTGCCAAAGGGCACCCCCGCTTTTCCCAATATTGATCCCTAACTGCAACCAACGGGAGGTGCTGACAGTGTCCTTGTGGTGTTCTGCCACCTCAGTTACAGCTGTTGTATTCAGAAGTTACACCACCTTCTCTTTCCCTCCCCAGAATGTTCCAGTGTGTAGGTGTCTAGTGCTTGCTACAGGATTTAACCCCACCCAAGATTACGGAAGGGAAATTTTGTGCAAGGCTGGCATCACATATATATGGACTGGGTGTATATTGGCTTAGTATGGGTCTGGGTGTTTGGTTTTTATTTATTATTATTTATTTATTTATTTTATTAGTGGTGTATTATAATATAAGGAGCTCAGGGGACATGAATTACTTTGAGTGTAAACACGCTAGTGGTCACCTTATAATTAAAATAATTGCAAAAAGAAAAGTATTCTCTTCCCCCACCCTTTCCATGAAGCACAAAGCTGTGCGCACACAACATGTATCCTTGATGAACGAATAAGAGTTCGTGCAACTAATACTTTCACATACCATTGTGGGTCAGGGCTAATGTTGCCATAGGAACGATAATACTGAAAATTCAGTGGTGTATGGTTATAAGCTTCTTTTTTTTATTTATTTTCAGAAATAGTAATGAAATTTTAATTTCATTATTTTAATATTAATAGATATTTTTATTTAATGTACAGAAATGCTATTATGCCAAAGAAAAATTACCCTGTATATCTGTCTTCTCAGTATGCAAATGTTTCTGTTCAGGGAGGAAAAGAGAAATGTGGTGTACGTACAAGCTGCGTGTGGGAGTGAAATATGTTCTCCATCTAGTGCTTAGTGTCATTACACTATCAATGGATGAATGATTTCCAGCACAAGACTCAGTGCTTTTACTGTATTCATTTATCTAAGATGTTTAACCTCCACTAGCTTCCAAGGGGGAAGGCTGGGCAAACATCCTCTCACAGGGAGCTTGGGAGAGGACAGTGGTGAGATGTCACATTAATGGGGTGACTGATTTAGAAAATACTTGTTTAAAGGTTTAATTTTTATGTAGCGATCCTCTTCTAAGCAGGCATCACGTGAACATAAGCCAGACTACTATACATCTTAGCAGAGCCTGCTAAGTATCTTCTGCAGTCCCTTGATGAATTTGGATTTTTAGTTAATTTTTTCTCCATCGTTGACCTCATTAAGTGACACTGAGGTTTTTAGCCCTAGTGTAAAAGATGGTTTGTGGGTTGTTTCAGTAGGTACCAGTAGTGCCCTCTGACAGGGGTAACCTGCACAGCCCTTACCCAACTTGTGGTCATGGAAGGAGACTCCAGCCTGTTTGGGAAGGCAGAGAGGTTTGCAGAAAGGCAGAGGTGGTGTTGCTGTGGTGTGCCAATGTGAGTATATGCTTTACTAAAGGAGCTGGATTTAACATGTATTTGGTGGATTGCAAGAGTGATAGCTTTAACTAAAACCGGTACCACTAGTGCTGTGAGGAACCAGTCATTCACTTTCCTCTTAGGTTCAGCCTATAAAATATGGAGAACTCTGGCTCAGAGGGTGAATTGTTATTTTCCTCTAGTAATACCTAGACAAGTGATAGTACTATACTGTAGTAGCTCTAGTATCTAACTAGAGCAGTGAACTCTAAAGCAGATTTGCCTTCAAACACTTTCCCCAAACCAGTCCATCCCGTACTGTTATTTTTCCATGTTATCATATGGCTTTGGTGGCCAGGGATTTTTCCTTGCTGACATAATTGATTTTCCACAATGGCAAAATTCTCAGTTGGCTTTGAACTTCATAGAATCATAGAATAGTTAGGGTTGGAAAGGACCTTACGATCATCAAGTTCCAACCCCCCTCAATTCAGGGTACTTACAGTCATATAGAACAGCTTAGCAATTCCTTAATTGTTCTTGAGTAGAACAATTCCAGCTCTTTTCCAGGAAGGGTATGGTGCATATATCTATATATATCTATATATATATATGTATCTATACACCTGTGCCAGCTGTTCCAATATTTGTTGTGAAAATATGATAGGTATGTGGGTTGGTTGCAAACAGGCCTAATCTTTTCTTCCCCTATCACTTCTAAGGAAGAGTGAGAAACCTTGTGCACTGATTTAATATAAGGTTTTGTGTTAGTTCTGGGATTCTGGTCTAAGACATTTTTAAGTCAGAGGAGACTGAAGCATTTTGGGAAAGATCTTGTCTGATCTTGTCAAATGAATGCATGGAAGGGAATGAGTTGGGATGGATGTCAATCCTGAGCCTACCAGCATGTTCACAAAACTGTTGGTGCTCATCGTTCCAACATCCTGAGGTTTGGTTCCAAAAGAAATAGGGTTTGTGCAACTGCATTGCCCGGTGGTGCCATTTCCTTCGCTGGCAGCAATTCAGCTTTTTGGCTGATTTCAGTAAAACTCAACCCAGAAATAGAGGTCTCAGTTATTTGCAACCACAAGAACTTAGTATGTTCAGGCTGCATAAAAAGAAAAGACTCCAGACCAATTTCCAAGATAGGATCTCCATGGAGAGAATCTCCAGTGAAATGCCTTTCAAGCATTAGAAATCTCTGCAGAAACTAACACTTGAGAGATGAACTCATAAGAACACAAGCTTCACAAGTCTGGCTGCTCACTGCCCTTACTGTTTTGTAAACATTGCTTTCTGTAAAATAAAATGCTCTTCAAAGTCCATGGAGTAAAAGTCAGAAAATGTCAGCTCTGAAATAGACTCAGCAAATTTTAATTCAGCTCTCTTTTGCCATATGCTGTAAGAGATTCTTCTGTTATGGGAGCAATTACACTCTTGCCCTGTTCCCAAAGGGCCTGTGTCTCATTTGGTGAACAGAAGTATGTAATGAGCAGTGATCAGTTATTCAATATTTTGCTTTCCTTGTTGTCCATTGGTGTTGCCTTGGGCCTTACTTATTATCGGTCCTTATCAAACACAAAGACACAAATTGCTTGTTTTCTCATAAGCTTTTTACTGTCCAATTGGAATAGTTAGAGGACACTGGTCCAACCCCTGGGAGTTGAGGGATGTGTTATCCTCTGTACCATATACTACTTCTTACCTGCAAAGCTGCTGCTTGGCTTTGACAGCTGCTTGAGACCCAGATTGCCAGATGGGACACTTGGGAGATGAATAGTACTTGTCACTAGCTACCCTTGAAAATTTAAGTGATTGGCTAGCGTCATCCTTTATCTCTGCAGTAGAGGTAGGAGTAAAAGTGTTTGCTAAACTGTCAGTAACCACCTGCAAATGTGTGTCCCCCAAACGGAGGTACTGAGTTAAGTACCTGAATTTCAGAGGCCTTGCTGTAGAGCATACGGTTATTGGAGCTTTGTAATGAAAATGTTGATAGGTTCTTAATGAAAGATGGGAACCTCCTCCCTCCCACTCCTGTAAACACAATCTATCAGTAACCTTTGGTCCAAGATTAAGCCTGGCATTTATAAACTACCCCAAATCAATGTGTGTTTCAGTGATATTGAAGTATCACTAATAATCTGAATAATAATGCCTTCTATAATGAAACTTGAAATGCCTTTCTTGTGCAAACATCTTAATTTTATACTACTAGCTTACCAGTGTGCTGCATGTAGCTTAGTTATTCCTGCTGTTTCCTGGCTCTTTAATCATAGACTCTACTTTGTGAGTAGAAGATCTTCTACCTTCCAGAAATTTTAAGTTTAGAGTTATGCTCCTTCAGACAAGAGGAGATGACCAGCAGGTCAGCTTGACTTTCAGACTTGACCCCACCTTGGTCAGAAAGAGGGTTGGGCAGAGGGAGAGCTCAGAGACCGGATGGCTATTCAGTGTGGTGGACCATGGTGTGCATTTGGGCAGTAGCTCTCTGTGATATTTAAGAGGGCTCTGCTTTGCCAAAAAGCACAAGATAACTTGAAATGCCATCTAAATGCCTTCTAACACCTTTGTATCTGTGGAGCGTTTAATGGGCATGTTGGCTTTAATTTCCTGGTTAACTATCAAATGTGCTTACAACATGACTAGCTGGTAAGTTGCAGGGTGCTGTCATGGTTTGCTAAATGGCATCTCAAATGCCATTGAAGAGCTTTGAACACCTTCTTTCCTGCTGAGAATGAAGCAGGAGCTGTTTTTCATATCCTTTTTTTTTTTCTCTTTTTCTTTTTTTCCTGTCATAGCTACATCAGTTATTGCAAAAGCTCCAGCCAAATAGCTATGCTGGCAAAAACCCTAATGAAGGTGCTGTGATAGCAGCTAAAATGTTTTCCCTCTGGTGCAGTTTTAATTCTATTTGGGAAACTGATTTAAATTAAATCAGGCAAAAGAATGCTTTTGAGTGTATAAGCTCTGTCTCCTGTGAGGTTTTGCTGATAGGGTTGCACCAGCAAAACCTTTAAAGTGCACAGAAGCCCAGAGAGAGCAAGAACTAACTTGTAGTCCTTAATATGGTGACTTGCACAACTTTTTTTCTTTTTCTTTTTTTAAATCAAAATCTTCACTGAAGAATTTTGAATGTAGCTTTTCATCTTGGAACCAGTTCTTAGCTTTGTCATGTGATTTAGAGCAGAAGTCCCTATCTGAATGAGTTGTCATTTTATAAGGCCCTGCATGTGATTGTGGCTTGTTTTTTTTTCCTCTCCTCTCTCCTCCCCTTTGCAAATAAACAGAGCAATAGAAAAACTGAACGGGTTTCAGCTTGAAAACTATTCCTTGAAAGTTGCATACATCCCTGATGAAATGGCAGCCCAGCAACCCCCGCAACAGCATCCCCAGGGAAGACGTGGATTTGGACAGAGGGGCCCTCCGAGGCAAGGGTCACCCGGTGCAACCACAAGGCAGAAACCACAGTCAGACGTTCCTCTGCGGATGCTGGTTCCCACACAGTTCGTAGGAGCCATTATCGGGAAAGAAGGAGCGACAATCAGGAACATCACAAAACAGACTCAGTCCAAGTAAGTTATTTCACAGAACTGTAATTGTAAGTTTTAATACTGTGTCCTCATCTCCCATGTAAAGGGAAACTTGTAAAACTTCACAACCTGTGTGGTCAGAGAACAACTGAAAATAGCAGCGGATAGGAAATCTCTGGCAAGGTTTATATAAGGACTGGCTTCTGTCCTTGGCTTATGTTCACATCCTATCTGACTTGTTTCTTCCTTTTTTTCAAAAACATGAAATTAGGCAGTGCTAACAGGATGGTACTTGAGGCCAGGGAGTTTGCTTACAGATGTACTAATAAGATTCTGGCTCAAAAAGTGGAAAACCTGTGGTATGTTGGTCTGTGGGACATACAGTCAGTGCGGCGACGTATCCAAGTCTTTTAAGCGTTTATTCTAGCTTTAGTTTAATTTAGGCCATTCTGAGGTCTTATACATGTTTTAGTTGGGGGGGAGATAACCTTTTTATCTCTTCTCACTGCCCTTATACCTCATCCCCAGTGAATACATTTGTTGCTAGCAAGTTGCAGACCCCATCAAAACACGGAGTAGGGAAATGTATAGGAGGCAAAAAGCAAGCTGCCAAGTGACCTAAGAAGCTTAGAGCACTAGGATCTAGAGATGCTGGAGGAGATTTTCAGTGCATGTTAAATCCCTACCCACAA
Source organism: Pezoporus wallicus (assembly GCF_028554395.1). Taxonomy (NCBI): domain Eukaryota; kingdom Metazoa; phylum Chordata; class Aves; order Psittaciformes; family Psittacidae; genus Pezoporus; species Pezoporus wallicus. Next base: position 569,676 of record NW_026640767.1, read on the forward strand.
GGAAGGGCTTAGTGGGAGGTGGGGATCATATTCAAAGAATTCTTCTAGGGTACCCCTAAAAGCAGAGAGTGAAAGATGCTGTCTTCAACAGTACACTGGTATGAGCCTCTGGCTCTGTAGTTACAGAAGGCAGGACCTAGAAATGAGCTGTATGTGAGGTGTATGAGGGTGGAGTGGCTTCAGTTTTGAGAGCAGTTAATGAGGATAAGGGAGTCCTCTCTAATTAGACTCCCACCCTCCCAGCAAAGAGGCTCTTCCCCTTCCCCTTCCCCCCCCCCCCCCCCCCCAACTCCAGGATTATCATCATGATCCTACTTCCAACCTCTCATTAGCGTGTTGTAACCCAGGAGACTATTTGCTGAATTTAATAACACAGGTTTAAGAGATTTGTGGTGTCCTGACAAGACTTGGCTGTAGTTTGCCTATGGATAACTAATTTTTTAGGTAAGATCTAAACCATCTAATTCCTGGACTATAAAAATCCTGAAAGATTGGCATAAGGAAAGTTTTTATCTCTTACAAGAAGGCTGGATTGAGTGGAAATAATTGCAGGCTGCAGACTTTACAGATTTGTGACTTCAGGAATGATGTTTTCATTGGTTTGGGGATAAAAAAGAAATGTCATCTAATTTCAGTTGCACTAAGGATTGCCATAGGCTTCTTAGAAAATGCTGCATCGTTAACCAAAGTAAATTTTCAATGTCAAAAAGAACTGGAAAAAAATAAAAGGTTTATTGAAAAAGTAGAATGGCTGTTTCGGTTTGGAAATGGCTATTATTTGGGGAAGAGGGGAGGAAGCAAAAAGCAGAAGTAGGAAGAGTATGTGACCCACGTTACTGGCAGAGGACAAATAATATCCAAGGCATTATCTTGATGCAGATCCTAATTAGTTATTGCGAATTTCCTAGAGCTACATAAATGATGATGTAGACTGAGGCTTGTAGTTTTAAAGTGAAGTTAGTGAAAGGTAATGTCAGGACAAATTTTCAGCTTAAAGCATAGGAAAGTAATCTTGAGGATGAATGCAAGTTCTACAGTGCTACTTGCTAGCAGAGAAATGCTAGGAAACTGCTGCTGTGGTCATTAGAAAAGACAAGGTGGAACAAAGCCTGATGGTCCTGTAGCTGCACACCCATTAGTGGAGTGACAGGGCTGGAAGAGTATTGGGAAAGCTTGATGAAATTTTGTCTTCACTGGTTTACAGTAGATTGTCATCCAGCTCCCCTGAATAACTTCATGGGAGTTTGATGAGAAAAAGAGATCCCAGTGTTCACAAAGATGGGGTTTAGCTGGTAAAATCAGGGTAGGGCAGGCTCATCATAACACACACACACAAAATAGTATTTGAGAGGTTTTGGTTGTATACTTTACATAATTAAGTCACTTATATGTAGTCAGTGTTAGCTCAAAATTAACTAGTTTTATGAGAGTTGAAAATATGCAAGGCTTAACGTATAGTACGTGGTTACAGTTAGTGTTTTTCTTTCCAGAATCGATATTCATCGTAAAGAGAATGCAGGTGCTGCTGAGAAACCAATTACCATCCACTCAACTCCTGAAGGCTGCTCAACGGCTTGTAAAATTATTATGGAGATCATGCAAAAGGAAGCTCAAGATACTAAATTGTGAGTAAAAGGCATTTCATTGTGGAAGCATTAAAAATTCTGAATTCTTGTTGACTCTGTTTAAAGAAGTAGTCTTTAAAAACAATTAACAAGTGAATCTTTGTTGCTGTTACCCACATTTGAGTAGGTCAAAAAAGGAACCAAGACTTTTTTCATTAGGACAGTCTACTTGTTTAATTAGTCCCAGCAAACATCAATGTTTTCACCCATTGCCTGGCTGTGATTTTAAGGTGAACTGGAGCAAATACTGAAGTTTCTTGAGCAACTAAAAGCTTTTAATCAGAGTCAGCATAACAAGTTGTGAGTGCTCACTGAAAGCGTTAAGATATATTTCTTCCTTCCCAACAGCTCTTGCTACTTCAGTCTGAGCTTTAGCAGGTATGAAGCTGTAGATGATAGTGCTGAAATGTGCATTGCACTTGGACTCATTCGGCATTTAGTATAAACATGTGTAAGTAGATGGGAGTCATAGACATTTCTATGAAATTAATCCATAACATGCAGAAAAACTTGGTCTCCAAAAGTCTCACTGGATGTAACCTCCATTACAGTACAGAAGAAATTCCCTTGAAGATATTGGCACATAACAACTTTGTTGGCCGACTTATTGGCAAAGAAGGAAGAAACCTGAAGAAAATTGAACAGGACACAGATACTAAAATCACGATATCTCCGTAAGTTTTTGGTGGCCTACTCTTTTGGTGAGATGTCTCAAATAGCGATGCTGCTCTGATACATTCAGGTACAGAGTTCTTACAGAAATGTGTGTTTTGAAGGCTGAGATAACAGCCTTTCTGAGGCCTTTTTATAATGTGGATTAAACTGTTACTTAAGCTCAGTTACGTTTAATGTAAACAGTGAGTCTTCATTGTAAACTAAGTCAAGAGCAAGCCTAAAAATAACATAGGCTATGTGGAGCCTGTGTTAGACTGTATTTTAAGTGTCAGTTGTTTTTAACATATTATACCATATGTAATGATGAGCGTTTGAAACTATAAGTCTGTATGAGTTCTGAGCTATGTGTGAAAATGAAACTAGTGATGTTTTAGTTTCTGGTATAGATTAAATTTTTGGACGAGGGGAAGGAAATAAAGTAAATGAATAGTGAAAAGAGTAATTTTAGTATCAGTTCTGTCCCTCTTGGCCACTAGCCGCCAAACTGGGATAGGTTGAGTTGTGTGCTTCAAAGTAACAGCTTTTGGTCTCTGAGCTTGTGAAAGTAACTGAGACTTGTTCAGATTTAGCTAAGATTAAACAAGAGTTTTCACCTTCACTGGAAATCTGCACATCACTGATTAAATCAACATCTTTGTAGAAGCTTGGCTGTTAATAATAGTTTTACTGTGGCGCAGGGTCTTCAGAGAACCTCCTGTTCTGAATAATGAGTAGTACTCTGGTGTGAACTTTCAAGCATCTGAAGCCACCCTGGACTTAGGCTTTAGAAAGAAAGGGTGAGAATAAGGCTTATAAACTGTAGGAAAGGGAGAAAATTTGAAAGACAGATGAAGGTCTAGGAAGACGTGAATACATGCAGGAGACAAAAGGTGTGCTGCAGAAAGTATCTCGAAGTCAAGGAAGCTAAGAGTGAATGAGGTTCCTTAAAAAGAGGAAATTGAGTTGTGTGGATGAAGCTGAGACCTTTCTGAAGGTACGTAAATGTTAATGGAATTAGTCAGATGGAAGGTGAATCAATTGGAGAAAAAGAACCCAAGTAAGTGTTTCAATAATAGGTTTTGTCAGATCAGCATGCTTTCTTAAATGCGTTGGCATAAACATTTTGTTTGTAGACAGTACACAGACTGTTAATGCCCTTTCTTAAAAGGGGAGTGGGAAATGTATTGGGTAAATGGGATAATGGTCTTCATTCCATGAAACCCACTTGTCCTTACTGATGATGACACAAATAACACTGTCTATAAACACTCAGAGTATTTTTTTTAATGTAGCAAGTTAATGATGTATTTGCATTAAAATCATGGCATCAAGATTATATTTATGCTATGCCTGAAATAGCCCCATGAAGTTGCCTGGTTTGACTGGTGCATAGAAGAGAGCATATATGCCCATTTATTCTGTTTTGTCTAATTAGTCTTTCTCCTGATCTCTTCATTTAGGCTTTTTGGTAAGCTTGTTCATAAAGTTAAAGGCAGCTGGTTTGGGAAAGTGTTTCCTCTCTTCTTTGGGGCGTTTTCCACCGCTTTCTTTCCCAAGGCAGTAACTCAGTGCTCGCACACTGGAAACTTAAGGATTGCCTTGTGGATGCATTTCATGCTTGCTGCTGCTTAACTAAGATGCTCAGGTTGCCATGCTGCCTGCTGGCAAGAAAGCAAGCCTTGCATGCTTCTTCCTTTCTCCTTCCTGCCATGGGCCTCCTCGTTCTGCCTGCATTTTGCTCTGTCCTTTTTTCTTTTATCCTTTTTTCTTCTTGCCCTCACCTGTCCAACTCACCTTTCCTCAGTACATGGATATGCCATGGCTTCCCAGTCTGTTTCTTCCACTTTGCTATAGTAGGCCAGTGTTTGAACAAAGAACTAGTTTACTGTGGTAACCCTTTCACTTTCCCTGAGGAGTCACTAGCGTTTTGCAGCAAATGTTAACTTGCACACAGCTTTTGGTTTTCCCCTTTGGAGGATTTGGAGGCTCTCCTGCAGTTTCACTGAGGGTTGGGCTTTTTTCCACTCCTACCTTAAGGGATTCACATTTGTTCTGAAGAAAAGAAAGTTTCTCATGCTCTGTGTTTCTGGGATGTCTAAAACTGTCTGAAGCCCTGCCTTTGTTGGCAGGGCTGGTGTGGAGAGCAAAGCTGAGGGGTGCTGCACTGCTCTGTAGCTCATGTTCTCGCAGAGTGTGATGGTTTCCATCTTGTGTTGCACCTAAGCACGTATCAACCATCTGATGCCAAACCTCACCGCGGTGTTTTTTTGTTGCACTTGCTGTGGTGACAGTTTCTCCAGATTCTCTGAGAACTGTTTGAGGCCTGTTATGAATTGATATTGTGTTCTTTGGAGAGCAAACGTGACATGCTCGGATGTCACCACACTCAAATGATAAACCTGGATTACCCTCTGCTGTTTGCTAATTACCTGTGCTTCTGTTTCATTTGCAGATTGCAGGACTTGACACTCTATAATCCGGAAAGGACCATTACGGTTAAAGGCAGTATTGAAACTTGTGCCAAGGCTGAGGAAGAAATTATGAAGAAAATCAGGGAGTCCTATGAAAATGATATTGCTGCTATGAATGTGAGTTGTCCTGTGGCATGGGCCCTTTCTGGAACTAGAACCATAGAAAGATTTAGGTGTGAGAGGCCTCCGGAGGTCACCTGGCCCAGTAGTCATATGCTCAGTATAGAGCCTGCTTCAGAGTTAAATGAGACTATGTAGGGGCTTGTCCCTCCTTGAACACCTCCATGGGTAGAATGCCCATAGTCTCTCTGGGCAGCCTGTGCCCTGTCTCATTGCTCTCATGGTGAAAAGTCTTTCCTAGTACCACAACAGAACTTCCCTGTTGCAGCCTCTCTCTGTTGCCTCTTGTATTAATTCCTGGCACTTGGGTGAGGGTTTTTTAATTATTTATGTACAAATGTTAATGAAGGCTTTTTCTAATTTGTTTTGAGTAAGGGAACTGAGAAATTGATTTAGATTGAGGAAATGAATGAGCATTTCACTTCTTGTTGCAAAAGCCAAAAGGAATGTGTTTTTATGTACTGTTGTGGTTTATGTGTTCTAGTTTGCATACGTTAAGGTAGTGTCTTCATTTTAAAAGCACAACAGCATAAAGAAAGATTTCTCCTGCTTTTGATAATGTAATTTAAGAAGGCTTTATTAAAGTTTTTCTTGATATAGATGATAAAGGCATGTAGCTATTCAAAGATGATTGGTGATTATATAATAAAACCCCCACACCTTGTTAGTTTGCCAAAGTGTTACTAATGCATATTGAGAAATGATTGAGATTTTTTGATAAGCCATGAAGAGCTTTTTGTGTGTCTGCATCTTATGGTCTAGACTTGGACTGGAAACACTGTTTTCAGTTTACAGTAATCTATGATTTTCTAGAAATGGCCATTCTTCATGGTTTTCCTGCTGGCTGGAGAAAATATTCTCCTTGCCTTTTTTTCCCCTCCCTCTCATCCTAAAAGCACATTGCAGGACAGAAACTACACACGAGAACACAATCAAGTATTTTATAGTAGTATATTTTTGCTTCATATTGTGAGCAGGAACACAAGGTGAGCTTGAGGCTATTCTCCTGTCTGGCAAAGGTGTGGTAAGCAGAAAGCTACCTCTGTTACTGGATGGATTTCAAATTCAATGTGTAGGGATTATTAGGGTAGGTTTTCAGCTGGTGGAATTTTGGGATATTTTGGTGTCTCATGATTTGCTTATGCTGATGGCTTGAGATGGTGTCAGTCTCTAGCTGAGGCATTTCTGAAGCATAGTCATTTTACTGGCGATAATCTGGAAAAGTGGAAAGGGGTATTGACAAATTTTGTACCATGGACAACAAATGCTTCCTACTGCTGCCACTTCTCTCAGGTGTGGTCAAGCAGCAGACATAAACTTTATAGTTGATGCTTTTGCAATAAATGCTGGGGATATCTCGCTTCATCTCTTGCAAGACATGGGAGGAAAAGTATATAGGAGGAAGAATGGGGTTTTACTGTGGCATATACACCCCCAGTGTATGAAAAGTCAGAACATGTGCGTGGGCTTTCTGGTTCTACAGACTGTCTTTCTTGGTATAAAGCCAAAATTACTACCTTATTTATCTAATAATCTTGTTCACTCTAGAAGCAAATACTACCATTGCCAGATTGTCTTGCTGTGAAGTTTGTCATATTTTTCACTGAATAAGTTGTAGCAAGTGATTCCCAGCTGCTTTTCCCACTTAGGTGTTTTTAATGTTATTGTTCTGTGCATGTGTCTGGAAAATAGGTTTGAAGCAGAGTCCTTGGGGTAAGGGAGAGGACTTTTTTTTTTCTTTCTAAATAACATACTGACATCTCTTAAGAGGTTTAATAGCCTGTGCCAACCACGATCCTGATTAAAGTTAATAACCAGGATTGTAAATCTTAAACAACTCTTTTGCCATTGCAGCTTCAAGCACATTTAATTCCTGGATTAAATCTGAATGCCTTGGGTCTGTTCCCACCTTCTTCTTCAGGAATACCACCTCCCGCAGTGAGTGTTGCCTCTGCTGCTGCTGCTGCTTCATATCCACCATTTGGGGTAAGGGAATATCTGATTTTTGATGGTTAGTGGATAGTGATACCAATCCATACAATGCTGCTGTTCAAAATTATTCAGTTTGCTGTAATTTTGCCCCAGAGATCTGGGAATTGTGTTCTGTGAGTTTTCTAAATGTTGTCGGTCTTCCTGCTTGCACATAGGAAATATTTCCTGTGGCTGCTGTTGGGAAGAGGCATTCATTGGTCATTTAGTGAAATGCTCAGTGGAACCAGATAAATGGTGTTTCTTAGAAAAGTGTGTTAGATCCTGTTTCCTAGAGGATTTGAATTATTACAGAAAAATCTCATATAAAATGGGATTTAAAAATTGCTGGAATTTGCAATTAATGTTAGTCTGCAATCGTATTTCTGTTGATACGGAAGGAAAAAAAAAGGTCTTGTCATAAAATGGGGATCTCTTTGTAGTTAAAATCTGCTTGAATTTAGTAGTTTTATAAATCTACAAGCCCTGTTGAGTGTAGTATTGCTATATATGTAGGATTTAAATTACATGGATTGATCTCCAGAAAGCTGTGATTTACTTGCCACATTGCTCTCTAAGAAATACATGAAAAGAATTCAATAGAATCTTATTCAAATCAAATGCTGATTAGTAATCATAAATGAGGTCTTTTGCTGTGAGCAAAATATTGTATGGGAAAGCTCCAGAGTCTTTCTGGAAAGAGGTGGTGCTCTGCTATTCAAGAAAAGACAACCTCATTACACAGAAGGTGATTTTTCATCTCTTCCCTGTGGTGGATGTTAGCAGCTCAATGAAAGATGAATTTTCAAAATGAACTTGTAACAAGTGGATGACAGAGCTTTACAAGCTATGACGTGGCTGACTTTGCCCTCTTCTTTGCTCAACAGTGACATCTAGAGAGCTAAGTCTGGGGCTCTTCATGAACTAGAAAAGTGAAAAATGCAGTGCAGCACATTGAACTTTATCATATAACTCAAGTGGGTCTATATATATATATTGCACTAAAGGGTAGTTGTTGCCTAACCATTTTTCCCAGAGGAAGCAGCCAAGAAAATGTCACTGCAAGGAACAGGAAAAAATCCACACTTGCATCATTGTTTGTGGGGAGGAACAAGTTGGGTGTTATGAATGTATGATAAACTAAATGGAGTATAATAGTGGCTTTATCAGGAAAAAGTGCTCGAGTGAAAACCACAATGCAATATGTTCATACTCAGTTATTTTACTGCTAGTAAGAGTGCCTCTATTTATGACAAATTTTCTCCCTTTCAAAGTCCCTCTGAACTTTGATTTCAGAGTGCCAGTCTGAAAAATACAGGTTTTTGCTTAATTATATTGTATAAAGTGTCATCTGTGGTAATGGATTGCCTCAATGTATTCTTTTTTTTTTAAGAGAAATTAGGGGTGATTTCTTAACAGTATGGAACCTTCCTTAGTGGTAATGAAAAGTCTAGCTTTTTCTTTTTTTTACTACAGATTTTTGAACGGCTTTGCTGGTCTTGAGATGCATGCTATAAATCTACAGTTCTGTCCCTCACTTGGTTTATATTAATTTCATATTTTGTTGTGGTTCTTTATTGCTTTTGCTTTAAATATGCACCTAAACAGTGCATGTTGAATAAGAATTGAAATCTGTAATTTGAACTTATTCCTGTCTGTCCCTCTGCTGCTAGTGCACGTTTTTTGGCCTGCTGGGTTCTCTGTCAGTTTTGTGGCTTCTGGAAAAAGGATAGTGGCAACAGCTGGAAAATGGCATCAAGAAACAACTGTCCTTGTGTAAAAGTGTAGAAGCATTGCAGGTGGAAGGATCATGCTGTCTGAACTGTCTCTTGCTCCTGTTCATACTGTATGAATGTCCTCTGAATAAGCTATCACTACAGATAGTCTAGAAATATGAGAAGTTGACATGCAAAAAAAAGGAGTAACCTTTGGCTTCTTTTTTTTTTTTGGAGGTTGGCTTGGTACCAAGACTACCCCTAAATGTGATACTAAGGGCTTCTGAAATAAATGCATGGATAACTGGAACTATCTCACCTTTTCTTACTTCTGACCTTGGTTGGAAAAAGAGCAGGTGGTTCTGTGAGTTTCAGGCAAGTCAGTCCCTCTGGTTACTTGGAGTAGCTGTCTCTTGCTGGTGAGAGGAAATAGAAGTATGAGTTTATCTTTTAATGGTTGTGGTTTTCCAGAAAACAAAGCTTCCATAGTTTATTCTTTTTTACTCTATTTGACAAAGACTTTTAAATCATGTTTGTGCATGAAGTTAGTTTCTGTAATGTCTGAGTTTTATGCCTCTTAATCTTTTTTTACTCTACCAGAATGATTTTTAAGACAGTGATTAGATAAGTTATTGGGACATGTAGAAGTAGAAAGCAAAAGAAAAGAGCTGTCTGTATTTTGAAGAAGAAATGGAAACAATCTGAAAGGCTGAAGGCAGCTGCAGGGTGGGATCTAGGAGAGCTCATAAGGGATTTAAAAACAAAATTAGTAAAAGATAATCTGTGTAAGTAAAAGAGGCTTCAGGGAAAGGTCTTAGAAGCATTAATAAAGAAATCACAGGGAGACTTTATGTCCATTCAGCTATAAGCTATTCATTACCAAGTTCCTTGTTCTGGCAAAAGCATTTGGGCAACTCAAGTCCCTTGAGCTTGTTTTGAGTGGATGTTCTTGTACGCTTGGGAGCACTGGTTAGCTGGCACTGAGGATATCCCTTTCAGGCAGCTGGAAATCCTTTCTGAAAGTGCTGCCGGCATCAGGGTGTAAGAAGTGAATCCTGCTGCTGCCTTGCTTATTTTTGCCAGTGAAAATTCTGCCTTCTGCTCAGGGCGAGACATGGGTGGCTCTTCCCTGTCCCCTGTTTAGCTGAGCAAAGGTGTGTTCCTTGGCAATTTCAACTGCAGTGTTAACAGGGGCCTCTTGACATCTAATGTCATTGAAATCCTTTTATGAATGCGTGCTTGCAAACCATGCAGTGAGCCCTGGGACCCCACTATGATGTGCTTGAGGGTTATGAAGCTGTTGTTTTAATATCTTTGTATGAACCCTTTCTTCACCTTGTTGTGGAGATGGACTCAAAAGTGGCTCTCCCTTAAGTCAGAAGAGGTAGGTGGGTGAGATTTCTGCATTTGCAGAAGAATTTCCATATGGACCTGATCCCTTATACATACTATTTCTCTTGACAAGGTGTTGCTGTGACCTTGTGTAGGATTTGTTCCCAAAGAAACTGAGGTGTCATCTGAGTTATTGAAACAAGTGTCTGTCACATTCCTGATGCTGCTTTTTCATATGAGTGGAGAGAGAAGAATCTGCGTAGTAAACAGATCTAGGATTTTGTTATGTTGCTAGAGCTTGAAGTGACAGGTCTGAAAACCCATATATTCAGCTGTAGCCAAGTATTCCTAAAATGGAGTGTTCAGGAACTTGGGAATGAGTAATTGGATAAGTTTAGCTGTGTTAACATGAGCATTGTGATGCTTCATCCTATCCCTCTTCGTGCAACGCTTTTTAAGGCATTTTTAACAAGAACATAAACACTGTTATCCAGCTGCTACAGGAATAGTCCAGTGTCACAAACTTAGGGGATGGTGACGTTATCAAATGCTGGTTTGCATTTAATGTCTTGGACTGGGTCATGTTCAGAAGAACAATTTCCATGTGACTGAGATACCTCGTTCTCAATATTCCATCTCCATGATGCTTCACAATGGTGTGTAACACCAATGTCTTATTGTGTGGAGCCTCCTCTCATTTAATCTAATGAGATCCAGTTTCTGTCTCACTAGGAACCTGATTGCTGCTTTACCCTTTGTCCTGGCAGTGGAGCCTATACAGGAAGGCACAGGCTGCCTTTGTCCCTGTCTCTGTGCAGGTATAATAAACGTGTGTGCGCATCCACTGCACGTGGCTAACAGACTCTGAGCACTGCATCTTTAAATATAAATAATCAAAGCCGTTTGATTATTTATATTTAGCCATCACTAGCAACAATTCTTTATGCTGCATCTGTATAATTTATTTACAAAGTCCAAGTTCTGTTTGCCTGCTTAAAGTGCTCACTTTTGTGTAGCCATTTAAAATAGGTGCAATGGAATTGCATATTGTGTCTTGATTCCTGAATTTTCCTGTCTTTTTGCAGAAGCCAACATCTGTATACTTTTCTCTGGCCTCCTAAAATGCAAGCAAATGGGAACATGTGGGAATCACTGAAATATTTTAAGATTTAATGGAAATGTAGGACTTAAGAAATGTCTCAGTTAATATCAGGAGCTAAAAACTTTTTACTGTCAAATGGGTATGATTTTCTCTTACGTTCCTGGTGATATGATAGAATTAATAGGGCTTTTTTTATGAATATGTGCCCTTGTGTGAGAAAACTTAACTCTGCACTGAAATGCTTGTATGTGTTGCAGTTCTGAAACAATCACAGGTAGTTTTGTTAGCCTGCCCACAGTCATTCAGGATGAGCATCATGACCTGAGCACCTGTGCAAAGAATGGGGATTTATGTGAGGACAGTAAGATTCTGCAGAAGTAGATATGCCCAGTACGTATGTTTTCCAGAAGATATGTTACCACAGAAAAATGTTTTGGAAAGTATGTCAGCCAAACTGCTTCAGATGTGGTGTTTTACTGCTCAAAGCTGTCTTGATGAAGTCGTTGCTTCTGTCTTCTGAACTCTGGGGAGAATATACATGTACTTATCTCCCAAGAATAGAAGCTTGTTCTCATGTAACACTGAAGATTTTAAAGCTCCAAACAAATGAGAAATCTTTGTCCTAAAGTTCAACTGTGCAGTCATGCAACAAAACCACCTGGCTCATCCACTGGGGTTAAGTGGGTAGCACCCTTTTTATAATTGAAACTTTGTGTGTTTAGTTGTACATCTGACTGCATTGCTTTTGTAGCCTTTGGGTCTGAAATTTGGCATTCCAAGGGTATGGGAGAAGGTAGGCTAACTTGTGGAGAGCTCATCCTGCATTTCAGTGTCCTGAAACAGGGTGGTAGAATTAATTCCCTTGCTATCTATTGCATGGCAGATATACTGGAATGTATAGGAAGGTAAGAAGTGTAGACACTTTTCTTCCTCAAGAGGAGTTCATGCTGGTTGCTCTGCTGCATCTGTAAGGTCCTGTAAGAGATGGCTGAATGGCTGTGTGAAAGTTAACTAAGGCGAAGAGATGTGCCTCTGCTTGCAGTAGGACTGCTTTCTCTGCTGGTCTTTTTGCACAACGATTGTAGCTTCTTGAGTCTCTACCCTCAAAAAGCACTCTTTCTAACCTCTTCTTGAGCCTCACTATTAATTTTCAGGTTATGTGATGTGCATATAAGCTTGGGGGGTGGGGTGGGGGGTGGGATGGGGGGGGTGTAAGAAAGGGAGTGTATGAGATAGGTAGTTTCCTACAGTAAATAAAACCAAGAAATCAAGCCACCCTTTTCTGATCACAAAAAAACATCTTGGACACCTAGGCTGATAGGTTGCTTTCCTTTATTCTTTTTGCCATCTCCTGAAGCTTTTTGTTGCAGGTGAGGAATATGTCAATGGAAAACTTTCTCCTTAGAAGATGTGGTCAAGAAAGAGATTCCTTCTTTATTCTCCAGTAATTTTCTATAATAATAATTGTAAAGAAGAGATCTTTGATATCACATACATGTAAGAGAAGAAATAACTGTTGTGCTTTTGGCAGGAAAGGAAAGTAATTTAAAATGAAAAATTGGTTCATTTGAGGGTCTTCATTTGTTGCCCTGAGCATAGATGAGACAAGGAAGAGGAAAAACTGTCATATGTTTCTAGGTACATTGACTCTTAATTGGTGGCATATTGGGCTCCTTTGGATGCCTGGGTTTGAAAGGATTAGCTAGTACAACCATTACACCTAAACTACTCAGGGGTAGTAATGTATGTATACCTATAATGTGTGTAGTTGTAAGTGGCTTTGCCTTAATTTGGCTAGCTTGTTAAGCAGTAGATTTTGTGAGTAGCTGTCCTACAGCTAAAAGAGGATGTGGTTTTGGGGGGTGAAGAAAGATTTGCCAGTGTTTGTACAAAATGGTTTTATATCAATGAAATGAAAACCATACATGTACAAGCACACACAGTCTTGAGGAGGGCACTAGAGGACAACAGCATTGTCTGGAAAAACCTACTACCAGCTAATTAGGCTGCTTTTGAAGCTTCTAACCTCAATGCCTTGAATACACCTTTCCTGCTGCTTAGTTTCTTAAAATCATTAATGATGCATTTTTTGGACAACTAAGACATTTGCTCCATGGTACATAATATTGTGGGATTGTTCTGCCCCATGGAGAAAAAAGTTGGTCCTCCCACCGCCCCAAAGTCTTCTGCTCCTACCATGCTGTGTTGGCAGGGAGCCACATCCGGAGTAATCAGAAACTATTCTGCCTCTGGAGATGGACTGGCCCCCAGTGAGGGAAGCAGAAATGCAGTTGGCACTGTATGATGTAAAAAGATCTGGCAAGTTGACAGTTGGTATGGTTCTTTTTTCCTGAGGTGTTGAAGCCTCCAGTTATTCTTAATAGTTCTTTCCACAGTTCTGAGGTTGTCAGAATGCAAATAGGATCGCCTGCTAACAAGTAACGCACATTTTAAAAATGAAAATGGCTTCTTTCTCACTGCAGGTTTGAGTATGTGTGATATTTATACTTCCTTGGGACAAGAGAGAAGAATTTTTGTTGGTACCATGCTACCAGATTCTTGTCATGGGAAGAAGATTTAATCCGTGTTCCCTTGAACATTGCAGACTCCCAAACTCTAAGTACCAGGCTCAGCATCTTCTGGATGTTAAACTAAATGGGAAATTTAATTCCTTAAGGTGCCAGATAATATTTACTTACTAGACTGTGCTGGGCTCCATCAGGCCAGAAACAAAAATAGGTCAAGTCCTCATTCTGGTGTACCTGGCTCCATGTCTGGTTGGTTTGTTCATTAAACATAATGGAACAATAAGCGACCTTTCTGTGTTTTCACAGCCTGTTTCCTTGCAGCTGCCAAGGAATCTGAGCAGTGTCTTTGTAAACCAGAGCTGATGAATACCTGTATCTTTTCAAAGCCACAGATTTCCTGGGCAACTTCTAAGAGTTTTGAATACCCCTGTGGCTGGTGTGTCCCAGCCATGATTTTTGAAGTGGAAATGTTTCTATACGTTTGCAGTATTGCAACACCAAATACCTATGTTTGCTGCTTGTGAATGACCAGCAAAATTCTTGCTTACGTAGTTTCACAATCTGTTCCTTATGTTGATTCCTGCTTTTGGCTGTCTATTCAGAATAAAAGGTGGCAGATTGCATTTTTTGGCATTGTGGCCGATCAGATTTTGCAAAAACAAAAAGTTCATGCCATGTTCAGAAATATGTCAGACCTGTTCCTGCTTGTGAAATGCCTTATAACCAGCCTGCCAGAAAATGTTCATTCTCTGCTTCCGTGTTTTCTACCCCTTCATTCCTGGCTAGGTTTTCATGTTGGAAACACTTCTGATAGGTGCGGTCCTGTTAGTGACTTCTAGTACCTGAGGAGATCCCTGTGGCTTGCCAGGTAGAAGACAATGGTGATGAAAAGTACTAAAGTTGAGAGCCAAGAAGTGAAGTGAGTCGTAGTACTGAGATGATTTTAGTAGCATTTCACATAAGGTACTGACCACTGTGTAATAACCAGCTATGTCTGAGTTTCAGGTGTTGAAATGCAGTAGTCCCCAGACTGGAAATGCAGACAGGGGTTATCTGTTATGTTTTCAACGAAGGGGAGAAGACCAGCTCAGGTGGCTGGATAAAGGGTTCCCTCCAGCACAATGTGCTTTCTGGGTGTCCAGGACTGTTGTTAGGGGAGGACAGGTATAGCTGCATGTCTTTTCCGTGAGCTGATTACCTCAGAAAGGGTCATGCTGTTGGTTCATCTAGTGACATGAGTGCTTCTTCGGTCATGCAGCAGTAACGCCTGCAGGCTAAGGGGGAGCCAGCTCTGCTCTGAACACAGCAGACGTTCACCAGCCTAAAGATCTTGACGGCTGAGGGAGGTGGCACGATGATCTCCTGGCCACACTTAGAAGGCTGCTGCAAGTGTGATGTTGTAGCTGCTGTGGGGAAGTTCCTTGTTGTACTTGGAAATCCTTCCTACCACTCCTCTGCCTCTCACATCAATCTGGGATTCATGTGAAGATGAAGCCTTGGGAGGATGGTGGCAATACAGCTTGTGCATGGGAAAATGGATGATGCTTCAGGGTGTCTGGAGGAAAGTTAAAAATACACATTGCTGCTATTAATTTATGTTTCCCTAACTCTTGAATGACCAAATTCAGCAGTGAAGAGCTCTGTTACCTTCTGTGTATAGTCCTGGCTTTTCAGGTAATGCATGTGACAGAAAAATTCTAACTCACAGCGTGGGCTTAAATTTGTTCTAAGTAAACCCAGAAAGCTTGGAAGCTGGGAGGAGGTGAAGCTTCATTTTAACCTACACTGGCAGCACTAATTAAGCTGATGTACAAGATGGTGACCTCAAGAGATATTTACAAGGATGTTGTAAAACTGTTGATCATGTTAGATGTATCTACCAAGACTTTAAATAGGTTTTCCTTAATGAGCCTCTTGTTTCCAACAAAGGCTTAAACTTCAAGTGTTACTACTGGAAAATGAATACATTAGAATTTCTTTCACTGGTGTCAAAAGCTTATTTTTTATTAATGCATTGAATCCTACTGGAATGTGTTCAAGGATACTTGGCTTAAAGTTGGTTTCCCCTTGCTGCAAGTTTTCATTACTAAATAAATAAGAGCATTTAGCATAGCTGTAGGCCAGGATAATTCTTCACAGTGCATTGCAAAAACGTGGTTTAAATTTTGGCTTTGGGTCTGGTAGGGGGTTTGAATAAAATGATACCTCATTTCCTGACAAAACTTTGTGTATTCTGAAGACCAAGTGAGTCATCTGTAACTCTGCCTTGCCTTGGTGACAGTGATCCTGGCAGTTAGGTAGGGGAGTAATGGCAAAAGAGAATTTAATGCAGTCATCTATTAGCTGTATGTTTACTTTACACAGTGGATTTGTTTACTGTTTAAAAACAAAGAACCACCAGTAATCCACTAGGCTAGATGGTAGCCAAACATTGGCTGAGAATGTTCCATGAAGGCTTAAAATAGCTTTTAATTATTTCCCTCTCAGCTAAAAAAAAATGACGCTGGCTAGAAATGGATAACATGACTTTGTGACTTAAAATAAATGTCTTATTCTAAGGTAATTCATTTGCAATGCATTTAGAGTAAATGAAAACATGTACTGGAGATGCATAACGGGCACAGAAACCAGCAAAGATCTGATTCTGTTCCCATTGATGTCTGGCACAAAATCCTATTTACTTCAGTGGGTACAGTATTTTTAAAGATTTACAGCCTTATCCCAAATGTTGCCATGGATTTACCAGCCACATGCGTTTGATGGAGCAAGGGGTCTATGGAGACACTTAAAAACATGACTGGAAAAAAAATTGTGTTGTTGGCAAGCTTGCAGAAAAAGACTGAGATTAATGCTGAAGTTAATATAAGGGACATAAATAACAAACATGTCCCCTTACCAGCCCTGCAGTGGGTGAGATCATACACTCATAGTGACTGGGGAAGCTGTAGACTGACCAAGCAGCAACATCAGATGAAAGAAAGAAAGGGGGTGGGGGTTTGTCTCAGGGAAGAACAGAGGAGGCAAAACTTTTATGTTGGTGTGTTTGGGGTGGTTTTTTTGTGTGGTTTTATTTTGGGGGGGGCTTTAAATTATAATTTTTATTTATTTTTAAATATAATTTCCCAAATGCAGTGTCTACTTCCCCAACTCTGATGGTTTCAGACCTACTTTTTTTACGTCCCATGATCCATCTGAAGAATCATAGGTTCATTTTTCTGAGTCTTCATCCTTGCATGGCTGTGCTTTGGCTGTTATGCAAGTGCAAGATGAGGAGGAATGCTTTTCCTTCTGACCTACTGGGTAAGGGAAAAAGCTCTCCTTCCTGTGTGTGATTTTGGGCAGTTTGTAGGACTGATGCACCAGGCCTTGGCAAAAGTGTTACAGTAAGCTTACCCCAAGGGCACCCTGTTGGTGCTCTACAGATCTTTTGCAAGCAGAAGCTGCAGAAATAAGAGTGAATCTGCAGATTTTCTTGGCTGGAAGTCCTCAGCTTGTATCTCTGCTGTGGACCAGTAGCTCTTGTGTAGGGGAGGACATGGAGCAATATGCCAAGGAGGGGAAGAGCCTCACCACAGCTGAGGCTCTGAAAGCTAAGAAATGTTAAGCCAGTTTGCAAAGAGTAGACTGTAACATGGTAGGGATGACAACAGAGAAGTGATTCTCCTAGGAAAGTCTTCTGTGTAGGGCTGTAGAGTCTGGCTGGAGCGAAGGGAACCATCCTGATGGTACCTGCAGCACAGGGGCTCCAGGAGAGCCCAGTAGTGTAATAGGGAAGCAGCCAGGGGTTACAGGGTTTTAGTAACAGAAGAGGCTAGGTCTTGGATAGAGGTGGTGGGAATTTGAAAGAGAAACACTTGGCATAGTCTGTTAGGCTAGGGACAGATGGTTGGTGTTCAGGGACTTGCAGGAGGTATGTAAGGAGGTGTATCCAAGCTGCCACAGGAAAAAACGTTGGAGTAGACTAAAACGTTAGAGCTACTGGTGTGCAGAAGCAGTTGCTTAGCTTCATACAATGGGGTAGATTAACTTACGTCTCTGTGTTAGATCACTGTTTTCAACCCTGATTTGAATGAGCAAGCAGGAAATCTGATTTGAGTTACCAAGTTTTACATCTATACTTTAGTTACCTTTCTGAAAGCCTTAGTGTAGTCTGTGCCACCACAGCTACCCTTTGCTAACATAGGGAATATATTTAAACAAGCAGGCAGTTTACCATTTGCTCTGGTTAATGTATTTTTTCCATTTTCTGTTAAAAAATGGTGAGTGGGTTTTTTCTTATTTTTGATTAATTTTTAACTTCTGATGTTCATCAGGCTACATTTGGGTAGAAATCAGAATGCAATTAATGAACAAAACCAGCATTTAAAATTGTTTTTATTAGTTAAATGTGCTGGATATAGATGAAAAATGCTTATCAAGCCTGGTTTGTGTCTAAAGCGTACTGACTTCTGTAGAAACAAAGCAAGTATTATCGGCTGTTTATGAACTGAATTAATTGTTTCTTGTTACTGTGGTTTTCAGGAATCTCTTTCTTGGAACTAAGAAATCTTGGTTTCTGAATTTTGGATTCTGGAGGGTTGTTTTCTTTTTTTATTTAATTCTAAGAAATAAGCTCTCTATCTGAGTCAACATCCCGGTGTTGTCGAACTGTGTGTCCCAGCTACATGAGACACAACTTCTCTCCCCAGAGGAAGTCTTCCTGCCCCATGGCCTGGAAGCATGTGTAGCTTGCTTTATCTTGTTTGGATCCTCTCAGTGTTAGGGCAGAAGGAGGTGGTCTGTGTATCACAGACCTCTGAGACACTTACTTGTGAATTGTGGTGGATGTATGGACCATCCATCTTGAAGATCCTTGGTTACTTATTCAAAAGATTAAGGTTTTTGCATGTATCTGTCAGTTCCCAGGACTGGGTCGGTTTTGAGTAGACTATTTTCTCATGTGGGGGGAAAATAAAGTGAATAGGAAAGAGGACAAAATTGCACAGAATTCTCCATATACGGGAGACCTTACTGTTGTCAAAATTAGTGATTAATTCCATGACTTAATGAACTTTACAACTCCAGCTCTTCAACATTTAGGCTGAAAAGTATTTAAGTTTGTAACTATACCATAAAGGCCTTTAAAATTATGAGGCAAAAAAGAGGAATTGCAGGATGCTTTCTGTCATTACAGGCGGGTATCCTCCAAGAGATATACATATATAGATATAAATTTTCGTTTTTAAATTTTAAGTATATGTTTAAGCAAACTTGGCCTTGTTAAGGGACTGAACGTTGAAGCTCAAATTTCACACAGTGGGAAATCGGCTTCCTAAATTTAGTACATCTAACATATGTTTAAGATCTAGGAATCTATTTCTGATATAATTCATGCTCAAAGTTCCTGGAAAGCTCTATGACTTATGTGGCATGGCATGGGGAAGATTAAATTATAGCTGATTTTCTTCCATCCTAAGATCCCCAGAAGCATCTGAAAGATTGATGGGTGGTGTAGTCATTGCATTATGTTTTGATGTGTTTCTTTTGGAGGATAGTCTTCCAGTAAATACAAAAGGATTTCAAAATTATTGTGGGTAAGAAGGTGGACAGATAATAAATTGAACTTGGTGTTGTTATACTCTCTTAAAAGCCTTAGCTAGACTTGATTTCTGCCAGAAGGAAAAAGAAAGAGCTGCTGTGTTTGATGTTCATGCTTTAAAACAAGTCCAACAGGGTGGGTTTTTTGGGTGGTTAAAAATCACTGTGGGTAAGGAAATGGAAGTAATTTCTCTAAATCCTGCATGACGTTATACTGGAGATGGGTTTGGTTGTACATATGTGCCACTGTCTGAGAAGCGACAATGTAGACACAGCTCTGTATCAACAAATTCTCCACTGCTCCCTAATAAGCACAGATTACTACTGCGCCAGAAGTTTAACATTGAAGATCCTCTCCCCAAAATAATAATGAAGTCCTTTAGGAAAAAAAGAAGTTGGAATGCATCACCAAGTCAAAACTGTGAGGAGGGATGGGGGGAGAGGGCTACAGTGAGCTGACTGTACTTTTGGAAAGACACATGTACATCTTCTGTCTACCATTGCTGCCCATGTTTCATATTTAAGGGTGAGGCAGCAGAAAGGAATTTCAGTGGTGAATTGTATCTAGCCAAGAAAGTGGCTTCAAATCAAGCTCTGGTAAGAGGAGAGGAAAACTGCTGCAGGCAGATGGGCAACAGAGAGAAGGCAGGGACTATTTGCAAAAAAAGTAATGAAGTTTGATTTGCTCCTATGGCAGAGAAATGTCTGGAGGTGGGTTCAGGTAGAAGCTGTGTAAATTCATGAAAATCGAGTCAAGTGATATATTTTGTTTGTATCCGTGCTATATGACTTATCTGGGGAGTTTGTGTGTGCTAGCTCAAATCTTAACTGGGTGGCTGGAGCTGCCCTTGGGAAGGAAGACTTTGGCAGTGGCTTTTTGCAGGAGCTGGAGTGTTGGTGGAGGTAGGGGTCAAGGAGACGAATGAGCAAGGGGTGGCTAAGCTGTCTTAGTATGGGTCCTTGCAACACATCCAGAAAGAAGCCCAAATGCCTCATGAATTTGTATCTGTTTAGAAACACTTCTCAGAAGTGGTGAGATCAACCAGGTACCTAGAATAGTGTTTCCACATTACTGGAAATCTTGCTGGATTCACAATGAACATGTAAAAGGGCTTACTATGAGTGTGCTCAAAGGATGTTTGTAATAATAGGAGGAGAAATTGAGTAATCTTCTGGAAAGTGGTTTAACACACACTGAAATGACTGGTATCTTTCATTAGAAACACGTTTCAGGGCGTAGTTTTGAGATCGTTTTAAACTGATCTGTAGGCAGATTGAAAGGTGCTCCTGTGCCCTGACCTAACTATTGTTGCTTCCTCCCTCCTTCCAAGACTGCCACTTGTGTGGCTCTCTAGTTATTCAGGTCAGGGACCCACTGTGTACCTTAAGAATCAGCTGGATCTGCAATACTGCTGCCCACAAAGCACACAGGGGGGCAGTGGGGAGGTGGGTGTGGAGGGCTGCATCCTGTATCCAGGGAAAACGTGGGCTTAAACCAGCTTAAACTGACTGTGAATCCTGATGCCTTGTATGTGTGAAAACACAGGGTAAATTGTGTAACTGCTGAAAGCACCTAAAGCAACCATCAGAATGTGTTTCTATTCTCAATATCCTATTTTGGGGTTTCTTCACCTGGTACATGGAGCTGTGCCTGGAATTTGTTTCCCCTGAGGTAACAGTTGACTTGTGTTTACCAAAAATAAAGTGGTAAAACTTGGAAACAAGCATTTTGTTCTGATTTGTTTACAGTTAATGCATCAGGACTTTGCTTCACCTCAAAAGAAGTTACTGAAATTAAAAATAAGTGGAGAGAGCTCCTTTTAGGATTGCTTTCTGCTGTGTTGCATATAGCGTATCTTTTCCTGAAAATATCACTGAAAAAGCTGCTTCAGTGAGCTTCTGTATGTGGGTCTGTATCCCTACCAAAATACACAAGCAAGCAAAGCTCAATGAGCATGGCTGGTCCCACGTGCTCCGCTCGGTGATGCTCAGGCTGGTCTGCATGGTGGGCACTGAGAAAATGAGGAATGAGGATGGCTGTGTTGTCTTCAAATACCTCTTTGAAAATACGTAAGAGGGCTACATGGAGGAAGAAATATTTGAAATGGGGGGGAGTCCTAGTTCAAAGAAGGGCTCGAGCAAAATGCATTTGAGAAGTAACCCTTACATGAGTGAGTAGATTGATGGTACAGTGGCATAGTTGGGTACTCAGCAGTGATCTGTTAGCCCAGGATGAGCTCTTCTGGTAGAATAGTTATGGCTTATTGTGGCATATGTAACCCTGAGGTTTGATCATCACTATGTAGCACGTAGAGAGGATCTCAAGTGTTACGTTGAGCTCTCCAGCTGGGGCCTCTGCTTGAAAGCAATAGGAAGCTTCAGTGGTGCCTGATACACAGTGGGTACAATGTTAAGGTCCTCTTGCTTTTGAGAATGCCTTATCTGGTGTTCAATTTACTAGCCTGCTTGAGGCCTGCTGCCAAGGCTCCAACTGTTGCATAATGTTACACAGGAGGAATAGCTGGCAGTTTTCAAGCTCTGGCTATCATTCCAGATCACTCCCACACAAAGGAAATTGTAGCGTAGATGTAACTCTGAGGGTTTTTGTGCTGCTCTCAGCACAATCCAAAATTAAACAAATAACTAGGAAAACTAGAAAGAGTTTTCCTGCTCAGGCTGTAGCCCTTCTGCTTTATAGCAGCCTCATCGGCAGAGTCTTGCATGGGGAACAGCATCCAGTGACGGGTAAGAATGAGAAGCTCGCAAAGAAGCAGCACCGCAGTAGTTTTTTTAAAGATCTAAGTGTTAAAATTGCAAGTGTTTCATAAAAGATGAAAGAATCCTCTTTTGGCTTAAACTGTTCTTTCATGTTCTGTAGATTTTGTGATTCCCAGAAAAGCCATACCTTTAATAATCAGACATCACAGGGCATTATAAGATTTCCCCCTTGTTTCCATGCATGCCTGTTCAGTACCCGTTTTCCTGTCAGCCTGAATTGTAATGTTCAAAAACATTCACTGCATATTTCCTTCTTCCCCACAGCAACAGCCCGAGTCTGAGACTGTTCATCTGTTCATCCCAGCCTTGGCAGTTGGAGCTATTATTGGCAAGCAGGGACAGCACATCAAACAACTTTCTCGTTTTGCAGGCGCATCCATTAAGGTATTATTACACTGACTAACTTTCTGTCTTATTCTACGTGAGACTCTCAGCAAGTTTGCACAAGCAGTATTTTCGTGAATGTCCTCCCCCACTCCATGCTTAGAATGTGATATGATAAATGGTACATGTGTTTATAAATCATCTTTTAATCTTCTTTGAGACAAGATAATTAGAAGCATGTTTTCAAACGTCTCCTGAGGTGTGAAATATAAGCTGCAAAGAAAACTACTTTGGTGGTCTCGATTTCTTAGAAACAGACTTATGTCTTAATGATGCACTGCTTAAAGGCTTTCTTCTTGCTTTCAGTAAAGTGAAAATTGGAGAGGCAAATTTCCCTTCTAAAAACAGCAGCACAGGTGAAATCTCCTACTGCTGTGGCTGCTCTTGCTCTCTTTCAGATGGATTGGTCTGGGCTGTGAAGCCCAGATTGCTCCATGTTGAAGTGTGTATATTCTAATTGCTCATGAACTCCAAGCTCATGGGGTCAGTCAGTTCTTTAGCATCATGTTTACCTCAGCACCCTGATGCTTTACCATCCAGCTGTTAGTGTGTTGACTGCCCCAGTGTAGCTAAGAACAAGAAGGTTTGCAGAGGTTGACCTAACAGAAGCTTAGGTTTGAATTTTAGCAAATTTGGTGAAATCCTCCTTGGCTGTGTATAGGAGTTGGTACCCATTGCAATTGTAGGAAGGCCTTGGATTTCTGCTACTAATGTCATTGTAACTACAACTATCTTCTCTAGATGCTTGAGATTTTTCTTGTAAATAGCCGGTTCTGCTGTTCTATGATGTAAAGATAATATTTTGGCCTAAATTAAAAAAGAAAAAGTTAATCTGTTTCCTGTGCAGGGAAACGTCAAACATTTTCTTCTCAGTTCTCTTTCTGCTCAGATGTGGCCTGTTTAGTGAGTGCTATGGGAGGGATCTGCCAAAGGTCAAGGGTAGAGGGTTGGAAGCTGTCTACGCTGAGTTGAGTGTGGTGAAGCCAGTGGGGCTAGGCTTGGCTTGGAAGGTGTTCATCTAAGTGTGCAGAGCAAAGTAATTGGGGAACCCTCATGAATGAGCCTTGTGTGTGGTTTGCAGAATGCCAATCCATTAACTGTCCAGTCAACCAACTGGCGTGTTGCCCAGTTCCATCCTTTGTTGAACAGTACATTACATAGTAGTTATACTACCCAGATGGTTTACATTAGTAGAGCACTAATAATCATATTTTATGGGAAAAAATGGAATAGAAGAACGAGGGGTTGATTTTTTCTTTATCAAACCTGTCTTGCATGGAGGTGCAATGTACTATGTGTATTTCCGCTTCCTCTCTCCTTTCCCATAGTTTGCATCTATAGATTAAGTGACATATGGAAGGTACTGCTAGGTGGAGAGAGAAATGTGAAACAACCTGGACCTCCAAGAACCTGTCCAAACTAGTTCTTTAGTTGGTCTTTGGAAGATGGTTTAGTGGAAAGGGAGTTTCCCATGCTTCTTATGCACCTGGCTAACAGTGGCCTCGGGCAGCTTCTACTGGCTGGCTCCCTTCTACCCACTGCATTTAACATATCTGTATTAATTGAAATTCACTTAAGTTTGCTAAACCCCTGGTTGTCTTTTGTTCCTTCAGTAGGAATTAAGTAAAGAAGTTTTTGGTGGAAATAGGATTAAATGTCAACAGAATTTATACAGATGCAGGGTGTGCTTGCTATAAATTGGGAAGTTGCATGCGTGCATGCTTAGCAATGAAAATAAAAATGCACCTTCATCTGTAATCTGACAGAACAATATGGAGCAACGTGCTTTATTGTGTGTGAAAGTGTTAAAGATGACAGTTAGTGGTAACTTATTAAAAACTTCTCAACTTCCCTCATGTTGACCACCTGCCCTTTATCATAACTTTAACAAATTAATAATAAACTGTGATCAGCAAGGAATACATGCTTTTAGCTAAGAGTTGGAGGGAGTGCTGCCTGAGTAACTTTTAACTTGCCAAACTGTAGTAATCGTACTTTGTGGAGGAAGTCTTTGTGCATGACACTGAATTTTTGAGTTGTGCTCTGGGTTGTTGCAGATGAAAACATTTTGCATCCTAATGTGCTCATCCTGAGCATTGTATACCTGACGAAACTCATTAGCCACAAAGTAAGACTAGATAAAATGCAGATGCACAGGGGTTCTGGTTAAGTCTGCAGTGCCCAGCCCATCATTTCAGAGGTGCATGTGGCTACTGATGAGCTCAGGTTGTGTCCCTTTGCTGGGGGGGGGAGCTGGTTGCTTGGTAATGTAGGCTTGGTGTGGGGCTCCAGCAGACTGAACTGTTCAGCAAAGGAGACCAGCCAGAGATATCTGGGCTGCCTGCTGCCTACCCTGTACTGCAGCGCTGGGACCTGTTGGGAACCATTGGGATCTCCTTGGTTATATATTACTCTCAGATTAGCCCTTCCTGTCTCCAAAGGAGTTGGGAATGAGTGTTTTGGGTGTATGAAGTTGTCAGCTTGTGGCTTTGACATATGGAAGACTGCTTTTTTTTCTGGTTAGGAATGTAAAACTGTTTCTCTCAGAAGTTAAAAATGCACCACTTGGATGCTATTTGTATGTATATAACTTCTCCTTCCAAGAGCAGACAGACAAAATTAACACTGAAGTCTCTTATGCTGACCCTTCAGACGTTGAAATGTTAGTCAGTAAGTGTTTCTTTCATAGCCCTCAGCTATGTTTTACTCCAACTTCTGAGAACAGGACATTCTAAGATAAAAGTTAAGCGAGGAAGATCCCAGAACATTTTAACACATCTACGATGTAACTAAGGCTTGATGGAAAAATACTTGTCCTAAAATTTCAATAAAGGTACTGGTGTTCACTAGAAAAATATGAGGTGACTGAGAGGCAAACTGCAGTGTCCTTGTTACGTGAATGGCAGTTGTCAGGCTGAGATGTGTTCAGTCAGCTGCCTCCAAATGTGTCTTGAAATTTTGCCCCTCTAAAACAGTTGTGGTTCAAAGAATAAATGGGATTTAGTCTGTGCGTGCCCTTACCACAAAGTCTTGTCATATAAATGTACTGCTGTAAAATGAACGTGTATTTTTAGGTATAGCCAACTGGAATGCAGAAGTTGTATGAAAAATAAATATGCAAAACAGATAAGTAGTATGTAATGTCTTCTGCAACTGAGGGCTCAATATGAATAACTACATAAACTTTTGTTAGCAAAATTCTTTAGTGAAAATGATGCATGGTGACTGGTAATTTGTCTGAAATAAGCTACAGCTGTTAAATATGAATAACATCCCTATGCCAACAGCTAAGATGAAACCTTGTAGTGTTTAATATATTGTTCATTTAACAGCAGCTATTTAATACTAGGTGCAACAATGGAAATGTCAGTTGTGATAAACAAAAGATTCATCCCGAATGTCAGAGGCTAGCTTGACTTATTTAATGCCACTGAAGTCCAAGAACAGCATCCATAGATATTACTTTAGTGGTGACATGAACTGCTGAAGATCCTACAGGCGTCTCTGTCTCAGCTCTGGTGGAGCTTAATTTTCATATGGGTCACACAAGTATCTGTACATAGAAACCCCTTAGAAACTGCTAACTTATTGTCCAGGACAGAGGGACCTGAATCAGTTTTGGATCTGATTAGTTACAACAGTAACATGATCTTCTTTTTTCAAGGGTATGGATGCAAACTTTTGCTAACGAGCAAAACTCGTTAGACTATTAAAGTTAGTGGGTAGGGATGGAAGTCACAGTCCACTAACAGCATTCGTCTTTTTGAAGGTTACATATATACTACCACTCATAGTCACATGAAAATGGCTTGTGAGATTTTGCCGTATGTGGATGAGTAGCTATGCTTTTAATTTTCAGAAGTAAATTTGCTTATGGTTTAGCTGATTTCTCTGTATTTCATTATAGCTAATTAATGCACTTTAAAGAGAACAAACCTGTTATGACTGAAGTATAAAGCTACTGCTGTAACGAATACTTTTTCACTTTTGAACAGAATGTGAGACTGAAACAGGGAGGAGGTGGCTTTAAACTATTCCTTCAAAAGACAACTACCAAAAGCTATGCTTATCTATTCCAGATTGCCCCTGCTGAAGGACCAGATGCCAAGCTGAGAATGGTTATCATCACTGGACCTCCAGAAGCTCAGTTCAAGGTATAACACATAAAAACTTGTCATTCTGTAGTGGCCTTTGGACTGTAAGGAATACTGAAAACAAACCACTTGGTTCCAAGTACCAGTCTATTAAGAATTTTATAAACACTTGATTTTTGCTTCCCTTTTGCTGAAAGGTATCTTGTATGAATGAGTAATGCAGTACTATCAGAGGCCACATTCTGGTCACCTGAAAACTGGTGCAAGTTTCATGTAGGTTAGAATCAAGCCTAGCATGAAAATATGGCCATACTACATTCGTGGTTTTCCCTTTTACTTACAAGCACAATAGTTCAGTCTTTCTAGTCTGTCTTAATACATACAGTTCAGTGTATTTAATTGAAATAACAAAGCCGACAAGATGAGAGACTGAGTCTTACCAGGTTACTGTTGCATGCCAAATGGAAAATGCTTTTTGGGTAGCTCTACAGATAAATACAAGATTTCTAATTGTATTTCCACTACAACTACAAGGAGATACTCAATCTGATTATCCCATTTGTGTTCAAATTGAGTTCTGGAGTGGCCTTTTCCCTTAAGTGCCAAGGGATAAATCTAGTTATCCCAAAAGGAGTTGACCATTTTAGGAATGATGCAGACAGCTCAGTGAAGCAGTGCAGCAGTGGCTTCATCACAGATAAGTCTCAGAGCAGGTAGAAAGTTACCTGAGAGTTCATGTGCTAGCATCATTCTCTTGCCTGTTCTTGGTTTTGTCTTTATGTTTTTGCTTCAGGACATCTTGCAAGAAGGAGGTGCACAAACTTCAGGTATATCTATAATTAGTTTCACTAATGCCTTTAGGAGTTTTGGAGCTGTACCAGGGCAGGCATTTTGCAGTGGTAATAGTGAACTAGATGCACATAGGATTAATGCTCAGTTACCATATACATTTGAGAAGCTACTGAAGGCAAAGCATAATTTAGAAGTTCTGCCCCCTTGAGGTTTTCTGTGTGCATGTGGGCTTTGGCCACATGGTATGTTCCACATATGGGGTGCTCTTGTGACCTAGGAGCAGCACAAGGTCAGATTCTGGCTACCTTTTCTTTCCATCAGGTACCACTGCATTTACTCTCGAGGAATAATAGAACAAAATAGATTATAAATCTATAAATATATATATTAATCTATTATAAATATATATAAATATATATTTAGATAAATACATATATTTCTAAATATATATATAAACCTATATAGATTTATGATAGAGTATTAGCCCTTATCCTGACTGTTAACACAGGCAAAGGCTTGACCTCAGGTGTCTTTCCTAAAATAGACTTGACGCCCACAGAGTTATTTTGCCAGCTTTTCTCCTCAACCTAGATCATGCAAGGAGGAAAACCTCTGTTTTCTGCAGCCCATATATTGGTTAAAACCACATCAGTCATTCACTTCTCTACACTTGGGCTTCTCCCTGCAAGGAGGAATCAATGTACTAGGACAGCTGATGTTCCTGGATATTCTGGTGTTGTTAAGAAGGGTTATCCCTTGGGGCTCTCTTCAGCTCCAGTCCTTGTAGTCTTTTACTACTCTTTGAGCAATGTCCTCCTGACTTAGATGGACAGAAGCGGATTCAGCCCTTTCTTTTATCACCACTGTTAATGTGAAGCATGCTTTACAGTCAGAGCAAAGCTTCATTAATGCTTAAACTCTGCTTAAGAAGGGTCTTCTCTGCCTTTGAGAGTAAGGTATTGCTTGGTAGGCACCAAGAATCTGGGTGCATAACACCTTGAAGAGGGAATAGCTGCTGCCCAGATAAGTAACTTGGAGAGGTGGCGTCATCCCAGAGCCTGTGAGTTTGGCATCCTTTCCCTACTACATTGTATTCTGCTGGCTGATTCATGTCTGTGGTAGCTGCAGTGGCTGCACCCCTTTCTTTCTCAGCTGCAGTAGCCTGAGGATGTTGTGGTATGCAGTGCTATTACTAGCAGGGCAACGGGAAGAGAGTATGCCACTATTTACAGCCTCTGTTGCAGTGCTCCCTACAGTTTAGGTGTACCCGTGACACCAGTATTCAGAGATTACCGTGTTGCCTTGGACCTTAGACATGTGCAAGCAAAGTGGAATCTAGTCTAGTCGGTGTACTTCAGCCACTATTTTACTATGAAGGAGCTGCAGCCCAGTTAGATTATTTTCTTTCCTTAAAGACTCCTTCAAGAGCCAAAAGATTTGGGATGATGGAAGTATATTTATGACTTTAAAAAAGTCAACATCCCACCTTGTTCTATGATTCAGTAGTAATGCATGTTTCCTACAGTACCTCTCTTACTGAACCCTCCAGCCTGTGCAGATTGTCAAGGTGTTACACACACAGAAAGTGTTGCTATTGAAATGAAAGAGCTATGCTGGTTACTGTCTGTCTCTAACAAATTTGGAAGTAGTTTCAAAATCTCCAGCTCAAGATGATGGCTGGGAGCAGTATTCTATCTGCTCTTTGCAAACCTTTCTGAAGTGTTTTCCTGGAGAAGGAATTTCTGATTCTAGGGCTGATGATGGTGCCAGAATGTGTTAGTTCTACTGAGTTCTCATATGGCTTTTCTGTGTAGTTACTTTCAGCTCCAAGGTCACAAAATGCCTTTCATCTTACCCATTCTAGAGTAGTATGAATTTTTGGCTTTTAGGAGATGAGCTAGAAATAAGTCAAAATAAGCTGCCACTATGTAAAATAATTATCGCATCATACAATCTTCTTGGACTTTACATATTCCATTACAGTAGTGGCCTGTAAAATGGTTGTATTTAGCATGTATGCAGTGACAGGCTGGTGAGCATGATTTAAAGAAGGTGACAAAGAATCTGAACTGGAAAGGCTTTGTGGTCCTACACTTACAGTCTTTTCAGAGCTCCTCTCTTCTGTACCTCAGTAGAAATCTTCTTTTGATCCCTCTAGAAGATGCAGGGTAGAAGATTGGTTACCATTTATCACATTCATCAGATTATTCACAGATCAGTGACAGGAAATAAGGATTTAAATGCGTTTAAAAATCAGCAACGTTCATCAGCTTAGTCTCAGTGGACATTCTTCTTGCTACCTGGCACCTGTGTGTTCCCCAGAAAAGAACCATGTGCTGCTCGGAGTAATACTGATCCCATGGTGCTGTTTAGATCTCGTTTGATTTTTCACTTTAGAAAACTGGGCAAGCTCAGATTTGTTTTTACACAATGTGTTGTAATGGGTTGTCGAAGTGAGCTGTTTGCTCTAACTGGAGGCTTTATCCCATGACTTGTTGGGGGGGGGGGGGCGTTTCTCTTTTTTTTTTTCCAGTTTAACATCTTTAAAAGAACTGTTTTCTGAGGCAATTAATTGCATTCTGTGCTTCTGGGTGTAATAAGAAATGCTTCAGTCAGGCAGTTTTTCTCTCCGCCACTCTTTACCGAAGCGCAATGATTTCTCTTAAAAGCTGTGTTTCTTCTGAAAAGCAGAATAATAATGATTGCTGTGAAACTGCTCCATGATTCCTGGTTTGTCATTCAGCCTTTAAGGCTGGGCAGTGGTGCTTCCTAGTTTGGTACAAAGACTTCTTTTAAAGAAATAGTTATAGCATTTTTTTATTTTTTTTTTTTTAGGGAAAACACTCTGTCAGGGCTATGTATTGAGAATTCTCCTTTCTGTGGGCTTTCTTGCAGTTAACTGGATTTCAGTAAACGCATTCTCTAACTGAAAGCACTTTTGCAGGCTCAAGGGAGAATCTATGGAAAACTTAAAGAAGAAAATTTCTTTGGACCTAAAGAAGAAGTGAAACTTGAGGCTCATATAAAAGTGCCATCCTATGCTGCTGGTAGAGTTATTGGTAAAGGAGGCAAAACAGTAAGTAGCTGAAATAATACTTGTAGTGTTATGTTTCTTATTTCGGTGTATCTGTATGTATAAGGCTTAAACATTCAACTAACTAATACCTAATCCTAAATTAAAGCAGGGACTATTTTCTTTGCTGTACTTATTAAGCTTTCCTTTCTTCTACTGAGGAGTCAAGAGAAGCCAATCTCTAGCCAATACTCTTAACAAAAATCAATAGCCAGAGTCAGATCTGCAGGGCTTTACTGATATAAATGTAGTTCTGCTGTTTAGAGTGAATGTTACCACTCAAGACCTGCTTCTGTGAACCTTAATTTATGCCAGATTTAGCCAAAAGATTTCACTAATCTCATTTAATAAAGATCAAATCCACTGTGCCTGAAGATGGCATTTCTGGTCACAACTGAATGAAAGCATAATTTCTAAATAATTGGTAGGAAATCAAGACATATTCAGACCTCAGTGTTATAAAAACCTCTATTTTTGCGTCAGCTTAATTGATGGCATTTCTTAGGCTTAGTTTATTGCTTAAAATAACATCAATCCTGAAAAGGTGCCGGTACTCCAGTATTCTCATATGGTTGTGAGTTAGGAGCTGGCTGATATTTGCAAAGAAATGGTTCAGTCTTGGGTCTCCATCCTTGAGTACAATGGGATCTTGAAGTTAAGTGTCAGGAGGCAACATGGCCTCTTTCATTGCCTGCAGTGGTGAAAGGGCTTAAGGGCAAACATCTCTGAAAAGCTGTTCATCTGAACCATTTTTATTGAATAATGCTATGTGTTTCTCAAATAAAATGTGCGTAAACAGGACAAAGACTTTAATTCTCCTTAGCACTATGGAAGCTGATAGGTTACTGAAAATAATCTGGATACTTCTCAGTGATCTGTTTGGAGTTCTCCATCTTGTGGAGGTTTTTCAAGGAAAAATATATAAATACTTTGCCTTTTTTTTCTTCCCTACATTACACACTGGATGAGTTTTCTGACCTTAAACTTGTAAGCTTAACTGTAAACACTGTGGCATCTATTTGCTTTTTTTAAGTCGTATATTTAACACCTTCTGTGTGTTGTATTTAGTCTTTAAAACACTTCCACAAACCTAGAGAACTGGGTGCTAATTTATGTTAGAGACACAAGAAGGCTCATCTTGCAAAGCACACACACACACTGCTGCACAAAGATGGTTTCTGTTAGTGGGCTTCTTTTTTTAAACCATAATTTAGAGGATGTTGTCTCTGGTCAGCAGTATCTCTGAGGTTTGGTGGTTATGGGATATGCTTGTTTACAATTTTCTACTATCTATTTATAGGTAAATGAGCTTCAAAACTTGACAAGTGCAGAAGTTGTAGTCCCTCGTGACCAGACACCTGATGAAAATGATCAGGTGGTTGTGAAAATAACTGGTCACTTCTATGCATGCCAGGTAGGAGGAAATGGAATGAACTTGTGTTGCCTTGATGTTTTCATGATCTTTCTTTCCTATCTATGTTCAGAGCCAAGGGACAGAAGACTCTTATGATACAGAAGGCACTGCTTGCCAGGCTGCTGTAGTTGTCTTGCTGCAATAAACTTCCCACGTGCCTGTGAGAGTTTTATCGCAATATTGCACTGTTACATATGTAAAACAATCTTCTTAAATTCTCCTATTGATATATATAGACTCTGGCACTGCTAAAACTTTTAAAGCAAAAGAAAAGCCAGGTTGTGGTGGGACTGAAATTTGGATGGGAGATAAAAGGCATCTCATAATACCTGGCAAGGACTGCATCTGTACGTGCAATTTGTCCACATGGCCCAATCTGTTGATTTAGTATCATTAAGAAAAGGATCATAAGATTTCTTCCCTCTCTTAACTCTTAGTTTAGACTGATTCCTTTTGATACTTTGCTACAGGTGACTTGTAGTTCAGGAAGAAGGTGGGGGGCTGGTACTCCTTAGTCTGACCTTCTGGATTCCCTGGTGTATAAAACAGTTGTCCACTCTCTGTTAAAACAGTGGGTGTTTTTATAAAACATTAGTATCTCCAGAGGAGTAAAATGCCAAGTAGCCTGTAGCCCCAATAATCTTGATGTGGGTAGCTGCCTTCCTATGCTCATGCTTTCTGTATTACTGATGTGAAAACTGACCATGCAGGTAGTTGTGCTAGGTGGAAAAACAGTTGAACTTTAAGTTGTGCATCATGACTAACCCAAGTGTATTTTAACTAATGAGCAGCCTTGTCGGTACGAGGAACTTGGTTATTCCAGATTTTCTTACTCCCAGTAGCACCTATAGTCGGTTGTAGACAGCAGTCACTGGAGCATGGCATCATGATGGGTTGTTTCTTCTTCTTTCTGTCCTTCAGCTTGCTCAGAGAAAAATTCAGGAAATACTGGCTCAGGTAAGAAGGCAGCAGCAGCAGCAAAAAACATTGCAAAGTGGACAGCCTCAGCCAAGACGGAAATAAAGGTTTAGGAAATGGCCCATCAGAGACAGATGCCAGACCAAAGACAGACTGTGCGACGGAGAGACGGGTGGTGAGCACCTGTTGAAGTTGTATGCAGAAGATCCACCAAGCCAATCACCTGTTCGAGGACCAGGCAACCGCTGAACGCTGTCTCTGAGAATGTATTCTTTAGGCTCTCTCAAACTTTTGAAACCCAGCTTTAAAAATAAGGACCCCTTCACTTCCCTTTTGTTCTATTCTCACAATTTAACATAAACTCGTTAGTCTTTTTTATTGTTCTTATTATTCCCCAACAATTTTAGAACTTGGTTTAATGAAGCTTTCTCTTCTGAGTTCACTGGTTTAAAAAGTAAAGAAAAAACAACAAAAAAAAAGAAAAAAGAAAAACAAAAAAAGAAAAGGCATTGCTCTTATAGGTCCAGTTGTCAAAGAACAACCACATTTGGCGGGTGGGATTGCGGGTGGGCTAGGGTTAGAGCAAGGGAATCGACAAGAGTTTAAGTGTTAGTCCCAACGTTGAAACAAGTGGCATTTTTTAAAGAATTTGGTTGCATTTTTACATAACACTGCCATGAATAACCTAAGGGAAGTGTTGAATGGTGTTGGCCAGGGCATAAAAAGATAAATATGCATTTTTACTAAACTACCTCAGGCATTTAGTACCTCAATGAGAAATTGTTCCTTTTTTGCTTTTTTTTTTTTGGTATTTTGTATACTTTATAAAGCTTAATAGTTCTTGAGCATTTTATTTTTTTAAAAAAAAGACTAAAATTTGATCAGCCACCAGCCAGGAGTACTTACAGACTTATCGGGGAAAAATATAGCAGAGCACTTCTAGCTGCTGGCTGACGGGAGTAAGGTGGGTAAAAAAAACACGGCCTCAGGTTTGCTGAGGGCTTCAACACCATCATTTGTCTAAAGGAGAAAAAAAAAAAATTCAGTGAATGTTCAAAAGCTAGTGAATGATGCCAACATTCTGATAGCAGCAATGCCGTTTAGTTTTCTTTTAAGATGGGATGAAAAAGTTTGTGACGGTACTTTATTGGGAACAGGACAAGGAAGTGATGGCAAGAGGCTGGGGTTGGGGGAAAAAATTTAGAAGGCTGCAAGAGGCTGAATTTTTTTTTTTGTGCTACTTGATTGAATGCATGAACCCTTTGTGCCTTTGACCATCACTACCTAATAATGCTACATTTAACCATTTGCAGCCCATTTGGACTTTGCCATTTTGTTCAAAGAGCAAGCTTCATCTTCAGTTTGATAGAACAGTTGATCTGCCGGAGCCTATTTGAGGCCAGGAGGGTCTCCGCTGTCTGCAGATCACATCATACTGCTTTCAGTTACCACGATGGGGGAAGGTCAAACAGTGTTTGATCACATAGAAAGATAATGAAAGGCTAAGTTTACATATCCAGCCGCTGTTATGGGCCACACTAAGCCACTTTGAAGGTTTTAAAAACTATTACAAGTTAAACAAACAAAACCAACCACCTCTCTAGCCTGGCTTATAATAGATGCAGCAGGATTTATGCACGTTCTGCAACCAACCATTAGAGGAGAAGAAAAAAAACCCAACAAACCTAAATGTCAAAAGGCAGGGATAACAGGAAAGTTACCAAATTTTTGAATTTCCAAATGTAATTTGAATGATGATTGTGGTAATAGTGACACATTCAAGTTTCTACAATAAACTTCAGTCTACCTCAGTTTAAGAAAAAGAAAAAACTAAGTATGTGGCAACACATGGTGCATAAAGACTGCTGTGTGTGTGTGAGTGTGCGCGCGCGCGCCTGTGTGTGTGGTCGACAGAGCCATGCTATTACCTCTGAACCTTTTTTTGTGATGTTTTTTGTGCATGAGATGATCAGAATCACCATGCTGCACTGATTTGAGGGGCACAACGAGCAAAAACATTTGTTTCATCATTTTGTTATCTACCTCTTAGGTTCATGTTGAAATAGAGGCATTACTACATAGACTAGATGATTTTCCCAAAGATCATTGTTGTACAGATTAGCTAATTTTGAAAATGGTCTGAAGTGGTTTTTTCCTGCATCTCTTCTTTACTAATTGGTTTAAAAACCACAAACTTATGTTGTAGTTTTAGCAAAGAGAAATGAGTTTCTTTTTTTCCTTTTTTGACAGTGACCTTCATCTAGCCTTTAGGAGGATAATGTTTTTTGTTCTTACAATGAATTTAAAATTACTGAAGTATGAGAAGTCATAGCGTTTTAATTTCTGTTGAGGCTTAAGTCAGTCCGACATTCCTTTCTTAACATTTGAGAAGGATTTGACTTCATGATTTTCCAGAAAAATGACTTTACAAATAGGTGCTGCATTTACATCAGCTGATTTAAATACTGTCATCTCTCGTTAAATTTCTAGACTTAATATGGTAAATCATGTTTTTCTTTTCAATTGAAACTTGGGAATATGGAGTATTTGGGAATAGCTAGAAAGTAAATACTGTAAATGATTTCAATATCCACAAAGTATGGATCATTTTTCATCTGTAATGTGCCCCCCAATGCAGCTCCACTTGCCAGATGCCTCTGAATGGAATAAAGAGTTTAACTCCTATCATCAGATAAAGTCGTGTGGTGTTTTTTTAAGTTAATGAGGCATAGGGACAGACTGTTTCGTGGTACTTTGGTTGAAGGTGGTTTTCTGTCCGTAATAACTGGATAAGGATGAACACTCATTCACAGATATTCATTCCATAGCTACCAGGGCAGCCAGCAGCCAGGTTATAATGTTTGCACTTCCTAATGCAAGCAGTGACTTCTGTCACTTCTAGTTTATCTTCCCCCTCCCATACAACAATGCCATACAGTCTGTAGTACAACCTGCAGTCCATGGTTTCAGCTTCATGCAGTTCCCTGAGGCTGGTTTGCTGTGGGAGGGATGTGTGCTTGACCATCCTGACCCAGAGCAAACAAGAACGGATCTTTAACAGGTTTGAACTGAGAACTGAATTGCAGTGATTTCTGGGGAGCTGGGCTTTACCCAGATTACTTTTGGCGTGCTCAGCATGATGAGGCTGTGCAGTCAACACGGCCCTAAAAACCTGGATAGGCAGAACTAGTCCCACTAGCAAGGAAATCTGATGGCAGGCAACCTGTATCTCACTCCTACCACCATGCCTGAACATGCACCACTTGCCAGTGAGGTGGTATGGCCTCTCCATTTAGATCCTCTTTAACATTTGGAATAGAAATGAAACTACATGTTTAAGTGACTGCTTTAGAGTGAGAGAGAGGGGCTGGAGAATGAAGGAGCATCATGAATAATGTAATTCTGTGATTTTGAAAGAGGAGTGGAAAACCAAACTGGTTTTCCAAACTCTTGCAGGCTCCTACTTGTCTTCACAACCCATTTTGGGGGGCCAACCCACCAGAAAGAGGGAACTGAAGAAATGATGTCTGCAGAAGACACTGCATAGGGTATTGCATTTCACAGGGAACTCTTGGCTCAATTTGGCACACCAGTACGGAGCTATCTTCTCAGAACCAGCATCATAAGAAGTTATGCCTCCCTCTGTATCGCTGGTGCATTTGTGACAGCTAAACCCCTGACTGTTTTAAGCATTTGCTTAATCATGA
This sequence comes from Pezoporus wallicus, assembly GCF_028554395.1. Classification (NCBI taxonomy): domain Eukaryota; kingdom Metazoa; phylum Chordata; class Aves; order Psittaciformes; family Psittacidae; genus Pezoporus; species Pezoporus wallicus. Next base: position 605,928 of record NW_026640767.1, read on the forward strand.
TGCTTTTATTTGCTTCTAACCTTCCAAAGCTTTTATTCCTAAGCTGCAATTCCAAAGGCATGCGCTCTTTGTATTAGTTTCCATTAAACAAAGCATGTATGTTGTGCAGGACAGCATGGTCTTGATGTACCAGGGCACAGGACTTCTAAAGGAATGTGAAAAATCACAGAGTAAGCACTCGAGCTGGGCTGTATGTAGCAGATGTTCCCTCAACTGATGGACACACACTGCTTGATAACGAAGCTACTCAAATGCAGTGCAGGAATTCAGTGAAATGACTACTGAAGTTCCACCTTGATAACTGTTTCTCCTGTTCATCCCATCATCAAGGGATCCTGCAGTCAAACCTGCACCTGCCTCTGTAAAAAGGACTGAATGATGAATATCTAGACTCACTGGACAAGTTGCTCTGTGTTTATTTGACACAGAAATCACCTGATCCATAGAACTGAAACCATTCCCAACTGTTTCACCTCCAAAAGGGGTTTAACATTGCACAGTACTGATCATCTAAAGCAGCTTTAATTCCCAGATCCCATATCAAAGGCTCCCCTGGGCAGGCAGGTAACCTGGCTGAAGAATGGCAGTAGCTCAGCACAGACTATGATGGCTTCTGTTCAATGGGGGATGAGGCAGTTCTTTTCCTGAGCCTGCAGTCCTGATTGTTTAATACCAACCAATGACTGCTCCTCTTCACAATGTGCTTTGGCAGTAAATTCAGTTACTTTTTTATTTTACTGTTTTTTGTCTCCTCAGTTAATTCTATTTTCACTTTTCTTTGTCTTGCCTTGCAGACTACGACCTCTTTGCAGCTGTAGGAGTCCCAGCCTGCTCCCAGGGAAGCTGGTCCCTACCTTTTTCTGTTCTATTCTGAGAGCTCTTTTTGTTACAAGATACTGTATGTAGTTCCAGTTACTAAATATGGATTCATATAGCCTCATAATGGTTGCTGAGCCTGCCCCTATTCGTCTAGCATTACTTATCTTCAGCCACAGCAGTAAAAGGCAAATGGTTTTGGGGAACGATCCAAAGTTACTCCTACATATCCCTCCTAGGAGGAAATGTTTGATTTAGAACCCATCACTCTTAAGACAGCCAAGGTTATCTTTCCCCCATGTGGATTACTTACAAATATCATGAAACATTCATGACAGCATTCATGAAGCATGAAAATCTTTCTCTGCAGTCAGACTTACCATTTATTTTGAGGGCAAAGATGTTTTATCTACCTGCACAGTTTAACCACATTTAATAAATGGTCCTTGTTTAAATTGCAGAACTATCTGCTGCCTGGTATTGAACAGCAGGTGAACTCAGGGGCAGTTATTCCTCAAGGAACAGAGTAGGCACAGCAAGAAAAAGTGACCAGTCAGAAATGAAGGAGAAGGTTGGTTACCTGTTTCTTAAAAACCAACCCACCCCTTCCCCTGGAACACAACCGTAAGCAGGAAAAGCAAGGTCACAAACAGCAGCTGATGTGTAGGGAACACATGCAGACAGGGCCTTCAACTATTTTGTGGGGCTGTAGGGGGAAAAGTGATTACCCTAAAGATCTACTGTTCCCGTTTCCTGATGCACAGCTGAGCAAGCTTCTCCAGAAGAGATCCTAATCCAGTGACAAAAACACTGTCCTGTAGTTGAGAAAAGCATCTTGCTTTGTGTGGTAATACAACCAGACAAGTTGTGTTACCATCTTGAAGCTCTACTAACTGGTTATTAGACCGTGCTGCAATCAAAGAATACACTTCACAACTTGTGGAAGTGCTGAAGAGACCCATCAACAGCAAATAATGCTCAGTGACGAAAGGGCTTCCTTTAGAGCTACTTTTGCCCATCTCAAAGGAACCTGGGGTGTACACTGTCATAGTACATTTGCTTAGCATTCTTTTCCAGAAACTAGGTGAGAGGAAAACCAGCAAAGGAGCCAGCTGCACACTTAGAATGAGCTGAATGTTTTAACATAAAGACAAGGAATTGAAGCTCTTCAGGGCTGTGTTTTTTTTATTACTATTACTAAAACCAGATTGGCCTTGGGTGAAAAAACTGACTTACTGTTTTGTTAACTCAAGGCACATTTGTCACTGCTGCTCTCAGCTCATGTGCTCAGCAACAGCAGTCTCTTTCTTCTCTTCCAGAGCAGAGCATGACTTGCTTCATCTTGACCAGAAGCAAATGGCTTAATACCAGAAGCCTCATCTAAACTGTACTATTTCACATAGTTTTATCTTGCAAACCTCAAGTCTTCTTGCATTGCTTCTACAAGCAGGCCTTTCAAAGAAAAGCAATTACTCTAGAGGCTAAACCTGAGTTTCAGGGTAAGGAGCTTAAGCAGCTCTTTGCCCTGCTCTTCTCACTGCAAATTCCACTGCAACAGTGACTCCCCCAGGAAGCTCCCTTATGATAGGATTCCCTCTTTGATATTTTATGGCTGGAATCAAGGCTTCCTTTCCAACCTCCAGGATACTATGAGTGATCATATCTGTAGCTTGTTCAGAACTTTAGCTACCTACATCCAATAAACACTGTTTCGTACTGATCAAGTGTAGTGACTGCTAAGTCACTAATGAAGTCTGTATGTGCCTCTCAGACCCGTGCAAGCACACTCATTTCTCTTTCCACTCAACAGCTGTATGAAGTTCTTTCTCCAGATGATCGCTGTGGTCTGGAGTCAGTCTAAAGACGAAGTCTTCTGGTAGTGACTGTGGAGTCATCTGTGCTAACTGGTCATCGTAGGAACCAAGGGTCCATAGCTTCTCCAATTCATAAACTTCTCGTGCCTCTGGCAGCATGAAATGCACCACTACGCTACCTGCACAGAACAGAATTCACAATAAATTAAGGTGAACTGTAAAGCCCTACTATGTTTCCAGCTGCACAAAGAACTCAAGTCTTCCATCCCCATTCTGGCTAGATGTAACAGGTCAGCTGATGGGAGGTCTCCTCTTACACTGCTGATTGAAGTTCTTGAACTGTGTTAGGAATTGGGTAGTCTTTTAAAAGACTCTAAGAATACAGCCAAGAGAATGAGAGGGACAACACCCTGGCTTAAATTAAAATGCTTTCACAAGACTCCAGACCAAAGAAGTTACAACTTCTAGGGGACAGAAGGCAGTAAGTAAAAAGAAATTTTACTTGGAAGAGTCCCCTGATGGCCCTTCAGCTTTCCTGTATCACCAGTAACATTGAGCTATAGCCAAGTGAATTTCCTTAGGTGTGTTGCTCACATCTCTCAGGTAGTTTTTACAATGAAATAGGTCCAAATTTTGACATAATAAGATTTTTCTTACAGGTTTTCATTAATCCTGTGCAAACAATAGTAGAGAACATTAATTCCAATATACTTCTAATGCAGTTTTTTTCTGGTTATGCCCTTAAATTTCAACTGCTTTTCAGTTAAACTATAAAACCCATTAACAGTAAAGTAACCAAGGTTTAATTTCGCTGGCTGCAGTGCTCCACCCACCCATGTTTGCTTTTAAGCAGAGCTCACAGTGAAGGAGAAGTGCTTTCCGAATGCAGTCTTCTACGGTTGTGTAGAGAGCTTCACGCTTGTAGAATAAAGAATTAAATTCAATTTCTTAGGACTGATGTTTTGCTCCATGTCATGGTATGATCTGGACAGTGGACAAGTCTTGTTCAATAGGTCACTACTAAGGCAGCAAGCAAAGAGCCCCACTCACCCAAAGAGGAATTACATAAACCTTAGAAAATTGCCTGCAGTAGTCTTTCTGTTTCTATCACTGTTACCTTCAATTTATTAAGAGCTGTTTTAGCTGTATGAAGAGTAGTTACTGCTTTCTTCTCGGTGCCAATGATCTTTAGTGAAAAATTATTTAGTACCACAATGAGTTCAAGCAACAACTGGGACTTCAAAACAGCAGAGTATTGTGAACTCTTCACAGCTATCAAGGTACATGGTGAGATGCTTCCTTCAACAGAGAGCTCATGCAGAACTTCCCATGTGTCAGATTCACAAATATTTACCAAAATCAATGCACAGCCAGTCATCTGTCTCTTTCCCTTCAATCCGCGTATGACGGCTGCTTTCTTCTTTGCAATACTTGTACTGAGAGAAGAAACAATGGCAGAAAATTAAACACATAATGTTTACTTAAAAGCAACCAAACTTAACAGATAAACTGACCTTGCTGAGTTGTCTAGAGTTGTCTTGAATCTTTAATGGATTAGATCATGTTAGATTTGGGATCTGCGCCCAAAAAAAAATCCAAAAAATCCCAAACAAACCAAAACACTTGCAGCACTTGAAAACAAGTACAGATTTCTCAGTGGGATTTAGTATCAAATCTAGAACCCTAATACTCAGAATTCCCATATAGTTATCTATCCATGAATTTTATAGGTGCCCATCTTTTCCTCAAGATGAACACTGAATACAATTGCTTGGCATTCAAGTAGCCTTTCAGTTACCTGTGGCTGCCATTACCACTAATTTTATTTCCTTTCAGATACCTTTCGTTGTTTTATATTGGCTAGTTAAGGATGCAGAGCTGGAAATGCCAAGTTTACCCTCTTCCCAGATGGAAGGATGTGGGAAGAAAACAAGTTTCAACCCATGTCATGAGGAAAGCATTCAAACAAACCTCCTGTCTCTTGAGTACATGCTCTCAACACTTACAGCCAGATGGGAAGCAAGCATGACTGGCACACAGGTTCTCAAGCTATGAACCACTCTGTGTGTGGGGGAGCTCAAAGCACAACTGCAAATGCTCAGTTAAGGCAAAGTGGTTTGTTCCATGTGCAACATGGTGGCCTTCATGTATGACAGCTCAGAGGCTCAGCTCCTCCCACCTAGGCACTCACCACACCTAAAGAAGTTTGACAACTAGAAGCTTAAGTACTGTCACTTTCAGATCTGGCCATAACCTACTTGTCTCTTTACAAGAAGCATCCATAGAAAACAAAATGTGAAGTCAACTGCATCTTCACAGAGCTCCCTTATTCCAATTTCTACTTTAGCTGAAGCAGTCAAAAAACAAATACTGAAACTTTTTTCAAGCTCAAATTAAAACCCAAGCAATTATTAAACCAAACACTTATTTCAGCACAAGGCCACAACCAGAACAGAGACTGAAACTGCCTGGCTGCTGTCAGTCTTTTCTGCCAGGGAAGGCACAATACAGTGTAACAGGTTGTAACAGCACGGCTGGCTAGCAAATGAGTCCCACTTCAAGGGGAAAGCAATTCTCACAAAATACCACCATTCCTGCTCCTTCCCATACAGTGCTGGCTGCTGGACAACAGCCTCAGTCTGCAAACCAGAATGGAGAACTTTCAAAATGTAATTCAGAACTAGTTCACCTTCCTTTCTTTCAGTTAGCTTGCGAGATGTCCTCAAAAGCAGGTAACTGTCAATGCCCATGAAAGTCTGCTTAAATTCCTAAAGAGTCCTGCATGCACTGCCATCAGCTATTTAAATAGGCATATCTCCACTGCAACTTTCCTTCAGCCTTGTCTTTAAAGGCTGTGTAACGGTGAACAGATTATAAGAGAGTTGTGTTAATTTCGTCCTCTAACATGAAACCAGATGGGAAGTGGTAAGCAGTAGCTGGGACTTTGCTATTTACAAGTTACTGCAAGGAAAGCAAGACTCATGCTACACATGAGCGCCTCTGCTTTTTAGTGTAGATCACGCATCACCATAATGGTTTAGGTACTGTAATGGTAAAGCCAGCCCGCTGCCTACCAGCACTCCTGAGCACCTGCTCTGCTTTACATCTTAAGGTTCAGCCTACTTTTTGCCTAGAAAATTTTCAATGCCAGAAAAGCTTGGCCACTCGTGAGTGCTTGCTCAGGCTTCCCAGGTTTGAGGATGCCAGGTCTCCCCAGCAGCTCTGCCCTTGCAGAGCTCCTGGTCTGGGGCAGATGGAAAGCTGTCAGTGTAATGCTAGCAAGTTATGCAAGTAACAGAGTACCTATTAATCACTTAAATTTAGTACGTTCAAAAATCACATTAATACAACTTCTGCCTTCTTGAGGCAGAATTTTAGTTTGCGAATTTCACATCACTCTTGTTCAAGCCACCAAACTGTGCTAACGTCATCGCTGCTCTAAATACAGAAAGCTCTGGTTTTTAAATAAATTATCTATGTTTTGAGTAGTAGCACTACAGGAAAAACATTACAGTTAGTCGCTAGATGCATTCAGGACTAAATAACATACGGATAATTTGTTTCTTCTTGTCTGGTACACCCATATATGTGCAATCCTGAGAAAATTCCTGTCACAACATTTAAAACCATTCCCGAAACCCCAGAGAGTGCAGGGGGAACTGTCTTACCATTTTCAGCATGTACTGTGCCATTGCATGGAGATGTCGTGGTGAAGATCCGCTGACGATTATGAAATAATCACAGTATTTGACTTCTGGAGGTAGCTGGATGACACACATGTCTTTAGCATTCTCCTGCCTCAGCAGAGCTACAACAAAGTCAATGTTGAACTTGGGAAGCACGGTATCTGGAACAGACAGAAAAAATAATACAGTGGCAATTTCTCTTTTTAATTGCAAAAATCAACCACTTCAGAAGATATCAAATGGCAACGATGTGATTTACAGCCTAAGCCATGTTTGGTTTGATAGTGACAATGCAGCACGAACATCAGATTTTAACAAATGATTTTTAAAGCCACCAAAGTTGAGAACTAAGCACCCTTCTGGTATGTAACACTACCGCTAGATACAGCAGTTAGCAAACATCAGGGTTTCTTTTAGGTAACTTATCTCTTCTTGTTATTACTTAAGAGTCAATGCTATCATGGGCTATTTCTCAATTAAAACGAATGAAACTCAACTACTTCAACAGACATTATTAAAACAACAGGAAAAAAAGTCAAAACATTTCAGCACAATGCTTGTCAACAGGCCCATGATAACACGTGGTGATGAAATTACTCTAAAATCATAGGTAGATTAAATCAGTATATTGAAAATGGAGCTGATGCGATGCTGTGTGAAGGTACTTTTTATCTTCACCTGAATAAAGCCATTTCTTTTTCTTTCTCCCTAATCTGTTCTTCCACAGAGGATCATGATATTGTAGACAAAGCTTTAGTCTTTCAACAGTTTAAGCAAGCCAGTTTAGAAACTAGTAAATTAGTGCAACTACCTTCTGTTCACACCATGAAATCTGTTTATTTCTAATTTGTCCTAATTAGGTAGATGCCACTTGTGCGCATACTGAAGACATAATTTGAATCTGTCAGCAATGCATGCTTGCCACTATAAAGTGAATGTTAGTGCAGCCCAAGCACCACCACAAAGCCAAGCTGTATATTTACCAATATGAAGAAAAAGCCAAACAAAAGAACAATAGCTACATATAATTATATGCATGAATGGGGATATGAAACTGGATCAGATCTCTGTAAATGAAGTCCCCCTTTGAGCTTAGGGACTCATGCACTCTTTCAACATTTGCTGTGGTCACACATGCAGAAAATTAGCAGTGGCCACAGCTCCTCCAGACGCAGTGGTTACAAAAGTTAAATATTTGCCTCATAGCCACATGTGAATTCTCCAGTGCTTACTTAGGGAATGAATGCTCTAAACAACCCCAGGCACACTCTGCCACACTGAACGCCATGGTCAGATCTGGGCCAGAGATGTGCAGAGCAGCTACAACAAACCAGCTCTGTGCACGCAATGCTTACACCCATAACCAGCCATTCTGCTACTATAACTGTTCTCTGTACCGGGTAATTTTTTTGCTAGTGTACATCAGAGAATCACACCTCCAACGTAGTACCACTGCCCTCACATAAGTTCCTGTATGTATCCACGCACGGGCTCGGTCTACGCTAACTGCCGACTCCCTGCTTTACAGCGAGCCTTGGGAGGCAACGCTGGCTCAGCACAAACGCCGTGACCCCGAATCCTGTGGTGTCAGCTGAGGTGAGAGCGACTCCATCGTATCAGGCACTCCCAGGATCCTCCCGCAGCTGCAGAATGAGATTGTGTCCCAGTTACTTTATTCCCGAGGCGTTACATTTTGCATAGGGCACCATTTCACAGAGCTGGAAAGCACAGGGCAGAGCCACGGGCCTTCGGGTCGGCGGCCCAACTGACGTGCCGCTTCACAGCCATGCCTGGGCCTGACAAGCCAGGGCCTTACCTCCAACGGAGACCGCAACACCGCGTTAACCAGAGTTTAACACCCGCACGGTTACAGGCTATGAGGGCCCTTGAGCAGTGCCCTACTATAAGGGGCGGGCCCGCTCGACACCCGCA